>NC_142642.1:34130000-34755000 GCF_053813885.1 Theobroma cacao
TCTTATTTTATTGCACAACTTTTAGGTTTGTTCATATCCTTCTGCTAATATATACTAATATGGTATATTCTGCAGCTTTGTTGAATTTGATCCTTGTTGGTCTGAAAGAACTGATTCTGGCTGCAACACTCTTTATTCATCACTCCATCACAAGAAGGTGAGCACTCAATCTCATTTTAGCTCTTTCTTCATCATTTACAGAAGTGAAGTGAGAGATGGAGCATGCACTATGCACTATCCTGATTTCCATGCTTGAAGACATAGTTTACCACATTGAGGATTGGGTTTGGGTTTAATGTTTCATTCTGCTACTGCACATTCAAATAGGTTGTTGATTTTGCAAAATTTTGAAATTGTTTCATGGAATGGGCAATAATATTTCTTATTGATATCAACTGCATTTCAACAGGACTTGTCTAGCGTTTCTGATCATTTTCATTTCAAGCATTTGTTCCATGCTGTTTGAATTTGTAAGTAAAGGACCTTTTAAGGCTTCTATCTTGAGCTGCTGTTCTTTAGAGTTTGTGAATCCACATAGGCTTTATCCTATGTCTTTTCCCAAAGTTTTGGCCCATTGCTAACCTGACGGTTGTTGTATGTAACTTTTATTATCTTTTACGCTATATTTTTTCATTAAATAATCTCAGCAATGCTTATTTGAAGTGTGTTGAATGACATTTCCGAATGTTTGCCTTCTTTGCAGTCTGGGATCTGCTCAAGTGTCTCATCAAACATCATATTCTTCTTCATTGCGCTCATGAATAATCTCTCTTCATGCTTTAATTCAGCAAAGCAACTCATCTTGAGCAGCATGTCAGCAGCCCTTGTCAACTACCAATTGTACTTCAGGAACACAGTGCATTGCCTAGAATACATTCAGAGGACGTATAAGATTGGAGGACAGGCTTTTCCCCTATCATTTGATCAGGAACAGGGTGCACTGCTTAGAGCGTGTGTCCTTGCATTATCTGGAGTAAATCACCTATGTTGGCAAATCATGTTGTATAGTAGTATTTGAACCGCAACACACAATAAACATAGCAGCCCAAGCAATTAGAACTTGAGATATCAATTTGGAGGTCTAGAGTTTGAATTCAGAATCAGAAGACGTTCCCTTCCATAGTTCCACTAGTAGTCCAAAATTACTTGCATTCCAAAAAGAAAGAAGTGAGAAGACCTTCATGCATGTATCTCCTCTTTAATCATCTTTTCCGATTTCCATTAATGGGATGAGATTTAAATATTGTAGTGTCGAAGAAGGTTCAGATTAAGAAGAATTTTTCTCTTTTATAAATCAATACAGTTGCATAAATTAACGAGTTAGAATATTACGAATTTCATATCAATCATAAATGAGATTAATTTCAGGACATATTTTTGTTTGTTTGTATTATTTATGTATATGTTTAAATATTTACAAATGAAGGAAAATTGTTGAATTTTTTTTGTATGGATTGCGAAAAGAAATTCAAAAGAAACAGAGAAATCGTCACTTCTAGTATTAATTTTTCTCCAAAATTAGAATGAGATTATATAACAGAATTTACGTAATTAACTGAATATATATATAAATCCTTTCACAGACACATAAATTTTTATGCTCTTGTATTATTTGAAAATAAGTTTCTATACGTCATCTTAAATGTAATTACATTTCTACGTAGTAAACACACTAACATAAAATTTTGCCGTACAAATGATGACGTGGCCATCTTTTATGTATGCAGTCTGTTGCACTCTATAGTCTTCTCTTTACACATTTGTCCTTCCTTACTCTGTTCTAAAGATTTCTTCAGAATTCAATTTCTTCTAGCAAAGGTACGGCCTTTTTCTTTTCACTTTTTTTCTTTTATTTTTAATTCATCCTTTGATTCCTTCCCCAAATAAAAACCTTGACCCTCTTATTATTTTTCTTTTCCCTATTTTTTCCAACTTCTTAATTAATTGAGGGTTTTTTACAGTCGGATGTTTTTCCTTTTTTAGGGTTTTTAGAATTATAGATTGTTTAGTATATATCTGGAGTGATATTTATATACAAGTGCATATAAAAATGCATAATTGAATGAGTAAGCTGAAATTAAAGACATTTAAATGAAATTTTGAATTTTGAAATTTAATTGTGTAGAACAGATGGAAAGGTCTGAATGTCTGTCATCTCTTACGTACAAAGGCTCAATTCCTGAAGCAATTCTTGAAGCTAAAAACCAGAAGAAACTTTTTGTGGTTTACATTTCAGGTAGGTTTTCTTCTTCATTTGATCTCCTTTTTCTTTTCCATATTAGTAAATGCAAGCGCTTTTTATTTAGTAAGTGTTAATTTAGGTACCGTGACCGATAAACACTAATTTTGTTGTTTTATTGTTTTATAGTTTATGATTAATAATTTTGTTATTAAAAAAAATTTCAGGTGATGATGCTGAGTCAAAAAACCTGGAGGATTCAACATGGACTGACCTAAAAGTATTTCTTTTATTAATGCTTTTAATTTTAAAGTTTTTTCACCTCAAATAGAGTTGGTTCTTCTGATATTGTTCCCTGTATTTTAACATGGTTGATTCAGGTGAAAGAGTCATTGTCAAAGTATTGCATTCTATTGCATATCCAAGGAGGAAGCGCCGACACTGCAAATTTTTCTGCCATATGTATCCTGAGTACAAATTATATTGTTCTCTTATAGTTACTCTAAAATCTACATTCTAGGAGTTTTGGCCTTTCCATATAGATGTTAAGGGGATTTTTGAACTATGGCACCAAGGAATAATTCTGATAGTTAACATGTTGGCTCTCTTAGGTTGTTCTTGGTAGAAAAGAACAGTTGGAAGATGAAAAGTAGCTGGTGGAAAAAGGGAAAGAAAGCATTTTTGCACCTTTTGATTTATTTTTCTAACTGTCCTACCCAGCACAATAGTTTCTGTGTTTCCTTTGATTTTTCTATCTTTCCAAACTTTATGTCACTGCACTTTTCCATAGCATTTCCTACTAATACAGCACATTCGCCTCCCACCAAAAAATAAGGGGGAAACCATGATACTTCATTCCATTGTATATAGAACCTGTAGCTGTTATATGATATGAGGTTGAGTTCCCATGTGTACCATTTCAATGACCACTATAATGTGCATGCTAGATTACACTTGTTTGAGTTGGTTTTTCTTGTTTACCATTGTTAGTATTCGTTATCAGTTTCAAACGAGAGAACAAATCCTTGCATCAACATAATACAGACCCGCAGAAATCTGTCCCTTGCATAACAGCTATTGGATACAATGGTGTCCAAGCTTGGCAAAGTGGTACTGGAATTTCTTCTTACTTAAAACTTTTTTCTTTTTCTTCTTTTCGGATAAAGCATGTAATATGTACGGAAAGTTGTTCTAAATAGTCAGTTTTCTTCTTTTGGTGGAACTCTTCCAGAAGGGTCTGTCAGTGCTGAAGTTCTGGCATCCAGTTTAGAGAAGGCATGGCTGAGTCTTCATATCCAGGTATGCTGGTGATATTTGAATTTAGGACTATTATCCAGTTAGTAAAGACATGGCCGATGCTCGTTTACCACATTCAGTTTATGATTTTGGATTTCTTAACATTCTTATTTTTGTCTGGTTGAAATTGCAGGAAACAACTGTAACAGTCCTAACTGCTGCCCTTGCTTCAAAGAAATATGAAACATCTACTTCTGGGGCTTCTACTGTTAGGCAGTCTGAGCATGGAAGTTCTTCAAGTAATTCTGTTCCATCAAGCACAATGAACGAGAGGTCCTTGGGGTCTAAATCTGCAGTTAGTTCTGGGGTGATAGAGGAAAATTTTGTTAGTGAGAACACAGTTAAGGTAAATTTTAATGCTGGCTGCCTTGATAAGTATTTCTAAATTTTTTTGGACCATGGAAGTGTCGGGGGAGGGAGGGCACTTGGACTTGAACCTAGGCTGTGGTGCCAAATCAAAGAGCTTGTTACCTCCAGGTCAAAAGGCAAGTACTTTAGAAGTTTAAAAACTTTACCTGATGTAGGCTATTTTTTAATTACATTGCAGGAGAAAAATGCTGAATCAGTTGACAAGGGTAGTTCGGAATCATTTAGCACTGACAACTTAGCTAATGTTGTGGATGAACAAGGTGATGCTTCCAATGAAGCAACCAGAACAATGGCTAGTTCTATCACAGTAGGTCCAGCAGTTTCTGTATCTGAGAATACATCCTCTCCTCCTGAAGATGGTTGTCTCATCCCAGTAAAGGGCATCAATAATCAGGCAAGTGTAAGTTCACCAGTGAGTGCAGCAGAAGCAGAGGAAGCTGTGCAACATGAAAAGGACAAAGGCATAAATGACAAGGAAGATGGTGGATCAGATAAACCTTCAACTGCGAATATACCAACTGATGTTCATCTAAATATCCGATTACCTGATGGTAGTAGCCTACGAGAGAAGTTTCCCGTGGCAGACACTCTAAGAATGGTTAAAGACTATGTGGATAGAAACCAATCAAGTGGCATGGGCTCTTATGATCTCGCCATTCCTTATCCTCGCAAGTTATTTGGTGATCAAGGTAGTGCAGATGTTTTAGACTTCGCAGGAAGTGTTGTTAACTTCTAACATTGCATTGCCTTCCCATATTAGGAGTGTTCCCTGTCTTTACAGTTTTGTTTATGAAAGTGCTGTAGGTTGATAAAGGAGTGTCACATCTGAAATGTCTGCCATTCACCACTATTGCTTTCCTCTTTGTCCACAGATTTGAGTAAATCTTTATTGGACTTGGGTCTGCTCAACAGACAAGCATTAGTAGTGGTTCCGCGTCAGAGAACCTCTGGTTTCCAGGGGCAAAGAACATCTGCTGACCAAATAAATTCTACACCTACTGAAGCCTCTACAGGAAGCAACGGGGGATATTTTGCATACATCAAAAGCTTTTTGTCCTATGTAAATCCTTTTTCTTATCTTGGCGGTGGTGCCAGCTCATCAACTACTGAACAGGAATCTCAAAGTGGCATTTGGGAATACAGTGAGTCTCTGAGCTGTTGATGCCAATTTGTTTATTCTGTGGGCCTAAGACCTTGGTCTAAAATGGTTATTCTATGACCACATTTTATATCTTCTAAACTTATTTAAGCAAATTATGCACGTGTGCATTATACATAGTCACACACACATACCTTGTTTATGTGTGTATGGAGAGAGAGAGAGAGAACAAGTATATATATACACTGGTGAAGGAACAAGCAATTTATCTAGAACATAGACCTATTTGGTTCATGGAACAGGGACTAGAACATAGAATGCCACCTATTAGGTAGGTGCTATAATGGGTTACTTCTCTCTTTCATTATTTTGAGTGGATTCATTTTTAATTTTATATTAATTAGGATTTTGATAAATTTAGTTGTAGTCTTGATAAGCTAGTGAGCCAATTCTATAACACAAGCATTCCTAGGTACAATTCTTCTTTTTTGCGTCTTGATTGGAGTAATTGTATATCTGTTACAGATCATGAATGTTCCAAAACTGGGATCGGGTGATCCAGTATGAAATTCTTAGGGTCAGGGTGAATTCTTGTGGCATACATATCATTCATTTTGTTTTTCTTATTTGCAAGAAAATTGTTATGTTGAAATTTGTTAAATCAAGTATGGCCCTACTGGAATATTGTCTTGGCTTCTCATTCATTATGGCTTGGTTGAAATTGTAGGCCCAAATCCTACAATGCAGAATAACTTGGCTGGAACAATTAGGTCCTATTCACCCTACTCACCAAACGGAAGCACTTCAACCGTTAGGGATGGCAGCAGTAACAGACGACCCACAACCTCCCGATATGGCAGCAATATTCACACACTAAAACATGATGAAGATGATGGCCGTTTCAATGATAGAAATCCCTTCTGGAATGGAAATTCTACCCAGTATGGAGGTAATAGTGATGGCAAATAATCAGGGTCAGCTAGGTTTTTCTAGCAAGGTTTAGCACCTCCCTCAAATTAAGGTCAAAAGCATGATTCGTGCTCTTTATTACATGTATCTATGATGCCAAGTATGATCCCTTAATAGAATTTGATTGTATGTGAATAACTCCAGATTCATCGTGCATGGATCCACCATCTGATGTCTGGTTTTCTGCTAGTTCATACAGAAGGTATATCCAATAATAAATTCACACTTGGCAGTTCTTTTTCAGCTAATTCCTGTGCATATTTTCCTTAATGCCACATCAAGATGCCAGTTGATTAATTTTATTTTTCACTTCTTTATGGAATGATAAAAACTAAAGAGGCAGCTTCTTTTATGATTGACTCCAGATTTGGTATATTGTATTTTTTGAAGAACATAACATTTTAAGCCATATGATGAGAAATTGAGAGGTGACTTTCTCATTTGAGGAGACTTCCAAAATGAGCTTTCAAGTTTTATTTTTGAAAGATTATAGATAAATTATATAAATTATTAATTTTTTTTAAATAACAAAATAGATGATCGCTTAGGGATGTCAACAGGTACCTGAGGTACCCTATCCGGTTACACCGGATGAGGGTATTTTATAAAAGGGTTCAGGTAGTGATTTCACTACCCGAATTAGGTTCGGGTACCATCCTTTGGGTATCCGTTATTCGAACCCGATTAATATTTATTAATATTTTATTATTATTTTAATAATTAAATTAAAAATTTACAATTTCTATCAACTTTACAAGTAATTTTTTTTGGTTAAAAATTAACAAATATATGAAAAGTATGGTTACTCTAATTATTAATATGATGATATTAATGTATTTAAATTAAGAAATTATTAGATTGTTAATTATGTTTAAATAATTTGAATATTATATCATATTATAAAGAAATATAATTACTATTATATATGTACTTTTAATATACATATATTTACTTTTTGTTTTGTGTTAACATTATAAAAATTATGATTTATAAAATTATTAGTTATAATATGTATACCATTATTTATATAATCTTATAATATATATACTTAAAGAAAGCTTTTGAGATTAGAATAGTCTTAGAACTTAAATGTTTTTTTTTTAATTTCATGAAATTAAGAACAAATTCTTATAATTAATTAAATTAATTCATAAAATTATTATTATTAATTAACTTGTAATGTCTTTTAATATATATAGTTTATATATTGTGTTAATTTATAAAAAATATAATTACTATTTTATATATTAAAATATTTGTTATGTATGCGTGTGTGTATATATATATATATATACTTTAAATATAAATATATTTACTTTTTATTCTGTATTAACATTGTAAATATTATAACTCATAAAATTATTAATTACAGTATATATATATTTGTTTATATAAACTTATAACATATAAATCTAAAGAAAAGTTATGAAATTAGAAAAGTTAATTGGGTAATTGGATACCTATGAAGAAGATTTTAATAATTTTTTTATTTAATCGGATATTTAAACGAGTTAAGGTAGTAATTTTTAAATTATTCGGATAGTTAATTTTTAATAACATTAAAGTTTTGGTACCTCGAAATTATAAGATATTTGACCTGTTAACATCCTTATGACCACTGGTCACTTGGACTGAGCTTATAATTTAGTTTGAGAATTAAATTAGAAAAGAGTTTATATTTTAAGTAGAGGTGAGCAAAATCAAATCAGAGCAATTACATATTCAAATCAAATGCAATTTCGATAAAACGATTCAGTCTAATTAATCTATTGAATTAATTGATCCAAAAGATTTGATCTAATTGGCTTTTTGATTGGTTCTTGGTTTTAAAATTTTTAGACCAATCTATTTAAAAAACTAAATTAATTATATATTTAAATATATATATTAATATATATAATATTTATAGATATATTAAGAAAAATTAATAGTAAATTAATAATATACTTAAAATATATTAATTTATTATATATACGTATACAAATCATAATCATAATAATTCAATTTTAGTTATATATATTTATTTATCTATAAATCTGTATTAATATGAAATTACAAATTATATATTTTAAATTATATAACTTATATGTTAATATTATAATATATGATAATAAAAATCCTATATATTATTATGTTATAGTTTTACACCTTAGTAATATTTCGTGATATAAAATATTATAAATATATATGATTGTATAAACATTATATATATATATATATATATATATATATATATATTCAATTTATCCATAAGCATTACTATAACTTATAATATTTATTTATATGATTACACTTAATAACTTTATTAATTATCACTTGAGTTTTTATAATATATTGTTTATAATTAGTTGTTGTTTATACAAATTTTAATATAAAACGTTATAACATATAAGTTGTATCATTAATTTCATATATACATAATAAAATAATATTATATATATATACATATATTTAATTTATACATATGTAATACTGTAACTTATAATAGACTTTATTTATATGATTATACTTAATAATTTTATTAGTTATCATCTTAATTTTTATAACATATTATTTATAATTAATTATTATTTATACAAATTTTGATATAACAATTAAAATATTATAACATATAAGTTGTTTTATTAATTTCATATATATAATAAAATAATATTATATATATACATATATTTAATTTATACATAATTTGTATATATATTTTATAAATATAAATAAAGCTTATAAGCTTTAATATTATAATTTGTATAAAAAAATAATAAAATTTTAATTCATTGATAAAAAACCAAATTGACCAAACTAATTTTATATCTGATGGATCGGTCTTTCTTTATGTTTGATCAGTTTTTTAAAAATATTTGATCTATTTAGCCCTTAATTATGATGAACTAAACCATCCAATTCACTCATTTGCTTACTCTTAATTTTAGGTACTAAAAGAGTCATTTTCCTTTAAAAAGCAAAGTTAAAATGATACTGGTTTTGGTCCAATTTTCAACGGGTAGTCACATTGATTATAACGTAATAAAGAGATTTTTTAACAGAGAAATGTAACTTATTACAAAAAAATGTTTGTTTTAATATTATATTAAATTTTAATATTGATGTCTACTATAAAAATCAATTGATAACTAGAAAAGTATCAGCGTTATGCAACGGGTTTGCAAAATTTCATAAACACTTCATTATGAATCAATGATGAGAATTGTAAAAGTTGTTATTGATATAATCCCGCTAATTAATATTTGATATATGTATAATTTGTCAATAAGTACACAAAAACCATAATAATATGTACAAAAATTGTTCTGCATTCTCAATGAGCAAGATGTTGTTCGAAAAAAAAAAAAGATAATAATCCTACAAATTAATATTCGACGTATCTACACATAATATTTATTACAAAATGTAAAAAAAAATTTCCTATAAATCAATGAGCAAGCTGTTTTGAAAAACAGGATAAAAGTTCAACAAAATTACATGTACTATGGAATCATTTTTGTCAAGGAAACCTACGCATGCTAGTCCTTGATCTAATACACCATCCACCATCAATATTACATGTCTCTTGAACCAATAACATAGTGGCAATTAGGATAAAAACCATAAAGATTGAAAAAACTATGTTGGTGATGATCAAATAAATCTTAACAGAACAGATGCCTTTTTTTTTTAGTTTCTAATTAGATTATCTAGTAATTGTTGCTATTGAAGAGAGAAGCAATTACATAGTTAAAATAGCAAAGTAGAGATAAAGAAAACTGAAACCAAAATTTTTATGAAAAAGAAAATTTAAAATAGGAATCTGGCCACAAAATCATCTACACCAAAGTTTTGATACAATAGCTAATAGTAATGTCCAGTCCAACCATTCACAGCATTAGCTTTACCTAGAGTCATAGAATGGCTTGGTTCATTCTTAGTGTGAATTGTAGAGAGGCAATAACAGTTTACTTGCACGACAGATAACCAATAAGAAACCAGTAATTTTGTAGCCTTCATACTGATCTCAGTGACCATTATTTTACTTTACACTCAAGGAAAGTTCATTTTGTCACACTTTTGACATGTAGATGGCCTCCTACCTAGGAACTTTCAATTCAAGAAAGTTTGAGAACTATATAACTATTAGGTTAAATGGGCAGTTCTTGTGACTGTAAGTTGGCCAATGGAGATTAGAAAATCTATTTGAGATTAGATACAAAATTTTAAAAGTCCTAGAAAGTGCACCTCTAAATTCCTTTAGGATCCTCTACCAAGTTTTAGTAAAATTCAAACATAGAACCATATAAAATGTTTTATAAAATACCTACAAACATATATGGTGCATAATGGGAACTAAGAACCACATGAACTTTAGAAAATTTAAATCACATGTAAATAGAGCTAAACTGTAAATGTTTAGCAGTGTTTTGAAGACAATATACATATATTTGTAAAAATAAATTTTTGAATATGACCACATATGCAATTAAGGTCTCAAAAGATTTTGTGAGTCTAAATCAAATATCTATCAAACATGACTTTTACATATATATTTTTATTTGGTTTTAAAACAAGAAGCAAATTTAATAGTCAGCCCTTCTGTAAAAAAAAAAAAAAAGAGTCAGCCCTAAAAAAAAACAGTTTAAATATGAGAAGAATACATGAGAGTCAAATATGAGTAGAACAAACAAACTATAAGAGAGTAATTGGGAAATGTGTTTACTAGTATATCAACCACGATGATGTATTTGAAGTAAATAAAAAGAAACACTATCTAGTTTCCTTTCACTTTCTCCACTAATTATCAAGGAAGAAACATCATGACAGTGAAAATTTTAAATCCCTTGTATGGGATGTAGAAATATTGCTAATTTTCTAATTGGTGAGATGCTTTCTATTAACAATAAATTAGTGATTGTTTAAGGAATAATCTACAAAGTTTTAAGACATAAACATGTCTCTCTTAGTTGAATGTGATGCTATAATTCTTCATTAAATCAGATGATCACCTTAAAAGGGGAACATATCTAATCTCATGATAATAATATGCAACTTTTCAATGATAAAATAGTCAAATGATGGTCCAAACCATAAGAAAAAAAATGGAAGACTTTGGATTTATTTATCCCTTTAGCTTTTGACAATGCTTGTGCACTTATGTCCTAGTATATAATTAATTCAAGCACTAATATATATTGATTTCCTTCCACCTAAAGCAACACATAAATAAATTTGACAACATGAAAATCTCAAACATATCAAGAAAATCTAGGTAGAGCACAAAAGTTATAAAACAAATAAAAAAAAAAGTCACAGTAACAATTCTCAAGGTCCAAATTGAATGATATCAATTATTAGAGAGAAAGCCAAAGGAAACATCACAGTTACTTCAAGTAACTGATATGCTCCTGGTTTTTAATACTTTTGCTTAACATTTCAGTCAAGTGCCAGCTCTGGAATTCTTTTCTTTGTTTCTTCTACCGTAAATTTAACCAACATTGAAAGTTGAAAAACCCAGGAGCTATATAATCAAAAACACATTCAAGATTAAGAACCCTATATAACCTAGAACTACAATAAGCTTGAAATAAAAATGAATGTAAATGGAAGATAGGGTAAATGACCCACAAAGCTGATTTTATGACCAAGCTACGAATTTGCATAACAATGAAAAACCTTAGAGAATTGGCCGTTGAGTAGCAAAAATCATACGAGCAGAATCCCTTATTGCACAAATAGACAATAAGAAGAAGAAGAAGAAGAAGAAAATCGAGGTCACCTTTTTGTTCACTCACCCAATGCATTGTCCAACGGCAAAAGATAAAGAACACCAACCAAGCTTGCAAAAATAAAAACTCAAAAAAATTAGTAAAAGTCAATTTAAAAAAAAAGAAAAAAAGAAAATTGGTGTGAATGAGAGGGGGGGCTTTGGGTTTTTTAACGGAGAAGAGCATTTGAGTGAAAAGTCTAAAAGAAGAGACAAAGAGAAAGGAAAGGGAGAAAAGGAAAGGAAGAAGAGAAGGTTTTAGACGGGAGAAACTTTTCGAGTTTGGATTTGGGTACCGACCTTTTCAAGCATGAGACGGCAAGCATGACGAAAAGGAAAAAAGACACAAATAGGAAGGAAAGGGAGAAAAAGAAAAGAAGAAGAAAAAGTTCTAGACGGGAGAAACTTCTCGAGTTTGGATTTGGGTACCGACCACTTCTAGCATGAGATGGTAAGCACGATGAAAAGAGCAATGCAAGGAAGAAAAGAGAGAAAGAATTGAAAAATCGAAAATACCCTTCAAACATGTTAAAATATCAAAAGACTGATGTCAAGTGTAGAAAGTACATGTAGCTAAGATTCATTATAGTTTAGATTAGATAAAGAAGCATTTTTAAACATAATCTTTATAGATAAGATATTTTAAAAAATAACTCTCTTTATAATTTTAATTATTTTTAATTAAGTTGAATAAAATTATTTTTAATAAAATTACACGCCATGATATTACACGTTATGTACAAAAATATATTACATGTCATGATTAGGTTATTACATGTCATATATAAAAACATGAGACACGTCATAGTTAGGTCGTTACACGTCATGTAAAAAAACATATTACACACGATGTATAAAAATATGTGACATTATATGATTAGGTTGTTATATATCATGTACAAAAATATGTGACACGTCATGGTTAGATTGCTACATGTCATGTATAAAAACATGTTATACGTCATGTACAAAAACATATAACACACCATGATTAGGTTGTTACATACCATATTTAAAACAAAAAATATTGTTGTTGTACGTCATATTGAAAAAATATTATTATTACACGTTATATTCAAAAACATTTTGTTACATTTTAATACTTAAAATGTTGTTGTTATTTACAAACCAAAATTTCAAATCTTCTCAACTTTTTTCATATTTTCTAACAATTTGGCACCTATTAAAGTATTTCTAATATGTTTTCATAAATTAAAACACAAATTTTCTTATCTAAACACCTATTTCGACTAAAAATTGAATGTTTTTTTTTTTAAACCTAAATTTATAAATTTCAAAATTTTGAGTTTATTAGTGTCTAGGTCCCGAATCGATTCAATTAAAAACTATTTCAAACATTTGTGATCATTTACTTAAAAATCAAATTTTCCAAATAGTCATCCACCTAAGCACAACAAAACTATCGCTTAGTGTATTGAAAGCATAAAAAATAAAATCTGAAAATATGAAAGAGATAAATCAAGAACATAGCAGACGAATGCTGAAGAGATAAATCAATAAAAGAATAGAAAGTTGGATGGTGACAGAGAAATTGAAAGCACAAATTGTGAAAAATTGTGCTGAATATTTAATTTATTTAAAATAATTTTAAAGGTATTTTTATAAAATCATAATTAAATATGACTAAAAACGATTAAATTTATTTTGATGATTATTTTTAAAAAACACTTATAAAAAAAAGTTATTTTACATAATTTTTTCTTTAAATAATAAATATAAGTGTGTTGTTGTAGAACAAGCAAAGTACAAACATTGGGTCACTTCAATTTTTGAACATTTTTGTTTCGATGCCTAACATATAGATTCCTGGGTGATATGACAGGTCCTAAATTGCACGTGGAAGTCAAGTGCAAAAATCAAATAGCATAGCAAATAAGCAATATATAAACTCATATAATCTTTAAAACGTTTATTTCTTTTCTATACCAGGTAATCTTATCTTTAGTTTGCATATTAAATTGGAAAACAGCCTAGCTGGAATTGGTTAGGGGTGAACAACCGGTCAATTTAGTTCGTTATACGTAAAGATCAAATAGTTTTAAAAAATTAATTAAATATAAAAAAAATAAATTGACTAAATATTGAATTAATTTGATCTGTTTGGTCGGTTATATCTAAAGATCAAATGCGTCAAATATTTTTAAAAAATCGACCAAACATAAAAAAAAACTAAATTTATTAAACATCGAATTGATTTAATTGGTTGGTTTTGAATCAAAATGTTATCATTTTTTTGTAAATTATAATATTAAAATTTATAAATTTTAAAAAATAAAAATTGAAAAAGTGAAAAGTGGGGAAGATAACTTAATAAATAATAATTAAAAATTAAAAATATTATATTTTATGTAAATTTAAAAATAATATAATATTATATATATATTAATATATATGTAATTAATTTTATTTTTTATCAATTTAATTAAAATTTTTTAAAATAAAAAATCAATCAAATAAACTAATTGGATTAAGCTTTTTGAACTAATAAATCCAATGAACCAAACATTTTACTTAAATCATAATTGATTTGAATGAATAATTAATCTGATTTAATTTTATTTACAGTTAATTTAGAAACTAGCAAAGTCATTATCCTTTGGAGGCAAAGTTGGATGTGCATTGACATCAGTTTTTCATTGGAATTTTGTACTTAGTTAGAGTATTGCAATTAAGTATAATCTTGAACTCAAACTAATAATTTACTTTAATTAATACTTGTTATAAAGAAGATGATAATTCTGGACAGCCACGTCATACGATCTTGGATTTGAGCAAGGAATCTTCGTAGTCGAAGCGACCAAACATTGGAGTGGCTTGGTTGAGTTGGGCTTCTGCATGTTGGGTTGTGGGTCCCACCTTTAACATTTTGATCCTTTTTAAGAGCTTATCAGGACACCCTGGAACACCCCGTGACGCTGTGCTGACCTCGACTCCACTCCCCCTACTCCTCAAAAACCAAACGCATAAACCTCGACCCAAAGTCTTTCGGTCGGTCTTCACTTTCGCTTCCTCCTTTCTCACTAGGGTTTGAGGGTTTTACACTTTCTTTCTTTCCTCTTCCTCCATGGCTTCTTCTATCTTAACTTCCTCCAAATTCTCTCCTTTCTCTTCCCCCTCCCTCAAATCCTCCCTTTTCCTTTCCCCTGCTTCCCTTCACTTCCCTTCTTCCAAGCTACCCTCTTTCCCTTCATTTCCTTCCAAATCATGCTCTAAAACCTTCCTCATTTCTTCCTCTCTCACCCCTAACCCTCCCTCCCCCTCCCGCCGCCCCCCTTATATCCCCAACCATATTCCCGACCCCAACTACGTCCGCGTCTTCGACACCACCCTCCGCGACGGCGAACAATCCCCCGGTGCCACCATGACTTCCAAGGAAAAACTCGACATTGCCCGTCAACTGGCAAAGCTCGGCGTAGATATAATCGAAGCTGGGTTTCCGGCTGCATCGAAAGACGATTTTGAAGCGGTCAAGACTATTGCTAAAGAGGTTGGAAATGCAGTGGATGAGGATGGATACGTGCCTGTTATTTGTGGGCTTTCTAGGTGTAATGAGAAGGATATTAAGGCGGCTTGGGAGGCGGTTAAGTACGCGAAAAGGCCTAGGATTCATACTTTTATAGCGACCAGTGGGATTCATATGGAGTACAAGTTGAGGAAGAGTAAAGCAGAGGTCGTGGATATTGCTAGGAGTATGGTTCGGTTTGCTCGGAGTTTGGGTTGCAATGATGTTGAGTTTAGCCCTGAAGACGCTGGCAGGTTTGAATTTTTATCTCCCTTTTCTCTTCTTATGCTTTTAAAATGGATTGTTCAAGAATAAGATCATATTCAATTAGTATTTGTTTTCATATGAAGAAAAGAAACAACAGAAATATTGCAATTATGAGGATATTTAGGCTGCAATAAAATGTTAATCTGGAAGAAATGGATGCTTTATTTGGTTAGAAATAAGGAATTGAAGTTTAAATATGGATAGACTATGATTTAATCCGCTTTTCTTGATTGCATTAATTGAAGCCTAACCATTTTGGCCAAAGATATGTGGTTGATCAAATATTGCTACAACAGTTGCATGCTTGTTTTAGTATGAGGTGGCCTGACATTCCCTGGGATTCAGATAACGGCTAGTTTGCAGTCGCAGCAGTGTATGCATCTGCTGTATGCTGCTTTTGAAATAAGATGAGTAAATGTAAAAGGGTATTACAATTTCTTCTCTTGTGGACATTATGGTCTTATTTCTTTGGATCCCAACAGATCTGACAGGGAGTTCCTGTATGAGATATTGGGTGAAGTGATCAAGGCTGGAGCGACAACTCTCAACATACCTGATACTGTTGGCATAAATTTGCCCAGCGAGTTTGGGCAATTAATTGCTGATATAAAAGCCAATACCCCTGGAATTGAGAATGTTATTATTTCAACACACTGCCAAAATGATCTTGGGCTTTCTACTGCCAACACTTTAGCGGTAGGCCACTGCGTTACTTTGTTAATTGATGCACACTGATATGTACTTGGATTGCATTTACATCTTAGCTGTTATGAATTCAGGGAGCTTGCGCAGGTGCAAGGCAAGTGGAGGTAACCATCAACGGCATCGGAGAAAGAGCTGGAAATGCTTCATTGGAGGAGGTGAGCTTTTGCTTTTTGCAATACTAGAATGATTGTGTATTTGGAATTTGATTTATGCAGTAGTAGATGGAAATACCCCATTTTCTCTTGCACCATGTGGTATTCTTGGACATTTTAGTTAAATAATTCATCAGGCATGAGTTCGTACTACCTAAGACCCCCTCTGCTTCAACCAATCTGCTTTAGATGGCAACAAGTTACCCTGAAATTTATTTAAAGGGGACTTATGGAATTTCGTGTGCTTCACTATATGAGATAGGTGCTGTCTTGTGTGCCTTCAATGTACTATGATTGTCTGTCTCTCTTTTATGGCCCTTTTTTAAGTTTCATAGTTAATGCCAAAGATGGAGGAGGGAGAAAGGGCATTTGAAGGCTCTCATTATCGAGTAACAAATGACAGAAGTTGTATCTGTTGTTCGATAAATTGGCAAAGAACCCAACCAGTTCGGGATCTTGACAATGAGGGTGTTTATGCATCAATCAGATTTTCTTATTCCAGTTTTGTAGGCTGCCTATATTAAACATTTAAATTCTGTAAGTAAATCACTTGAAGCTGTCAGTTGCTATATTTTAGAGTCTACATAAGAATTGTTAATTCGGTTGTAATTGTTGATCTTCTTTCTCTCAACGGTCCTTGTAATATCATATATATATTATTCTGTTGAACTTTACTTTCATTTGTGTAGGTTGTGATGGCGTTAAAATGTCGTGGTGAGCATGTGTTAGGAGGTCTTTATACAGGAATAAATACCCGACACATTGTGATGGCAAGCAAGATGGTATTCTTTTGTGAACTTCAATTTCAATCCAATTGCTTCTTGCTCTAGACTAAATTAGCTTTGGAAGTTATTATTGACTTAAAAAGGTTTACTTAGGTGGAAGAGTACACGGGATTACATGTGCAGCCACATAAGGCCATTGTTGGAGCCAATGCTTTTGCTCATGAAAGTGGCATCCACCAGGTTGGTTTTCCTAGTGTTTGATTGCTTATATGTCATCTCTGTGACCTTCCAATCTCCTTTTATGAAGTTTGTTTGTTCTATGGCTGATCACCTTTGGTGATGGTGGAAGTGTATTTATCAATGTATTTCAAAAATGATAGACTGCACTAACATGTGCCACATTTTCTCCTTTTGCATTTTCAGTTTATTTTTGCTGCTGATGGATGCAGCTTTGTCGGTTTATCTTAAGAATTTCTTCAGTACTTGCAGTAAACTAGTTAGGACAAATGCTTCTCTTTGGTGGAACATTTGTGCTTGTAGAGGGGTTGAGTTATCTTATTGAAAGCTAAAATATCATCTTTCGCTTTTTATTAATAGTTTACGAGAAGGTTAGACCTTATTTGAAATTTAAAGGTGGAATTTGTTCTGTCTTTTTTTTTAAAAAATGTTTGAGGGGTTAGCAAGCAAACTCTTGCTAGGGAAACAATGTCTCCTGAGGAGCATGTTTGAGTGTTGATTCTTTCTTTTGTTGGGTAGATTTTTAGGATTAAGTCAGATAAATTTGGGGAATTAAATGGGAGATCTCTTTAAGAACCATCCTTACAGCTTGGAGGTTGACTCTGTATATCTAAACCCTCGTTCAACCAAAGTGGTTATGATTTAATTTGCCAATGTAGATAATAATATAAAGTCATGCATGTATAATAATTTTTAATCATGTTGAAAGTCCTGACTAGGCAGGTTATTATTTAGCCCAGTGTTTGTTTGACCTGTCAACTTCCATTGTTGTTTCTCTTTTTCTCCAATGATGATTAGATGTATGTGTATCCATGTATGCATATTTAGGCAATATTGTTGAATGCACTCCACTATTCGCTCTCATGTTACTATTATTTTGATGAGTGAAACAATTATGACAAAGAGAAACTATTACATAGGCCTTTTCTACCATGCCAACTATAGACTATTAATTCAGGATGCAAGATGCCTTTAAAAAAATGTTATGCCAGTATAAATGGGGCCGCAATTTTATTATTTTAGTCAAGGTTATCATTATTACGTTGCGGTACCATTTAAGCTAACATGGCAATTTCTAATACCGGCTTTCATTGTAGGAATGTAATAATTTCTCCTTGCTAACTTTTTATTCTTAAGAAGAAATAAAGCTTCCTTTTATTCTTTTGGAGTTTAGTTGAATACGTAAACTATAACCTCTGATTTTCTTGCATGGGTGTTCTTCTGTGTCTTTTGTTCTCCTTTTTCTGTATTTCTTTCGCCTCTTAAGTGAATTGTAAATATTAATTATTAATAATAATTTTTACTATGTTAGCTACGCTTTCTTGTACAAATCAGGCTTGGTGAGTGAAATTGTTGACAATTAGTGATGGTATCGTTAAGAGCCAATTTAACTGAACTCTCCTAAGCCTTAATCCAAAACTAGTTGTACCCGGTTACAAGAATCTTTTTTCCCTATCTGTTTGTTTAAGGGCGATATCCTCTGAAAGATTAGAGAAGGCTTCATTTTTCTTTGTTTTGGTTAATATAGATATAGATATATAGATATAGATATATAGATATAGATATATATATATATATATATATATATATATATATATATATCTGCACTTCATGAAAAATAATAAAAACAATAAGATATATATTCCAAAATGCTTTCTGTTCTGTAGGATGGAATGCTAAAGCACAAAGGTACATATGAAATTATATCTCCTGAGGATATCGGGCTTGAACGGTCCAATGAAGCTGGTATTGTCCTTGGAAAACTTAGGTATGTATTTCATTTTTCAAAAATTTTCCTCCATTTTTCTGATAATTTTTTTCTTTTAGCTATGTTTTGAAATAGAGTTTAAAGGCATGTGCCTGGTGAAATATGTTTAGTGATAGCAAGAGCAATGAATGGTTTTTCTGTCGCTTTTCAATGTTGGATGCAATGTCACCCTGAATTTGACACAAATTGTTGAGGTTTTAACATAAGAAGCAATATGTTTGGTCACCATTACAAAAAATATTGTCTTTAGGTTCATGAATACATCTTATATCCAATTTTGATGAGTATTTTGCTACTTTTGACTGTGAGCTTTATTAGACAATAGTGGAATTGATCCAATGGTATGGGTCGATCTTTTAATAGGTTTTTCCTTGGCTTTTTTCCTTTTCTCTTATGAAGGAAAGTGTTTATCTGCTGATATCAAGGTAGTCTAAGGGCAAAAATAGTGTTAATATATATTTTCTGGGATAATTAAAAAAAGTGTTAAGGATCACCTGAATTGCTAGGCACCAAAAATTTCTTGACCAAGTAAAACAGGGTACATATTATCAATACATTTGATAAATACGTTAATTTTACGTAATATTCTAGAGTGGCTTGGCTAGTTATCAAAATGTGAAGCATAAAGGTTCATTCAAGTTGTTAGATTTTCTGACAAGTTTCTTTGTGTATACATAGGCTTTGCTACCTTTTTTTTCCCTGATGCACCAACTTTTAGCTTTCACCATTTTCATGAATCAACTTCCATGGTGCTATATTGCTTGGAATTGGATATGAATGTTGGACACAAGTACATGTCAAGTACCATTCAATTATTCTGAAGGTTTTCTGTATAATTGAAGGCTCATACCTTCATACCTCTAATCCATTTGGAGGTTTCAGTTTGTGTTCAACTTGGGTACTATAGTAACATAAAGAGTCAGAGCAAGGTTTCCAAATATGTATGTTCATGCATTTTATTTTAACAGAATAGAGTCTTGCATTCTAGCCTGTGGGGGTTGGGCGGAGGCAAATTGCAAGATGAAGCTTAAATGTGTCAAGCAGGCCTGGAATTCCCTCCCATCCCCCACCCTACCACCAACATCACCATAGAAAAAATGGGGAAAGCATTAATGAGTGAATTAGCAACTTCTTTTCTGAGATTGATACCATCTTCTGTTATTTTACTACTACTTAAATCTATGCAGTTTTGTCATGATGCATATCACAATTATGTTGTCAGTATCTTCCTATTCATTTTTCATTTTTACAGATTCAGTTGTTAAAAATGTTTGACTGATCTTTTTTTTTCTTTTCCTATTCTCTGGTAAAGTGGACGTCATGCTTTGAGTGACCGATTGAAAGAGGTATGCTGCTATTAGGCATGCATAAAATTGATCAAATTACCTCACTTTGCTGTATTTAAACACCTAGTTCTTCCTGTTTTCCTCAGCTTGGGTATGAGCTTGATCAGGAGCAGCTTGGGAACATATTCTGGCGCTTCAAAGCAGTAGCCGAACAAAAGAAGGTGAACAAAATTCTACACTATTTCTTATTTCTTTTCCCCTCATATCATTGTACAATCAAATATTTCTAATATTTCCAACTGCACAAGTTATATTTGCAGTAATAATTTAGAAAATGAAATATAAGGAGAGATTGTCTAGAGGATAATGTTGCATAATTTAGCCTCAGTCAACCAGCATTATTATCATGGATAACATTTTTCAACAGTTTCCCGAGTTCTCCATCTCTGTTTCTCTGTCATTTTGAAAACATGGTTTTCTAGTTCTGGCAACTAAACTTCCTTTTATTTATGTGGAAAATAAGAACAGAAAAAAAAAAAAAAAGAGAAAAGAGATACAAGACAGAGACAGGAAATAAGTAATGTTTTGCTGGTAAATGTAATTTTTATATTAGTGGGTGGAGTCATAAGCTCCAGTTGGATGCTGGATGTACCTTTAACACGAAAAATACCTATCTTTCTTAATCCATCATGGAGTCATGACACAGTTGACCTTGTAATTAAGGCTTAAAGACATTGTGTTGGTTACTGGGCCTGTGGGCTTAGAAAACGAATTTTTATAGGACATGGGCCTGGAAGGTGGATGGTTGCTGGTGGCTGATATGTTGCAAGATTTTCTGGTTAGCCACCAGTTTTAATGGTTCTGGTTGTCAATGATGGCTTAGGAAACCTTTTATCAGGAATTTAGGTGAGTTTTGTGTTCCAAGTAATTGAAAATATATTTTCAAGATTGTATAATGATTATAAGAAAAAGGTGGAAAGTAATTAATTTTTATGGTTATGAATGCTTGTGTCAGTTAGTTTCTAAAGTTGCCTGGCTTCCCTGATGTTTTAAGTTTTTGGATGTGGAAATTTAGTTTATTTTAGTTGACTTGGTAGTTGTTTTGTACTTTCTTGATTCTTAAGGGAAAAGTAACATGTGTCTAAAGCTCTGGTATGAATGCGTAGTTTCTATTGTTTGTTTATGAAGATGATGTGGTCTATTCTTTGTTTATTTACTGGTGTTCCAGAGAGTCACTGATGCTGATCTAATAGCATTGGTTTCGGACGAAGTTTTTCAACCAGATGTTGTTTGGAAGCTTCATGATCTGCAGGTAACTAGGAATTAACTTTGTACCATAAGTTAACAGGATCGTGGTATGTCTCAAGTCATAATAAGGGGTGTGTGACTTTAGATTTTTTTTGGTACGGTGGGGTTGAGCTTCATTGGTTCGTTATTTTGGGTCGCAGTATGCTACAAAGCATTGTCAGGGTTGTATTGCCTTAAAAGATGTAAATGTTTTTTTTTTTTATTACATGAGTGTATTTCAATATGAACATATAAGTTGATATTGCCTTAAAAGATGTATTTCAATAATCCATAATTTTCATTATTAGAAAGAAATACATTACTTTTAAAGTGGTTACTTTTGGCGCATGTAAATTTCTTCTTTTAAAGATAAGAAATAATAATGGTAAATTTGAATAGTAATTTGTTTCCTCTTTATTTTGCAAATGATGTGCCAGCCATTTATCTAATTCCCAGTGAATAAAGGAAATATTGGGAATGAAATACTGCATTGAAGTGGACCAAAAACCACTTGAAGTGATTTTGGTAAAACCTTAATAACAAATTAATCAAAATCCAAAACCATGCTTTTGTATAATTAAAAGTTAACTCATGCCGTCGCACCCTGTCTACCCCCAACTTTGGAGTTTCCTTATTCTTTCTTTTTCTATTTAATTTTTTTTCCCAACCAGTCATCTCCTTTTCTCATTCTGTCTTCGCTGTTTCTTGTTTGTACCTCTTTCTTTGCTGACTTATTACGACCTCCCTTTCTTTCTATTACACCCATCAATGGTGATCCAGGTCGCTTTTTTAAAGCGATCCAGGATGCAAAAGAACTACGATCTGGGATATATGAAGTGGATTGCATTTCTAGGGGGTAGCAGCGATCCTGGTAACTATGTTTTATACTATGTTGTTATTATCTGGTTTGAATTAGGTTTTAAGTTACAAGTTTTATTCAATTGGACATGCAGGTTACTTGTGGAACTCTTGGTCTTTCCACTGCAACGGTTAAACTCATTAGTGCTGATGGGGAAGAGCATGTTGCTTGCTCAGTTGGAACTGGGCCAGTAGATTCAGCTTATAAAGCTGTTGATCTCATTACAAAGGTTTGATGTAGGAAATTATTCGTTTTGCTTTGTTCTAGGATTTTCTGTTGGGTGTTGATAAGATATGATCCAAGATTTACTGTTAGGGTTAATTAGGATTTTGTGTATGATAATTAAGGTTATTTTTTGAATTTAATCTTTATTTATAGTGTTTCATTGGCTGTAACTATAAATGCTTTAGTTCATAATTTGCAGTTAGAATATGAAACTTCAATTTGGTCTTTTCTGCTTTCACCTATTAAGTGAAATTCTTTCTCTTCTTTACTTTTCTCCCTAGTTTTTCTGTTTTTTCCTCTTTTGCCTCAGATTTCTCTCTCTTTCTCCTGTTTTCTCTCCCTAACTTCTCTTCCCATGCTGCCTAAATTTAGTACCAGAGCAAATGGCTAGTTTTTATTTGGTTAGTTAGTCGATAGATATGTTTTTTAACATAAGCTTAATTTGCCATTTCTCGTGCCACAGAAATAAACTCTTGTTGCCTGCTTTGAGAACCTTGTTTCTTTTCATCCAGCATTTCTTAATTGAATTGTGGCTCATGACTAGGGCTTTATGGGTTGTAACCTTAAGTTCTTTTTGTGGCAGGTATATTACTGCTTCTTTGGATAAATGAAAATTTTACTTATCCAAAAAAAAAAAAAAAATCAGTTAGCTTTTTGAGAAAGGGAATTCAAATTTAGTTTTTCCATAAGTGAATATCTTTCATTCGTCTCCCTTTTCTTCACTTTCTACCTTGTTTCTCTTCCCACATTGCATCAAGAAAATTATGTGAGCATTCTTCGATGAATATTTTCCGAGGGTTGTCTTTTTGTCCATGATGGAGTGTGACTGTCTGCTGTTAAGAGTGATGATATTGATGACAGTTTCAATTAGTTCATAATTTCCCTTTCTTTTATTCTAGTTTTTCCCCATGCACTCTATCTTCCCACCCTCTTCTCTCATGTTAGAATACTTTTCTGAACATACTTTTGCTGAGATTGTGGAGCAATACTTCGATATAATTTCCGTAATTTTGCAGGAAGCAGTTACACTTCTCGAGTACTCCCTGATTGCTGTTACAGAAGGCATTGATGCCATAGCCACCACCCGTGTTCTAATTCGTGCAGAGAAAAGTCACATGTCTACTCATGCTTTGACTGGCGAAATCACTCATCGAACATTTAGGTAGGTCAATTTTCTTAGCCTTGTTTTCATTGACATTTTTCTATTTCCACCTCCAAAATTCAGTGCATAAAATCATTTCTCCTTTGGTGCCAGTGGAACTGGTGCAGGAATGGACATTGTTGTTTCCAGTGTCAAGGCATATATTGGCGCAATAAATAAGATGTTGGGTTTCAAGGAGCAAATTCCAACAAAAGGTTCAGCAGAGAGAACTACAATTTCTGCTTGAGAAGTAAAAGTAGCTTATCATACAGTTCTCCCTTGCATACATACCATCATCAGTCAGTTTTGCAACTACATAGTTCTCCCTGTTCATCATGCAGTAGTGACAATGCTTTGAAGGGTTTCTGTATACAAGTTTCAGAGACAACAATTGTTCATAAGTTATAGTATGTGTTAAGAACTAGCCAAAAACTGAATGAAGCATCAGTTATATTAAAGATGAGCCAGTTTATTCGAACCAAAGGTGTCCAGATTTCTCCACCATGGGAATGTGGCAAACATTTAGAGGTTTGCCACTAGTCCAGAACTGAGAACAGGCCCTCACTTCCAATGCCTATTTCAAGCCCAATTATGCTCCAAATCTATCAAGTAATCACCAAATATGTTGGCCAAGGGAAGGGTGCGTGGGACGAGCAATGGGAATATAATATAGGAAAAAAGGACATGTTTAAGTTTCTCAGGAAGTTGAATATCCACCCATCTTACTCGGTCTACACTCAATTGAATATAACCCATTGACTTGGACTCTTACTAAGAAAGCAAAGCCCACTTTGATTTGCTGGCAAGGGTGGGGAGTTCTCATTTCTTTATAGTATAGAGCAAGAAAGGCCTAAGCTGTCACAGCCCTTTTTGGAGGCACAAAAACATTAAATTTTTGGTTGTTGGAGCTTTCCATCTTGACCTTGTTGCCCATAACTCCTACCCCTCCAGGCTCCAGGCCGAGAGTGGGTCAATTCCATGGTCCATGCCCTTGCAAAGAATGACAGCCTGACAGGAAAGAGACAAACTTTGCAAGTCTAAGATGATTCTGCATCAAAGTCATCCACATTGCCCATACGAAATTTTGTTATTACATTTTGACCATACTCTTTTCAGCTTCTCACTTACAATTCATCCATTTATCTTTGTGTAAAATCCTACTATTAAATAAGAAAGGAGCTCAAATATTATTTCCTAAATATGGAAAATAAAATTGGGATAAAAAGATTTAAAGAATGTGACAAATTAATGTGGGACATACCTCAAAGCCTCATTTCATATGAACAAAATGTTTTAAATATAAATTGATTGATTGGTACTTGACTTTGCTTTGACATGGTCAAAGGACAATGACTATTTATTTATTTGTCTTTTATTTCCATTATTATCTGTTCTATTAATTCCAAACAACATATTATGCTCCACACTTTCAGCTAGATGGGTGTATTTATATAGAGAAAATTAATCCAGGAGGAAGAAAAGAAAAAATGTTTAGAATATGGTTTTTATTTTTTGAAGGAGAAATTTATGTATAAATTTTAAAAAAAAAGTAAAGAAATTCATAATCTAAAATGGTTTATTATTTTTTTTTCTTTTTGCAAATTTATACTCTCTTCAACTTGTTAGAAACTATATATAAAATTTTAATCTAGTCATCACGATATATAATTCTTAAATATGTCAAAAAAATAGAAAGATCATATAATGTCACAAAATCATTCCTTTCTCTCTAAAATATTTGCTTAACTTAATAAATGTACAACGTTTACATTTATAAAATTTTCAATATATTTTATTTTTTGATGTAAAATTAAAATAATTGTTTATTTTTACAACGTTTGAGGTGATAATAGTATTATTAATTTTCTCTCGTCTTTCCATAGTTGCTTTTCTGTTAAGAAAGCATATTAGTTGAACTAATAATGAAAAGACCTTGTCAAGGAACATTAAAGAGGGAAATCTTCCATTGAAAAAAAAAATATATATGCTTTTTTTTTTTTGGGGGGGTATAAGAGACATATTAATTAGATTAGAATGATGAAAGAAGAATTGAGTCATCAATCAATTGGAATTTAGCATAGGCAACCAACACACTCTTCCAACTATGTCTTAATCTGTCCCATCAATCATTAGAATCCCATGATGTCAGGTTTCTTCTTCTCCTCTTTTGCATTTATAGATGCCTTACCTTCGCTTCAATTTGGTCAAAATTATATATTAAATAAAAAAAATCAAATTTTAAAATACCATTTATAATATTACTTTTGTATTAAATGTAGTAATTAAAAGATAATGCGATGAATTTCAACTTTAATCTTATTAAGTGTATATAGATTTTTAGTAATTAAACTCGACAAAGAAATGTACTTTAAAAGTTCAAATGAACATTCTAATGATTAAAACTTGAGTTTGAATCTTCAATCGAGAACACTGAAATTATTTCATAAGAGTAATTTAAATTCATAAATTAAAAATGAAAGAAAAAAAGATAAGGTTTATTTAAATTTGAAAAATGATGTTAACTACCATTACACCTCTATCAAGCCGTTGTATTCAAAACTTTAGAATGGAAATATCAAAACTTGATACCATTTTGAGGTTAAAGCCTGACCCAAATCTTTAAAACGTACAACTAACCGCTTGATGGTTCTGGTTCTAGATAACTAGAACAGGAAAAAATAAATACGGAAGCAAGGTATGGAGACGTGTCAAAAGCATTATAATATGATACTAAATAAGCAGGATGAGTAAGAGTAGACATAAAAACAGAAAAAACAGTTGGCTTTTGGGCCAATTCATTCGCCTCCACCGCCCTTGCTTTCTTCATCTAAAGCTAAGAGATTGTCCTTTTTCCCAACAAGAAGAGAAGCAATATACGTCTAGAAAGAGAAGAAAACCCATGTTTCTAGGGAACTTTAAAGATATTTACGTGAACCCAGAAATTTGGAAGGTAAAACAATGAAAAATACTATATTTTTGAAAGGAAAGGAAAAATATTTAATGGGTATTTTTTGGTGTGTAAAAATAGTTAATTTTTTTTTTTTGAAAATAAAAGAGCTTCCATTTATAGAGAGAATCTAAAAGAGAGAAAAAGAGAAAAGCTAAATTAAAGAGAGAGAGAGAGAGAGAGTTTCCATTGAATTTATCTTTTTACCCGCGTCGCCTTTGCCTCTCTGTCAATTGGCCTTTTCTTCTTCTTCTTCTCCTTCTCTTTTTCTCTCTCTTCCTTCAAAACCAAAAACCTTTCAAAAATCAAATCTTCCTATATCTCTCTGTCTCTGTCTGTTTCTCTCTCTTTCTCTCCGTTTCTCCAACCCCCCCCCCCCCCAAAAAAAAAAAACTAATACAACAAACAAACCCTAGAAAGAGGAAGAGAGAAGATTGTTTAACAATCAGAAAGAGAGAGAAAAGAGAGAAAAACCAGGTATATTTCTTTTTTTTTTTTTGCAAACTTTGTTTTTCCATTTTAATCCTTTTATTTCGGTTTCGATCTTAAGGCTGTTCTGCTTTTGCTTATCTGTCTCTCTCTTTTTTCTTTCATTATTTTTACCCACCTTTTCCCTCTCTCTTTCTCTCATTTTGAAGCAAACTTGAGGGTTTCATTTTATCTTTTGATTCTTTGATTTCTTTGGTGAATTTGCGTCGACCCATTTTAGAATTCGGGCTTAATTTTCTGGGTTGTCGTTTAATTTTTTATTTGTTTGCGTTTTTTTGTCTTCAATTTCTCTGTTTTTGTTTAATGGAAGACGGGTGTTATCGGCGTGGCTTGGTGGTAAGGCTTAATGGGTCTCTTTTCTCTTTTATTTATATATGTATCCTAATGTTAAAGATGTGAATTTTATTGAAAATTCGCCTCATTAAGGTTTACTTAATTATGAAAGATTCAATTCTGTTGAAAAAATATGTAACTTTTTATCTATTATTTACCGGGGGTAAATTGTATGACATTGCATTCAATTTTGATCAGACATTTTTCTCCGGATATATGGAATTGATGTATATTTTTTTTATTGGTACATATATTGGCGTGTTTTCTCTATCATGAGGTTAATGAATTTTGCAATCCAATCGTCAGTCATTGTAAAATTCCTTTTCTTTTTGGTAGTAATTTTCCAGAATCAATATAGCTGATGGGGCGTGTTTTTTTTGTGTCAAATTTTACACTTTTATTAATTGTACGTTTTTCAGTTAAATGTTCTTGACTTTTATTGGAGCTTTGACCTCTTGCAATCCTTTTTCAGCTTGTTTCCTGTCCTGGCATCAGGCAAATTTGGTTGCAACCTTTTTCTGCATAGATATTTGTTTCGATTATCATAGTTTAATTTTACAATGCGATTGTTGGATTATGAATAAATGTCTTCTGCAATTGTGCAGGCACATGCACCTCGTCCTAGCTACTTTGTTCGACTAGAAAATACTGACGATTTGTATTTGAAGAAAAGAACAAGGATGCGTCGGTGGCTTTGCTGTTCCTGTCAGGTAGAGGAGAATTACCAATCACATGAAAATGAGCTCTTGAAGAGCCCCAAGCATCATACAGATGGTATGTTTCTTTGATGCTAACTTGATTTGGTAATTCTGATTTACTGTTGGAATTTTTCGGTGTATGATTTGCATATTTATGTCCTGGCAAATATGGATGTTACTAAAATAAGTTTTGCAGAACACCTTGTAGGTGTTGTCCTTATTCTGTTGAAGAGAATTGCGACTCAGGCATATTTTTGTATTTGTTAGTCTTGTTCATCAACTGTTTTTTACCTTGTGTAGAAAGTATTAAGTGCTATACATGTTTTGTGAGGGCTGCTCTATGACTCTGTCTCTCGACTGTGAGTAAGGCATATAAATGTCTTTTGTCATTTTGTTTTGAAATATTGTTGGAATATTCTTTATTTGTGTGAGGACAAGAGGAGGTCATTATTTTCTCTTACTTTGCCTTTGTTTTTTTTTTTTCATAACATGATATATTCTGGTTTAAATCTGCCTTGCACTCTAATCATTGAATTTCACTGTGGAAGTTTCTACATTTCTAGTCCACCATGTGCATTTAGGCTTTACGTATGTTATTTGCATAGCATCTGCCTTTAGGATGGAAAGGCGTGAGAGAAAAATAACACTTCCAAAATATTTTGTTTATTAGTGATCTTTGGACAATAATAACCTTTACTTTTTGGGTGATTCAAGCTTGTAATTAGTTAGGCAAGAATTAGCGATTAACCTAGATTGCCATAATTGTTTTATATTTGGCTTTTAATTGCTAGGTTAATGTTAAGCTGTCTTCCTTTTTTAAGATAATTTTTAGTCTTTCCCAAAAGAAAGATGGTTTTGCATACAATTTAAGATGATTGGCATATGTTTTCCAATATTCTACTCTGGTATTTGAAACATGGATGTCTCTGTCTTCTTTGCAAATTTTTTTTCTTATTACTGTTTAATTGTTCAATTTCTATCATTTTGCTGTTTGCATGCTTGTATTCTTAAAATCATTTCTCATTGCTCATGCTATGTGCTTCCAGGGCATCAAAAAAACTCAAAGGTGGCAGCTCCCGCCAAACTTGAAGTGCAAAAATCAGCACCACCTATTGAGGTCCCTGCATTATCATTGGAAGAATTGAAAGAAAAGACTGATAATTTTGGATCAAAGGCTTTGATTGGTGAGGGTTCCTATGGAAGAGTTTATTATGCAAACTTGAACAATGGAAAAGCTGTGGCTGTGAAAAAGCTTGATGTTTCCTCTGAGCCTGAATCAAATGTGGAATTTTTGACCCAGGTGTGTAAGCAATTGGACAGAAGGGTCTTTCTAATCAATGTGCCTGAATCAAAAGCTTGATGCTTCCCCTTGTTTCTTAGCACTTCCACTGCACGAATTTTCTTTGTTTAGATTTCAATGGTTTCAAGATTGATTTTCTTTGTTTAGGTTTCGATGGTTTCAAGATTGAAGCATGACAATCTTGTCGAATTGCAAGGTTACTGTGTTGAAGGAAATCTCCGCGTGCTTGCGTATGAGTTTGCGACGATGGGATCACTACATGACATATTGCATGGTTTGTGAAGCCATCATATTATTTATTAGTTCAAGATATAGATGTATCCGATCAAAATTTTGTTATGCAAATTTGACATTATTTGTTTGACTTTTTTGTTTCTTTTTGGCAATTATAGGAAGGAAGGGAGTTCAGGGGGCGCAACCAGGTCCAGTGCTTGACTGGATGCAGCGGGTAAGAATTGCAGTTGATGCTGCAAGGGGCTTGGAATACTTGCATGAGAAGGTTCAACCCTCTGTTATTCACAGAGATATTAGATCTAGCAATGTGCTTCTCTTCGAAGACTTCAAAGCAAAGATTGCAGATTTTAATCTCTCAAACCAGGCTCCTGACATGGCTGCTCGCCTTCATTCTACTCGAGTTTTGGGGACCTTTGGCTATCATGCTCCAGAGTATGCTTTCTAAGCTCCTTGACATTGTGTTTGCTTTTTCTGAACCAACCAGTCATGGGCTGTTGCCATGTATAGGGTAGGATATGTAATTTACATTTAACGTGATTCTCAGTTAACAGCTAGGACATTATGCAGACGTTTGTAACTGGTCTGATGTACAAATACGTTATTATTTTTTCTACAAAAATCCCTATTGGTGTCATCTTTTTTCCCAAATGATATTGCTATTTGGATTCCTAGCTTCTTTTCCACCTCTTTTAGGATAGGTAGATGGACAAATGCATCTAAGGTGCAATGGGCTGTATGTGGAGTCCACTGTCTGTGTTGCTAGAACCAAGGATGTGAAGGGAGCACCAGTATTTTTTTATATGCATTTTAACTGGTTGTCGTCCTGAGGAGCTGTAGATTATTTAGGATGTTAACTGATTTGTGGCTGTAATGTTTTCCAGGTATGCAATGACTGGACAGTTGACCCAGAAGAGTGATGTGTATAGTTTTGGGGTTGTCCTTCTTGAGCTTCTGACTGGGAGGAAACCTGTTGACCACACAATGCCTCGTGGACAGCAGAGTCTTGTTACTTGGGTGAGTTTATTGCTTTCTCTACTTTCTGTCATCCATTGCAATAGTGCATTTCTGTTTCTTTACTTAGTGCATGACCTTTTCAGTTCTCACTCTTTTAGCATTTCTTTTTCTCCAAATTAGGCTACTCCAAGACTGAGTGAAGACAAAGTTAAACAATGTGTAGATCCAAAACTGAAGGGAGAATATCCTCCCAAAGGAGTTGCTAAGGTATGCCTATCCTGTGTCTGCATAACTTTGTTCAAGGATGGTGTTTTTTCCCCCAGGGTTGGGGATGGGTTTTGGTCGTTTGAACTCTGGAAGACATGTGCAGGCACACAGAACTAGCACTTAATGGTTTTTTGTCATATTTCCGTTGATGCAGCTGGCAGCTGTGGCAGCATTGTGTGTGCAGTATGAAGCTGAGTTCCGTCCAAACATGAGCATTGTTGTTAAGGCCCTCCAACCACTGTTGAAGGCTCCAGCTCCAGCTCCAGCTCCAGCTCCAGCACCAGAGACTTAAAAGCAGATGACTCCAGTTTCTTCACCTTTTATCGAAATTTCTGCAGCCTATACACAGTTTGGTTTCATTTGACTGGCAGATTTCAGCAGATCACTAAATATTATATTTCTTCTTTCCAATTTTTCATATATGACATGGATGTCAAGGATTGGGTTGGACTGTTAAAATGTCACTGATATGATCTGTCTTTCGCTGGTTTGGACGCGGGTGTTGATGCTTTGTTTGAGTTGTAGTCATAAATTTGATCAAGGGATTGGGTTGTGTGGTGGATATAAGTGTTACCGAGTATTGTTTGCTTCCTATTGCTTTTTGTGCTGCGCAAATGATTTTATTTGTACGTATATTTTCTACTGGGCACAATGAATTAAACCAAGTGCAAGTATGCGATTTGTTGTTGGTTAGCTTATGCTTCATCGTCCCCAGGCCTACTGCCTAACCTTCTGCAAAAAGTTTGATTTCGAATTCTTATCATTTGGCAACGACTACACATTCATTCCCATATCAGCTTTGCTTGTAATCTGTTCTGTTATACACTAACATAACAATTATGAGATTAAAGGAGGGCAGCATCTGTCTGTCCAGGGAAGTAGTCGCTTCTTCAATTTGTATATAAGAAGGCTCATTGGCTCATACTGTGCTATACAAAGACAAAGCTCTTTACTTCATGAATTTCACTCACTTTTAAAGGTTTAAATTAAATTGAAAGCTTTTAAAATTTTGATAATGTGCCTGTTTATGAAGATATGAGACTGTCATTTGCTTTACAAAGAAATGCTAGAATTTAAGCAATCTTGCCTTCCACGGTTTAAGTACATATAGAGGAACAAAAACAAGAGGCCAGTGGCCCAATGACCCAGCGTTAAGGGTTAGTGGTTGCTCGCTCCAGCGTTAAGGGCTTGGCCATGGTATCTGACCCAGCCCAGAAGGCATCCTCCATTCTTCCGGAGTCTGGACCCTCTCAACGAAGGATAAAATAAATATTAGTTACCGGTTAACAAGGGAAAATACAAAGTAGAACCGCTTCATTTCTCTCCCAAGCCCCATCCTAAAACCCCAGTCCCCAGACACCTCTCTCTCTCTTTCTCGCTCTCTCTCGCTTTGGAATCAACAGTTTCTCTAATCTCCCTTTCTCATTGATGGCTGACGATCAAGTGGATTCTGATTCATACGCTGGTTCCAAGCGTAGAACCACTTTTGACGCTGAACAAGAAGAAGAAACTCTCTTTCAACTTCAACTTTTGTCTCCTCTCTCTGAAATCACTACCCTCCACCACCACCAAGAAGAAACAGCTTTGGATGATAGCAGTCCCAAGAAGAAACTCAAGTGCTCTTCTCTTCTTTCTGAGGTAAACCAAGAACTGGGTCTTCAATCTTCCACCGAGAATGTTTCCCTTTCTGGGTCTTTTGAGAAAGAACAAAAAGATAATGTGAGAAGCAAAGAGGGCATCTTTGGAGTTCAAGAAGTTGATACCCAGGTCAATGCCATTCAAGTTGATGGGGGTTCTGTTCTTGAAGCTAGTAAGAAGGAACATCTGGGGACGTGTTTGGAATTTGAGGAGAAAAGGGCTATCAAAGGAAAAGCCTTGGATTCTGAAAATGTGCTGGAAGCTGAAAAGAAAAGACTTCTGGGTGAGCTTGAACTTGGGAATATTTTTGGTGCCAAAACCTGCACTGGACACACCTTTGGTTCTGCAACAGACTCGTCCAAGATTGATGATGGCAAGAAGATTGATGGTATCAAAGGACTTGATTTACCTATTAGAAGTTCTTTAAAGGTCGAAGTCATCGATGATACGGCATTGATTGAATCATTTCCACTCTCCAAAACCGGAAATGGCAGTGTAAAGGATGAGAAGAAGAAGAAGGGAAACCAGGAAATTGATGGTAAGAAAGCTAAAAGATCCCGAAGAAAGGGCAAGAATGCGAAAAAGGTTTTAGGGGAAGCTGAGAGGAATATGGAGTTAACAAAAATTGTTGTAGTTCAAAATGGTAGGAAAGAAAGCAACACTCAAAGCAAGAGAATGTACTCAAGAGAAGACTTAGAGGCTTTAAGGTTTGCTAAGGTTGTAGAACAGCGGAAAATTTGGATGGATATGTATAATGGTCTTGGTGCTGCTGTAATCAAAGAGTATGAGGACTTGGCAATCTGGAAGCATCAGAAGAACATTAGTTTGAGCGCTGATACTCGTCACTGCTTTGGAAGGAAGGCAGAGTCTCCTGCAATTATGAGTATGTTTTTATCTCTTTTTTCAGATGCGAATTTTCATCCTTCAAGTATGCCTTTGGTTTTAGTTATTGCTATTTATTTATCTTGGTTGTGATGGAACTTGTTTGCTGCTATAAATAAATAGGTAAATGATCTGGTGGTGATAGAACTTCATTAATCTTTTGGATTTTTTAGTGTGTGATGAATAGTGGTGAGCCGTGTGTGGTTCTCTTCTGCTTTGTATTTAATTTTGAACCATTTACTAAGTTGGTAGTTTCTTAGAATGAGGCTTTGTAGTTTATACCAAAGGTTTTGTTAGGAGAGAGAGAGCTCATTGCTGTTTTAGTTTAACTCTGGAGGAAGGAATGATTAGTATTTTGATATGTAACCTGATAGCCTGGCATAAAACTTGGCATACTGTGAGTGCTATACCATAGGTTTTCTTTAGTATAGCTCAGTGGCCCTGGAAACTAATTGTCAGTGTTTCTTTATATAAGGGATTAAGCTTTAATGAATATTATCTGATCTGCAGAATCTGAAATTAATTCTTTTTATACTTACGGACTTGTTAGTTTACTTTGTGTTTTTTCACTATACCTGCTATACCTGAAAATTGGGATTCTCTGTTTTCATACTTGTCCACCTAAAGAATAGGCAATTAGTTCTTTCATATTTATCAACCTTTTAGTTTTTAATTTGTCTTTAGGCACTACATTTGTGATACCTGAAAATTGGTGTTCTTTGTTTTTTTTACCGTGGTAGATATTTCTTTCCTGCTGTTGTTAAATTTCATTTTGCCTATCTTTTTCCTGGGTGTCTTACACTATCCTAATAGTTTCCCCATACTTGCATTCAAAGATAGCAGAGACCCATATCTGTTATGAATCTAGACTCTTGTTGTTCATGCTCAAGTTAAAATTGTTATTATGCAGACAAAGATTTCAAATATGTTTTACTTGTAATCCAGAAGCATTTCTAAGTACTTGGTGGCGCTCTCTGGTTGCCTTTCCAGCAAGTAGGTTCTTTTTTGTTAAAAGCAAAATTTTGGCTAGTTTAATAGTGAAAAATTTACTTTTCGCTTCAGGTCTTCTGAGTTTTCTATTTCCTTTACTATGTTTTCTTCATTCCTGGAAACCACTCTATAGAAAATTGTAATTTCTTTTTTCAAAAAAAAAAAATCATTTTTTAAGCTTTTCCTCCTTGGGGTTTGTTCAGTTCTTTTCCATAGACAAAACTGGTGTCTTATAATTAATATAGAAGCTCATACACATCTGAGCGGTTTTGATCTTCCATCTACTAGAATCCAGCTTGTAGAGTGTCAACTTGATGGGTTCATTTTCTGTTTGTCACAGGTCTGGTTGCTGGAAGGGGAAGAAGGAATGGTCTCAATATCTTTGTACATTGAAGAATGGCCTGAAGTGATCTGCAAAAGGCCTTATGTTTAAGAATTCTATTCATAGAATTTTCTTGTGCATATTTAGGTGCATTATATCTGTGTTTACTGCCTCCGTAGGCTACTTGTACATAGATTTTAATTCTTGGTGATAGCTTGTTAGTAATACAGATGATATGTTACATTCTTTTGTAACCAGAAACTAATAAAGTGATGATATTCTTTAATGAAATTCAACTTTTTTGAATGTCTTGCAAGTGAATGAGAAGAGATGCTATTAGCTGTTTGCTGTTACTTGCGTTGTAATGTTGCCATTCCTTTTGATTATTGGAGTTTTGAATTGCACAAGCACTTCTAAAGTTTGCCATCACTTTCAGGGGAAGACTATTTTGAAAATGTGGATAATGAACTAAAATACATGGAGGATAATGGGACTGAAAATGTATATTCGTTGCATCTTACTTGTACACATGATGTTGGAGATGAAGATGCCTTCATTGATGTAGAAGAAGAATGTATTGAAGATGATAACAGTGATGAAGATTATACCAGCATTCTTAGGCCTGCTTTCATTGTAGAAGGGGAACCTGACTTTGATTCTGGTCCTCCAGAGGATGGATTAGAATATCTTAGGCGTGTCAGGTAATCATTCTTGATCTTTAAATTGTGAATTAATTTATTAGTTTATTTATGTATTGACAATGCGATTTTGTTTAGTGTTGAAATTTGAGGGTTAATTTGTTGTGGGCTATTCTAGGATTTTAAGGAGATTAATTTAGGGTTGATTTGCTTGAAGCAGAACTGGATTTGAAGCAAGAAAAGAAAAGGATGATAATAAGATGTAGGTTTCACACCTATTCTTAGGGATTGCTTCACAGTTCACACCAAGCCAAAGAAAGCACAACAGCTGCTGAATTCTTTTAAATATGTTCTCATGTAATTGAAAGAATTTGCATGTTAATATATAGAGTTCCAGTAATTAGTTGTGTAATAGCTGTTACAATTCCTTAGTTCCACTGCCAGCCCAACATCCAAGGTGGGACTCCAGAGAAATCTGAACATAGGTCCCAGTGTGACTAATCTATAACTAATTTAAACTTGCTGGAGTCTGGGTGCTGCAGCTGTAAAAACAGCAATGCCTGTTTAGGCTGGAATATCATCTATTCTGCGCTAAGTAAACTTCCCTTTTCTGAGTAAGAATTTCAACCACTGAACCCTAAATTACTCTTTCGCCAACTAATCAAACTTTAAATTAGAAGTTTTTTGTTTCACCATAGTTTCCTTGTCAATTTGATGTAAACCTCCCTGGCTCTTCCAGGTTACGGTAATGGTGCCATGACCTGCATTAGAATGGTTTTTATCATCACTGATACTAGCACAAGTTTTATTTTCATAATTTGGTGGCCATTTCTCTGCGTATTAGGGTCGGTCTTATGGAGCTGCTGGTACAAAATACTCGTTTCCTTCTAGTTATTTTCTGTTGAGATATTAAATCTTATTATGAACCTCTTTGACTTTATTGCATTAATTTGTGAAATCCTTATTAGAGCTGTTTTTATGACTGATAGGTGGAAAATTAATTTTTTCTAGGATTAATACAACTATGTTTTAATTGTATTGAGTACTTCTATTTCCTTTGTAGGTGGGAAGCTGCTCAAATTCCAAAAGTAACTATTGCCAAGCCTGACAGGACTAAATTGAACGAGGAACAAAGTGTTTACATGCCTCAGATTCCTGAAATTGCCAAGTGTCCAGAACATTTACTGCCATTGAAACAGTGGGAGGAAGCATTTCTTGCTGATTTTTCCGAGCTACGACTGGTATTTACTTTTGGCCCCATTTCATTTTGTGTTTCTGTTTACAAGAGAACAGCTCTGCAGGTTTTATGTCCATCACTCCGTCTACCCTTTGAATGTCCTTTTATTTACATTTTTCCTTCCACCATCATCCCTTGACTCTGTGTGCTAACTGAATAATCTTGAAATTTTATATTGAAATGTGGAAAGTGCTTATGAAGTGAACCAAACAATCTATATCACCTAATGCTGCTTGCTTCCTACTTTTTCCATCATATTGTCCAAACGTTTGAAACTGAATTTCCTGATACAAAATGGAGCCTATAGGAATGAGGAAAGCCTTGATTTCTTCAAATTCTTTTTAGAAATCCACATAATGCGATTTCTTTCCTTTCCACATTGTTATCCTAAACCATAGATGTCTTTTCTTTGTAGTAACAATTGGGAAATGAAAAAAAAAAAACAACACAAAGAGGAGGTTTTCTATAAAACCCCAGGACCTCAAGCTGATTACCTTTAAGATCTGGAGAACAGTAAATTTTTGGCAATTATGTACGCAAGGCAACTGGCTTTAACTTTTGGTTCCTCTCTTGATCTCAGACTCTGTCACATTTGGAGTATCCCAGCGTTGAAATTTCTTGTAAACTGCCAATGTTTACCGTTCAAGAGGACAACTTGTATCAGCTTCCTGAGAGTGGTGTTGAGAAATGTAACAACCTTACAACCAGTGAAGTCCTTTCTGACGGGACATCTTTGTCAAATGCTACAGACACTGTGATTCTACTGTCTCATCAGAATCTGAGTGCTAAAACCTCTGTTAGTGATACTTGTGATGACTACCCAGCCTTGTCTGCCATTCAAAAGATGGACTCTGTAGCTCGAGTTTCAATGCTTAGGAAACGCATAAGCTCAGTTGAGACCATGGCCTCACTGTCAAGGAGTAACTGCATGTGGCTATTTGCTTTATGTGCAGCAGTTGACACTCCTTTGGATGCCGATAGTTGTGCTTCTCTTCGAAGTCTGCTTCGGAAGTGTGCTAGCTTGAGAGCTCAGAAGTCTGAGGCAGATGATGAAGTTGTTATGCTAAATATTCTGGCCACAATTGCGGGAAGATATTTTGGCCAGTCGGAAACCTGAAGGTTCACCCATCTCAGGGCTTGTATTTATGCTGGTTGTATGAAATTGTTAAGTTCTTAATCAGCATGTGGTTCTATGCTCTATCATATTATGAAGAAATTTTGAGGTTTTTGGAGAGAAACAACCATCATTTTTCCTAAGCGGATGCAAGGTTTGTGGAACAAGTAAGACAAATGCAGTTGTTTAGTTTGTGAATGTTTTGCAATTTTGAACGATCCAGTGTGTTGTATTGCAAAGAGAAATGTTGGACGGTATGCAGGTTGTTGAAATGATTATAACTTAAGCAATTATTCTGTGGTAGCATATTTTCCTTTCAAGGAAATCATAATACTCATAAAGAAAGTTTTTAACTCTTTGCAGAACTTGTTCCATGGCAGGTTTTGGATACAAGAGATACATGCTGACATGTAGTTACTTGATTGCTGTTAAAGAAATTAGTCATTGAATTCTAAATAGAAAAATCTAAAAAATGAAAATCTGTCTGAACAGTTCAGAAAAGGCGGTAGCCTTTTCCAGCTTTTGTGGCGAATTGTCATGTATTTTCTTTGGTTTAAGTACGTAAAATAACATCTAGAAATCTTCATCGAATGCTAGCTTAGATTGTCCTTTTAACATTGCATAGTACACACTAACGAAGGAGTGAAATCAGGGAGTACAAAGTTGTACTGACTCCTACCAACTATGATTGATTTTTCAACTCTAAAGCTGTACTGTTGTAGCCTTGTGTAGTACATTTGAGGCATGTACTGACTAGTGAATTAGATTTAGAATGTGGTTTATATAATTCTGAATCATTTGTCTGAGATCTGCATCTCCAAGTTGTGAGCCGAAAGTTGTTAATGGTGGAGGAGCCCAACAGGAGCGACATGAGAACACATGTGGCCACTCTTGAAGGACAAACCTTATCCTGTGTGTTTTGATGTGTTCTCAGGTCGCCCCTGCAGGGCTTTCCTTCACCTTCTGATTGTGTCACACTTCATTTTGATAGCCATATTGGTGAGTTTGACTTTCCCTTTTTTTCTTCCTATTCTTTCTATTTTTGTTACTGAAGCTTGATAAAAGTAAATTAGGAGATACCCTTTGCTTCAAAAATATATTTTTTCCATTTGCATATTTTGACTTATTCCTTCAGCTTTTGCATTTCATTTCACGTGCCAAATGGTCAAAGCAAAGATGAAGCTCCGCAACCACTACCTAACTACCTTAGTTAAAAGTCAGGGTGCATTGATATCACCTGGTTTTTACCAGTTTGCATTGAGACTACAAGGTACTCTTTGCTTCAAATAGGTTTATACCTGGCAAAAGCAGAATATGGAGTTGAATCTTTCCCAGTGCTACAGTTTGGATTTTACTATGCTAATATTTGCTTGTGGATAGATACTCCCCAATTGACACTATAACACCATCTAGGCGAACCCATAAGCTAGGAATAAAGAAGGCAGCGCAATTGATAGAAAAGCAATATTGGGAGGGGAAAGAAAGAGTAAAATAAACAAAACGGTCAAACAGTTACTAGTCATTACACCACCATCCACTAATATGTTTATAGCAGACTCATTGGGGTCTAACTTTCCTTCAGAAACACACCCATCAATTTAGACCCCGGATGTATTCCTTACAGATTGGTAAACTTTTAAATTATAAACTCAGCTGCAATTCAATAATTCATCATAGTAGCACTACTAACTTTTGCAACCATAGAACATGATGAGCTGAGTCAACTTTGATTCTGGTGATATACAAAGGATTATGAACTCCACATTATAAGAAGTTTTATGAGTCAAAAATGGATAATATAACATTGTGATGTGCCTGCTGTGTGCTCTAATTGCCCATACAGATTTAAAAAGGAGATGCAGGGATGATTGGAGCTTCGTCACTCACCAGCATTAACAGTCCTATTTCGGTGAAGCTGCGCATGATATTGCAAGGGAGGTCCTTCCTTCTGACTGATAGATTATGTTAGGGGCACTATGTTTGTCTGTGTGTGTCTGCTGGTTGGGTTTATAGTCCTTTCATTATGTATTCAAGATTTGTACTGCCAGGTTTATTCATTATTTGAGGTCATATTTGTTATCATCACTCCAAGTTGTTATTTTAAGCTTTCTTAAATCAAATGCTAGCTAGAACCCTAGAAATTGAATCAAATTAATGTGATTTAGCAGAGGTCTAGTTCATGAATCTTTTCTTTATGAAAGTACACGACTATAATCAAAGAAATCAAGATAAAAATCAAAACAATATCAAACAAATTTCACATATGTGATGTGAGACTTAAATATGAGATTCCTTCTTTACTTAGCCTAATGAATTATTTGATACCAAAGCAAGTCGAAGTGAGCAAAATCCTAGAATTGCCTTTGTCATAATGTTACACCTAAAATTAGTTGGGTTTGGTCCAAAGGAGTGAACAAGATGATCTATTTACAGAAGCAAGCAATCCTAGATTGATTGAATTTCGTCTAAAGGTGTGAACAAGATGATCAATTTATACAAGTTTCATTCTTGGATTTGATTGGAGAATCTAGAGAAAGTTTCTATATAGAAAACCAATCAAACATGTAGTTTTAAACCTTTCATTTCAGGTATTTGGCATTCCTTATTTCCATCCTTAACAACTAAAATCAATCAAAAACAGCCAAGTCTATGTTTATTGAATGCCATTTTACCTTCAAAAAGATGACCTTAGAAAGAGAAGCAACTACATATACAAAGGAGTCTGTCTCTGGTTAGGGACTACCTAAAAAGACATCCCTTCGACAATAATGCAATATTGTATATACAAAACTATCTATGACCATCCACAACTTCTCAACTATAAAATGTTTAAGAGCAAAACGCCCTAATTAAGTCATCTAAATATTTTAAGATACCAATCTTTCCACATAGATGCATAGAAAGATGAGAACACACCTCCAATGGCCCCTAGGATAAGCTACCAACTTCATACAACCGCAAGCCGGCAGTATTTCCTTGTTTCATTGATAACTAGGATTCATTTCCCTGTTCAAGAAGGCTGTCGGTGTTATAACCACTGCCCCAAGCCCTCTCCTTCCAAATTTGTTCCACTTCCACAAATGTCAATCCCTTGGTCTCTGGCACAAACACAATTACGAAAGCAACTGCAAGCACGGCTATGCCAGCTAGAATCAAGAAAGTAGCACCAGTTCCAACGGCTTCAGCAATTGTAAGAAAAGTCTGGGCCACAATCAAATTTGAAATCCAGTTCACTGTAGCAGACATGCCACCACATATCCCTCGGTATTGCTCAGGGTATGCCTCTGAGTTCACAGTCCAGGGAACAGGTCCCATTCCAGGTGAGAAGAATGCAATGTAAAGGGCTAATCCAATGACGGCAAGCCATCCATAGAGTCCATTTGAAGAACCAGATGATTCAGCAAAGAAGGCCCCAGCAAGGATGACAAGGGATGCAATAACACCTGATAAGCTCGAAAGAGCCAGCTTTTTCCTTCCAACATGATCAATAAGGTAAATGCCAACTATAGTTCCTGCTGCATTCATGGCAGCAACAACGAGAGACAGGAGAAGTGCTAGCTGATTGGATTTGAATCCGGCCATCTGGACAATTGTCGGGCTATAGTACATAACAGTATTGATGCCAGTGAACTGCTGAAAAGCCTGCATAATCACAGTTTCTATGTCATTATAGAGTCCTCACACTTCCTACTAAACCTAGTCAAAAGAGAGTTTCTTATGGACAATTTACGTTAAAAGACATTAAAAGCCACAAGTCATCTCCTGAATTAGAAAAAGCAATGCAAAAAAATTTGATCCAATTACCTGTTATTTTGTAAAATAAAAAAAAATTCATAATTTTGAACATGACCAATTTAATGACAAGGATGATTCAACCATTCTGATATACAACATATTGTAGTAAATTCTTGTTGTTACTGTTATTACCTGAAGTCCAGCCCCAGCCAGAAAGGCAAGTCTGATTTCTTTCCTTTTAAAAACATCCAAATATCTGACAGTTCTCTTTCTCTGACGCTCTTCTTCTAGTGCAGCAGAAAGGTGATCAACTTCATCCTCTAATCGAGCAATGTCATAAATTTTGGAAAGCACAGCTATGGCTTTAGCTTTCTCATTCTGCATAATATGATGAGAATAGATGCTTTTGTTAAAGGAATAAATGGAAAGAAGGAATTCTGTGAAGTAATCAATGTACCTTCATGAAAAGCCATCGTGGGGATTCAGGTAAACATAGCATAAAGAAGAACTGAATGACAGCTGGCACAGCTGAAATTCCAAGCATCCATCTCCAAGTTCCCGGAACCTGTTTATGCAACAATGTTTTAAACAACTAGTAGAGGTACTTGAAAACTCTTTGTAGTGAATGAAGTCCTATGATGCACAAATGCCCAGATGACACAAATCAGCTAAGACCCAACCTTCACCAGGTTATGCTTCTCTCACCTCTAAGAGCATTAGGACCTCAAAACTCACATTTCCAGATTTAAAGTTTAAATACCCTTGTACTTCATCTTATCAATAAAAATACAACAGAATCATATCTTTACTTACTCTATGTTAAGATACTTGTTCATTTGTTTCTAAAACCACATATATCTTAAGGCAGAAAATGCAATAAGCTTAGCCCCCACAGCCTCAGAATTGAATCCTTTTCTTGAGAACAAATTATGAGTACTGTAGCTATAGTGGACAATGAGCCTCAAAACTGAAAAACTTTTAGACGACAGTTTAGAATGTTCTACGTTTTAAGCAAAAAGAACAAGAAAACTATTGATGATGGCTTTTGAAAAAGGGCAAAACTAAGCTTCTGAACATACTTTAAACTTCCTACTTCCATTTCATTAGCACACGCTTCAGTGAAACATGAAACATATTTATGCTACATTGCCTCATGTTTGAGAATCACATGCCATGACAAATTTTACTAAGGAATATTCCATATGCCATAAATAACAGCTCCACATGTATAACCTAACTAGTAGGAAAGAACGAGGGAGATTCTGTCAGTGAAACCCCAAATTATATCTTGATACTGCATCTTCAAAGCTGCAAAACTGAAAACCTTTCACTCAAGCAGAATAATTAATAAGCATAAATAGAATAAGTTATCCTGCAATAACTTTTCCTAGAAAATAAACAACGATCACCTCAGAAAATTGTTATTACTTAGAGCACCATGCGAGGATTACCTAATGAAGTATCTATTCTAAGCACTAACAACCACAACAAGAGGGACCAAAAAGATGAAAAGGGTGAGTTATCAAAGATCGCTTAACCAGTAATTTAACACACAAACATTGATCTTCTGGTTGAATAATAAGAAGGTCCTCATTTCAATCTTTGAATCTTATTGTAATCAAAAGAGAAGTTTCAACCAATTAATAATAAGGCAAATGAATATTGCTATTTATACCTTTCGAACTATCATATCTAATTTAACATCTATAGATTTCCATGTGAAGATTATTCTATTATTGCCTGCTAATAGAACCATTTATCAGCAAAGGATAAATAGAGAGAACTATCCTTTAATTTCCTATATTAACAAAATCTATTTTATGCCAGTATTAGCATCTGCAAACACCCAACCAAATGCTAGTTAGCTTGATTCACCACCCACCTTGTGAGTTTTGAACTTCTAAAGCTAACAAATGCCTAAACTGAATACCCAGTTTCTGTGTCCTAGCAAGGTGATTGGGGGAGTTTATTGTCAGTTTAAACTGGTACAAAACCATTTTTTTCACGCATAAAGATTATAAAAGTAAATAAAAGAAAAGGAAAATGGACAATATTGTTTTTTTTATAACGATGATACAATAATAGATTAAAAATATCATATTGGTCATCACATAATGTTTTCAATGAAGATTACCAATCCATATATATATATCACTTCAAGCAGATGAAAGCCAATGAAGTACTAAGGAAGACAAACTGACCTCTGTGAAAGCAAGATTTACAAGGTAGGAAATAAACTGTCCACCAGTTATCATAAGCACATTTGTACTCACTAGCCCACCCCTTACTTCTGAGGGCGATGCTTCAGCAATGTATACAGGTGCAGTAACAGATGCTATACCCACACCCAGGCCAACTAAAAATCGTCCCAATATTAACACATATGGATCAGGTGCAATAGCCATGACAATTGCTCCAGCTGTAAAGACAACATCTGCAAGAAGAGTAGCCTTCTTACGTCCATAAGCATCATTAATCCAACCCCCAGATGCAGCTCCAACCATTGCACCAACCAAGGCCATGCTGACAATAGTTTCCTGCCAAGAAAAAAATCATGAGGTTTCCAGACTGCGAAAGATTCACAAATTAGCAAATCATTTGCATGTTAACTAACATTAGGAGTTATATAAGACAAGGAGTTTAGTAGTCAAGGGAACTCCAAGCCCTCCATACATCCAATTGCTCCCCTTCTGCACCTTTTGCAAACACAAGATTTGCCTACTTTTACCAGGCACCGAAATGAGCCACCCCCCCAATCAGCTAAAAGCATGCAGCTGCACAGCCTGCACACACAAGATCTAGGGAGATGTTGCCCTATGTGCTCTGCTTACAATGCTCCCACCATTTTTTTTAAATTACTCTTTCTTTTTTGGTTGTCTTCCTCTCTCACTCAATCAAACAAGCTCGCACACACACACAAAAAAAGAAGATTTTCATTGATTCCAATTTTTCATGTTCTTTCAAGAATGAAGTTTATCATTTCAGAAGACCTTAAAAGCTGGTACCTGCAGGAAACTACTCTGATTGACCACCTCAAAATCATCTTTTATGTAAAGAAGGGCCCCTGATATTACACCTGCAGTTACCATTTCCAAATGAGAACATTTTCCGATAAAAAAACTACAAAAGAAAGGGAAATAATAACAGAACATGAAAAGCACGGATAAAAAAAAAAAAAAAACTAGTCTTCTCTTTTTGTTCAGTTAAATTTCTGATACTGCTAAAAGAAATCCAGATAACACAATGCAGAAGCCTTTAGCACTCTTTTAGCAATTGAAGGCCCCTGATATCGCGCACACACCGAAGTGAGAATCCCAAGACCATGAAAAGATAATGGTTTACTTAGTGAATACAAAAATCAATTAAAAAAACATAATTATTGGTGCTTAGGGGTGGTCAAAGCCCCAACAATAAAAAATAAAAATAAAAATAAAAAACTAATAGTGAGAGTTAAAGTTGAACATAATTTTAAGTTACTAAATATCAATTGAATGAGCAACTCAATGAAATTCCATAATGTAATCATTCTAAATGGATACTATTTCTTTCTTCAAATTCCAAATTTGAGACCAAAACTTTTAACATTCAAAATCTTTTTCTTTCCTGGTTCAGAGGAATTCCAATGCCTTAGATCAGTCCAATTCCAGTGTTACAAATTGTAACTTACAATCCAGATATTCAAACAAAACTTTCATCAAATGAACCAGAGACAGAATTGTATTAAGAAAAAAACTACTAAAAAAAAGGGTAGAAAGGGATGGATACCTGTGTCATAGCCAAAGAGCAAACCACCAATACCGGCAACGACAGTAAGTCCTAAAACATAAGGATTACTAAAATATGTCATTCTTCTCTCTGGAAACAAATCCAGATACCCTGAACTCCCTGGCAACGACTCTATCGTCATCTCCTTTCCTCTCTTTTCAGCAATTAATTCAACCCCCCCAAACCAAAAAAAAAAAGAAAAAAAACTCAAATTCCCAGGAACTTAACTCCCAACAAGCAACACTTTCTCAATTTGGTCGTCAGCTGATTCCCAACAACCTTTTCTCTAAATTCTTCCTCACCCAACAATGAACGATTCAAGATTATAAATTTTAACACTTCACTCTTGAATTCTGATGATATTAGAGGAAAAGTTAATGAGTTTTCAAGGATCAAGAATCTCCCTAATGCCCAGAAATAAAAATATACACTTTCTTGCCTGGGTTATAGTCAAAACTCAAAAAATGATTAACCAATGAAACAGAGCATGCATTAAAAACCAAAAACTTCAATTTTAAGGAAAGCTGAATTCTCGTCAGTTACAAAAAAAAAATGACTTTTTTTTCCTCCGAGAGACTATGAATCCAATTTGATTTTCCCAGAGAAATGTTGGGGATTTTAAACAATAATTTCCCCTTTTTCTGCCTGGAAGAGAGAAAGAGACGGTAAGAAAAGTGCAAAAGGATGACGATGATTGAGAGAGACGAGGGTGGGAGGAAAATTTTATAGACAAAGTTTGAAACGCAATAATAAAAAGTATAAAACGATGGCTACGCTAACCACCTATGGAATCCTACGCCTAATACCTACTTAAATGCCACCCAACCCAAGATTATTAAGTGGTAGATTCATAAAATACGTTACTTTACTGCTAATTAGAGAAGATATGGATCATGGATAGCGTTGAAAACGTGGAGTTCACTTTTTAAGGTTAGTTTTTAGGACATAAATTTCATTATCGAAGTAGATTTACAAGACGTATAACCTCTCGAGTAGGTAAAGTATGTTTACTCGCTCGTGACACTGCTTGAGCTTCAATATATTATCGATGACGGTTGGACTTGGTTTGGTGTCCGTGGAATTCCAAACGTGTGATCACGCGTGGTCTTTGCGAGTCTTCTCGCTCTGTAAGAAATGTTTGGTTGATAAAGTCGGTGAAGCGGTGAGGGCCACGTGTTCTATCCAGGCAGACGCTGGCTTTTCTTTTTGTTTTTTGTGGGGTCCATGAAGGATTATCATATTCTTTTGGATCAAATTGAGAAATTAGATAAGTTAAATTAGCCACATGATGTTTTAATTATCATAATCTTTGTCTTAATTTTCATAATCTTTGTCTTAATTTATTGACCCTCAACACAACTTTTAGGAGGTCAACATTGTTTTATTTTATATTTTTAACCACAAAAAAGAGTTTAAAAGCCACTTGTCTTTTGTAATAACTATTTTTTTATGAGAGTCTTTTAGTAATAATTTATTTAGTTAATTTATTTAATTGTTTTGAATATTATTTATTTAACTATTATTTTTTATTAATTTTATTTAAATTTTTATATTTTTATTTTATATCAAACAAACTCTTGTAAATAAGTATTGTTACTCAAATTATTATTTATCATTTTATATCGTTACATAATATATTAATATGTTAGATTGAATGATGTCATGGTCATATAATATTAATTTTTATCTTCCATGTTAATATCACATGATATTAAAAAATTAAATGATATTTTGATTAATTTGATTTAAAATAAAAAATTTTAATTGAATACAATAAAAAATTTAAAAACTTGTTTAAATGTTCTTAAATGGTTCAAAGACATTTTAAAATATTATGAAAATTTTTAAATAAAAGAAGCTTTCAAACTAAATAAATCATCTTAGTTTAATTTTGAATGCAATTTGCACCATTAGCAAAAAGATTGCAATTTATATCTTGGGGGGGCTTGCATGACCTGTGATCATTAGCTATATGTTATAAACATTGCGATTTTATATTTTAATGGCTTTGAACTATATATTTATATATTAAATGATTTCATTTACATAATAAGAATAATCTTCTTTTATCATAGTATTCTATTCTTTTTAATTTAAGATTTGAATCAAAATTTCTAAATTAAAATTTTTATGATTTTATCATTATAATAATATATAATGATAATGATTTTAGGTTACATAATAAGAAGATAATCTTTTGTTATCTTGTAAAATACAGTATTATTTTTTTAATTTAAAGATTTGAAAAAATTTCCCAGTTTTATCTTAAAAATATTAAACTTTTATCATTAAAAGATATTTTAATATGAATGTCGTAACTAGATTTCATGTTTCTTTTGTAGACAAATATACACCGCTCATTATGTGCACAAGACAACAGATGCTATTAGCCAAAAATGGTTCAAAGTTGAAGACTCAAGATACAAACGTGCGTGCATATAATAATTAATAAACATAGGCAATCTCTGGTCCATATATATATATTAAAACTTTTTTAATAAGCATACCTACCGCTATTTTATTTATTTGATTAAAAATGCAACGAAATTTAAAATATTTTAAGGTCGAATAGGATAAATGTTTATACCCAAAATTAACATCCTCTCTAAGGCCTCAATAATTTGTTACCTAATTTACTTTCTTATGGTGCAAATACATATAAACTAATACGGTAATCCAGTCCATCAGTTGCATTAAACAATAGTAATTACTGGGTGTGATCATATCAGCACAGACCAAATTTTATCAGAATTCTGCAGTTACACGTGTTTGAACGAAAATAATATCAGAATTGATGACCTCGTGGGAACTCTTCCTGTTGCACGACACTGACTACTGATGGAAACCAGAACCATGCACTTCGTCTGCCAATTGGGGACCCAGAACAATATGAGCCATGAACTCCACAGCCCATTATTAACATTTCTTGTATGAAAAGTGAAAATGTACAGGTTTTGAGGACAGGAAAATTTACTACAACACTACTGTTACCTAATTAACAGCGTGTGGAAGCCTGTCTACAGGCATACGAATCGTGATTCATTTCATGGTGTTGAAACTTTTTGCTACCTTACAAAAGGCATAGAGGGTAGGAGCCAAAATCACCAGCCATCTGTAAGTTGTCCACACCACTTGTTTATTTCAGAGTTTATGTCGTTATCAATATCCCCGTCCGACAGTAGTTTACTCAACGCCAAAACCCTTGATTAGTTCGATGAATGACTCCATTATTCTCTTGCATGTTCGTTTGGTAGGAATTTTCCACCTCTGTTTTCCCTCAAGGTGAAATGTTTGTGAGACTGAGGAGTCATTTTTCTGATACAAATCTTAGTCGACAATCTGACATGACTCCAATTACATGACTCTTTAGGGTCAAGGCAAAATCGAAACCGCAAGGCCACCAAGATATATTAGCCGTTGCCTTTATCACTGTACGTGATTGTGACCTAATATGGATTTGATCTTATCTTATCAAAGGCGTAATATGCATTGGTGAAAAAACCTACATATAATTGAGTCATGCACGAAGGATATATGTATCCAACACAACAATCTTGACAAATAAGCTTCTACACTCTTTTTTCAACTTCTTCTCCAACCCACCATTTCTACCATTCTTTTATTGACAGCTGGTTGGCTAGAAACTCCTAACGAATGCCACATGGACAAAGGAAACAATTGTGTAAGTGATGACATTGTGAAGGAGAAGTGGACGGCTCATAATATTCCATCCATGTCATCTTAATTTGTGTGGCTCTCCGAGCTCCAAATATTTTTGCTAAATGTCACCACCATGTCCTCACCCATCATGGTATAGTGTATGTTTCACGTGTCATATTTTCAATGCAAAAACATGCATGATAGATAGGAAAAAATTTATATTTATTTACTCAAAATTCACTTCATCTCTTATTGATATCGGTTTTGTGATATTCTATCTTATCCTTGCATTAACTCTTTACCTATAGAGACCCATAAAGGAAAAAAACTCTTATATTATCTGAGTCTAGTTTAACCTTATATCTCTTATGAGGTTTTATATCAGTGAAGATTTAAGTTTGCTCTAATACCACTATCACTGGTTCATATTTTTAATTCAAAAAACATATTTAATAAATGATGAAAGGTCCATATTTATATACCTAAGACCCATTTCATTTTTTATTGATATAGAACCTGTGACATATGTATAATCTTTCTTATCTAAAACAACGTATACTATACTTGCTTTCAGTAATGTCAATATTCCCTCATCATCAAGCCTTTGATTTAAAGCATATTGAGATGAGAAACTTTGATTGATTATGGTTTCAAAACTTAATGAAACTTGATATATGATATTTTAAAGGATAAAATACCTTGACTTCTTTAAGTTTTAATCATAATTTTACATAGGTTTACTACTATTTAAAATAAATAGTTCACACTAAACGTGTAAATGACGTTAACGGATAAACATTAAATGTCTAAAATACCTTCCTTTTTTCTTCACTCTTTTTCACTATTTTTCTTTTTCCCAGGCTGGTTGGTGATGCTCTTTTACTTCAACTGGCTACTGTGTAGCCAGATCTGGCCGTTGAATGCCAGATTCAGCCTAATCTCCCTTAAGGAGTTGAAGGGAGCATGGCCAGATTGCATTCGGTCGGAGCTAAATCTGTCACTCCATTTTGACTGTGAGAACGCTAAATGTAGTGAAGAGAATTTTCTTTTGAATAGAAGAGAAAAAAAATTTAAAAATAAAAATTATAATTTATATAGTGTGATAATTTTTAAAATTAATGAAAGAGAACATTGTTCGAGAAATATTATTATGTCATTAAACTAACAATATTAACGGTTGAACTTATGTGTTTAGTTAAAGATATTATTTTGAGTCAAACTGTTCGTGTGAAATTATAATGAAAACTTAAAAAGTCAAAGTATTTTGCTTATTTTATATTGTAGATCAAATTAAAATATAATTCTCAAAATGATTAAAATGAAATAAAGAGATTACTATTTTTCAATTTTATAACATAAAATTTAATTTATTTAATTATTGTGGAGTTGATAAATCATATTATGAGCTTTTAATTATTCAAAGAGGACTTTTGGCTTGAACAAAACCCAAGTCATTTGATCGAAGACAATTAAGGCTAAACAAGGAAAAAAATAGAATTTTTACTGAAATTTGTTGAGGAAAAGAGTGGATTTGATCGTATCGCCTAATATATATGCATGGAAAAAAAAACCTACATAAAATTAAGTCATACACAAAGGATGTATGCATCCAACACAACAATCATGACAAATAAGCTTCTGCGCTCTTCTTCTTCTTCTTCTTCTCCACCCCATATTTCCACCATTTTTTATTGACAGCCGGTTGGCTAGAAACTCCCAACGAACGTCACATGGACAAAGGAAACAATTGTGTGAGTACTGAAATTGTGAAGGAGACGTAGACAGCTCACAATTTTCCATCCATGTCATCTTCATTTGCGTGGCTCTCAGAACTCGGAAATATTTTTTGCAAAATGTCACCACCAGCTGTTATGTCCTCACCCAACATGACATAGTCTATGCTCCTTCCTACCTATCTAAAACAACGTATACTAGACCTGCTTTGGATAATGTCTATATTCCCTTATCATCAAGTCTTTGATATGAAGAAGATTGAGATGAGAAACTTTGTTTGATAATGGTTTCCAAACCTAATGAAACTTGACATATGATATTCTAAATTGTAGATTAGATTGAAACATAATTCTTGAAACTAGAAGAATGAGATAAGCGTTGATTATTTTTTAATTATATAATATATAAAATTTAATTTGTTTGATTACTGTGGAGTTAATAAACCAGATCATGAGCTTTTAATTATTCAAAGATGACTTTTGGTTTGAGCGATGCTTTCATTATTATACTTATAAAAGTGAGAGAATGAATATTTTCAATTCAAACATATATTATATAAGAGAGAAAAATAGTAACGGAGGTGTTGACGAGATTAATAATTATTATTTTTTAATTTTTTTATTATTATATGTGCAAAATTTAAAATATATAAATTCAAGACTTTGTATAGTTATCATTTTAATCCCTCTTCATTTGATTACTATTGTGTTAATAAACCATATCATGAGCTTTTAATTATTCAAAGAGGACTTTGGGTTTGAACAAAACCTAAGTCATTAGGTCAATGATCTTACTATTATACTTATAAAAGTGAGAGAATGAACATTTTCAATTTAAAAAAAGAAAAGAAAAACAGTAACGAGTTAAGGTGGTGACGAGATTAACAGTTATTATTCTTTAATTTTTAATTTTTTAATATATATATAAAATTTGAAATATATAGGTCTATGGCTTTATATAATTACCATTTTAATCACTCATATAAAATTCTAAATCTTTCACTGAAAAAAAAATTAAATGATAATTAAAAAGGACAATGAAATTAAATTAGTAGAAAATGTACAAAAAGGTGCTGAAAAAAAAAAAGAAAAATTGGGCCTTATTTTATGCCTCTCCTTAGAGAGGAGACATATTGCTTATTGCCCCTCCTTATTTTTGGGCCAATTCTTGCCACAAACTCTGACATCGGTACGTACAATTGAACCAATGCAAATGTCTTTCCAACTAGAACCCACTGACTTAACCCATGGCTGAGGCCCAGCCAAAGTTAGGAACCTCGGACAGCACCAAGTAGTAACTATGGCTATTTGATATAAGTAGAAAGGTATGATTATGACAGTTTCTATGTATATCTTAGTACTAAAATATTGTATTTTTATTTTAAATTAAACTCTCAGATTGTGATACTAGCTTTAAATTAAGATGGATTTGTAAGTGAATACGTAATAGATGTTATAGACTTCATAAAAATATAAAATTAAACATTATTTGGTGATAAATTAGAATAAACTAAAAGCCATGATTGCATGAGATGCTTCCTGAGGGAGGTCATGAGACATTAAGATTTAAGACAAACCAAGTGGCTCACACACATTAGAGGAACTTCAGCAAGATTAATTCAATTGATTAGATCGTTTGTTTTAACAGTAACAAATTTTCAATTCGAATATCAATAATTAATTATCGATGTTACTACTGTTCATAATATAAGCTATTTGATAAGATAGAAAAATTACACATTTATATTTTAATTTAACCTTTATTATCATTTATAAATTTTTCTCAAATTTATTTTTATAAGGAAAAGAAGATAATAATGAATGTTAACCTTTATTATCATTTATAAGCATTGACGTCTTTAGCGTACAGTGGATTAGTGGAGGAGGATGTGAAGTGAGCAGTCTTAGCACCCGCCACTAGTTTTGGTCCGCAATGTCACAATCATACTAGGCGTGGTCTACCCCTCATAATATTATGTTATTAAAAGTTTAAACCACCTGATCACTTTCATTAGAGACAATACAATAAAGTAAGTATCCTAATTAATCATTGTTTTACCATAATCACAAATGGCTAATTGATTTTTTTTTAGAAGCTTTATGTAAAAGGGGAACATTCGATTTAGATATACCATCAGCATAATTTACAAGCAACTTTAGTTCATTAAACCATTTGCCTTGTATCTAATACGAACTACCAAATTAACAGTGATTATGTGATAATTAACCAAACATTATTAAAGAAATGAAATTCCCAAATAATTCGAGTATAAATTTTTATTAGTAATTTTAAATACACAAGTCGGGTTTAATAAGTTTACTAAATTTTACCGAAATGAACGGATCGAACAACCTATTGGGGACTTTTTCCTAGGGTTAGCCTTGTAGTCAATAGCGCCCTATAGTCAACATAGTAATAGATGACACGTCATAAAATTATGGTATTCCTTTGACACTCTCTTCTCCTGTCTCCACTTTACGTTCTCGCTTCAAAAGCGTGATGCAACTACCGACTGGTCCAACGCTTCCCGTCTCGCCATTAAAATCCCCCACCACTAAGTTTTGCCCCATTTCTCCTTTCTTATCATTTTCAGTTCCGAACTCAATTGTGTTTTCCGTTCATGCACCGAACGCTGCCTGCAAATTGGGCATAGGTTTCTTTTCCCTTTGCCTTACCCCTATTGTACAGATTTAATATTGGATCCACAGCAGCTGCCTTCTTTGGAGACCATTCGTCGTTAGTGTGAGTAAATTATTTGCAGTGTAGCGACCGTTTATTGGTTTTGTCAGTGTGAGCTTGTGTTCGCTACTTGCTCTCTTCAGTCTAAGTCGGGGACAAATTGGCCAAATTCAGGACGAATCGTGGGACCAATACTGTCCCACAAGCTTTAAAACTGCTGCTTTCCTACTTACCAGTGTACTTTGATTTTAATTTTTTTTTAAAAAAATTAGGTTTGGACATTATTGTTTGGAGTTTGAGTTTCATTTGAATTATGATTTTCTATATGTGTATGGTTAATGGAAAGAAGTTAGAGTAATTTTTTATAAAAGCAATGTAAAATCTTATAGGATTAGGATTAATTTAATTACTTATAAATATGAGTCTTATGTTGCATATTGAGATATACATAAGTGGCAAACAACAATCCACAAATAATTTTGTGAATTCTTCTTTAATTTTATCTGTGTTTCTTCCTCCGACTTCTAGTGTTTCTTTTTCTGGTTGAAGTTTGATAATTGTTATTTCAATTTCCGAAAATCGACCAACTCTTCGTGATTTCAATTTTAAAAAAATAAAGTATAATGATTTTTTTTTAGTTAGATTTGTGTATGTTAAATATCTAAAAGATGATTCTGTTTAAAGAAAAAATTTTAAATTTTAAACACAAGGTATAACCAGAATTATTATTTGAAAATAAAATTAATTGGTTTCCTTATTTTTATATTTAAAATAGAATTGATTGTATTTTTTTTTATAAAACTTCAGTCTTTAAAAAATATTTAAAGATAAAATTATTTTTTTTTAGTTTTTATTTTTCACCGTCCTTGTCTTCCGTTTCACTTTTTTCTGAACTTCTCATATATAAATATATATATATATGTAAAAGGGCGTTTAGTTCTTTTCCTCTTCCTTTACACCTAATTCAATTAAAACTTTCTCACCAAATTCTCTGTTCTTACCTAAGCTTCTGTATATTTTCTCTCCGGTCACATAAGTCCTTCTTCTTGTTTTTAGGTGTCGGGATGGAGTCTGAGGACGATATAATTGACGACTTGGTTTCGATGGAAGACGATTTTTACAGCGGCGATTTTAGCGATTATTACGACGAACCTAACGATGAGGACAACGATTACTACTCTGATGGTGATGATGATTACGGTTTACTTGAAGATGACGAGGATGATCAAGACGCCGTCGTTTCTCGTCGCGACCAGGTCATTTTTTTTCTAATTTCAAGAAAAAAAAGAAAAGCTTTATTTTAATAATTAGCTCGGAAAAAAGTTTTATTTTAATAATTCGGTTAACTTTAGAGTGTGTTATTGAATTTGAAGGATAATGTAATTTCAATGATAGGAGACAATTAAAGCTAAGTGAAATTTGTTGCAGAAAATAGAGGCGACAACGCTTGAAAATAATAGTACAAGTATAAAGAATAAAGATAAGTCAAGAAGATATTTGGAAAATTTTATATCCTTTTAATCATTTAGATCCGCGGTAGAATGATGAAAAGGAATATTATGTAGCTGATCATAGACTATTTTCAGGCTTGAGGGTTATTTGAATGATTTGGTTGTTACCATTATTAAAGAGGCAGCGATTGGCGTTTGGGGTTGGTAAATGGGGTCACAGAATCTTCCTCCATGCAATGCTGATCTTGTTCTTGATTTTTATTTTGTCTTTGATTGATTTGTATTCAAATAATTTGTTAAGTTAGGACCTCATTACATCTTGGTTTTGATATAGTGATGAAGTAGGTTGAGGTTTAGTTTTGGGTTTGATGAATAGAAGTGATAGTGGGCAGTAATTACTTCCTCTCCACGTTCTTTCTAGTCAATAGAAGAAATTCCAGGCTTCAAATTTTCAAATTTTAAAAAATCAAAAACATTACACATTGAATTTAATACAACTATTTCCTGCTCTACTACCATTATTAACTTGTTTTGGTTTCTATTGCAGCTAGGGTATACTGTTTTGAAGGAAGCAGATATAAAACAACGACAGGAGGATGACATTTCTAAAGTTTCTACTGTTCTTTCAATATCAAGAGTTGACGCAACCCTTTTGCTCCGTTATTATAATTGGTAATATGTTCATTCTCATTGTTCTGCCCTTTTGGTGGTATTGAGGGTACTGTTGTGTTACTTACATTTGTTTGCAGGTATAGTTCTCAAGTTTGTCAATTTGTTCTCTTTTACATCTTATTTTATGGGCACCGTCTTTTGGCATCCTTTTCTAGCAAGCGAGCCATTCTGCGATCTAGGAAAGATGGATGTGGTTGCTTTTGCATGCTGTACTTTTCTTGTGTAAGGCTGTTTGTATTATTATTTTCTGGAAACTTGTTTTTCTGAACATGGTTAGCATAGCAGGAGTGTGAGTAAAGTGCATGATGAATGGTTTGCTGATGAAGAAGGAGTACGGCAAACTGTTGGATTGTTGGAGAGACCAGTTATTCGAGTATCCAATGCTAGAGAAGTAAGTTCTATAGATCTGTGGATTTGTTTTTTTTTTTTTGGGTAACTTTTTCTTTTCTGATTGTTGATCTCTGTTAATCACCTACTTATCACACATATTCTTGTTTCCTGACCAGCTTACTTGTGGGATTTGTTTTGAATCTCTTCCGCGTGACAATATTTCTTCAGCTGCTTGTGGTCATCCATTTTGCCGGACTTGCTGGCAAGGTATCTCACATATGCTGTGTCTGATAGGCTAACTTTCCATCTAATCTAAGTGATGGTTGTATGCAAATGTTTTCTCCGTTATTCAAAATTAAAGTTTCTGCTGAATATGGCCTTAATAACATACCAATTTGGCCTTGGTAATCAAGGTTTTGATTTTAATATATTAGGTAGCTAATATATACTGCATTTAGTGTACTTTTGTTATTCAAAGTACTTCATCCTTGTCTGCTTTTTGACATGCAAACTTTGCTTATACTTTTTGTTGCTATATTTGGTTTATTATTGTAGGCTACATTTGTACAACCATTAATGATGGTCCTGGATGTTTATCGCTAAGATGTCCTGTTCCATCTTGTAATGCTGCCGTTGGCCAAGGTATGATTGATAAATTGGCAACTATTGAAGAAAAGGAAAAGTATTCTCGTTATCTACTCAGGTCTTATATTGAAGACAACAGGAAGGTATGTTTTACATTTGAAACCCTGAGATATACCATTATAACTTTATGATACAATTGATTCCTTATCTCCTTCCTTAAATTAGCCATAAAAAATTTAAACTTGTGTGTTTGCTGAGACTGGACTACTGAAAGTTGGGTAGACTCTTCTTAATGCATATATGCATGCATGTGTCCCCATTTATTTAGCATTTGTGAGTGCAATGTGTAATTGAGCATGAATTTCTGGTTCCCTTAGTTTTAATGGGGCATCTCTTTATGCTTGTAGTTCTTACCTTTTTTTTCCTTGTTTCTTCTTTTCTTCTTGTTTGCTGCTAGACCAAATGGTGTCCTGCTCCAGGGTGTGAATTTGCTGTTGATTTTGCTGTTGGCAGTGGAAATTTTGATGTCTCCTGCATTTGCTCACATAGCTTTTGTTGGAATGTAAGTTTCTTCTGACTTCTGGTAATTTGTTAAATTAGATTTCATGGACATTATTCTCTTCCAGATGTCTAAGTTCTAGCAAATCTTGGTCATAGTGTACTGAAGAAGCTCATCGTCCTGTTGACTGTAATACCGTGGCAAAATGGATTTTAAAGAATAGCGCAGAGTCAGAAAATATGAATTGGTAAGGAGACACTCTAATGAAACATTTTTAACTTTTTTATAACTTAGTGCTAAGTGCTAACCTTGTTTGATTTTTAATTGCAAAGCCAGTTCTACCTATCTTTATTCTATTGCGTGTATTATCCCCTTCATTCATTTAAATAGTCTGTTATCTTGTAGCTTGAATACAATATGGTGGAAATTTTTCTATCTTTTTTACTACTTTTGTTGTATGCTATGTTCAGGATACTAGCTAATTCCAAGCCTTGTCCCAAGTGCAAGCGTCCAATTGAAAAGAACCAAGGGTGTATGCACATGACATGCACGCCACCTTGTAAATTTGACTTTTGCTGGTAAGTTTTAAATCCTTTGTTGGTACAGGAAAACGGACACTGCTTGATATGAGATATATATGGCGAGTGTGTCTATTTAGAGTTTAGAGTGGGATAGGGTTAGAGAACTAGGGATTTAAAGGCTTATGGCTATATTTTGGAATAAGGGCTAGGATTCAGGAATCAATCAGGTTTGATTCAATTGTAAATCTGAAAAGAAGATTGAAATTGAGGGGAAAGAGTGCTGGAGAAATTTTAGGTAGTGTCCTGTGAATGGTAAACCAAGAGTATTGTGACAATTAAGTAAAAGAAAGAAGGGGGAGGAAGAAAAAAAGAAGAATACAACAATATTTAGGTATCCATGCCTTAATAATCTTTATTCTCGTAATTTCATTAATTAAAAAGCTTACATTAATTTCTACTCTCATAATTTCATTGATTAAAAGCCTAATAAAACCCAAAGATTAGTAATGAATTCAAGGCTACCACTAAAAATAATAGGACTAGGATTCATTATAGGAAACTAACTAGTAAGCTAACTAAACAAGCTTGGACTCGGAGAAAATAAGACTAAACTCCTAGATAATTTGAAATTCTCCAACAAAATTAGCCCTAGGGTGCATTGTTTGCTGAAATTATGATGCTGTCCCTGAAAAATAAACTACACAAAATTCATGATAGGTAATCCAAAGTTCCTAAATTAAATTACATAAACATTGGGAATGAATTTGAGGTCTTCAGCTGCTGCATCTCTCTTTTTATGAAGTCTGTAATCTTAATTTATGTGATTTTCAATTATATGTAAATGCAGGTTATGCCTTGGTACATGGTCAGAACATGGTGAGAGAACTGGTGGTTTCTATGCTTGTAATCGTTATGAAGCAGCTAAGCAAGAGGGAGTGGTATGGAGATTAATAATTTCTTTTTTGTAATTGTCTTTTAACATCTGCTTGAGTAATGGTTGAGCTTGGGACTCATATTTCATATTATTGCTTGCAGTATGATGAGGCTGAAAGAAGGCGAGAAATGGCAAAGAATTCCTTGGAGAAATACACTCATTATTATGAGCGCTGGGCGAGCAATCAATTGGTAAGCAAATGTTACTTTTAAGTCCTACCCATTTCCCTGCTTTGTTATTTCATAGGTCCTTAATGAATTTTCTTCTTCTTACTTTAATATTTTTTTAAGTTAACACCTATATTCTGTGATTTTATCTGCTATGTGATTAATGCTAGCAACTCAAACTTTAGATGTTTCCTGTCAAACGTGAAGCTTCCTGTGCCTTTGTATCAAACAAAGGTATTTGACATGTCAAGGATTTCTAAAAATGACTTTTATATGAGCTAACAACCATATTTAATATATGTAAAAAAGAAAAAGACAGCAGACAATGATGAGGGGAAAGTAGGGAAGGAAAACAATCTGAATGGCCAAGGCCTTTTACAGGAGCTAAGTCTTTGGTATCCCAGATACAAAAAAACAGAAGTCATTATCTGGTTATTGTTTTCACAGAAAGTGGCACTTTTGAGACTTTTGCTCTTTTTTTTTTGGGCAAGTGACTTTGCTCATTGATATGCCGCCAAATGCTTAACCTTTGAAATTGCAATTGGAATAGAGGATCCAGTCTTCTGCTTCAAAGTGTAGTAACTACATTCTATTGGGCATTATAGCTTTACTAGAAAATGATGAGTTGGCATTGTTTTCATAAATGCTGTTTTTTGATGTTATAAGCTTCTGTGATTGGTTCCATCTTAGCTTTGTCTTTTTTTCCTTTTATTGATTGAATTAATAAAATGTTGAATTTTTCTATTGATAATAAATTTGCATAACCTGAAAGTTCCTATTTGCAGTCAAGGCATAAAGCTCTTGCAGATTTAAATCAGATGCAAACTGTGCACGTGAGCTTTTACCTCCTCTCTTTTTATTTTGAAATGTGCATCTTGCTATTCCTATTTGTTAGTATTATTTTTACTTGGTTTTACATCTTCATTATTTTGCCTTAATTAGCTGATTCACTTGTCATTTATATTTGGCTTTTGAGTTTTCTTCTTCAAGTGAACATAAAAAACTTATTCTTAACAAAGGCAGCTCTTTTAAATGATATTTTGGAGTTTATGAGACTTTACTGCCTTTTTCTTAGGTTTAGCTTATTTTTTCAAAATTTCGTTCACAACAGTTTTTGGAAGGAACGTGTGTTATGGTAAACTCTTAGAGGTTGCCAAATGTTATGCCCCTGGGAATTATTAGAAGCATCTTTTCAGCATGGTTGGTTGTGTTTGGAAGTTCTGCAGTGGGTGCAATTTCTGTTAGAAAGCAGCTTTCAGATGGTTACTTCTTGTCATTCAAATTGATAGAGACCTCATGGCTATATTAGAACTATCTGATGGATACCTCCTTTTCTTCTTCTTTCTTAAATCCTTTTTTAATTTTTAATTTCTAAGCAAATATCTTGAATTTGCCAGCTCGAGAAGCTTAGTGACTTACAATGCACGCCTGAGTCTCAGCTTAAGTTTATAACAGAGGCATGGCTTCAGGTAAATCAGTCATATGAACACCACATGTTTATTGCTTTTTCAGAAAAATTGTAAATTCATGTTTTTGTGATGCTTCAAATGTTGCAGATTGTTGAATGTAGACGAGTTCTTAAATGGACTTATGCGTATGGGTATTACCTTCCTGAGCACGAGCATGCTAAGAGACAGTTTTTTGAGTACTTGCAAGGTACAAGTGTATTTTCAGAAATGCTTGGAGGGACTACAGATGTATTACAAATTTATTTTTCTTTATGGACAATTAATAATGTGACCAAGTTTGCATTTTGTTTAGGGGAGGCAGAGTCTGGTTTGGAAAGGCTTCATCAGTGCGCTGAGAAGGAATTGAATAAATTTATTCTTTGTGATGGCCCATCAAAGGAGTTTGATGAGTTTCGTGCAAAGTTAGCTGGGCTGACTAGGTATGTCATATATCTACTTTTAAATGAATGACGTAGTGTTTATGTTCAATAAAATTATTCGGTAATCTGGCTCTCTTTTTCTCATCTTGAAGTTGTGTTGACATGCACAAACTTCTTTCTCGTACGTTTAATCATATTTAGTAAACAAATGTTTCATGAGAGGGGCAGGATCCGGAAATGAGTTGAGAGCCTTTTCTAATTCAGTTTCTGGTGCATTTCTTTGTTGCAGCGTGACGAAGAATTACTTTGAGAATTTGGTTAGAGCGCTTGAGAATGGGCTAGCAGATGTGGACTCCCAGGCTGCTGCTGCAGCTTGCAGTAAGACAACAAGCTCGAAAAATTTGGGAGGGACTAGCAAGGGGCGAGGGGGCAGGGGAAAAGGGGGTTCTAAAACTGGTGGCTCCAGCAGAAATGTAGATGATACAAGTAATTAGTCTTGTGGCTGCCGTGCCTTGGTAGTTTCTGGGTTTTTGGTGGGTGAATATACATGTCCTTTACTACTTAGGGGAGCCTACTTTATTTTTGGATTGCGTCTTTTGCTGTATATATGACATATATAAATGTATATTGCAAATAGTATACTTCCTATCAAATATAGCCTCCCGACTTGCCTTGCTTACCGATTATGGCATGTTATTATTCCTACGTGTTAAATAGGCTTTTGAATGCAAATAGGGCCAAAAGGTAACAAGTCGGTATATAATTTGTATCATGTCCTTTTGTGTCTCTCTTACTGGCTCTGTTGATAAGACCGTGGAGAATCAGACTCTGGGTTCAAAACTATGACCTTAATCTTTTTAAAATAGAAGATTTGGTCTAATGAGAAACGGTAAGAATTGCAAATTTTACGCTATAGAAAAAGAAAAGAAGGGTTATCTAATTTGATCTTTTTGCCTTTTGAGACTTCACCTTGAGCTTGTCCTGTGACAAAATTTGAGGATCCAAATCAAGTGCATCATGATCTGTTGTTTTAGATTCAAAAAAAAGCTGCCCTCAGGCAATTTACAGATGAACATATTTGTCAATGGGAAAGATTCAGTACTTAGCTTCATCTAACGATACGAGTACCAAAACAAAACCTTCCTTCATTAACATCTGGAGCTTGTAATCTTATGTATATCTTAGGGGAGTAACTCTATATAACTATGCAGACAAATATCCTTTCTATAAAAAAAAGCTTACATGAATTGGACTTCCCATTGCAATGTGTATATAGATATCATCTTTCTGTTTGTGGGAAGAAAAATTTTGTAGTAAGCTCTCAAATTGAGTTACCATATGTAGCTGGAAAAAATTGTTCATCTTAGTTGCCCAGATTGTTTCAATATTTTGATGCTCACTGCATTTAGCAATGCTCTAGAATATTGGCGAGACGCCATTTTCCAGTCCATGCCTGTCAGCATCATTGCCTTAAACTCTTCATAACTGATTCGACCATCCTACAATATCAAATCAATGCAACAAAATGGAAGTTATAATTCACCGACGATGTTATATCGAAGTTGTTGGATTTTAAAGGATTTTTTTCCTTTACCTTATCCAAGTCGACATCGTGGATGATGTCTCTGATCACCTGTTCATTGTTGGGACCAAGGTCGTCATGCAACAAGGCTTCTTGCAACTCTTCAAATTCGATGTAACCGCTTTGGTTCTTGTCGAAGTGATGGAAAGCTTGAGAGAGATGCTCGTCGTTGCTCATCCTTTTCAGGTGAACGGCCATTGTCACAAACTCCTCGCAGCTAAGTGTACCATTTCCATCAATGTCCGCCTTTTGGATAAGAAAGCAGAGAACATATTTCGGATTATTAGAAAATGGTTAAAGCCCTTGCAAGAAGTGAGTTAATTTCTAAGTGATTTGAACTTACTGCATCCATCAACATCTGCACATCAGGGTCAGCAACACAATGTCCAATTTTTTGAAGGCCATCTCTCAGCTCCTCGAATGACAAGTGTCCATTTTCGTCAGTGTCCATCATGCGGAATATCTGTACAATTGCATCGGTTTGCTCATTTGGCAAGTTGCCCGCTACCACCTGGAAATGAAGAGACATGAGCCGTTCCCATGAGGGCCTGAATTAAGCCACAGCCACATTGAACACAGGAAAGCAAAAAGAGAGGTTTCAAAGACTTACCCTAAGAACTTTCTTCTTGAACTTGCTCATAAAGGAGAACTGCTTAATCCTTGTTCTCACATTTTCTCCCAGATTAACATTTGGAGCGTGTTCCAAGTTTTGTATCCAAGGATGTTCTTCATTTAACACACACAAAAATTATTAGTGTAGAGAGATTGGTCCTCATCACATGCATGCCTTTTTTTTTTTAAAAAAAAAGAAAAAATCAATACCAGTGAATGCATTTGAGGGAAAGAAATGCAGGAGAGGAAAAATTAATGCATTGTATAAAAGGAAACAGCAGGTACAACTCTAGAAAATTAACCTGTCCATTTCAAATGCTGCAATGGGGTTATCGTTTATCAAGTCACATTTAAGAATTGCTACCTTTCGTCTAAGTTGAATGAATAAAGAACAATTCTCTATGTTAGCTGTTGATTGTATGCAGCTTCTCTGCTACATTTGTGTACACACACAAAAATGGAAAATGTATTCTCAACAGGTAATAGGAGTGATCATTTCTAGTGGAATATATCAATAAAAATACATACCAAAGACCTCCTGAACCGTCATCCGACTGTAAGGATTTGGATCAAGCATGCTCCTCACAAGATCCTTTGCTTCTTCAGAAACCTTAGGCCAAGGATCCCTTTCAAAGTCTATGTCACCTTTTATAATTGCATGTGCAATTCCTTCCTCAGTGTCTGTCCTAGTCATAGCAAAGACCTTCTGTTAGAAGGCTTCAAACACATACTTTTGCACAAAAATCTTCCAAGTGATGATAAAAGTTTTGGAATTTGAGGAACATTGAAACCAAACTGCAAATTAAGTGGGAAAGGAAGTTACCTGCCCAGAAAGGAGGAACGCCACAAAGCAAGATGTACAGGATAACACCTATACTCCATATATCAACTTCCTTGCCATAATTGCGTCTTAGGACCTCTGGAGCCATGTAGTAAGGACTTCCAACAATGTCACTGAAACGCTGACCTGCAATCGATGATAAAGAGAATGCTCAGGCCATGTCTACAACAACTAACTAAGCTTTTTTCTCACCAGGTGAAGTATCATTCGAGAACAGATGGAAGATTTGTATAACTAAAAGCTTACCAGGTTCGTAGAATATGGAGAGGCCAAAATCAATTGCTTTTATTGGTGCAGTTTCACTTTCATCTGCCAACAAGAAATTCTCAGGTTTTAAATCCCTATGTATCACTCCATGTTCATGGCACACCTGCAATAAATATTAAAAAGATTTAAAAAACTGTCGATGTAGGAAGCAACAAGTTATCATCATCAGTAGAGTAAAAGAATAAAGATGAATGTACATTGTAAATAAAGATAAACGCCATGTTTATCCAAGAAAAACACACAATTTGACGGTATTAGTGCTTACATTATGAATCAGCAGGAAAAGATACATAACATCTTAATTTGATGTTTAGTTAATAATAATGATAATAATTACCTTGACAATCTCCAAAATGGTCTTGATAGCGGTGGCAGCAGCTCGTTCCGTATAATGACCTTTAGCAACGATCCTATCAAAAAGTTCACCTCCATGGCAAAGCTCCATAACAAGATAAACAGCTTCTTTATCCTCGAAGGCTTCCCTAAAGGTAACAATATTGGGATGCTTAGGCAAATGCCTCATGATCTCAACCTCCCTCCTCACATCTTCCACGTCGATCTCCGACCTCAGCTTTGCCTTGGATATCTTCTTACACGCGTAAGCTTCCCCGGTTACCAGGTCAAAACATTGATGCGTGACCCCAAACTCACCTCTCCCTAACTCTTTTCCCAACTCGTATCGCTCCAAGATGTTGTCCCCCGACGAATCCTTCAAAACCTTACCGTTAGTCACGCGTAGGTTCATCGATTTACGTGCCGCCTCGTGGTCGAAACTCGCATGCAGCTTGCGTTTCGTTTTGGATGTGTTGTAATAAGATTTCTTGGATACTACGCCTACTAGCCTCGACGGTGTCGATATGCAGCTTCCCATGGGATGGCGCCGGCGACGAGGACGAAAACTACGTTTTGGATTGATCGGGGTTGATTTGGTTTGGCGTTTCAAATCATAAACATCCCATGGGAAGAAAGATTGATTCTTGAGGGCGTGGTGGTGGCCAGGGAAATGAGAATGTAAACCCTAGCAAAGGAAAAAGAGAATGGCGACTAAATTTGGTTTATTAAAGGAAGTTGGAAGGAGTTTTGAGAAACAACGTTGTTGGTTTGTCCCGCCATTTTCTTAGGACAGTTAAATTCCGTTATCGTTAACGTTAACGCCATTGATTTTGGTTATAAATACCAGCCAATTTTTGGGATCTTTAGAACAAGAGCCACTCAAATCTAGGGATTCTTTTTTTTTTTTTTTCTCAAATTTCCTTTTCTATATATATATATAAAACTTAATTTATTAAAAGGGTAATGAAATAACTCTCATAAAAATGAATAAACAAATGGGTTGATAAATTAAGATCATCAAGGAGTATATATACTTTAATCTAAAAAATTGCAGATAATCACAATTAATTATCAACATTTGCAATAATCAGCAGTAAGTATATATATATATATATATATATATATATATATGTAGCTGTATATGCAATGGATGGTAACAAATTTTTCTTCATTAAAAGTGTAACTTACATTGAACATTATTCAAATTTTGGGTTAATTCCTACAAAGCATATATATCTGGAAACATTTGGGTTTTCCTTCTTAGAGCTCTGATCTCTGCTGAGGAAGGAAGCTTTCATTCTCTAACATTTGACACATCGAGATCACTTACTAAACCCATTTTGTTTGAAATGAGAGGCACTGGGAAGCAGCAGTCTTGTGGCAACCATGAAACTCCTTTGTTGCTCCATTGAGACTCCAACACTACCAGGAACAGATAGATGAAAGCAAGAAGAGAGATTGCAAAAGAGAGATACATCTCTCCTTTGAAAGAAGTAATAGCTGGAACTGATGAAACATTCATTGTTTCTTTGAGAGAGTTGGATGTATCAAAGATGAGATGAGAAGAGAAGAGGGTGTGGTGGAGTTTTTAAATAGGGAAAAGATGGTATGCATAAATCAAATTCAATGAATGATTAGTTAAGAGAGAATGTGAGAGGAGCAGAAAAAATCTCCGACAGAGAGGCTTGAAAGGTATGGGTAATGGGGAGGAGGGGGGGACTTGTTTAGTCACTGGGGGGGGCAATGCATTGAATCTATTGATGCAACGTCCAACTTGGTCATGTGGGTGCTGCTTTCTTGCTCTATACTTTTATATCAATGAATGATTCTTTTCCAAGTTCATGCATTGAGGGACCCATCAGGGTGCATGTTCTCTGAACCTATTTTTCGTTAGGATTTCCTGTGTTTTCTTTTCTTTTCTTTTTTTTTAATTGTATGATATTTCTGTGTTTTAGGACTTGGAAAATGACATGTCCATTGTCCAACCGTACATATGAATCCTGGCCAAGAAGCAAAATGCTTACTTGCAAATGGGTTCAACTTGATCCACTTGAGGTCAATTCCAACTGTCTGGTCTCACCTCATGTACGATGAACATGGGCAAACATTGAGCTGAAATCCAGCGCCATCTGTTCAGTGAAAGAAACCTGTGGGCATGATTTTTATGACGAAGTTTTATATTCATATATTTTGTTTACTTTAGTTTTTTTTATTAAAAATCAAAATAATTTAAATTTTTTATTTAAAAAATTAATTTAATTTAATTTTTTAATGATATTTAATTTTATAATTAAAAGAAATGATGTTAGTATTAACATAATATATTTTGATGACGTGATATCTACATGATGATATGGTATATCAGGTGACATCAACGCGATGGTGTAATAGTGTCACATGACACTAATATTATGATTGTAAATTTAGTTACAACTTTCACAATTTACAAATACTCAGTTTTTTAGAATTATTCAACCCTTACCCAATTTACCTTTTATTTAAATTTATTCAAAATTTCTTATAAAATGATTTTATTTAAAGTCAAATACCACAATCAATTTCTGTTAAATTTAAATTTAACTTATTAATATGGATCTACAAAAAATTTTAAATACAAAATAAAATGGTATAAATATTTAGAATTATATTTAACTCTAATTTAACTTATTAATATGGATCTACAAAAAATTTTTAAATACAAAATAAAATGGTATAAATATTTAGAATTATATTCAACTCTATCAACTATAAATGCAATTTTTAATCTAGAAAATTTAAACATAAAAAATATACTTGAAATATTAAACAAAATAAAAACATAAAAAATAAATAAAAAATTCAAGGAATAGAGCAGCTTAGATTCTATGATTCTAATAAGAGGTTTGTCAAGTCCAAATTAAGAAAGTCAGAATTAAAAATTATTTTTATAATCAATGCTAGCTCTATATCTCCTTTCTTGATTTTTTTAAAAGAAAAAATTAAATCAACTTATTTTGCTAATTTGAGTTCAACTCAAGTTAAAAATTAAATCAAATAAATTTCAAATTTTTGTTCTATTATAAATAAATAAAATTTATTTAATCTTTTTATATTATTCTACTTTAACATAATGCAAGTATTCATCTCAATTTGACTTCCGATATAAAATTTTTTTTGAAATTTTTTTTATAAAAAGAGAATTCAAACTTAATTTTTGTAAAAAGAAATAAATTAATGTATATATTCTATAATCAAATAATCAAATAATCAAATAAAAATTATTTATATATATTTTAACATTATAAATCTGTTACACTTATTTATTTTATTAACAAGTATATTTATTATCTATTTAAAGATTTATATTTTTTAAATGTTTTTTTCAATTTAATATCTCCACATCTCAATTTTGTTCAATTTAGTCCATGTACTATATATTTTATTTAATTTAATTCATATGACATGACATAAAAAATTTGTTAAAATTTTTTTTGATCCACTATATAGCACTTGCACGTTAACATTACTATGTCATCATATTAATGTCACGTGATACTGTTACATCATCATGTTGATGCCATGTGACATGCCACATCATGTGAGTGTCACATTAGCAAAATCTATCATGTCAGTACTAATGTCAACATTAACGTCATATTTTTAATAGTAAAATTGAATGTTATTAAAGAGAAAATTTAAATTGAAACAATTCTTAAAATTAAGAGATTAAATTATTTTAATTTTGAATACAAAGATTGAATTAAATAAAATATATAAATACAGATACTTGATAGGTATTTTAAACATTCTTATGATTCAAGGAAGATTGCAGCTCTTGGCTTTTGCTTTGAACTGAAAAGGTCAGACTAGGAGGAGAATGACACAGATTTTTCTTAATAAATTAAAATATCCAGAAGCATAACCCAAAGTAAAAAGTGACAATCATCCGAAGATTAGAAAAATTGAAACAATATAAAATAGAAAATTATTATTTTTTTCTTAGGTGTCAGGTTGAAATCACAAACTAGCTTATGCCCATAAATCCTATGGAGAGACAAAAATGGAAGACAAGTAACCAACATCACTCTCTCTCTCACAAACACACCCACCATCCCCTTTTTTGACAGGGACACCAATACTAATCCTCGGATTTAGAAGTTAGATGGAATCAGGAATAGTCTAGGAGAGCAGCCTGTTGACTGCAGTTGGTTATCATCCAGATACAGTGATCTAGGAGGACCAGACTTGATCTAAACCTGAATCATTTGAGTTTTGTTTTCAACCATAGATTAAAGAGTTGCACATTGGAGCTTATTTTGGAAGCCAATCCCAATCCACCAACGCCCCACTCTTCTCCCATTTCATGTTTAATCTAATCATAAAGCCACAATGCCATTGGAGGAGAATGCCAAGTTCTGCATTCCCTTCAAGACAGAAAATGGAAAGAATAGGTAGCTTTTCGATAGTTCCCACTACCCATGTATGCAGCAGCCTCTCTTATGCTTGACTTGATCTTGCACTGGAAAATCAGATCTATCAATAAATCTCAACCAATCCAAGTCATTGGGCATCTCCAAATGCCTACCATAAATCACTTTGGGGGGGGGGGGGGGTGTGGGGGGGAGGAATTTTCATTCAAATCATCAAATGCATAAATCATCTAGTATGCAACCAAACTGAGGAACAAGATGTCCCACCACTCACATGTTCTTTCAACTTCCAACACAGTTATGTAGGAAAGGTAGGCTAACTACAATAACTAAAAAATCTTCTTCTACAGTTTCCTCCACAGTCAGGAACCTTCACTCCTGAACAAGTAAATACTCAACCAGGACATAGAAAGACATAATGAGCAACCTCTACTTTGTGGACTAATAACTTATTAACCATTACCAGCTTATCAAAGCAAAATATTTTTAATAACAGATAAGAATTCAAGCAGATATATTATGTTGCATTTGACTCTGGTCTTATATTCCATAAGAAACAGCTCTCTCATACAAACCCTAGCTTTCTATGAGTAAAACATATGATTTATAATCGTATGAGCATGAGTGCATGCATGTTATGTCTATGTGTATTTTGGGTCTGGGCATCTCTTGTGTGCACAAAACAATTAAGACAATTTCCTATAGTCAAATTGAATTTCCAAATTTTGACAGTGGTGAAAATAGGTGAAGCATTTATGTGAGGAAGACACTCAGATGAGTAAGGCAAACATCATATCCAACCACATAACCACCTGCAGCAGAAAGCTGGGCAGCAAAAGGGCACAGGATCTGCCACATTGTTTCCTCATGGTCTTCCATTCAACCAATTGATAGAGAAGTAAAAGTTTGTTCATGGCAAAAGCAATGTTAAACAAACTGTATGTAGCAATAATACCACTATTTATATTCAAGAAAATACTGGTATAATTTGGCATAGCCATCATATATCATATTTTCTGTAGCTTAAGAAGTACAAGACACAAAATATAATCAAGAATCATGATAAGTAAGCATAAAACAAAATGCTCTAATTTAATGAGCACAAAATGCAAAAAGAATCACTTCCCTTTCGTTTTTGGGGGTATAAAAATTGCTTTTTTAAGTTATACCATGAAGCAACATATGCACATTCACTCAAGTCCAACATGATGAGTCTTTACGAATAAAGCATAGATCCATGTGCAGCCAACTGAAATTAAAGCCATTCTGCATTCAACCATCAATCAATAAAAGTCTTTCCAAGTCCATTCTGATAATTACTCCTTCAGTTTGATCATGAAATTAGATACTCAATTAATAAAATGCTAGGTCTCATTAAATACTGGAGTAGTTGTATCAGGTCACAGGGGAAAAGGGAACTCTGTCAACATGGCCTGTGGGACTACCTGAGATGCAGGCATGGCTGCTTGTGAATTTTAATGAATTTCCAAGCAGGTCTGAGAATAGAAACCAAGGGGGGATGAAAGGCTAAGAAATAAAAAAAAAATACAAATCAAATTAAAAGACAGCTATGGTAACCTTTTTCCTGCCACAGGTATGAAAGACAGTATAGATCGGATCTACGTGATGGCAATTATCATGTTAGTTCTGACAGTTTTGCACCAACATAGTACAAGCTATCACATAAACTCTCCTGTACAATACAATTTCCCCATTCAAGTAAACATAATCAGGAGAGGCAAACTGGAAGTCCAACCCTGTTGACATCAAGACAGAAAAAGCATACATCATTTCCCTTACCCAAGCATTTAACTGTCACAATTCCAGTTCAAACTAGTACCTGCAACATGGACCACAGATGAAAGATATGAGACTACATATCTAGTACAGTCACAGTAGAGCTACAAACCTCACTTACCAATGCACTGCATTCTTGACATAGAATAGGAAGTGAACACAGAGTGGCACAACAAGATGGGATGGTCAAGTTGTCTCCTTTTAGTAGCAATGCAACATCACTAGTGATGATGAAGGCATTTTGTTCATATTGTCAAAGCTGAGGATGGGATTCATAATGGTAGCAGAGGTAAAGCTTGTTGTGGTGACAGTGGTTGATTTGGATGACAAACTGCTCTACATACTTCGGTGGCTGAAAAAGCACCTCTTTTACAAACTGGGTTACCTGTAAATTACATGTGAGCTCTAGCAACACCCATGAGAGGGCAATAAGCATGGTTCTCATATTCCAATAAGAGCCCCACCATCAACATCATCATCTTTTAGCCTCACCCAAAAAGCTGGTCAAATGAGAATTTCAAGCTATGCATCCATCCTCCCAGTTAACACATTCTTCACTTTTGTCTTCACCATGCCATTATCTACAATGCATCATGCTCACACGTGAATAATGGCATGGAAAACCTCAAGAACCACCACTGGGCCCTTCAACAAAGCCACAAGCCTTAAATAATAACTATTACGCAGAAGAGACCAATGGAGGAGAAAGATGAAGAGCTTCTCTAGCGGTTTTATCTATAACATGCAGAAGAAAGGGAGTCATTCATTTTCTATAACAACCTAGCTCTTCCATCTCCTTCACAATTGTCCGTAATGTAACTCTAATCTCTTCTGAATCCTTATGAGATTGATCACCTGCGAGAAACAAATGAACTTTGTCCTTCACTATCACCCAACTACACCCAGGGCTCTTCTTTATTCCTTTTGATTTCTTGTCCATTCTTACTTGGTCTCCATCTTTCTTCTTTCCCAGGATAGAATATAAATTGGACAAAACAACATAAGGAGTTGCATTATCTGGGTCCAATTTTGTAAGCTGCTGAGCTGCAAGCTTTGCCAGATCAAGACGGAGGTGAGTTCTGCTTGCACCCAGGAGAGCTCCCCAAACTCCAGTATGGGGCTCAGAAGGCATTGAATAAATTAAATCAACTGCTTCATCAAACAATCCAGCTCGGCCAAGGAGATCAACCATGCATGCATAGTGATCAGGCGTCGGTTCTATATTATATAAGGATTTCATGGATTTAAAGTATTCCCATCCTACTTTAACAAGTCCAACATGGGTGCAGGCAGACAAAACAGCAAGAAAGGTTATCTGATTTGGCTCCTGGCCTTCACTCTGCATTTTCCTAAATAATTTAAGAGCTTCTTCACCAAATCCATTTTGAGCAAAGCCAGTAATCATTGAATTAAAAGAAACAATATTTGGTTCTTTAATACTCATAAAGACCTGACAGGCATCAGATACATTTCCACATTTTAAATACATCGAGACAAGTGAATTTTGAATTGACAGATCAAATTCCAGATGCACCTTTATTGCTTGTCCATGGATCTGCTGCCCTTGGGTTAGTATTGCCAAATTGGCTGAAGCACTCAATAAACTGCTCAAAGTAAGAGAATTTGGCTTTACTGATTTCTGAAGCATCTCAGTAAACCAGCAAAAAGCCTCTTCGTACATCTCATTACTCACAAACCCTGAAATTACTGCAGTCCAAGCAACATTGTCTTTTTCAGGCATCATCCTAAATAACTCAACAGATTTTTCAGTTTGTCCTTTGCTAGAAAACCCCATAATCATGGTAGTCCAGGAAACTACATCCCTTTTAGGCATCTTCTCAAAAAGATCATAAGCTTCCTCAACTTCATTCTCTTGAACATATCCCGTGATCAAAGAATTCCAAGAAACCAAATCTTTCTTCCTCATCATATTAAATACCAAATTAGCAGCATAAATACAACCAAATCTACAATACATAGTAATAATAGAATTCCCTAAAAAAACATCAAATTCAAATCCAAACTGCAAAACCAGCCCATGCATTTGAATTCCTTCTCTATATCTATCAAAATTTCCACAAGCTTCAACCATAATACTCAACGTAGTAGAATTAACCAAAACTCCACTTTCCTTTCTCATACTCGAAAATAAACCAAAACCATCAATTAAATTTCCCATTTTCATGTACCCATTGATCATTGTTGTCCAAGTAACCACATTTCTCTCCACCATCTTATCAAACAACTTTCTAGCTTCCGCAAGTCTCCCACTTTTGCAATACCCATCAACCATTAAGCTCCAAGAAACAACATCCCTCTCAACCATGCCTTCGGAAACGCCAACCGCCTCATCTAATCTCCCAACTTTCAAATACCCATTAATCAATACATTTGAACAAACCGGTTCCCGCCATTTTGCAGGGGTATTTTCGTAAATTTCCATAGCCTTGTCAAACCTTCCCTTATTAACAAACCCCGTGATCATCGCGGCATAACTCACAGCATTCCGCTCGGACATGTTGCAGAAAAGCTTATAGGCTTCATCTACCATACAACCGTTCTTATTATAAGCCGTAATCATCGCATTATACGAAGAAGTTGTTCTTTCCGGCATTTCATCGAATACTTCACGGGCTTTTGAAATTTTCCCATTATCCGCATACGCTGTCAACATGGCAGTCCAAGACACGGTGCTTTTGAAAGGCATGCGGTAGAAGATTGACTCGGCTGCTTCGATATTACCATTTCTACCATTTTGAGTGATCTGGGTATTGCAGTAAACAAGGAATTTGGAAGCTTTGTTGCGGGTTTTCGCGGAGTCAATGAAGGAGCTGCTCTTTGTTGCTGTGTGGAGTGAAAATGTTGTAGTTTTGAGAGGAAAAAAGAAGCGGTTATAGAAAATTGAAGAAGTTGGTTTTGTTTGCATTTGCATCGTCAAGAAACAGAGTCCATGATTTACCATGATATGATAGGCCTGGCTCTTAAATTTGTTCAAGCAAGGAAAAGTTGAAACATGAACACCTCATTTTTATTCCCTCCCCACAACAATATTTTTTGAAAATTAATTATCTATAACTAATATCATACTAAACTAATAACATTATTTTATTTATTTATTTATACAATTAGATTACAATTACTCAAATCTATAAATTCCAATTTTCCATCATTGAAATTGTTCATATATATAAACAATTAACATGCAGAGAATAAAATAAATGAATTTTAACTTAATTCCTGCATTTCTCCTTTTTGTTTTTAAAATATAAAAAAACACAACGGTTAAATTGATTAAATTATTAGTTTGTAATTCAATTTCATGATCGGCAAACAAATGAAATGAGCCAACCTATCAAATTGAGATCAATCCTAAAATGTAATTGAATTATAAACCATTTAATAGTCTTTTTAAATTAATTTAAAATCCTTTAAAATTATCAATTATATTCAATTAAGATCAATCATAAATCATAATGGAATTATAAATCACTTATTAATCTTTAAAATTAATCTAAAATTATTAAAAACCATCAAATGTAAACTGATTTGTGATGATTATTTAATTATAATTTGTTTATATATGTGCAATGGCTTTACTCATTTTTTGCTTTGGTCACAAGTTTTAATTTTTATTTTTATAATTGGGAGAAGGAAGATTTGAACTTTATTTTTTAAATAAAAAATCATACATCAATTAATAAATCAAATGTTCGAATGTTGGTTTGGCCACAATTTTGGTAACAAAAAGTTTCCAAAAGAAGGAAGGCAGTAAAACTACTAGTTTGCCGTGCAACGACCCAAGCAAGCCAATTTCTACATTAGGAAAAAAAAGCCAATTGAGTGTTTTACCAATTTTTTTTTATCTCTTACTATTGATTTTCACCGTTTATTATTTATTTGCCATCTAAAAGGCCATTCTACTTCTCATGCAGAGTTTATCTTTGATTTCATGTCGGCTTCTAATAGTTTAAGGGTTTTTCCCCCTCATCCCTCAGTGCGTCAATAACAACAGGTAATCCCTATTTCTTTTTTTCTAGTTTTTTTTCACTTTCCTTTAATTTAATTAATTAAATATGTTAGTACTGTGCACTACATGAAGAAAGCGTAGGCAAATATCTCAGAGAATTGGGCTTTGCTTGATTTGTTAGAGGCAGGGCTTAGCTTAATTCAGCCATTGTCACTTTGGTATGTGCTTGAATGCTCATTGGTTATGTCTATACTTGCATGAACTCTCTTTTTCTTGTAATAGTAGGAACCATCCCTTGTTGAACTATTCTAGCTTTCCATGATCTCTATATGGTTCTGGTCTTTGCTCTCTTAAATGCTTTAATTTTTTCATTTTTCCTATTATACATTCCTTGCATTTTTGACTCATTCTACCATACAACTAAAATGACTATTCTATTCAATTCTAAACATCAATGTCAAAGGCTAAATAAAGTCTTTAATCTCCCATATCTTTTAATTTTGTTAAGATTTCAATGTCAGATGACTATTAGTTGTGAGACTTATAGCTAATTCTTTGTTTGTCATGCTTTAATCTTGTTTAATCTTCTTGGAATTCTTCAATGGTTGCCGGTCACAGCAGGCTTCTTGGGACTTACCTGATTAGTATTATTAATATCTATAGTTTTTGTTTTATTAATAGTTACAGTTTTCCTTTCTAAAATATATAGTTTTTGCTCCTGGTTAACCCAATGTAAGAGTGTACCATTATTAATTAATGGAAATTTTGACAGGATGGGACTCAGAGGAAGAGATAATAGCTTTTCTGATATTGCGAAGAGGGTCACTGCTACTTCGCCTTCAATGAATAAGAAGCATGTGGTTGTTCAAAGAGAAGAAGAGCTTCCTAGACCAATATCAGGTTGTTCTCAAACTGTATCCATTGGATCACAAATTCAAAGAATGGGTCCTATCTGTACAGCCAGGAAGAAGGTTGTTTCTCTTTCTCCTCAGTTGTCAATAGAAGAAGATGTTGATTTTGTCAAACAACTTGGTAAGGAAAGATTCTCATCTGCTGCTGATGACTCCATGTGGTTGTCTTCAGGTTGTATATCCCCTTCATCATTTTTCGAAGAGCATGAATCGTCGAGTCCCTTTCATCTTGTAGCTGATGAATGCTTAGTTTCATGGCTCTCAACATTAGCAGATTCATATGTTTCTTTGAGTAAAGGAGCCTCTCTTTCTATCAGCTCTAAGACAAAACCTGAAGAAGATAAATCTCTTGCTCTTGCTAAAGTAGTATCAGGAAAAATAGCTAGGGAAGGTTTGGAGGATGAAGGGGAGATTACTTGGCAATTGCACCCACGAGGAAATTATGGAACCGGTCCTCCTGCAGAAAGTGCTGAAAGAATCAAGTCTTCTTGTGGGCAATGCAGTGATGAATCCTCTAGTGATGGCAATTGTTTGACATCTCACAGCACCAATCTCGACTCTTCTTCTCAGGTATCAGATACGGACACAACAAGTTTCATGGCCTCTATATTGAATCTTGATGAGGATGGCTTCCATTGGATATCAAATACAGAGTTGGAGTTGGATTATTTCCAGTCATGTTTCCCTAGTCCATCTAGCACAAGCTTTTGGGATTCTGAAGCTAAATCTAGCACCTCTACTACCATTAACAGGAAAGATGAAATAACAGAACCTAATCTGTCCTTAGAGCAGACTTCTGAAGCAGAAAATGTGGAAGATTTCAGTGCTGATGAGCCACTTTTCTGGCCATTTGATAGGAAAATTGATTGGAATTCTGAGGAAACGTGGGAGTACTTCTCCATGTCTCCTCGGAAGGAAATAATAAAGGTTACAACTTCTGAGGGGACCTCTCCTAGATCCATCGACTCTGAGCTCAACAATAGGAATGTGTATCCTCCAAACAGGTGTAGGAGAAAATTGGCATTAAAGTCAGGGTCAACAGCATCAAAAATATTAGAACTGAATCGAGGAAACAAAGGCTGCGACAGCAGCAGCAGCGGAAGAGTCAAAAGGGGAAACGCGATGCCATCAAGGTTGAGAGAATCAACCAATGACTCTGCAAAAATAGTACCCTTAGACATTGACAATCAAATTCTGCCACTAAAAGTTGGAGAAGTTCCCACCACAAAATCAATTTTAACAGGCAGAAACTTTTGGGAGGATGAGTTTTCTTCAAATGAAGAACTTTCAATTGAGGCAGTACTAGGCCTTGGCGAGTTTGATGGGCACGAGGGCATTGATTCAGAATTCAATGAAGGTGTTTTCTTCCTTGACGAGGCTCTATGAGTATTTGCACACTATTAGTTTTCTGATAAAAAGATGTAGGAATCAAGCCATATCTAGATTCCAGGGAAAAGACATTCACTAGAGTTTCCACTTCTTAGGAACATTTATGTCAGCATACAGATTTTATTTTTCTACATTAGATAAAGCTGCATAATGAAGCAGACGCACAAAAATTTTAGATGGAACATAATGTCAAATTAACGGTATATCAGCGTTTCTCATGTTATTGAAACATGGACTCAAATATTAGGCAAGAATAGTTTTGCTTCCATTTATTCTTCAACCTGGAAACAGAATCTTCACAGCTTGGTTTCTGGTTTTGCACAAATCTTCAACTCTGTGCCAGCACTTATAAAGTCCCAAATCCAATTTGCAATTCCAACGTTGAACAATTGGTTCAGTAGAAAGTTATATTCTCTGCTTTATTATATGAACTAGAATTTCCTCTGTCATCGAACTGTCACATTTAAAACATATTCTCCAGATGTAAAGGTGCACCCTGTATATTTATTTAGGTAGCATGTCTATCCCAGCTGCCTTTCATAACTTTGTACGACCAATAATCCCCAATTGCTATCAACAATTCATCATTGTTTATGTATATAAAAACACACACGCTCTAATCATATGAAGTGAACCTGTGCACACATTCTGCTAATTAAATTTCCGAACCTTGTCAATCTTTGTACTTTAGGCCATAAGATCTCTCTTATGTCATTCCATCATTCATTAACCTGACATGGATAATAAAGTGTGTTTATTGTCAACAATCAAAATGTTGGGAGATGCATCTGAGTATTTAGCTAATTAGTTGATTCATTATCTCTCTGTCTAAAAAGTAATATTCGAATCCTCTCTCTCAATTATAAAAAAAAAAAAAAACCAAAATGTTGGGAGACAAAAATGACTATTGTGCCCATCAATTGTATGATCGAAAGAAGCATGTCGACCACACAAGGATAAAAGGAGGAGAAGATATCAAAGAAAACCAAAGAGAAAAGTTACTGAAGCTAGTCCTCCCGTGACAAGTATTGGAAGAGTTCCACAGCCAGAGCTCTTATGGATCTAAAGCAAGGTGCACTACGTTATTTCCTCCCTTTTATTTTCTTCATTTTTTTTTTGTGTTTCTTCTAAAATGAGTTATTAAATTCCATGGATTGTGAACTTAATTTGTTCAACTATTTTTTAATTAAAATTGAATGACACCAGCTTAAAGAAATGCTATTGGTTTTTTTTTTTTTTGACACTTTTATTGTTGAGGTTTATGATTATGGCTCCTTTACACTTAATCTTTCGATTAAAATAACTTTATTTTTTATTGCAAAATAATGTTTCCACTCTGTTTTGTTGGTAAATACTAAAATTATACTAGTACCCTTCTATATCAAAAAAGGAAAATTGTAGTCAGCCCTTTATAATGAAAAATATAGAGGAGGTCCTTCCACCTCCAAGGCTTGGATACTTTTCTCTTTTTACTCCTTAAAATCTTGACTACTTAATCATTCCCTATCCTTTGTCATGGTATTCGCTATTCCAGTCGCTATGGAATAGCATATAAAAGTTTTAAGATCAAAATGTCTTTATTTATTTTAAAAAATTACAATTAAAAATCTAAATGTGATTATAAGGCTAAATCTAGATCTCCCTGACCAGATCCGATCAAGAAAACACTAGATCTGGTGCTTAGTGGCCAAATCCGACCACATCTCTAAGTAGTCAACTAGAGGAGAAGAAAAGAATTTAGTATAAAAAGCTTAAGTTTTCAATTATATATTACCAAAAATTAATATTTTAAATTTAAAAATTAATTAAAGTTATTAATATTTTAGTCATAATAATGTTTAAATTTTAAATAAAATATTAATATTCAAATTATAAATTAATTATTAATATTTTAAATAAATTATAAATTATTAATATTAAAAATATAAAATAAAAATCAGATATTGTAATAAAAGATATTTTTATCTCTTTATCACTTATTCTTTTGTTATTTCAAAATTATTTGTATTAATCAAATATTGAAATAAGTCATAATAGCAAATCTTACCTGATTTGATTGCATAAATCAAATTAAATAATAATTATTTTATTCTATTCCTACTTTATTTATTTTTATAAAATAATTATTCAATGAACCAATGAATAATAATTATTCATTTGACAATCAATCTTGTGTAGATTGAATGAATATGAATAGCTTTTGTTGGTCACTCTTCTGAGACTTTCATTACATTCTTGTTTTACACTAATGCTGTATCTTTTTCCCTTTTACAATTTACTTGTTGGGTTCAATTTACCATTCAATGGAGAAGACATTTTCCAAGAGTTTCGAAGCATGGCAGATACCCCTATGAAGATGATCCTCAGAACCGAGGCCCTTCGAAAGGTATCTCATTTTACTTCCATTGTGATGTTTAGGCATTCGCTCAACAAAAGGACCAATATTGTGTGTTGCAGTATATTTATGAGACAAGTGCTTATCCCAAAGAGCACGAGCAACTAAAGGAATTAAGAGAGACCACTGTGGAGAAGTATCAAAAGAGGTACTAGTACTGTTTTATATTTCAAAGAAAAGGCCATTTTGATTTTGAAGGAGCTATCCTAGAAACAAATGAGATGATTTCCAGGTAGGAACCATTTTCAGAATACTTGGTTGATTTTTTTTGCAGGAGCTTCATGAGTACGCCTGTTGATGAAGCACAGTTCCTCTCTATGCTTGTAAAGATCATGAATGCCAAGAAAACCATGGAAATTGGAGTTTTCACAGGTTATTCCCTTCTTACTACTGCCCTGGCATTGCCTCAGGATGGCAAGGTAAGTCATTTATGCCTATTAATTGACTGTTACTATTTAACTTTTGCAGCTGACTTGTCTTCCTTTCTGGCAGATATTAGCAATTGATCGTGATAAAGAAGCTTATGAGTTTGGATTACCGTATATTAAGAAAGCTGGAATAGAGCACAAGATTAACTTCGTTGCATCAGATGCCATTTCAGCTCTAAATGACCTTGTTAACAGCGTAAGTCTACCGTCGCACTCCGCCACATATAGCAAATCATCAGATGGGTACATCCAAGTTTTAATTTGACCAAGTTTTGCATGTAAGATCCTATAACTTAAACGATCCTCCATATATACATTATTGTAGGGTGAAGAAGGGACATTCGATTTCATATTTGTAGACGCTTTGAAGAGCGAATACCTGAAATATCATGAGCTGACGATGAAATTTGTCAAGATCGGAGGAGTTATAGCTTATGATAACACTTTATGGAGTGGATCGGTTGCACAAGCTGAGGACCAAGTGGAGATGCCAGGTATTAGATCATTTAGAAAATTCGTGATCGAATTCAATAGCTTTATCGCGGCTGATCCTCGAGTTGAATCATCTCTCCTTTCAATTGGTGATGGCGTCACTCTTTGCAGGCGTCTCTATTAGCGAACTGCTCAATCTCTTCCAAGAGTTAAGGATTGTTTTGTTGCCTGATGAGTCTGAGTAATCTTTGACATATTATAGCATGTATGACTTTAATCTAGCTGGTACATGCATGTGCTCTTATAGCCGTGGTGGTGTTTGCTTATACAGCCATGGTTTCTATGTAAGGTGTAAGTGGGGGGGGGGGGGGGATTTGTTATGCTGTATGGTCGTTTATTTCTGGGTTATGTTTGGTCGGGCTGTTGAGCCTGCTTCTTGTATTTAGCAGACCCATGGTCTGGGTCCTCGTCCTCTCATCATAGGGTTATCATTACTAGGGCTTGCCAAGTTTCTGTTGTCATACTTTGGTGATTTTTAATAAGTTCATCTTATCCAGTTCATTTTAATATTATTTATCACAAAATTATTAATTATTTTATATTTAAATTTTAATTATTTTTAAAAAAATTATACATCAATTAATAAATCAAATATTCGAGTGTCATTTTTATTTTTTTAAAAAGTTAACTTAACAGGTATATAGTGTTTATATTTATATGTTTTCTAAAATCTTCTTTATTCGTATTTGAGATTAAAATATTTTATTTATATTTTTTAAAATGTTTTATGAGACACATATACTATATTATTTATTTTTTAAAATACATATATAATGGTAAATTATATAACAAAAAATAATAATCTCTCATCTCATAGAAAATCAAATCTTTTTATTTCGAAATATGACTCAAAACTTTAATAATAAAATATCAAATTTTAACCTAAAATAAAACATGAATCACATTCCGCACTTTCCTGTTGTTTTCCTACTATTTAAGGTCCACCAAACTCCTTCCATTGGCCAACGACTTTCACGTGTCACAAACGTGCTGTAAAGTCAAGTCAATGATAGTCCAAGTCAAATGTAATGATAACATGTGTCATCCACGTGGACCAGACTCGCCAAAATTTTTTCTAATTGAGGTGGCCTGAAACGACAGCCAACCTACCTACTGGATTAGCTTAGAATTTCTCATTTTTCTTTTTTTTATGCTTAAAAAATTAATTTAAAATTATGATTCCACTACATAAAATTTTAAAAAATAATATTTAAAAATTTTAAATAAAATTTTAATTTTTTATTATATTCAATAAGTATACATGTATTTATTAAATAAATTATTATAATTATTGATTGTTTAATTATAATTTATTTTTTATATTTATAAAATATTCACGTGACATTAATATAAATAATAAAAAATTTTATATAATTATATTATTATGTTATATCAATATATCACGTTATTATTTATGATGACATATCAACATATTACGTCAATATCATATAATATTTTTATTAATAATTTAAATTTATTAAATTTAAAATAAAAATATAAAAATTTAATTAAATATATTAAATTATATAAAATTTTTAAATAATTAATAAATTTTTATGTATTATTAAAATTTGTTGTGCTTTTTTATTGAAAATAGAATAAAAAAAAAAGCAACCATAGCACGTCATGTAATAAAGACTAATAATGGAGGTCGGTTGACAAAATGAATTCATTATAATCTTTTTAAAAAGTTGTCAAGTTGATTTTGACATAGGACGGAGAAGTGTATTCTAATAAGATTCCTTCCACTAAGTGCATTTTTTGTATTATAAAAAGTGTTAATGCATTAATAATAGAATCACGTATTGTAAATTTATTAATGTAATAATATAAAATTGTACATTTTAGTATTCTATAAAAAAAAAAAACAAATTGAATTTTCGTTCTCTTCTCCAAGTTCTACTATCCAACTTCCATGTGGATTAAAAAAAAAAAGAACATGCGAATTTATTTTCTTTCTTCGAAGTATTAAGTACGGGGCTTTAGATATATTAAAATTTGATAATGAAGTAATATATTAATTAAAAATATATATTAAATTTATCACAAAATCTAAATGATTTAGTAAAATAATTTAAGTTTCCATAAAAGGAAATCCACCTGCAACTGAAATTAGAACTTAAAATTTTATTTTAAAAGTTTTTGAGTTTGAAAAACCAAAGTAAGAATTATGAAATATTACATGTACTTAAGAATTAAAAATTTATTAATGCATCGGTATCAATTAAACTCTATATAAATTTCTTTTTTTTATTCATACAACTAAAATATTCATGAATATATATATATATATGTATAAATGTGGATATTTAGTAAATATTTTAAATATTCATAAAAAAATCACGAATTTTGTTGAATAATGAAGATATATGCGGAAATATAGAGGATATTTTTCAAAATATCCATGACAATTTTTATTGATAAATAAAATTAATGAGTAATCTTTTAAAAATTTGTCCAATTTATTACTATTTTTTATAATATATTAATCTTGATTATTTATTTTTCACTATAAATATTAGTTGATTTTTTTACCGGTATATACATATCCCTAATTTGGAGTCCTCTTTATTTCTACCCATATAAATATCAAAAACAAATAAAAGATTAAATATAGTATAATTATTTTTTCACCAAGAAGATTAATCAGTAATTTAGTGGTTTAATAATTTTTATATGGAACACGAAATCCAACACCAGCATGAGAACAATCCATAAAAAAGCCGTTGGGTTGTACCGTACTGCCATGCACCCTTGATCGGTGAGCGCAAACAGCACGCAAACGAACGCTTTTGCCATTTACAAACACAAAACGCCCCCTGGGTTTAACCTTTATTTACCAAAATGACACTTCACTTGTTATGGCATTGAGGATTAAATATATAATAAAAGGGGGGTAAAACAGGAAGTTTACTGTTACTGTGAAACAAAGTCTGAAATCGAACCTTCTTTCCTACTACTCCCTCTCCACTCTGTCTAAATGGGTCCTCTTTTCTGTTTTTCTTTTTGCTTTTGACTTTCCAATGTGACGATTTTTTCTCAGAAATTACAAAGCTTTGATCTTTACTTGTAATATATAAAAGAAAAGAATACCCCTTTTTTTTCTCAAGCAATTTGATATTGTGTTAAAAGATTGTTTGCTGATCATTTCTCCTTTCAGGGTAAGAGGTTTTTTTTTTTTTTTGCTTCTGGGTTTTGTTGGTTTGATATAATTTTGATGTGGGTTGTTTTTAATTTTCTGGAATTTTCATGTTTTTAGAAAATCTTTGGTAATTTGACCTTTTTATGCTGTATTTTGTTGGAATGTTATGAGCATTTCATTTTTAGTAATTTAGATTAAGTTGATCCTGTTATGTTTGAGTTCGACTCTGCTGATGAAAATTAAGATTTCGATTCATCCTGACTTTCATTAATTCTCCATAATGTTAGTCTTTTGTGATTTATGCATGAACTTTGTTTATAATCTTTATTTATTGATGGTTCTTGAAGAAATTAAAATTTTGGGTTTTGTTTTTGTGCCTGACGATTTGCCTCCAACATTAATGGTTCCAAGTTACCTATAAAAGAAATTAAAGATTTTGATGTCATTAATGTGTAAGCATGTGCCTTGTTTTTAAGTGCAAATTTGCCGAATTTTCTTGTCTTGTCTTCTTAGAAAATTTAGATGTTCCCATGAAAGTTGAATTACCTCATGGTATTTTGTGTAAGATTTTGGCTCTGGTACATTTAGTTGTAAAACTGACCTTATCAGTTATTTCCTTTTGTTCCTCTTTCTGCAACTTTTCTCATTATAGATTTTGCAGTGGTAGTTTTTAGCTCCTTATTTCTCTTGATGTGTGATTTTGATCTTGTTACAAAAGGGTTCTTATTGCTGGTAGTAATGATTTCAAGGAATGATCTGCATATTAATGGAAAATGTTGATATCTTCAGGTTCTTCGTACCTAAAAACCTGTTTCCTAGTGTCAGACCAAGATGCGTGCACCATCACTGCTTGCACAATGCTTGCCAGGCTTGGTGCCCCAAGATCGAGGAAGCCAAAGCGTGTCCACTGTATCAGAGAGAGATGTCCATCTCCCTTCACCAGCTGTGGAGATTCTCCCTTCAAAGGTGTACTTTTTTCTCCCTGTCAAGAATTACTTGTGAAATTTAAATGTGTTACTTAAGATACAAATGGTTGACTATCATGCAATGAGATTGCTTAGTATGTAAGTGATGGGGATTAAACTTGCTTTCAAAATTAAGACATTCTGCTATTGTGCAGACAGCTCATCCTTATAAGTATGCTGGGGATAATGTAGACTTGCAAGGGCTCAATGTGTTCAAGGTATATTGACTTCTTTTTGGATTGCTTTATCAGGCAGCTTCGTATCTTTTCTTGCTCACTTTAATATTTTGTTAGACTTTCCTCTCTTTCTTCCCTCTTTCACATCCACACATACACATGTGGTGTTCATGTATATATTTGTCCTTTCAGTAGTAGTACTATTTTAAAGACACAGCTTCTGATATGCATGCGGATACTTTTTGAACCTTTTACAGGGAAGGGTTAGCGTTGCTGATATTATTGGTTTCACCGGTTCCGAACTGATATCCTCAAAACCTGAAGGTAGGGCATATTAGTTATGCATTAATTTTTAATGAATGGTACTTTTTATTTAAAAAGTTATGTTTATTGTTACAAAGTATTGATGTCAGTTCATGTGTTGACTTGTCAAATTAATAAGTTGTAACTAACAGCTATAAAATAATTTTGTTTTGCAGGGTTTCTGAAATCTTGGGACAGCTCTATCGATCTTGTTAACGTCCTTAAGCATGAGATTCGTGATGGACAGTTGAGCTTTAGAGGGAAAAGGGTGCTTGAGGTAATGTATAAAAAAATCTGAAAACATTAGCCATCGGAGCATGTAGTACTTGATTTCTTTTCTTTGAATTTATTTTTAACTATTAACATGATATCTCAGTGTTTTCCTTTTCTTTATTGAAAAGTGTGTTTTAGATCCAGATGATATTGTTAAAATGTTTGGTAAATGTACTCAGAGTAGAAAAGGATTTTGGCTGTTATGTTCAGCTTGAACTAATCAACATAAATTTGCGCTTGAATATCTTTGTTCTTTGCCATTTTTAAACAAATTCAAACTTTATTTTGCAATTTTAGAATAGTTCTAGATGTTATAAGCTTCCTTGCTCTTGTGCTTCTCTGAATTCCATGCATGGAATAAAACCTAAGAGTTAAGGAATTAATTTCCCTGTTTTCTAGTTCTCCTTGATATAGAATGTGAGCTAATCATCCTATTTGATAATTCTTACAGCTGGGTTGTGGCTATGGACTTCCTGGGATTTTTGCTTGTCTGAAGGTATGCTCCATTTATTGATTTTAGATTGTTCCTCTTATGTGCTGTCTGTATCTCTTTTATCTTAGTAATTCTATTAGATATTAATGGTATCAACTATTAATATATTGGGAATTACACACACACACACACACAAAAAGGGGTAGGTAGGGGGAGTCTGATAAATGAGAGCAACTGGCTTAGACATATGCTGAAAAATAATCAGTTATTTTTATGAAAGATCTACTTCCACTCGATTTTATTCATTTTTTCTGGTACAGGGTGCTTGTACAGTGCACTTTCAAGACCTCAGTGCAGAAACTATTAGATGTACTACCATACCAAATGTTCTTGCAAACCTTGAGCAAGCTCGGGACAGGCAGAGTCGACAGCCTGAGAGTCCTTTGACTCCATCCAGACAAACACTTGCCCCAACAGTGCACTTCTATGCTGGGGATTGGGAAGAACTCCCCACTGTATTGTCTGTTGTTCGGAATGATGTGTCTGAAGTGACTACAGGAATGAGCTTGAGCTTCTCCGAGGAGGATTTCATGGATGGATGCAGTAGCCAAGATGGTAGCATCATAGCACAGGAAATTTCCTCAAGGAGATCAAGAAAGCTTTCAGGAAGCCGGGCATGGGAAAGAGCTAGTGAGATAGATCAGGGAGAAGGTGGTTATGATGTTATTTTAATGACAGAAATTCCATACTCAGTTTCCTCTTTGAAGAAGTTATATGCACTAATTAAGAAGGTTAGTTTCTTAACTTGTTAGTATTACTTATGACCTTGGTTCCATGAATTAGGAAAGAAGGGTACCTCGGTCTTCATCATGTCCTTGTCCATTTTGTGGAAGATTATGAAATATTATTGGAAATAATTGGGAACGGTATGTAGATTTAGATACTTTTGTTGTTGCTGCTGCTGCTCCTATCCTGGCATTGAACTAATTTTGAAAAGACTGAATAGATAGGTTGAGAGTAATCTGCTCAATAACCCTAAGTGGTTCTTACCAACTAAAATTATCATGATCAACCTGAATGATTGGTTACAGCAAAAGGAAAAAAAAGGACTGATGGAAGTGACATTGGCATCTGGACAAATGCCTGATTTGAAGTAAGCTTGTGTTTGTATTGAACCTTAGGTCACGCCCTAGCCATATTGCAGTATACATTTTTGACTATCTGCTTTCTGCCTTGATGCGATTACTTCTATTGACTTCCCCTCATAATTTCATTTTCTTTTAGCTGGATGCATTATGAAATTCAGTTTTGGGTTTTTCTATGTTTATTTTCTCTGCATTTCAACTGTAATTTATTAATTTTACTCCACGTTTTGCACAACCAGTGTCTGAGGCCTCCGTATGGAGTATTATACTTGGCAACAAAGAAGAATTATGTTGGCTTCAACAATGCAGCACGGCACCTCAGAAGTCTAGTCGATGAAGAAGGCATATTTGGAGCCCATTTAATTAAAGAGGTGGCTGATCGAGATATTTGGAAGTTCTTTCTCAAGTGAAACAAAGTCCAGAACCATGCATAAATGCCTGCTAAACTGATTACAAGTATTGTCTTTTTGCTTTTCTGTCCTATTGGTGTAATACATATAAGAAATTGTGTTGATTCTTTTGGTAGTAATAATGAAATTGGGATCAGAAAGATTACTGAAGGCTAATTTTGCTACCATGTCTGTTGTATTCTTTTTATTTTTTTCCCCTATTTTGTTCCATTTTAAATGTAAATCAAACAGTTAGTTAATTCAAAGCCTAAGATTTAATGTTCTTTGTTATATTGATTTTTCACTGGTTTTTTGCATAAGAAAGGTGGAGGTGGAAGCTTCCTTATTGCCTGCTTGCCAAATATGACTAGTTGTGAGACTATTGACTGGGTGGAAAAGATGGGAAGCGATGGGTGTACAGCCGGAAGACTAATCATACTCAAATGTTAATATTGTAAGTACAAAATATCAGTATACATGCAAATATGAAAAACAGTAATACTAATATTGTTATATATGTCCACTTATATAACTAGATTACTATCAAAATCTGAGATAAATATCAAATTTGCCATACACACTGTAACTCAATTGAGTTTTTCATTATACTCTACTTCAATTGTGTTGAATTTTGTCACTGTACTTTATTTTGATTGAACTTTTAAATAAAAATTAGCGATAAAAAAGCATGCCATAAGTATTCTATTTACACAATTTAAATCAATTTGAAAAATAAAAATTATGACGTTAAATTTCACATTAGACAAAAAATGTATATAACAATTATTGACAAATCAATTTTTTTTTAATAATTCTTTATTGTCAAGTAAACTTTTTTCAATTTTATTACTATCCACCAATCAAAATTATTGCTGTTAATCATTATCCAAAATAGAGTTAAAATTACAATGATAAAGTTGAATTCGACGGTGACAAAATTCAATGCAGAGCTATACAGACAGTATAGTAACATTTGAACGTGTCTGTTACACTGGTAATATAGTTGTTTTATCATTGCGAGTCTTGATACCCAAAAGAAATGGAGGTGAAGAAGAAAGACTCCAGGGTACAAACAGTAGGAGAGAATGGCAGAGTGTAATTAACGATGGCGTTCAACATAAATCCATGGTTTCACAATATGATCAAATTGAAAATAGAACTAAAATTATGTCGTTCCCAAGTAGGGTAGACCAAACTGTTAATGTCCATTGAATTGGACAAAGTAAATACATGACTGTATGTTGAAGAAACTTGTCAATGCTGTCTTGCCACATAAACTGCAAGAATTACCCATCCCTGTGAGAAGACACCAAAACTATACAACTCCATGAGGCCTCACAAACATAAACAAGTAGATACACAAATAAGCCACTAGACACGGGTTTGAAAGAATGTTCTTCGATGTTGCAAACTTATTTCATTCAAAAAGGAGCATTCACTTGGCTTAGATGTCCACCACCCCGCATCATAGGAACTGTGCGGGTGCAACTAAACAAAGGTGGATTTGCAAAAGTTTGTGGTTGTTATGAATTACCTTGCCTTTGGTTTTCAGTTAAACTTCTCCACACCATCCTCCCACAGTGCATCAATGTCAAGATTGCCATCAAGAAGAGAAGAGGAATCCCAATAATGCAGCCACCAGATGCAAAATTTATCAAAGTCTTGGGAGAAATGATGAAAAAAAAAGAAGGAAAAACAAGTTGTTAAGAATTATGCACGCAATCCTTGCAAGAAAACATTAAATTCAGAAAGGATGGGGACAAGCTGCAAAAATTTACAGTACAGCTAAACTTGAGAGAGAAGGGAGCTAATTTGACCATTACAAGTCGGCACATACAAACTATTGACGTGTCAAAGGAAAGGCAGTTTGTTTCATAACCAACAGCTATATTCTAAACTATCTTGGGTTAAATGATTCTACAGGCACCAAAGAGTGAGCATCAACTCTTAGGGCTACTTCACCAAATTCTTTTTCTACAACAGCATCATGCATTTCAGTATTACTAATATGATGAAGCAATTTATAGCAAACTGAACATGGTGCCTTCCAATGACCAACAGGAAAAACCTTCTTGTAATTCGGCTTGTTTACAAACAACCAACATGAGAGCTTGCTTGTAGCACTGGTCCTTCTGGTATTTATAGGAGAAATGCTAAATGTAAAACAACATTGTTTCGAACTAAGCACTAAAATTTCCCCTTATTGTTAGGGTCAAAAGGATGCCAAAAGAAACTGTTTTGACCTTCTCATAATGCCCCTTATCAATGTCTATTATGAAAGTGTAACATCAACATAGCATACTTTCACTTTTGAAAAAAAAAAAAAAACAAAGGCCAGTTATATACAAATAAAGCAAACCAAGGATGAGAGTTTCTTTTCTTCCGCTTTCTTAACTTTGGAGGGAATGAGAGGGGAGGTGTATCCACAGTTCAACATTACAAAAGTTATTCTTATTTTGTATGCCAGAAAAGGAAAAACCATACTTCATAACCAGTAGACATGACAGTTACATGATTAACTCTTTTGAGCTACCATTCAAGGTCTAATTAGTTTTCCTACAGTGTTTCCGGTTTAGTATTCACAGCACAGAGACCACTTCCTTTAAACAAGATTCTCTTCTTCTTTAAAACCGAGATCACAATCCTTGTGACTTCCAACCATATTTGTGCCTACCTGCCAAAGTCCACAATACCCCAATTAAATCTTAGTATTCTTGCTGCCCTAAATTTCCAGCAATTTTTTCCTTCAGTTTCAGCCCTCTTTTGAGATAAGCTGTTCCCTAAACCTAACCCTAATTCCTACCATCGGCATAAACCCTATTTTCCAAAATTTCTAACCCTGTCCTATATAAAACAGGTCTGAACAAATGAAGTTCATCCACTTCAGCAAGAAAATAGATATTAACAGTTGTTTTATGCCTTTCAATTGCATGGCTCAAATTGATATGGCTACATAGCAAATCCATCCATGGAATCAAAACTATCACTGTTTAGAGATTAGCATTTTTGCAAATAGTCAGACTTGATAAAATGTCCATCTGAACATGAAGGTATGACATAAACATGTAAAATAAAAGTAGGCTTACCATCATTCCAGCAGCAAGATGGACTGAGGGAACAAAAAGTTGGTCCACTTTATTCCCTTCAGCATACCCATTAAATGCAATAACCATTGAGAAAGTGTGAATCGTTACAAATGCAAGAGCAATGATTGCTGCAATGATAGATAAAAGCTATTAGAAAATACAAACTTAACTGCAAATCCAATTTTTACACAGTTTGTAAGAGGTGTCAATCCACAAAGAAACCAACTAGTCCTAGAGTTCCATTCCAGTAATCCAATCTCAGTCTAAGGTAGCATGAAATGAAAAACAGTGCATATAAACTGCAGATAGAGGTATGCTTGATGTATAAATGCAATTGACAAAGATATAAGATGCATGTAACGAATTTATAGAAAAAACACATAACTCACCAGAAACAAGGAAAAATGGTATCTGTGAACACCTATCAACAAAATAGGTTGCTGGACCAAATGCCGGTGTTAAGAGGCTAACACAAAAGAACACTGCATGTGCCACACCATGACCTAACCCGCCAGCTGATGCAGTTAATGGAAACATATCAGTGCATAAATCAAATGAGCAAGAAATACTGTTCAGAAAGAACATAAAAAGTGATAATAATATAATTTATTATTTCCAGAAAAACCAACAAGAATAAGGGAAAAAGGGGATCATAATATGGCCAGATTTATGCTTATAATCTATATTCCCAATAAACATGTCTTGCATACAACATGAGGCTTCCTAGAATTAGAATCCACTGCAAAGTCAGTACAGCAAAGGGCCTGACTGAATAATTGAAAGGGGTCATTTTACAAACTGCAGAAAAAAATCACCTTCACTCTGTCCTACAACAGTGCTTCAAAAATACAAGTATTTTTTTGCCCTTTATGTATCAATTCTAACAGAAAAATCTTTGCACGGTCAATTCCAAAGCAAGTACAGAACAGTATTTTAGACAACCAGATGGTGAATTTAGAAACGTCTTCAAATCTTACCTAGAGCAATTTGCATCTTATCCGTCAGATATAGGCGTGGCTTTGAGACCCTATCAGCAAAAGCATCCAATATGTCTTCTAATCTCCTGAGAAAGTTCATATGAGCCTTTATCCAACTTGGGTTCACAGCAAAACAGCGTTATACACCAGTACATAACTATACAACTAATGAAGGACCCTCTCTATGTTCTTTAACACTCTACTTGTTTCATTGACTTTTACTACTTCAGTTTTATCATTTCTTTTTCTCTTCTTCTAAAGTTTGCTACAAAAATTGAAACAAAATGGCAGATAGCAACAACTACATTATTGATTAAAAATAAGCAAATTACAAAAATAAATCACCAACAAAGTACAAATCACAAGTTTTCGTTCTCCCTAGATAAGAACTTACGAGTGTTTTTACTTTCTACTTCTGAAAAGAAAAGACAGGTATCGAGGCGAAAACAACTACCTAAAAATAATTGAATTGGCTTACTTGTAAACTTTCCAGAAAAGAAGGCGAAGTCCTTCCTGAAAGGCAACGGATGAGAATATAAGAATTGCAAAGGGCCACCATGTTGTTGATTTCAAAGGAAGGAAAGCTCTCCATATTCCAGATAATATTATCAAACTTATAAGCCAAACCAACGTACTGCATTACAACGAACCCAATTAAAATTTGAAAGTGACCAACAAATTCAGCGTTTAAAAAAATAGGAAAAAAAAACCCAGAGTTGGGTTTGTTTGATGAGAGTGAAAACGGAGGGAAAATGAGGGAAACCTGGAGAGGAGAGTGAGGATCAGGAAGGGTTTTTTGGAGATAACAGAGACGAAGAGTGAGAGAGACGGTCCTAACGCCAGCAACGCGTACCCTATCCCTGCCGTTACTGTCATTGTTTTTCTCTGATTTTCGTTTTCTCTTCTTCGCTTTCCCTTGACATGAATTGGAATGGTGTTGGAATATTAAGCTTTCTTCATTGAAGAAATACGATCATTTTCCCCTCGCCCCCGGTTCCTCTATTCAATCCCATGGTGGAATTTGCTAAAAGGCACTAAAAGTTTTTTAAATATTCAGTTCAGTCCTTCCATTTTTTTAATAGAGTTATGTAACAATAAGACCATCGTTGTAACAACTTATAAATGTTGGGGAGTCAAAACGGAGCAATTGGAAAATTCAGCGATCAAAGTAAAACAATTTATTAAAAGATGAGGGACTTACAGTTCATTTTAACATTATGCTGATTGCCTGGGCCTAAGCATGTAAATGACTGAATTCCTCTAAAGAATGCACTATTTGTGCAAATACACTTTCCATTTCGGCAAACATATATGATCAAACCTGCTAGTCCTTCCTACTGAGTGCAAATAATTGAAATCAACTACCTCATGCTGCTGGTAAAATGGAAAACAAAACATCAACATCTCTAATCGTCAAATAGGATATCCATACATCTAATAGATATTAGAATAAGGGGGTTGCTGTAAATTACAGTCCAATTTACCCGGCCGCTGATTTCCCACCCTTGAGGGTATCAATGAATTTCCGAATTAGTGTTTATATAGGTTTGTTGTAAGAACTATACACTGGTATTGCCCCAAATTCATATTGCTTCTAAGCCCTTTCACAAAAATATACAAAGGAAGGTCCACTCCTAGCAATACTTGCAAAAACATCCTATCCACAGCACAAGATAGAACAACCTTGACTGATGCTTTTCCCCCCTCCTGGGTTGCTTCGTAAACAGAAGGGCAAATTTTGGAAGAGAGAAGAAAATGACACTAAAATCCCTTTGCAAGAACTAACTTGATGAAAGCTTTTTTGTAACACCAGACTTTTTTACTTTGGAGGACGGGCTTGAAGTTTCCTTGAATGCAGACGGGCAAAACTCAGTAATGCTGCAGACTTCACACTGTGGCCTGAGTGGAGTACAAATTGTCTGGCCAAATCCCACCTGTTTTAATTCAAATTTAGTCATAAAAGCAAGACATTGTTTGGCATTAATTGGATAAATTCAAGGGCTGGCACATGGGTCTTTTGTAACATAATATAAAAAGAAACTGCAGCATACTTGTTGAAGAAAGCAAACTATATAATCAGATTATTTAGTTTTATAAAATAAGGATCTGGAATTTGTTACTTAATTATCTCAAGATTGGAAACTTCTCCAAACTTTACAATGAGGATATTGGAAATTTGAAATTGTGCTTCATGTTATGTAGGCAAACTCACATACTCGAGGCTAATCAGGAAAAGGAGATTTTATACAAATAAATCTACAGACCCTTATCGAAAAGATGATAATCTATGCATGCATCTAAATTCATCCCATCTAAGCGTGACATATGTATGTGCATGCAAGTCAGATAAATGAACTAGCAATACATACCAAAAGAGGGTTAATTGGGACCCATTCCTCCTTTGGAAGCCACTGTTGCAATGCCACTCTTGTTTCCTCCGGATATAAAGTTTTCTAGCAAACCGACACGATAATGAGTACTGATATGGCATTTGGTTAGTATGAAGAGGGAAAGGACATCCATTAAACAAATTTGTCATGGAAGAAAGACAACTTGTATTTCCTATTTGTAGTGACTCGGCACTAATACATCAAATTATTTGTATGAGGTTTTCTTTTTTTTTTCTTATGCCATTATTTGTATGAGGTTTTAAAGTTCACTTGACATAGATTGAAGTTGTATGAACATATTTATGAAGAAGTGATGATTAGGAAAAATAAAAATGGGGAAAGAGAGAGGAACAAATATTATTTCGCTTCTTTCAAGTAAAAGTTGTCACAAGGTACAACAACTCTAGAGGCCTTCCATCCACTTGTTAACCATAACTTAGGTGAGTAGAAAATATTCTGATGACTTCTAACTGGGTTGTTTCCCCGATATGTTCCTCCAAAAGGTGTATTAATGCACTCATCAAAATATTTACAAGCATCAAATCCATGTCATCTCCCTTCAGAAGCTAGAAGTAATGATGTACATAATCAGTGACAAAAGGGCAGCTTCATGCAATTACACCAAAAAGGTAGCAAAATCATGTCTAATACATCTGCTGTTGCCTTGAAATGCTGAAATGCATTACTAAGTTACAAAATTTGGAATTGACTACAATCCTGATTAAATTCAGATGGATATGTAAACTAAGAAGTTTTAATATTGGAAATGATTTATGTATGAGGTACCTGTTTTGTGCCTGGCCGAGACACCCATCCAAGCCGATTGCAAATGCGGTGCACATGAGTATCTACACATATCCCTTGAACATCATCCCATGCAATATTCATAACCTAAAGCACCCCACAACCAAATGACTTTAGAAATCCAGCATACCTCCAACTTAAATAAGTTATGCAATTAGCCCCTACCAAATGAGCCATCTTAGGGCCTATCCCTGGAAGTAAGAGTAATTCCTCCAATGAGCTTGGTATGTCCCCATCATACTTCATGAGACAGATTTTTGCAATTTTCTTCACATTAATAGCTTTCCTTGTATAAAACCCAACCTAAAACAAACAAATATGAAATTTCATAACTACTGCAGTAGCTAAGGAGAGCGCAAAGCGAAGGGGAGAGGGGAAGAGATAGAGAAGGCAATAGGATTAAAGTTACAGGCAAAAAATGCATCTTTCACAGTAATAATTCTTCAGGTTAGTCACTTAGTCTGGACTTGCACATGTCAAAAAGTATATACCTACTTTTTCAAGTGACTCCTAGAAAAACATACCGGGTAGATCAAGTCCTTAATAGTTGCTTCATCAGCTTTATCAATGGCATCGGGAGTCATAAGACAATTCTGAATGAGACGTTGAATTGCACCTGCACAGGGGTATCTTTGTGAGAGTGTGAATAACATAATTGACAAAGTCAGGATATCCGATTAACACAAAGGATCATAATATCTACATCAGAAAATACAAAGCATCTGCAAGGTTTTAATGATGACAGCCTCACATAATACAATCATTTACATTTCATATTATGCATCCTTAGCTAATTGATAATGTGAAATTTGAAAGTGGCATTGGACTGCTTCGAAGCTACTCTTAGTTGTTTGCATGACCATTGACAACACAACAAGTTGTAATCTTGTACCACTATAATTTTGAAGCAATTCACACAATTAAAAAAATCTCCCAAATTTACAGGTAATAGAAGAAACTCTAATATGATTCCCAGTGTCTAGAATGATTATGTACTGCTGTATACTTTTCTTATTACAAGGAGCAATTCTTCTCCCCATGAGTCCAGCTTATCTATAAATTCAAAAGTGTATAACTTCCTCTGCATCATTCCCCTCCACAGTTAAGACTACAAGCATGAACTCTTAAGGCATCCCTTAAATTCAAAAGTGTATATTTACTTTAGAGAATCTTGATATGAGGATTGAAATTCACCAATCACAATGAACAATATATGCATCATGCATCAGGTTTCAATGATGATGCACTTTTTCACTAAGAACATGAGAAAATTTTTCTGAGGGATCCAGTTGTAAAAAGGAAAAATGAACCCATATTGACAATCAACATTAAACACTTCTCGCTGAGATTTTATTATAAGGCTTTGTATTGGGAACAATTCTAAGCTGATTATAACACTTTGTGGCAGCTTTTATTAGGCAATCAAAGTAGAGACTTAACAGGGAGTCCTATTTTGATTTCTACAGCTATATTTGAAGCTGACCTATTTACTTTGTAATATTTTTGCTCTTTACCAAATGCTGAGACCAGTATCTTAGCAGTATTTCATTTTAGATTACAATTAACCATAACCATGATATGCTTTGAAGAGATCTATATATCATAATACAGTTGTCAAAGTATAATTCTAAAGAATTTTCTAATGGAAAACTTTTCCCTATCTCCAAGCAAACATGCACTAGTGTCCTGATTTCCTACCGTTGCAAGTTATAACCACAACATGCAATACTTCAACAAGATGATTAGTTAAAGAGGCATATTAATTGTAAATTAAACCAAAAGACTAGGAAGTTACCATGAGTAACATGATCTTTCGTTTGGCTGGATAGTAGTGAAGATATCAGGACAGCAAACCTTCTTTCCTGACAGATAGTGAGATATAGAAGACAAATCCATTTATAACATGTTTCAAGCATAAATAAAAGTTCCATGATATAGAAAAGCATCAGTAAATGAGAATCTGAAACAAAATGTCTTCACAACACAAGGGATCTTCAGCAAACACTGCAATAAGTACCAATCATTGATGAAATTGTAATTCCAGAATCCAGACCCCATTGAGGGAGTTTGAAGCTAGTGTCCTGGCTAATAAGAAAATATCAATATGTCATTATAAAACCTTTTGTAGCTAATGATGTGATATGAAACCTGTCCATCCATCTAACATATTCATGGTCAACATTGAATATTATACTACACCAGTTGGTGCTGCAAAGTGGCTATAATAATCACAAGTTATTTGTCTGCAAAAGGCATTTAAAACTACTTAAATTACAATGAAGTACATTCTCCATTGGCTTTATGGAGTCTCTCTAGCTAATAAATATGTGTGGATTCAATCAATTTTATGTGATGGTCTCAAATGATATAAAGCATGGTGCCCTTCTTTTTTAAATCCCAAATTTTGATGACAAATAATTCGTTAAAGACTCAAATACAAAATACAAGACCTTGAAGAACCAAAAATGGCACCAGAAATGGTAAGAGTACAGTATGAAAGGATGAATTAAGAATCACCAGAGTTCAATCATCCATTCTTCCAATATATCTACCTACACCAGAATGAAAGATTGTACCTTAGGAGGAAGAACACTGCCAGCTTTCTCACATCCCATAGTGTCTACAGGTGCATCTTCTGCAGACCTCATTTTACGGATTCCTTCAAGAACTTTTTCCCAGTTAGCAGGTGCATTGCCTGTATCACATCAAACACATCAATAGCAAATGCATCTGTAATTCAGAAGTTTATACTCTCAAAAGAAATGCACAAGGAGAATGTCTTGTTGATCAAAATTATTAATCATTCTATAATCTATATGGACATCTACATTAAGAAGAGACAATCTACTTAACAATCCAAACACATCCTTGAGGCAGAAGTCTATAAATATGCTACATTTAAATCATGATAATAGGATGAAAAGACCAACTGCAAACTTTGGTAACTTAAACAGACTATTTAATTCACATATAGGAGGAAAAGGTTTACAAGGTAGAGCAAATTGGCATGCACTTATAATTTCTCTTTAAAGTCAATAAACTCCTTGGGCAAACTCTCTTCTTCCCTTGCAATTTCAATTACCATTACTCATGCACAATTTTTCACCATTTACCTCCTATTCCAACTGGGGAAGCAATACCAGTTCCCACATTAATCTCATCAGATGTGGACTTTGACTTCCCTGCAAAGCCATTGCTATGTGAAACCAGTCAGAGCCAGGGACATTATCCATTAAAAATGGACATTAATATACAAAAATGAATATATGTATATACCACTGCCCATGCATTTGTGCATCTATGTGCTTGTTTGTGTTTTTTAGGATGGGAGTCCATATGTGCTCATGACTGCAATATGAATACAGCATAATAGCAATCTACAAGTTGCCCAGGATGGTGAACTAGTACAGCATCCTGATATTATTCCCTAATATGTCATAACTCCATGCATAGACATTGTCAATCTAATAAACTTTTTCGGGAAAAACTTTCACCAAATGCTATACTCATAGGAACATAGCATTGCAACAGAAATCTTACCAGACAGAGAAGGACCATCTACCTTCTTGTATGCAAATTCCTCTATGTCTGGTAGGCCACACAGCTGCAGACAAAATTTAAATGGTTGTATGGTTAAGAATTACTCTATCCTGCTAAAACTTACAACCAAATCTTTTAAACTAAAAAGAGGAAACTAGATAGCCTAGTTGATAAAGTCCTTTAGTACCAAAACCTAGGATCCAGTCCTATAGGATTTACAGGTTTAATTCTAAAAAGGAGGGCTATTCCATATTGTGTACTCAGTTTATTGGACCAAAAGAATCTTTACAAGTAAAAATGTAGTCAAACTTAAATTTTGAGTGATACAGTGATAACACACGGGAAAATATTTGATGCACTAACAATGTATAGCTTCTATAGAGTAGCAGGTCACCAAATCCTAACACCTTATTAAAGAAGTATTATTTTGAAGGAAATAAAAGACTGATATTAAAAACTGATGCCGTTTTGGGACCTTATCAACCTTTTATTTCCTTCAAAATAATACCTCATTAATGAGTAGTCAGCATTTGGTGGCCTGACCATGTATAGAAGCTATAAACTGTCAGCGCATCAAATATTAGTCCCTAACTCATTATCAAATGATGAATTTCACTGTATATGCATTTTCTAAAATCACACAGGATAAAAATTCAATTAGTCAGGAAGACCATTAGTCAAAGAAATAATCCTTCTTCCACATTTAAAAAAAAAAATACATAACCAAGACATTGTAATCATGTTTACAGCAGATAACAAACAAATGTAAACCCATTAATCATGCCCAAAAAAAGTTACATTAATATGAAATAAAAAAAGATTGCCGTCTGATTCTCAAGGGAAAAAAAGGGGAAAAAAAATAATGGCCTTACCTTAAGGCCCTTATTTTCTGCTTTGGGAATCTCTTGTACAACATCCACTGTCTTTTTAACCCTCTTTTTCCTTGTAAAAACTCGAACTGCTGGCACAGAAACGTTGTCCGTTGTTTCAGAACCTGCAAATTCCCAAAAGTTTACAGTAAGGAAAGAATAAGAAGAAAGTGATAGGACGGAGAAGAAATTTATAAGAATACAAGCACGTAAATAATATCTTTATTATCCCATTAGAAAACCTGGGTTTGGGTCTGAAGAAGGAACTTCAGTTGTTGATGATGATGAAAGGGTTTTGAAGGCGAGTCTTGTTTTTGGCATTTTGCTGTTCAATTTCATTCCTCCCAAGCCAACGCCAAATCCAAGTGGAAAACTTCTGGGTACAGCATACATTGTTTTTGTCTTCGTAATTTAGGGGGCAATGAGGAGTGTAGTAGGAAATATTATTATTTTAATAATTAGGAAAATAGAGGGTGAATTCAAAATTGATGTTTTTTCAATGCCTAATTCTTTTTTATGGTCAAAACCAGTAACATTCTAACACCTTTGCAATTATATTAAACTTATCATAGCATTTGCCCTGCATAATCCCTTCTACTACATTAGGTAACTGAAAAATAATGGTAATGAGTACCTCACACGCCATGTTAGGAGAAAATGGAATTACTGTTCAGTGTTCATTGAAAATAAGAGAGAATGGAATAACTAAACATGTCACCATACAAATTAAAATAATAAAACTAAATAAGTAATATTTATTATGCTAACAGTATAATAATCAGTAAATAATAAAATTAATTTTATCACTTTTTTTTTACAAATTATAATATTAAAACTTATAAACTTCATCCATAATTATATATATATAATTAATGATATAACTTATATATTATAATATTTTATATCAAAATTTGTATAAATAATAACTAATTATAAATAATATGTTATATAATCTAAAATGATAGCTAGTAAGCTTATTAAGTGTAATCATGTAAATAAAGTTTATTATAAGTTATAGTAATACTTATGTATAAATTAAATATATGTATATATAATATATTACTTTATTATATATATAAAATTAATGATACAAATTATATGTTAAAATATTTTATATATATCAAAGTTTGTATAAATAATAATTAATTATAAACAATATGTTATAAAATTTAAGGTGATAACTAATAAAATTATTAAGCGTAATCATGTAAATAAAGTCTATTATAAGTTATAGTAATGCTTATGTATAAATTAAATATATGTATATATAATATATGACTTTAATATACATATATATATATATATATATGAAATTAATGATATTACTTATATGTTATAATATTTTATATCAAAATTTGTATAAATAATAACTAATTATAAACAATATATTATAAAATCTAAGGTGATAACTAATAAAATTATTATGTATAACTATGTAAATAAAGTTTATTATAAATTATAGTAATGTTTATGTATAAATTAAATATATTATATATAATATAGTTATAAAATTATATATATTCATAACATTTTATATTATGAAATATTACTAAAATGTAATAATTATAACATATTAATATATAAGATATTTACTATCATATATTATAATATTCACATATAAGTTATATCGTTTAAAATATATAACTTGTAATTTTGTATTAATACAGATTTATAAATAAATATATATAACTAATATCAAATTATTATAATTATGATTTGTATATGTACATATAATACCCTAATATATTTTAAGTATATTATTAATCAAGTTTACTATCAATTCTTCTTAATATATATATAAAAATATTATATATATAAATATATAAAATATTAGTTTGGTTTTTTGAGTGGATTGGTCCAAAAGTTTTAAAACCAAGAATAGACCATAAAATCAATTGGACCAAACATTTTGGACCAATTAATCCAATGGACCAATTAAACGGAATCATTTTACTCAAATTGTATTTGGTTTGAGTGAGTAATTGGTCTGAATTGGTTTTACTCATACATAAGAAGTCATCATGCTAAAAAGACAAGATGTAATATTTTAAAAAGTTTTTGAATTTTTTTAAAAAAATTATTTTGTATTAAGTTCGATTAAATTTTTATATTTTTATTTTGATTTAAATAGACTCGTAAGATTAACAATTGATTAACCATCAATAATTAAAATATTATTTATTATTTTATATTTACATGATGTTAATATTAAGAGTGAAAACGTCATACAACCATGTTATTATTCTATATTATCATCTACTATGATATGTTAGCATGCCATATCAACAACAAGTGACATAAAATGACAAGTGACGTTTAAACTAACTACAATTAATCAACTGTTAATTATAGCTCATAAAAACTTATTTGATCAAATTCAAAAATATAATGTTTTTATTAAATATAATAAAATAATAAAAAATTTCTTAATAATTTAGAAATTTTTTTTTAGTATTAAACCAAAAATATATATTAAAAAAATAGACAAGAGCATGTAAGGATAAGATTTAAGTTTCAAAGGTCAAATTAACTAAATCAAGTTCATGAAAGGAAAATCAAGTGAAGGAATGCAAAATCAGATATGAGAATTGAACTCCTTGTGAGACCAGGGACAAAAAATCTTGTTATGAGATTATATTTGAGAAGGTCATGGATGCATCTACGTCATTGATTAGGAATGGAATGACTTATGCTACCTCTTACTGATTTCTTATTTCTTACATTGGACCAATTGATGCTTTGGCCCTTCAACTCTGTCAATTTCTTACAAGAGAAATTTATTTTTAAAAAAGAATTAAAACTCATAATCCGTCTTTAATCCTAGGTGCATGTGGGACATCATGTTCAAACCTACTCTTTGAGCCCAATATCGTTTGTCCAAGCCTTGCCCCATTGGGTCAGGTTGGTTTGCAGGCCATGGCAATTGAGCCATGGAACCACTGAAATTACATATGACAATTTGTCAAGGAATTAGCTGTAAGCGAGAACAACGAGGGGAGAATTAGTGATGAGTTGAAGAACAATTTCCAAAAACCGTGTAAGCTCCATTGAGTCCAAGCTATTTTGTTTATAAGCAACTTTATCATTAAACTTTGTTATATCTGAAGACTGCTTGAAAAGTGAAACTGAAATGGTCTCCCTTCAAATGCCTTAAACCAACCTTTTCAAGAGAATATCAATCAATGGGGCCAAAATCAAAGGTGCAATCGATTCATGCATTTAAATTGTTAGGAGTAAGAAACATGTTTCAATTCGGCAGAGCGTCATCAAAATCTAATGTCCCGAACACCAAAATCTTTGAACTTGGAAAAATTTACAATATAAACAAGACAATGTGGTCCAGAGATGGACCCCTCATTATCTTTGCAACAAAATGTGGTATCCAAAACCCCTTTATTCACACTAATATATCCCCCAGTTGTCAAAACATTTAGATACACTGAAGATACTCATTGATTTACCAGAATCTGCTTCAGATTTAGTAAGGTTTCATAGATGATAGCGTCAAACATATTAACCGTGTTCCATGCAATGATGGATAAGGAATAAAACCCTACCAGCTGGAAGATCCAAGGAAAATCTCCATTGATGTAAACTTTGAGATACAAGCATTAGTTTACCTTCAAAAAGTCAGCTTTCCATAGATGCAGGCATGCCCAACATTATGTCTAGGTTGTCCCAATTTATGCTTACTTGACTTAGTCTCAGACATAGTAATTAATGTGTACAGTTTCCTTCTGAGAAACTTCCTTGACCATGGGGGAAAAAAACACAAAAAGGAACCCTTGTGTAGATTCATTAAATCCAATTATTAATGAGCAGACTTAAGTACTGCTCTTTTTATAACTTGATCTTTTGGAATCACTATAAAAGATAAAACAAGTACCAAAAGTAAAGTCATAAAAATATAAGCTAGTGAAAATATATTATTTAATTTTTAAGATTTTCAAATAACATTATTTACTTTTCAATTAAATGTACCCAAAGAAAAAATTAAAAAAATTGAGAATTGAACTCTCAACTACATTTTAATACACTTATCATCATCATTCACAGGTGTATGTAGGAACAAGATGATTAAATGTGCGTTAAACGTAGTCCAAACTTAAAAAAATTTAGTGATGCTATTAATTACTTTTAATAAAGCTTTTTGTTTGAATGCTGGAAATAGAACAACAAAAGAGAGAGAGAGAGAGAGAGATTGAAATCCGAAGAATCCAAAGAGAAGAAAATGTTGGTCAGTAGAAACTAAAGAGTTGGCTGGCCGGGGTAGACCAAAACAGAGGGAAGGAGACTTTAAGGACGTTATAGTTGAACCATGGCCAGCTGCAAACCCATGCTGTCTGTTAAATATGCAGCATCTGGGGTAGACCAAAACAGAGGGAAGGAGACTTTAAGGGGGGTATAGTTGAACCATGGCCAGTTGCAAACCATCCTGTCTGTGAAAATATACAGCAAAAATCCAGATAGGATATTCCCAGATTTCTTCACTCTAATCAATAGATTGATTATCGGATTCAGTGCCCACGAAATAAAACAAAAACTCATTGATTCCAAATCTTTTCCATGAGACTCTGCAACTATTACTAAATATTTCCTTTTCGTGGACTCTTAATTAGGCTTATATAAATTGGTTGATTTGTTATTGTTATTCTGCATTACGAATGAATTATAAATAAAAAAAATTATGAGAAATAACCCTCTTTAATGAAAGGTATTTTAAAAATAACAATTGAAATAAATTTAACGATTTTTAACCATATTTAATCATGACTTGATAAAAATATCTTTGAAACTATTTCAAATAACTTAAATCATTCATCACAATTTCTCTTCATTTGTACTTCAAATTTTTCTCTCTCGCCATCCAACTCTTTCTAATTTTATCGATTTCTCTTTTCAGTATTAATCTGTTATTCTTTCGATTTCTCTCTCTTGTGTTTTCAGATTTTTCTTTTTTGTCATTTCAAGACACCAAGCGATGGTTTAGATGTGCTTTGGTGGATAACTATTTGGAAAATTTGATTTTTAAGTATTTTGGATAAAATAAAAACGGTATAAATGATCATAAATGTTTGAAATAACTTTTAATTAAATCAATTCGAAACCTAAACACCAATAAACTCAAGAATTTGAAATTTTTAAACTTAAGTTTTCAAAGAAATTTTTTTTTTAATTTTTAGTCGAATTAGGTGTTTTAGATAAGAAAATTTGTATTTTGATTTATGAAAACATGTTAGAAACATTTTAATATGTGTCAAATTGTTAAAAAATTAAAAAAATGAAGAGAGTTGAAGGGATTTGAAGTTTTGGTTTGTAAGTAACAACAACATTTTAAACATTAAAGTGTAACAAAATATTTTTGAATATGGCGTGTAACAATAATATTTTCTCAACATAGAGTGTAATAACAATATTTTTCCAACATGGCGTGTAACATGATTTTGTACATAGTGTGCAACAATAATTTTTTTTTTTTCAATATGACGTGTAACAACTTTTTTTAACCATTGAGTGTAACAAGTTTTTGTACATGACGTGTAATAATAATATTTTTTTTAACATAGCATGTAATATGTTTTTATTCATGGTGTGTAATAATAGCATTTTTTTTCAATATAGCGTATAACAACTTAACAATGACGTGTAACATATTTTTGTTCATAACATGTAATAATAGTATTTTTTTTCAACATGGCTTGTAACAACTTAACCATGGTATATAACATGTTTTTCACATGAAGTGTAACATCATAGTTTGTAATTTTATTAAAGGTAATTTTATCCAATTTGACAAAAAACAGTTAGAATTATAAAAAAAGTTATTTTTTAAAAACATTTTATCTTTAAAAATTATTTTAAAAAATGCCCTATTGTTATATATATATATATAGACATGGCAATGACTCCAAACCAAAGAAGCCCAGACAAGTTATAATAATGGATAAAACAAGGCAAGCAGCTGCCTTTGAAGTGCTTTTGGAAACCTTTGCCTTTATATAGTATCTCAATCTAATTAATTCTTCTAACTCTAGCTACCTCAACTTACTATATATAATAGCCACTTTGTCATCAAGAGAGAGAGAGAGAGTAATAATTCCCTGCTTTCCCATACTAATTATGAGTTTCCCTTCTAAGTAACTTATTTCCACAAACGAATGTTATATATTGTTGGAATTTCTATTATCGATTTATCATTTTTAGTAATTTTAGAAACACAAACAAATAAAAAATAAAAAAAACACCAGTCTAATAACTTTAATTAGTTATGTGAACAAAGAAAAAGCTACCTTTTTTTATTGCTAATTAAACCTAATTTTTCTACTATAACCATTCAAAAAGTAAAAACCTACTCCATGCCTAACTTTCTACATTATGCCTTTCGATTCCCTAAAGTCCATCAAAATAGCAATGACATACATGTGAGAATAAACGAGAAACACACACACTCTCTCTCACGCGCACGGATATATTTATATATATATATATATATATATATATATATATATATATATATATATATAGAGAGAGAGAGAGAGAGAGAGAGAGAGAGAAAAGTGAATAACGTGATCAACAGATGAAGCTAGCACATGCTCTTAAAGTGAAAGAAACACCCCTACGATCTTATATAGCATAAAATTGCAAGAATAAATGTGAATGCAACCGCACAAAAGCCATGTATTATTAGCATCATCATCACCGTGTCTAACTTGTAATACATTATTGGTGACTGACTGACTTCGCATATCTGAGCTCAATATTTTTATAGTTTCCATGCATCCCGATGACTTGAGTCAACCTAATTAATATTGACTAATGTTAATTTCCTCTAAAATGAACCAAAAATTTGTTTGTCTTCTCTCAACTTGAGTTTCTTTTTGTCTTCTTTGCAATTTCTTCTCTACTTCCTTCTCTCTTTATAAAGACCCATCTTTACTCTACACCATTTCATAGATTTGCATTTTCTTCTCTACTTCCTTCTCTCTTTATAAAGACCCGTCTTTACACCATTTCAGAGATATCTGATTTGTTTTGAACGAATGTTCAAAGTTTTTTTTTTTTTTTTTCTAAATAAAAAAGAGTGATAATTAAGTTACAGGTTTCTGTCTTTACTTTGAAGAATAGAAGATGGTTCCAATGGGATTTAAATTCTGCCCTACCGATGAAGAGCTTATCCAAATACTGATACAGAAAGTATCTGGGAATGTCATGGCGCCGTTTGATTTCATTGTTGAAAGAAATATTTATAAATTAGAGCCGCAAGATCTTCAATGTATGACATTCTTTTCTTCTTCCTTAATCATATATTAATTTTCTGATAGCATCAAATACATTAATCTCTTTGTTGTTTAGTTTATCTATATATGTTTCCAGTTTCGGTGCATGACCAGACTTGTTAGCATATAAAAGTGAAATATTAATGCGTAAAGCTATCAATATTTGTCCAAGGGTTCATGTCTGAGGGTGCAAAGGAACAGAATCCCGTAATCCAGGGAACATTGGATCAATCAGATCACAACGACAATCATACTTCCTATGTTTCATCGATCAACTTAATTGTCTCATCTCATCCTCTGTAGCCTCTACTGAACTGACTCCCTTCCCTTGCTCCCTTCTCTTGCCATGGCTCCCAAAATCCCACAATTTGTACTATATGTAACGTTACTACAGTAAAAGCCAGTACATGGAAACTTATTATCTTTGATGGTTTTATTTCTCAGACTAATATTATATATGCCTAGTCATCCTTTGTTTTAATTATACTTTGTGCAGGGATTCAAAGCGCGGCCTTAAACAATAACGAAAGGTATTACTACTGTAAGAGGGAGAGTGATTCTAGAGAGGTGTCGGGTCGAGGATGGTGGAAGGCCACCAGTCATGTCAAGACAATTTCTGCTAATGGACGAGTGGTGGGTTACAAAAGGCCCTTAACATTTCACAGGTTTAGGGATAACGGAAGAAAGCGCAAAGGTGCGATCAAGACTGACTGGATCATGCATGAATATGCCCTTCACTCTATTCCAACGGTTTGTGTCCTCCTTCCCAGAGTTTGATGCATAAGGCATATCTTCAAACCATACATGCACCCGCTGTCCTTTTTCGTATCAGCTAATTAAGTTATTGCTGGGTATTTTTCCCCCAAGCACTTTTGAGAGCATGAAGCTATTCAAATTATTAAACAAACCTGTTCTTGATAATGTGGTGACAGTAAGAGCAAATCTGCCTTTTTACAGCCTGGGGGAGAAAAGAGGAAACATATGTAATCTAGGCTTTTGATTTAATTTCTTGAGATATCATTGTCCAAAACCCGATTTCTTTAGATATCCATAGACTTCCCTCTTGTCTTCTGATGCCACTATAAGGATTGTCTAGTCTACACGTGTGAGCTTATAGCTATACGAGGTTATTACCTTTACATAGCAGAACGACGTTAACTAGGCTGTGGGGAGCCAAATGGCAGGTAAATAATTGGGGTCCTGAACTTGTAAATATAGTTAGATTATCAGATCAATAATATCTCCACAGCATATATAGCAGCTAGCTAGCAAGTAGTTCATAAGTTTAATCCTTTTCATCTCCCAAGTAAATTATACCATCATATATAATTACTCTCAATTTTAATGTTCTTAAATATTATGATAATCTCAAGCCAAACCATATACTATATATGGTTAAGAATAACAGTACTATACTTGTTTCTGCTACAATTTTCACTATCAGCTCTCACTCCCATAATTTTAACCATAAAAAATACAAGGAGAAGATTGGTAGGTAAGTCCTGCGTCTATTGCCTACATGAACAGGGCTGAAGCTGCAAGCAAGGGATCGGTTAGAGAGTGAACAAGATGTATTTTTTAGTTAATTTTGATGGCTGCCTGCCCCTCCAATACTTTAGGCATAGGCAGTATATTTTTTGTTGTATGAACTGCAGTGACCTTGGCCAATGAGGATTTCATATATGTTTTTTTAAAAAAAGAGAATTCATACCCAATTCCTTAAGTAAAGAATACATATGCTAAATATTGAACCAAATACTAGTTAGCTGTCAACTAAGATTTAACTTTAACAATAAAAATGAGATACTCAAACCATTTTAGGTCAAAAATTCAAATTTAATCCATGTATAAGTTTGCTTCGATTTAATGTTGGGTTTTTTTTAATTATATAGTGCTACTAAAACTTACCTTATGGTTGTAACTATTGGTTTGTTTTCCTCTATTAAAAGCTGGTATGTATATCTTTCAAAAAAAAAAAAAGATGGTATGTACAATTTGTTTGTTTTTCTATCTAAATGCACTTTGTATTTTTCTTATTTTTGTAAGAAAAAAGAAACAAATAACAGAAGTTCCGATTAACGAGAGGGAACTTTAGTTGATTATATATGTGTTTTCTATTTGATCACTTACTCTTTTTACTCTTCAAAGATAAGTGCAGTGTGGTAGGAAAATTCAATGAATATGTACTGTGTGGAAAAAACGAGACAAGACAAGGTATGGGATATTGCGGTTAGCATTTGTCAAGGAATGAGATGATACTCTTGCCTTTTGCTTTATTGGCACGTGTACAAGCTTTATGGGGTACCAAAGTTTTGGTGTTTGGACAATGTCAGTGCAGTCATCATTATGGTTTTGCATCTCACTCTGCATTGTTTAGCATTTTAGAATAGTAATTCGTATGATTCTAGCTTGACTTTCTTCTTCTTTTCTTGTTCCTTTTTTATGTAGGACTGGAGACTCTGTAAGATTAAGTACAAAGGAAAAGAAAGGCTTGAAGAAGACATGGAAAATATCAGAAACAGTTCTTGTCCAATGAGTTTAGAAGCTACAGGTGGCTGTATTAGTTCCATAAATCCCATGCAGGTGGATCAGTTTGCTTGTAAGGAACAGCAGCCGCAGCCGCAGCAATTTCTGCCGCCATTAACCTTTATTAACAATGAGTATGAAAATTATTTTGGGTCAAACTCAAACTCAAACGTGAGATTTGAAATATCGATTGGTGAGCAGCAGCAGCAGCAGCAGGAAATGGAGCCAATCTCCTCATTTGATCCAAGTTGGATGCCGCTGATGGCTACACCAAGCCACATTGCATCCCAACAACACAACCAATCGGCTGAGACCAGGGAAGCTCAATCTCCATTTCCAGACCTGTGGTCCAGCTGGGAGAATTGGCATTGACCCCCTCTTTCCTCCAAATATTTATTACTCAAGCAGCTGGTTTGCTAAGGGGTTTTATTTAAACCCCATACTTATATGGTTTAATGTTTCTTTTCCTCATGTAATGCATGTGAATAGTAATTAATATAGTTTGAAGACCCACATATTGGGCATTTCACTAATATATCTGAATGAGTTCAAGTTGGGGAGGTTCTTGACTCCACCGGAGTAATTTGCATCTGCTGTTGCTGAGAGAGAGTTTTGGGAGATAAAAGATTGTTATATATCTTTCACTATCATGCGATTCAAATTCGATCAGAAAGTTTATTTATTAGCTTAATGTTATTTAGGAAAGGTAGATTTGCAGGTCACCAAGATAATAATTGTTTGTGTATTTATAATTCCTCACCTGTAGAGAGGATGATCTAAAGAGAAAGCAGAAGATATATCAACTTCAAGTGTTTAACAATGACATCAACATTTGGTCCTTTCAAGTTTAATTATGTAAAGATATTTCCAAATTCCAAAAGACCCACAATTTCACCATAATTTGATGCCATCTTCCAAGAAGAGAAGCAAAAGCAAATAAGACACAAGACATTATTAAAGATAGAGACTAATATGCGACGATATTAAAAAAAAAAGATGCATTCAAATCAAAATAATTCGTAACATTAAAAGAAGAGTTACACTATGATCAAAAGATAATTATTTCGATCAAGCAACTCGTTTTCAATTATTTTCCTCACAATTCTCTTAAAACATTTTTAATTTGGCCCTGCATGCCAATTCTCTATAGCATATAATATTTTAATTTAATTTTTTTTATATATATAAGGTTAAGTGGAAAATTACCTCCACATAAATTTTGTATCGTCTATTTCAAAATGAAATCTCGAAACTTTCAAATTAAAATATCAATTTTCTAATTGTGCCACTTCCCCTTAGAGACTTGAATATAATCTTTTGACTAAAACCGCATGATTAATTACATATTATAATAGCCAAAAAAAAGAGTGTAACTTACCTCTTGTAGTTGATAAAAGGCTATAAATGCAATGTGATAAGGCTATTGGTCGACCACTCAAGTTAAAAGGCAGTAACATAATGGAACCCCATTCTCCTTTCTCTTTCCACCAAGCAAATGCGAGGGCACTCTTTACTTTTCCTTCTAGAAGGCTTTTCCAAAAGGAGAGTTAAAACCAAAAGATACGAAAGCGAAAGAATTTTTGTTTAAAACAAAAAATGCACTGGGATGCTTTGTACAGGAAATTAAAAAGTATATATCCATATAGATCGAAAAAGAAATTATTTCTCTCCTTTCTTTTAAGTGGAATAGAAAAGAATAAATTACACCAATTACTCCTCACAATCATAATTTTTTTTTTTTTACTTTTTTATACCTCTTTTCATGCCCTATGTATAAATTTTTAGTAAGTGTCTATTTGATGCTTGAAGTGTAAAATATGTTACCTATCTCGTATCTAAATAAAGAGTAAAATTAAACACTATCAATTGAAAATTAAAAAAGCTTCATCCATCATTTATCTTATCATTTTTTCCTCTTTTAGTCACTTAAATTTTCATGATTTTTCTCTCATCTTAAAATTTAAAGGCCAACATTCCATGGACTAAGCAGTGTTTTATTTTTTTGTTTTCTTCCCTTAACTTTGGGGTTTAGCTATAAATCTTTTTTTTCCGCTAATCTTTGTATGGACGGCTGCATTTTGATTGAAAGAGGGAAGAATGAATGGGGACAGTAGAGAAGAACCATGATGGGGGAGGATTGGGATTTAGCATTCCCTGAGACTGTTGTTGTCTGCAGGTGCTTACATGTGTTTTTGAATTGCTGCCAGACGACGTTCTGGGACTGTACAGGGGAGTTTTGACACTTTGATTCATGGTGCTGTGTTTTTCTAGAGTTTTCGTGGATGTTTTCTGTGTTTGTAATTTAATGGTGGGCATAAGTTTTAATTGGTTTAGAAAACCTTACTTAACAGTGTTAAATCTTTAACTACAGCTTTTTATATCAAAAAATGACATAATGTTTAAATAAATTATTATTATTTTATTGTATTTAATTAAATTTTTATATTTTTATTTTAAATTAAATAAATTCTTACTATTAATAATTAATTAATTAATTATCATTAATTAAAATATCACTTTTCATTTTAACTACAACCTTTTACAATCATATAAATACAAATCTGCTAGCATAAAATGATTGCTAATTCCAACTAAAGAAATACTTTTAATAAAAAGCTGCAACTAAGATGACAGATCATTTTATTATTATTATTAAGTTAACGTAAGTCATGAACTTATTTGACAAGTGGTTTTTTTACTAATAATAATTAGTCAATAATTTTAATTAATGATCATATTTATTAATCATTAATCATAAAAATTTACTTATTTAAAATAAAAATTAAAAAACGAACGTAACGAAATAATAAGATAGGAATTTAATTGATTTTTTTTTTATATAGTTCAAAGACTTATTTAGACATTTAGCCAAAGTAAAATAAAAATGAAACAAACCGAAAAAAAAAAAAAGAAGAAAACTTACATGAAGGCTATGGAAATGGAAAAAAGTCTACTGATTGCACACATGGCGAATCTTCAACTCCCAACTTCTTTATGGTTTGAATTAAATCTGAATTTGAACAAGGGTGATTAAGTTGGGAAGTTATCGCACCAACCCCTAATTAACTTGCTATCTACCTGAATATCAATATTCCTGAATCCTTGTTCCCATGTGTATTTGAGCCCTTGATAAACACCTCAAAGTTCAGCTCGGTATGCTGTGCATTTTCAAAGTTTCATCGCATAGCCTCCTCTCCATTGACCATTCGAATCTCGCAAGACTCCTCTTATCGCTACCTGCTCAGTTGTTTTTCGACATGCACCATCAGAGTTGAGAGCCATCCAACCGGAGGAAAACTCTGTCCAGCCAATTAGAATTTCCTCTCGGGGTCTTGTTGAAATTCTTCCACTAGTTTCAGTCATTACAACATTTTTTATTGATAAGATCTTGCTATCTATTGAAGACAATCTCCCTTCAATAACTACAGTTTTGCTCTCAAAGATCCGTACAGTTCTCCATTTCCACAATAACCAAGACGTCACTCCAAATAAAACATTCCACCCAACTCCATTCTCATCAGCTTTTGATAAATACCCACCAAATCTCTATATCCACGTATTTTGTTCAAAAATTTGTGCATTTATTGAGATTTGAACCAAGGACCTCAAGCACATCAAAATCCTTAACATTACACCTCAGCCTTTAATTTTAACTGCTTCTTGCTTTTGTTTCTTTTTCTTCTTTCCTCCTTCTTATTTTTTATCAAACAAATCCTTATAATTGATGATTAATTAATTATCATTAAATGTCTTTTATCAATTTACATCCACATGACATTGACATAATGTTAATATGGAAGGTAAAATATACGATATGACTATGTCTTCATATTAATCATTATTTATAAAAATTTATTTGACTCAAAATTAAAATATAATGACTTATTAGGTTTAAAATAAAAATATAAAAACTTATTTGAATGCAATAAAAATATAAGAACTTACTTAAATTTTTTAAAATAATTTAAAATTTTTTTAGCTATTATGTTTTTTTCTTTTCAAAATCTAAATTACAAAAAAAAAGTCGTAGGCGTGCATAAAAATAATGGGAAAAGCCATGTATGAATGAAACTTGCTAGGGCTTACTTCTATTCTATCCTAGCCGTGCCAGGTCTGGTCTATTATTACGAGATCCAGAGCAATGCCAACTGTAACATGCTTGGCTGCTAGGGGTAGCAATGACTTAACGTTGGTTCAGACATAATGAAAGAGACAAGAAGATTTTCTTGGCTTCTCTTATATCTTCCCAACCTGAAAGTGCTAAAACTTTACTGGCTTTAATTAATTATGCCATTGAACTTAGAAGAAGCATTAAGATTATTCAAAATGCTTGTAGCCTTAAGTAAGGGATCAACTTTTTCAAGGAATTTTCTGATTTGCATCTTTTTAAGTTAAGCAAGATTGTACCTTAGGAGGAAGAACACTGCCAGCTTTCTCACATCCCATAGTGTCTACAGGTGCATCTTCTGCAGACCTTATTTTACGGATTCCTTCAAGCACTTTCCCAGTTAGCAGGTGCATTCCCTGTATCACATCAAACACATCAACAGCAAATGCATCTGTAATTCAGAAGTTTATACTCTCAAAAGAAATGCACTAGGAGAAAGTCTTGTTCATCAAAATTATTAATCATTCTATAATCTATATGGACATGTACATTAATAAGAGACAATCTACTTAACAATCCAAACACATCCTAGAGGCAGAAATCTATAGATATGCTACATTTAAATCATGATGATAGGATGCAAAGACCAACTGCAAACTTTGGTAACTTAAACAGACTATTCAATTGACATATAGAAGGAAAAGGTTTACAAGGTGGAGCAAATTGGCATGTACTTATGAGTTCTCTTTAAAGTCAATAAACTCCTTTGGCCAACTCTCTTCTTCTCTTGCAATTTCAATTAGCATTACTCATGCACAATTTTTCATCATTTACCTCCTATCCCAACTGGGGAAGCAATACCAGTTCCCACATTAATCTCATCAGATGTGGACTTTGACTTCCCTGCAAAGCCATTGTTAGCTGAAACCAGTCAGAGCCAGGGAGATTATCCATTAAAAATGGACATTAATATACAAAAATGAACATATGTATATACCACTGCCCATGCTCTTGTGCATCTATGTGCTTGTCTGTGTTATTTAGGATCGGAGTCCATATGTGCTCATGACTGCAATATGAATACAGCATGATAGCAATCTATAAGTTGCCCAGGATGGTGGACCAGTACAGCATCCTGAAATTATTCCCTAATATGCCATAACTCCATGCACAGACATTGTCAATCTAATAAACTTTTTCTGGAAAAACTTTCAAATGCCAAACTCATAGGAAAATAGCATTGCAACATAAATCTTACCAGACAGAGGACCATCCACCTTCTTGTATGCAAATTCCTCAGTCAGGTAGGCCACACGGCTGCAGAAAAAATTTAAATGGTTGTATGGCCAAGAATTACTCTATACTGCTAAAACTTATCACCAAATCTTTTAAGTAAAAAGAAGAAACCAGGTAGCTTAGTTGGTAAAGTCCCTTAGTACCAATACCTAGGATAAAGTCCTGTAGGATTTACAGGGTTTATTCTAAAAAGGAGGGCTACTCCATACTACGTACTGGGTTCATTGGACCAAAAGAATCTTTACAAGTAAAAATGTAGCCAAACTTAAATTTTGAGTGATACAGTAATAACACATTATTAAATGATGAATTTCAGTCTATATGCATTTTCTAAAATCACGCAGGATAAAATTTCAATTAGTCAGGATGACCATTAGTCAAAGAAATGGAAGCAAAAGACCAAAGTACATAAGAATCCTTCTTCCACATTGAAAAAATAATAAATAAATAAATACATAACAAAGACATTGTAATCATGTTTACAGCAGAGAACAAAAAAATGTAAGCCTATTAATCATAATGCCCGAAAAAGGTTACATTAATATGAAACCCAAAAAGATTGTATTCTGATTCTCAATGGAAAAAAAGGGGAAAAAGAATAATGGCCTTACCTTAAGGCCCTTATTTTCTGCTTTGGGAATCTCTTGTACAACATCCACCGTCTTTTTAACCCTCTTTTTCCTTTTAAAAACTCGAACTGCTGGCACAGAAGCGTTGTCGGTTGCTTTAAAACCTGCAAATTCCTAAAAGTTTACAGAAAGGAAAGCAGAAGAAGAAAGTGCTAGGACAGAACAGAAATTGATAAGAATACAAGAATGTAAATAATGTCTTTATTATCCCATTAGAAAACCTGGGTTTGGGTCTGAAGAAGGAACTTCAATTGTTGATGATGATGAAAGGGTTTTGAAGGTGAATCTTGTTTTTGGCATTTTGCTGTTCAATTTCAGTCCTCCCAAACCAAAGCCAAATCCTAGGGGGGGGGGGGGTGGGGGGATGGGAACGGGAATGTAGTAACATTATTATTATTATTTTAATAATTACGATTGAGTTACAAAATTGAAGGTTTTTCAGTATTTAATTTTTTTTTATGGTCGAAAACAAAATCATATTTACGCGTTTGCCATTATATAAAACTTATTGTAGCATGTCTTGCATAATCCTTTTTACATGCATTTTGTAATCGAAAAATGATGATCCAACTACCTCACATGTCATGATAGAGAGAATGAAATTATTATTCAATATTCACTCCAAATAAAAAAGAATGGAATAACCAAACATGTCATGATACCAATCAAAATAATAAAACTAAATAAATAATAATTATTATACTAACTAAATATTAATCATTAAATAATAAAACTAATTTTTGAAACTCTAATCATTTTTTTTATTACATTTGTATAACATACACAAATTAACTAAGTAGGCAACTAAAAGCTGAAATCAAATAAGAAGACAACGTGCTAAAAGAAAAAAAAATATTAATTTTTTTTATTATGATTAATTAAATTTTTATATTTTTATTTTAAATAAAATAAGTAAGAGTAATAGCTGACTAATCATCTATAGTCAAAATGTCATTTTTTATTTTATGTTTACCAAATGTTAACAAAGTAAAAATATCATGTAACTATATCATTCTGTCATATTATTATTTACTATGACATATTAGCATATTATATTAGCAACATGTAACATAACATGATGAGTGATATTTTGATTAATAATAATATTTTTATTAAATATAATAAAATAATAAAAATTATTTAAATTTTTTTAATAATTTAAAGACTTTTTTAAATATTACATAAAAAAAACAAGACACTACAACGATAAGTATTAAGTTTCAAATGTTAATAAATAAAACAAGATATGAAAAGGAAACCAAGTGAAGAAATGCAAAATCAGAAGTAAGAATTTATCTCCTTGTGAGACGAGGAGAAAAAATCTTGTTATGAGATTTGAGAAGGTGATGCATGCATCTACGTCATTGATTAGGAATGACTCATGGTACCCATCACTTATTTCTTATTTCTTATATTTGACCAAATGATGCTTCAACTTTTCAATTTCTTGTAAGAGAAATTTATGTTTAGAAAAGAATTAAAACTCCTAATCCATCATATCTATACAATATATATAAAAGTAGCTTGGTAAGTTACTATTTGAATTGTTCTTCATTAGGCCTTCAGTTGAATGACAAGTATCATTCAATTGAAGGGCTACATCCTTTTTTTTTTTCTCGTCTAGCAAAACGACATCGTTTTGCATGTTTGGAAGTTTTTTTCCTCTTTCTTATTAGGTTGCTGGAAACGACCTTGTTTGTAAACTTATCATTTAGGTTGCCTGGGTAGGGTTTGTTGAACTTCAATGTCTCACTTGTTTTCTCTCTTTTGGTTCCTTTATCATGAATTGTTTTTAATTTTTTATAGGTTTGGTTATTGAGTACTTTAATTGAGTGGAAGAGAGGAAGAAGGAGGGACGAGGATGGAGGAAGGAAGGGCTTTAGCGTTCGTTATTTGAAGGGTGGCTATTAAGGTTGGATAGGAAAAAGCGTGGTATTAGGGGTTTTGTTTATTTATCGAGGGACAAGTTTGGTTTTTTGTTAGACAAAATTGGTGGGGAGAAAGAAAAAAAGGAGGAAGATTGAGGGTGATGGGTTATCAGGTTTGCCAGATAGGTTTGGGCTGTAAAAGTTGTTTCGATAAGGCAGTTTTTTTAGTGATGGCTTTAGGGTTTTGTTTTAAGATTCAATTGAGTGGTTGGTTTTTTACCGATAGTTGATCTTCATTTTTTATTGATGAAGTTGGTTGTGGGATTGATGGTTTTAAGGTTTGCTTATTGTTTCAAAATGATGTCGTTTTACACATATGAATGTAAAAGAAAAAAAAAAGAAAATATCAATGATTTGTCCCTTGATTTAACTTTGTGTTATGGGGAACTCTATTAACTTTGAGTTAAAAAATTGAAGGTTTTTCAATATTTAATTCTTTTATATGGCCGAAAACAAAATCATATTTATGCGTTTGCCATTATATAAAACTTATTGTAGCATGTCTTGCATAATCCTTTTTACATGCATTTTGTAATCGAAAAATAATGATCCAACTACTTCACATGTCATGATAAAGAGAATGAAATTATTATTCAATGTTCACTCCAAATAAAAAAGAATGAAATAACCAAACCTGTCATGATTCCAATCAAAATAATAAAACTAAATAAGTAATATTTATTATACTAACTGAATATTAATCATTAAATAATAAAACTAATTTTTGAAATTCTAATAATTTATTTTTACTTTATTACATTTGTATGCCATACACAAATTAACTAAGTAGGCAACTAAAAGCTGAAATCAAATAAGAAGAAAACGCGCTAAAAGAAAAAATATAATATTAAATTTTTTTATTATGATCAATTAAATTTTTATATTTTTATTTTAAATCAAATAAATTCGTAAGAATAATAGTTGACTAATCATCTATAGTCAAAATGTCATTTTTTATTTTATGTTTATCAGACATTAACAAAGTGAAAATATCATGCGACTATATCATTCTGTCATATTATTATTTACTATGATATGTTAGCATATTATATTAGCAACATGTAACATAACATGAAGAGTGACATTTTGATTAATAACAATATTTTTATTAAATATAATAAAATAATAAAAATTATTTAAATTTTTTTAATAATTTAAAGACTTTTTTAAATATTGCATAAAAAAAAACAAGACACTGTAGCGATAAGTATTAAGTTTCAAATGTTAATAAATAAAACAAGTATATGAAAAGGAAACCAAGTGAAGAAATGCAAAATCAGAAGTAAGAATTTATCTCCTTGTGAGACAAAGGAGAAAAAATCTTGTTATGAGATTATGTTTGAGAAGGTGATGCATGCATCTACGTCATTGATTAGGAATGACTCATGGTACCCATTACTTATTTTTTATTTCTTATATTTAACCAAATGATGCTTCAACTTTTCAATTTCTTGTAAGAGAAATTTATGTTTAGAAAAGAATTAAAACTCTTAATCCATCATATCTATACAATATATATAAAAGTAGCTCGACAAGTTACTATTTGAATTGTTCTTGATTAGGCCTTCAATTGAAGGGCTACATCCTTTTTTTTTCCTCATCTAGCAAAACGACATCGTTTTGCATGTTTGGAAGTTTTTTCCCCCTTTCTTATTAGGTTGCTGGAAATGACCTTGTTTTTAAACTTATTGTTTTGGTTGTCTAGCTAGGGTTTGTTGAACTTCGATGTCTCACTTGTTTTCTCTCTTTTGGTTCCTTTATCATGAATTTTTTTTATTTTTTATAAGTTTGGTTATTGAGTACTTTGATTGAGTGGAAGAGAAGAGGAATGAGGGACGAGGATGGAGGAAGGAAGGGTTTTAGGGTTCGTTATTTGAAGGGTGGCTATTAGGGTTGGATAGGAAAAAGCGTGGTATTAGGGGTTTTGTTTATTTATAGAGGGACAAGTTTGGTTTTTTGTGAGACGAAATTTGTGGGGAGAAAGAAAAAAAGGAGGAAGATTAAGGGTGATGGGTTATTAGATTTGTCGGATAGGTTTGGGTTGTAAGAGTTGTTTCGATAGGGCGGTTCTTTTAGTGATGGCTTTAAGGTTTCATTTTAAGATTCAATTGAGTGGTTGGTTTTTTGCTAGTAGCTGATCTTCATTTTTGGTTGATGAAGTTGGTTGTGGGATTGATGGTTTTAAGATTTGCTTCTTGTTTCAAAACGATGTCGTTTTACACATATGAATGTAAAAGGAAAAAAAGGGAAAATATCAATGATTTGTCCCTTGATTTAACTTTGTGTTATGGGGAACTCTATTAACCGGTTGCTTAGGTTCATTACATGATAACTGATTTTTTTTTATTCCTTTTCTAGAAGAGTATATTAAGTGATGTTTGCCTTGATTGCTCTATGATCGATTTTTTCTATTCCTCTTTTAGAAGAGTTCAAAAGCATTTGTATATTAGCTTGTAGAGTACTCTTGGATGATTTAGGGTTTTCTTTCTTTTTTGGGCTCTCTTTCTTGATTAGTTTATCAAGTGATATTTTCTTCTTATGATTGTTACTTTTTCTTTTTATTTTTTCAATCTTTGACTTGGTGTTTTTTGGTTTTCTGTGGTTTAAGGTATGGTATAGGGTTTAATGTTGCAATATTTTAGTATGTATTGTAAGGTTTTGTTATTCTTTCTATTCTGTTATAAGCTCTCTTTGTTGATTAGTTTATCAAGTGATATTTTCTCCTTATGATTGCTTTTTACTTTCCTTTTATTTTATCATTATCTGATTTGGTGTTTTTTGTTTTTTTGTGGTTTAAGGTTTAATGTTGCAATGTTTTAGTATGTGTTGTAGGGTTTTGTTGTTATTTTACTTTTCTATTCTCTCTTTAACCATATTAAAAAAGTAATGAAATCTTCTATTTTGTTTCAAATTTTGTGTTTAGCTTAACTATTCTGTTCTTTATTTTTATTTCTATTTCTTTGATTTTAGTATTTTGTTCTTTATTTTTATTTCAATTTGGTTTAAAATTGTTTGATTGTTTGTTATTTAATCGTAATGTTTTCTTTTATTGTTTATGTGCTCAAATTTGGTCATTCAAGTTATTGAATTCTATACTTGGGGTGTTCAATCATTTGAGGTTGAATATATTTGTTTACTTGTAAGTTTACAATATTTATAAATAACTTCCCGTTTTTTATTTTTTTTTCTCTTTAGATTATTTTATTATATTCTCGTTGCTTTGTTACTTTGATAAAAAATTTATTGCTATACTTTTCCTTTGCGTAGTTTGTTTGTGCAGACAAGTATGCACAATAAATTGTTAAGATACTTATGGTTTATTTTTGGTTTCTTGAAAAATATTTACTTTGTACTTAGATAGTGAGAATGGTTTTCTCTATTGGTATTACAAGTCAACTATTGAGGGTAAAGGATAATAATAATAATAATAATAATAATAATAATAATAATAATAAAGAAGCTATAGGGAAGATTAAAAACAAATATTGAAATTTGCTATATGTCATGCACTATCATTGCATTTTTTAAAACATCATTGCCATATTTTTATATTCTATAAGTGAATTAAAGTTTCAAAGATGAGATTTTTTTTTGGGGAAGTTTGTAAAGATAAACTTCCTCGAGAAATTCTCTAGGTGAGAATTTATCTCCGAGTTTTACCAGAAAGATGAGAAGATTTGGGAAACATTTTCAATACAAGACTTTGATTTGCACTTAACAAATTGGAATATACGTCATACCCCGCAACCCTTATTTTGTACACGATTGCCAACCCCGATGATGTGATTTCTCCACAAGACTTGTAAGGATAAGTCTTGTTGGAGAATTCTTTAGGTGACATGACATTCTCGAATTTCGCTAGAACGATGGGAGCATATGAGAAATGGCATCGATAAAAGGTTGTCGATTGTAATAAGCAATTACGAACTTGCATTACATTAGCACGCATACATTCGAATGATGATCTCGATGATGAGAATTCTTCGTGAATTTTGAAAGGATAAATTTCTTAAAGGGTTCTCTAGGTGATAGGGTGATTTTGGATTTTACCAAAAAGATGAGAAAATTTAAGAAATACCCTTAATAAGCGATGATAATTTGTATTTAATGATTTGGAATCCATAACATTCACCATCCATGCAGTTCATATTCATTATTGCATATCTTTATCTTTGAAATAAATTTCAAAAGATGATCTCGATGATGAGATTTTTTTCAAGAAATTTGAAAAGATAAATTCTTTAGGTGAAATGATATTAACAAGGGTCTAGATAGAGCAAGGGCTATGATTCTGAATGGAAATTTAAAAATTGATAGATATGAGAGTGATGCAATCAGAAATTTTGATGAAGTTAGGATGCAGTTAGATTGTCGATAATTATTAGCATACGAATCATGTTGGAGAATGTTTGCATTTGATATTCATCATTATTAGCTTGCAGTTGAAAGATTAATCATTCATTTTCTAGAAGAACAGAATGTGTGTTTCAATGAGGCAGATGATTTGTCTAGAGTGACGTTGAGACCAAATGTGAAAAAAAAAATAATGCTAACAGAGTGGTTCCAAACAAATCAATTGTATGAAGAGGCAATAAGACTTATTTATGCTGACTTTCTGATAAATGCATTTGGTCGAAGTTTGAGACAATATGGAAGACGCGAAAAAGAGGTAAATCAATTGGGAGGATCACTTATATTCATCTAGTAGCAATTGAACTTTATTTCATGAGAATGTTGTTAAATGTTGTCAAAGGTCCAAAAAGTTTTGAAGAATTAAGGACAGTAGAAGGTGTGGAATACCTTACATTTCGAGTAGCTTGTGACGCATTAGGTCTTCTTAGGGATGATCGTGAATGGATTGATGTAATTGGACAAGCTTCAGAATGGGCAACAAGTGAAAAGCTACGAGAGCTGTTTCTTACAATCATTATGTATTATGAAGTTGGAGATCCATTGAAACTATAGGAACAAAGTTGGCAATTACTTAGTGTCTAAACAATGTATGCTAATTTTCAAAATAATTTTACAGAAGTAGGTTATTTAAGACAAAGGTCAATCATTACTCTATATAATGAAACATCGTTTTGATGACCTCATATAGGTGTGATTTGATTCCAAGTATATTGAAGTCGTATTATAGCATTGACGAAATATCAAAAGCTTTCGAACGTTCTTGGGAACATGAACTATTATATCTAGTAGATAGAATTCTTAAACTCATTTAACTTTCCTGGTATTTCAAATCAAGAACTCAATCTGAAGGTAAGTACAGTTGTGATGCTGTTAAGAAACATAAACTAAAATTTTTGTCTATGCAATGGAACTAAGACTTTGATTACTAAATTAAGTAGTAATGTCATAGAAGGAAAAATTATATAATGAAATTTTACAAATAGTATAGTATTCATTTCGAGAATTGTCATGACAATCAAACAAGGAAATGACCCTTTTTATTTCAAAGAAAACAGTTTCCAATTAGGCTATTTTATAGCATGACAATAAGTAAAAGTCAGGGACAAACTTTAGATATTATTGGTTTATATTTACCAAAACCTGTGTTTGCACACAGTCAGTTGTATATAACTTTATCAAGAGTAACATCATGACAAGGGTTGAAGATCATTGTTTTGAATGACAACAAACAACAGCCAAATCATACGAAAAACATAGTTTACATAGAAATTTTTGACATTCTCCAAACAGGTTAATGTAATTTCTTCTTTTTCTAGAAAAATTATTGCTTTGTATTTTCTTACTTTTTCTTATTTCCTTTTACCTAACCTAACTTCTTTTGTATTGTGCACTCATCATCGATACATTCTATTACTTGATTAAACTATGTTCTATTTCTTAGTCTTTTTAATTTTCTTTTGTTTAAACTGAATTTGTTTGTGCTATACATTTTCATTGTTTATAGTTACTAAATTTACTTAATATTTGAGATTTTACATTGTAATATTTCTACACATTGAAATGCAAAAACTTGCATAAATGAAGTCTTTTATTTTCTACAAACATTTAATATTCAACAAACCTAATTTTATTCAAGGTCCTTGGTCAGTTACAAATGAACCAGCAATATCTAACTAATTTGCAACTCTTCAAACCACCAAGTGTCATAAAAGTCAAGGTACTGAGGATGTGGCAATCCACGACACCAGATAATCCTTAAAATTTACTAAGCCTTGACTTTTTAGTTGTTGAACAAAAAGGTAAATTGTCAAACAACTTTAGGTTTATTATATTACAAATATTTGTATAATTATAAATTAATATTAAACTAACCATAAGTTATTCTATCAAATGACAGAAAAGGTGATGTAAGCGATGATTAGAGGTTTAGATGCTCTACAATTTGCACCAATACTGAAAGAAGGTGGTCTATACATGATTGACAAGTTTCGAGTCATAAAACCTACAAACAACTTCAATGTTCTATTTGGAGAGTTAGTGATTGTTCAGTCAAGGATAACAGAGGTCAAAGACAATCATGAAGACAACACTGTATATCCTTCCTACCAATTTAGCTTTGCATATTACAAAGCTCTCTATGACAGGATATACCACAAAAAAGCGTTGACAGGTACTGCTATTAAAAAACTCAATGATAAAACTATATCGTATACTCTATTGTCTAACTTCTATGCTTATGTTTATGTCTAATAATGCTATAGATGTAATTAGACTTCTTACAACATTACTTCTATAATAAATGTCCACCTTAATAATAAGAACACACATATCTAGAAGCGTGACATATACTTTCAAAACTCAAAGTAAGACAAATAAATAAACAAGTACTTCAACACTTCATCGTAACTTTTGTTCATATGCATAACTTTCATATTTTACAATAATTTTCAACAATTATGAGACTTTGAAAGTGATGCTGAATGGAGACTTAGCATCAAGCATAGAACAGAAGCATCTTTTCTCCAAGAACACAAATGTTATTCTTGCATTTACAAGACTAATGATCAAAACTTACCAACGTGAGTATAATTCTTACTATTCTTTTACTTGTTGTAATAATCATTGTACACACAAATTATATTCATATTTAGCTAGTCATTCATTGTAGGATCCTTATACGCTTATCCTGTTCAGTGACAAGAATCTACATAAATTTCAACATTCTAGAGGCCCATGAACTTAAATCAAGGTAATGTACAAATCAACTCTATTGTGTCATTTTACAATCAATAACAACTGTCAAATTACTGTATTAATATTCAATCTAATATTTACTATTAGATATGAAGAAAAAGCAATACAACCACTAAAGACAGAAACACAGTCATAGTTGAGTCAGTAGACAAGTCTTTCAAAGGCAACAGTGGCAGATTTATTAGCTACAGATCCAAAGCAAGTATTGGTAAGATATCTGTTTATAGTACTATAACATTGATGATGATCAATATTCACATGTTGTTGATAAATGAAAAACAAAACAATTAACTATATAAAAATACTTGTATTCTTTTCCATGCTAGAATGCCAAGTTTAAGGTGACAATGACAATTGTCAATGTTGAAACACCAAATTGATGGTACTATAACGCTTGTAATCAGTGCGCAATAGGTCTACGATTTTTTGTTGGTAAATTTTGGTGCCCAAAACACGATAAGAAGACATCGGTTCTTATATAAATAACATAATACTTATTTATTATTGAATTTAGTAAAAAGTGCATCTTTACAAAACAAAAAATTTAACAGAACATTTTAAAATATTTTACAGAATGATTTATAGTTAACAGTCCAAGATGAAATTGGTACCATTGAATTGCTAGCCTTTGGACAACAAGTTGAAAAATTGATTGGAGCTACTATTGTAGAACTTGCTGCAATTAGAACACTAAACAAGATGACTTTTCCATCTCTTGTGAAGGCACTAATCAACACTAAAGGAAATTTAAGAGTAGGACTCACAGGAAAAGCCATCGATCATGGATACATAGTTTTTAAAATCTTTAACTGTAATAGTGTCAAGTAGATTATGGCTTCAAATACCATATTGTAGGAGTTTACAAGTTCTACAAGTCAAGAATTGGCTATCTATTATACTTTATCATTTAGCATTGGACAATCTCAAAAGGAAGTCTCTCCATCTTTGACAAGTATACAAGTTTCAAAGGAATTATTTCCAAAATAGTCACCTGAACAAAAAAATAAAATTTATTAGGTAAATTACCCATAATAATAAGTATTTTTTATTTAAATTAGTATATAGAAACTATCAACTAACTTCACATTATACTTGATGATGTGCAAACAGGAGGTTCAACAGTGTTGTAAAGAAAGCAACAGTTCATAAACAGCTTCACTCAAAAGAAAATAGGTAAATTTTACCATAAATAGAGCAAGTTTTTTGTAGCTTTAATGCATTGTAGTTGTTATGGTAAAAATGTGCAAACAATGCAAGAACAATCAAATTTTTTATAGCAGAACTGATTATTGTGTTGCTTTAACTGTTGGAACAATATCATTTTGATATTTTATTGTACAAAAATTGTATGACGACCTGTATGGATGTTGTTTTTGTACATTCAACGTTGAGTTTGAGTTATCAGTGAATAGAAATCTAAAACAAATTGTTTCCATAAAAAACATATATTAAATAATCTGCACAATCTCTTTGTATCTTCACCTTAAAAGAAATTTTACTGCTCAATATTTTTGTTTCATGTGTATGGAATTTTGCATGTAAGTCCATTTAAAATATATTGGCAATTAGACTATTCAGAATACATTCTGAAAATTTTTCTTCATTCAATGGCTAAATTTGTAAAGTTAAATTTACTAAGTACACAACATTATTAAAAATATACTACATCAAAATATTATAATATTCTTTTTAACATTCATTTTTCATGAACAGAAAAACCCACAACAACGCGTGGGTCTTCTACCGAGTGTCTTTAACTCTAGGTAAAGTTTAATCATGTAAAACATCATGTCCAAACCTACTCTTTGAGCCCAAAATCTTTTGTCCAAGCCTTGCCCCATTGGGCCAGATTGGTTTGCAAGCCATGGCAATCAAGCCATGGAACCATTGAAATTACATATGACAATTTGTTTGCGTTTGGTTAGATCTTTGAATCAAGTATATATATATATATATATATATATATATATATATATATATATATATATATATATATTGAGTTGAAATTTGTAAAGGAATTAGCTGTAAGCAATAACAAAGAGGGGAGAACTAGTGATCAATTGAAGAATAATTTCCAAAAACCGTGTCGGCTCCATTGGCCAAAGCTATTTTCGTTTATAAACAACTTTATCATTAAACTTTGTTATATCTGAAGACTTCTTGAAATGTGAAACCGACGTGGTCCCCATGCAAATGCCTTAAACCAATTTTTTTAGAGAATATCAATCAATGGGGTCAAAATCAAAAGCGAAGTTGATTCATTCATATAAATTGTTAGAAGAAGGAAATTAACATGTTTTGATTTGGCAGAGCATGATCAAAATCTACCGTCCAGACTACCGAAATCTTTGAACTTGGAAAAATTTACATGACCTTGCAATATAAACAAGATAATGTGGTTCCGAGATGGACCCATCATTATCATAGCAACAAAATATATGCTATCCAAAATGCCTTTATTCACACTATTGAAGATACTGATTGGTTCATCAGAATTTGTTTCAAATTTAGAAACATTTCATAGATGATAGCGTCAAACATATTAAACGTGTTACTTGCAATGGTGGATAAGGAATAAAACCGTAACACCTGGCAGATCAGACTAGGAAAATCTCCATTGATGTAAATTTTGAGATACAAGCATAACCTTCAAAAAGTCCGCTTGTCATGGATGCATGCATGCCCAACATTATGTTAAGGTTGTTCTAATTTATGCTTAGTTGGTTTAGTCTCAGACATAGTAATCAATGTGCATACTTTCCTTCTGGGAAACTTCCCTGACGACGGGGAAAAAAACAAAAACAAAAAGGAACCCTTTTTGTAGATTTACATGTGTAGACTTAGGTACTGGTTTTCTTATGACTTGATCTTTTGGAATCACTATAAAAGAAAAAACAAGTGCCAAAAGTAAGGTCATAAAAATATAAGCTAGTGAAAACATATTATTTACTTTTCAGTTGAACGCACCTTTTCATTTTACTTTGAAGTATTTGTAATAAAATAAAATAGTTTACCATAGGTTAATTAGATATGATAATTTACATGTTTTAATCGTATTATGTAAATATAAAATATTAATAGTTATATAGGTAAGTATGAACATAACACGATTAATTAAATGTATTATAATCTTAAACACGTACGCAAATGCATTTATTACACATGTAACACAATATGACATGTCTAACATGTTTATTAAACAAGTCGGATTAAAATGTTATACAATACGACAAAATTTATAATTCATTTAAACAATTAATATGATTAAAATTTTAGACACGATAAATCGAAAAAAGAAAAAGTTGAAAAAGGATAAGGTTTGAACAAAAAAGTATTTATAGGGATCTTAAATGGGTTATAATCGAATCATAAACTGGTAACAAATACACAAATTAACATGAATAATTAAATGAGTAATGGCTACATAGTAACACGATTAACTAAACAAGTCTTACTCTCTTTCCGAAGAAATTAGAATGTAGCGAGGGCTTAGGTAAGGCTGTTCTTTTTCCCCGCTTCTTTTTAACTTGGTTACTGAATCTTTTAATGCTTTCATGTACAAGGCAATAGACAAATAGCTTGTGAAGGAGGTTATAGTCGGCTCCTCAAATGTTTTTGTTTCTCACCATTAATATGCTGTCGACACAGTAATCCTGTGTGAGCCTAACCCTCAATTTTTTATCAATATTAAGCGTTTGTTGCTCTTTTTTCAGTTTGTCTCGAGACTTCACCATATTAGCTGGGTTACAATTTGCAACCCTTATGACCTCGTTGGCCTAGGAATGGTGGAACTCGGATTGAAAAATAGGGTCCTTTTAAATAAGTGGTTGTGGTGGTATGGTAACGAGTCGAGTGGTTTTTAGAGACGTATTGTGGATGCTAAATTTGGTCTTGACCAAAACAACCTCATCCCAAGACTTGGTAATCCAAATAAAGCCAAGAATTTGAAAAAATATTACCCGACCACTTCAGGGGACATGTGATTTTAGTTCCTATGTTTTTGAAGGCATGGGAATATCATTAGGAAACAACACCCGCATCAGTTTTTGAGGGGTTGAAGGGTGTCATGCTTGAAAGATCTTTGCCCAGAATTTATGCTCTGGTTACCAAAAAGAAGGGCTTCATTGTTGATTTTAGAGAATGGGTCGAAAGTTACTAATTGGGAGGATTGAGCTTCGAAGGAATTTGTTCGACTGGGAGTTTTAACAGTGGGAGTGCTTCAACAATCTGCTCAATGAACAAGTTCTTCAGAAAGACTTCCAAGATAAACTTGTGTGGGAAAAGAGCCCTGGTGGTAACTATATGCCCAAATCCTTCTATCGAAGTGTGCTCCCTCCTTGCACCTTTAATGGCTACCACTGAAAGCTTATTTGGACTGGCCTCACTCCTTTAAGGATTGAGATCTTATGCTGGCAGATTCTCCATAACAGATTGGATTTGAAAAATACTTTCGTGAGCAAAGGAATTATTAACGATAGTGCAACCACATGTCTCTTTTGCAAGTCGGAAGTTGAAATAGTATTTTTAGTTTTGTTAAAACTTGAAACTTGTGGAAACAATGGTGTCCTATGTGGAATTTTCTCTAAGTGATGCATGATGACACTCGTTAGTTTGTTTTTTATCTTGGTTGGATACTGTTAACACACTTAAGAATGGGCTGGTTATGAAAATCCGATGGTATACCATAATTTGGACCATTTGAATGGGAAAAAATGAGGTTGTCTTTAGTGGTAAAATATGAGATAGTGAACAAATTCTAGAACTTACTAAAATTAGAGTCGCATGTTGGATGAAGGCACAGTGGCCGGAGATAAATGTCTTAATTGGAGACCTTGCTAGGCAGCCAAACGAAGGACATGTCCTAAAAATTTTGGCCTCTAAGAAAAATTAACATGGAATAAGCCAGCTCTTGAGATCCTGAAGTTCAATACTGATGGGGCCTCTGGAGGCTACCCTAGAGATTCGGGCATAAGGGGGATTTTAGAAAATGACTATGAAGACATTCTTATCCTTCTTTCCAAATCTATTGGAGTTTTTATTCCAATATGGCCAAGCTACTTGCTGCCAAAGAAGTTGTGACTGTCTTGGCAGTGTCTAGGTGGGTTTCCTCCCACTCCCTATTCCTTGAATGTGATAATTGCAATGTGGTTAATGGATTGCCAACCCTCAAAACATCCCTTGGGAGACTAAGGAAAATACTCATGCAAATTTGTGTTATTCTTAGCAAAATCAACAAGTGGGTTATTGAGCATATTCCCCACTTAGCCAATGTTGAAGCTAACTCACTAGCTAAACAAGGTGTTTTAAGAACCAGTGACTTTCTTTGGGTTAATCTTGTAGTAGCCTGATTTTTCTATTTCAGATTGTACCATGTTATGTTTTTCCATTTCCATGTGTGCTCTATCTGTTGCTTGCGTTTACTGTTTTCTTTTTAGCTCTTTGTGACTGATTTGGTGAACGTTTTATAGGGTTATTGTTTTTGTAAAGTCTGTACATAGTGACGCTGATTTAATTTGAGATACTGTAGCATCTTTCTGTATACTGCGTAGGTAAATTTTTGTACAGGGATATCTTATCCCCCTCTTTACACATATAATTTATATCATCATGATCTTTTACCTTTCAAAAAAAAAAAATTGAATGAAAATTAAATGAATTAAGTGCTCTTGTCACGTTAAAAATATGAAAATTTTGTATATTAATCATGTTGATACGATTAATATACGAAAAACGATTAATATATGAAACACAATTATCTTAAATTCAAATTTGATTAACTTCGTCTTTTATGCAAAATTACTTGATCTAACATTAAGCAAAGTTGGTAATATTTTAATAATGCTTTTAGCAATATATTCAAACTTGACCCGTTATATCTCAAATTTTCTAAAATGAATTCCACTATATTGAATGGTTATTCTTGTCCAAAGAACTCTTTGATAGAGAAATGGAATTACATTAATATAAATGATTTTGCTTTTATATAATTAATTACGTTATTATTAACGTCACATTTTACTCATGTATCTATAATAGCGTTGTCGCAAATATAAGTAGTGGTTAGAACTTTGACATTTTAATTTGACCAAACATTCAATTTTAAATGACATATGTAAAATAATCTCAAAAGAAAAATATAAATAATAAAAGAACAATTAAATTGAGAATTGAACTCTCAATTACTTTTTAATACAGTTATCATCATATCGTTCACACGTGTACGTAGAACCGTGATGATTAAATATGTGTTAATTAAAAAGTCGTCCAATCATAGAAAGAAAATTAGTGACGCTATTAATTACTTTTAATATAGTGTTTTGTTTGAATGCTGGAAAAAGAAAAACAAGAGAGAGAGAGAGAGAGACCACAATCCGCAGAGTCAGAAGAGAAGAAAACGTTGGGCAGTGGAAAGTAAACAGTTGGCTGTTTGGGGTAGACCAAAAGAGAAGGAAGGAGACTTTAATAGGGCAGAATTGAACCATGTCCAATTGGAAACGCATGCTGTCCGTTAAAATGCAGCAAAAATACAGACAGGATATTCCCAAATTTCTTCACTCTAATCAATAGATTGATTATTGGATTCAGCAACAAAGACTCATTGACTCCAAATCCAATCTTTTTCAGGCTTGAGACTCTGCAACTATTACTAAATATTTCCTTTTCTTGTACTCTTAATTAGCCTTATATAATTGGTTGATTTGTTTTTTTTTTTTATTTAATTTGCATTATGAATGGATTGTAATATATACATATATATATATTTGAAAGGTGTATTTTTTATATTTATTTTTTAAAAAAATTATATTAAATAAAAAATAATGCTATCATATTAACAGGACAAACACAAATTTCTGGTTCTGTCTCCACAGGGGGTGCATAACAAAGCAAAGGCAACATCGCATGTGCAATTATATTACATATATAGAATATGTCTGAACAGAACATGGCAATGACTCCAAACCAAAGAAGCCCAGACAAGTTATAATAATGGATAAAACAAGGCAGGCAACTGACTTTGAAGTTGCTTTTGGAAACCTTCGCCTATATATATATAGTATCCCAATCTAATTTTGTTTTGCTCAGCAGTATCCCAATCTAATTAATTCTTCTACTCTAACTCCCTCAACTTACTATATATAATAACCACTTTGTCACCAATAGAGAGTAATTTCCCTGCCTTCCCAACCTAATCATGAGTTTCCCTTCTAAGTAACTTATTACAAACGAATGTGATATATTGTCAGAAATTCTATTGTCGATTTATCATTTTTAGAAACTTTAGAAACACAAAAAAATAAAAAATAAAAAAACACCAGTCTAATAACTTTAATTAGTTATGTGAACAAAGAAAAAGCGACCTTTTTTATTTCTATTTAAACCTAATTTTTCTATTATAACCATTCAAAAAGTAAGAACCTACTCCTTGCCTAACTTTCCACGTTATGCCTTTCAGTTCCCTAAAGTCCATCAAAATAGCAATAAAATACTTGTGAGGAGACGGATTATGAGTTAATAAAGAAATTTGGACAACTTTTGACTCTTATATATATATATATATATATTATACAAGTCGTGCCCTTACGACATGCTTATTCTTCTGTTTTGTGGTGTTTTTGTTTGGAGTGGGAATGGGATGCAGCTGTGCGCGGACTGTCTCCCGCTTGAATGTTTTTACGGCAGGTTCGGTGAGCTTTATTTCTACCCAAGTGTCGTCTGTATTTCCATGGTCTTGCTTGGCGGAGCGTCTCATTACTATATGATGCTCAGAAATTTTAAAATTTTTTATATATTATATATTTTTAATAACATTTAAAATAATTTCTTATTAAACATTTAATATAAATAAAAAATAATAAAATAACTTCACAAATCTCATCTACCTTTATCCTAACTCTTAAATTTTTTCTTAATTCTTTTCAGTTTCTCCACACCTCTTTCCCTTTCTTTCTTTTTCTATTTCTCTTCTCTGTTGTCTCTTATTGTGAAATTATGAAGAGGAGGGAAATTTTTTTATATTTTTTTTCTATTTATGTTATTTTTTTTTTCAATTCAATTCTATTTACTTATATGTTCTAGGTTTTTATAGATTTTCTTTTCCAAATTTTTACTAACCATCAAACATATTCTTTTACTTGCTATGTTCTTTTTTTCTCTTTATGTGGATTTTATTTTTAATGATTTTAGTCTTTAAAAATTAAAAAAATTATTTTATAATTCTAAAAAATGAGTTCTAATTTTGTATTATTGGTTGTTGCTTAAAATTTTACTAATATATTATTTTTTAATTAATTCTTATTGTATAAGAATAAATTATCTTGAACATATCTCTTTTATATGTTTTACATTTTACATTTAATTGTAAGGAAATTATCTTTAAATATTTAGTTTTTAAACAATTTTGATTATATAAGAAGAAGTGAATAGTTATTGCAGAGTGTTGGATACTGAAGTTTCGAGGTCTCTTACTAACATGTGGTGTAAAGACTTTAAAGCTTCCTTTCGTAAAGCAGGGACCCTCTCCCTGTTGCTTTTGATATCTAATGAACCTTAAACTTTCAAATATATATATAGAAGTGAATGACGTTATCAACAGATGAAGCTAGCATGTGCTCTGAACGTAAAAGAAAGACCCCGCGATCTTATATAGCATAAAATTGCAAGGCGGAAATATGAATACAGCCGCGTATCTGGGCTCAATATTTGTTTTAGTTTCCATGCATCCCGATGCCTTGAGTCAGCCTAATTAATATCAACAAACATATATAGACTAATGTTAATTTCCTCCAAAATGAACCAAAAATTTCTTGGTCTTCTCTCAACTCGAGTCTCTTTTTGTCTTCTTTGCAATTTCTTCTCTACTTCCTTCTCTCTTTATAAAGACCCATTTTTACTCTACAACACTTCATTTCATAGATTTGCATTTAATTCTCTACTTCCTTCTCTCCTTATAAAGAGCCATTTTTACTTTACACCATATCATAGATTTGCATTTTTTTCTCTACTTCCTTCTTTCTTTATAAAGAGCCATCTTTACTCTACACCATTTCAGAGATATCTAATTTGTTTGGAGCAAATATTCAAAGTTTTTTTTTCCCTAAATAGAAAAGAGTGATAATTAAGTTTCAGGTTTCTGTCTTTACTTTAAAGAAGAGAAGATGATTTCAACTGGATTTAGATTCAACCCTACCGATGAAGAGCTTATCGAAATCTTGATAGAAAAAGTATCTGGGAATATAACGATGTCTTTTGATTTCATTGTTGAAAGAAATATTTATGAATTAGAGCCGCAAAATCTTCTATGTATGACATTCTTTTCTTCTTGCTTAATCATACATTAATTCTTGTTAGCATCAAATGCAAACCATTAATCTCTTTTTTATTTATTTTATCTTTATATGTTTCCTGTTTAGCGGCATGATGAGACTTTTTAGCATATAAAAGTGAAATATTAATGCGTAAAACTATCAATTTAGTCGTCCTAGGGTTCTTTTTTTTTTTTTTTTTGCTAAGCGTCCTAGGGTTCATATATGTCTGAGGGTGCAAAGGAACAGAAGCCCGTGTTTCATGGAACATTGGAACAATCAGATCACAACAACAATCATACTTCCTATGTTCCATCCATCAACTTAATTGTATCATCTCATCGTCTCTACCTCTACTGAAACGACTCCCTTCCCTTGCCATGGCTCCCAAAATCCCACAATTTGTACTATATATAACGTTACTACAGTACAAACCAGTGCATGGAAACTTAATATCTTTGATGGTTTTATTTCTCAGACTAATATTATATATGCCTAGCCATCCTTTGTTTTAATTATACTTTGTGCAGGGATTCAAAGCGTGGCCTTAAACAATAACGAAAGGTATTACTACTGTAAGAGGGAGGGTGATTCTAGAGAGGTGTCGGGTCGAGGATGGTGGAAGGCCACCAGTCATGTCAAGACAATTTCTGCTAATGGACGAGTGGTGGGTTACAAAAGGCCCTTAACATTTCACAGGTTTAGGGATAACGAAAGAAAGCGCAAAGGTGCGATCAAGACTGACTGGATCATGCATGAATATGCCCTTCACTCTATTCCAACTGTTTGTGTCCTCCTTCCCAAAGTTTGATGCATAAAGCATGTCTTCAAACCATACATGCACCCTCTGTCCTTTTCCATATCAGCTAATTAATTTATTGCTGGGTATTTTTCCCCCAAGCAGTTGTGAGAGTATGAAACTATACAAATTATTAAACAAACCTGTTCTTTATAATATGGTGACAGCAAGAGCAAATCTGCCTTTTTACAGCCTGGGGGAGAAAAGAGGAAACATATGTAATCTAGGCTTTTGATTTAATTTCTTGAGCTATCATCGTCCAAAATCCGATTTTTTAGATATCCATAGACTTCCCTCTTTTCTTCTGATGCCACTACAAGGATTGTCTAGTCTACACATGTGAGCTTATAGCTATACGAGGTTATTACCTTTACATAGCAGAACGACGTTAATTAGGCTGTGGGGAGCCAAATGGCAGGTAAATAATTGGGGTCCTGAACTTCTAAATATAGTTAGATTATCAGATCAATAATATCTCTACAGCATATATAGCAGCTAGCTAGCAAGTAGTTCATAAGTTTAATCCTTTTCATCTCCCCAGTAAATTATACTATCATATATAATTATCCTCAGTTTCAATGTTTTTAAATATTATGATAATTTCTAACCAGACAATATACTAAATATAATTAAGAATAACAGTACTATACTTGTTTCTGCTAAAATTTTCACTATCAGCTCTCACTCCCTTAATTTTAACCATAAAAAATATAAGGATGAACAGGGCTGCATCTGTAAGCAAGGGAGTTAGAGAGTGAACAAGATGTATATTTTCATTGATATTGATGGCTGCCTACAGCTCTATGATTTTAGGCATAGGCAGTATGTTTTTTGTTGTATGAACTGCAGTGACCTTGGTCCATGAGGATTTCATATATTTTTTTAAGAAAAAGAGAATTTGTATCTAATTCTTTAAGTAAAGAATATATATATATACTAATTATTGAACCAAATAAAAATGAGATACTCAAACCATTATAAATCAAGAGTTTAAATTTAATCCATGTACACGTTTACTTCAATTTAATATTGGATTTTTTTTAATTATATAGTACTATTAAAACTTAACTTATTTTGGTTGGTTTTCCTCCATTAAAAGCTAGTATGTATAATTTGTTTGTTTTTCTATCTAAACGCACTTTGTATTTTTCTTATTTATGTAAGAAAAAAAACTAATAACAGAAGTTCTGATTAACGAGAGGGAACTTTAGTTGATTATATATATGTTTTCTACTTGATTACTTACTCTTTTTACTCTTCAAAGAACAACTGCAGTGAGGTAGGAAAATTCAATGAACATGTACTGTGTGGAAATAACAAGACCAGACAAGGTATGAGATATGCTTAGCATTTGTCAAGGAATGAGATGATACTCTTGCTTTGCTTTATTTGCACGTGTACAAGTTTTAAAGGGTACAAAAGATTTGGTGTAGGACAATGTCAGTGCAGTCATCATTGTGGTTTTGCATCTCACTTTGCATTGTTTAGCATTTTAGAATAGTAATTCGCATGATTCTACCTTGACTTTCTTCTTCTTTTCTTGTTCTTTTTAATGTAGGACTGGAGACTCTGTAAGATTAAGTACAAAGGAAAAGAAAGGCTTGAAGAAGACTTGGAAAATATCAGAAATAGTTCTGGTCCGATGAGTTTAGAAGCTGCTGGTGGCTGTAGTAGTTCCATAAATCCCATGCAGTTGGATCAGTTTGCTTTTAAGGAACAGCAGCTGCAGCCGCAGCCATTGCTGCTGCCATTAACCCTTATTAACAATGATTATGAAAATTATTTTGGGTCAAACTCAAACTCAAACACAAGATTTGAAATATCGGTTGGTGTGCAGCAGCAAGGAATGGAGCTAATCTCCTTATTTGATCCAAGTTGGATGCCGCTGATGGCTACACCAAGCCACATGGCATCCCAACAACACAAGCAATCGGCTGAGCCCAGGGAAGCTCAATCTCCATTTCCAGACCTGTGGTCCAGCTGGGAGAATTGGCATCGACCCCCTCTTTCCTCCAAATATTAATTACTCAAGCAGCTGGTTTGCTAAGGGCCTAAGGGGTTTTATTTAAACCCCAAACTTAAATGGTTTAATGTTTCTTTTCCTCATATAATGCATGTGATTAGTACTTAATATAATTTGAAGCCCCACATATTAGGCATTTCACTAATACATCTCTGAATGAGTTCAAGTTGGGGAGGTTCTTGACTCCACCGGCGTAATTTGCATCTGCTATTTGCTGAGAGAGAGAGTTTTGGAAGATAAAATATTGTTATATATCTTTCACTATCATGTGATTCAAATTTAACTAGAAAGTTTATTTACATGCTTAATGTTACTAAGGAAAGGTAGATTTGCAGGTCACCAAAATAATAATTGTTTGTGTGTGTATATATATTGTACACACAAATTTTTCGTCAAAATTTTTTAACTTGAAAAATTATGAGACAAATACAAATATTTGATGTGAGTTATAATCTCTAAAAATTCCTTTGATTAATTTCTTCACTTCGTCTTCCTTTGTAGACAATGATGATTTATTTCCTTTCTCCTTTGACGATTTTCCTTCATTTCCTTAATCATTTTTGGGTTGTACCTCTTCCACAAAGGTACTTTCCAAATAGAACTTAACATTAGCCAAATGTAGCTTTGCTGTAATAAATGGTTTAGTGTCAGCAATGACTATCTTCACTTGACCATTTCCACAATATTTTAAGCATTGATGTAGCGTTGATGAAACTACACCATTTTGATGCATCCAAGGTCGCCCTCACAACATGTATGTTGTGTTAGAATCAATCACATGAAACAATGAATTGGATTTCATGTTATCAATGAAAAGTTGAAGTCTAACTTTTCCTACAGCTCTTTGCCTTTCAAGATTGAAACCTTAGTTCATCAAATGACTCTTCGATAATTCGTTGAGAGACATCCTAAGCTCTTTCATTGTCTTTAGTGAGAGCAAATTGACAGTAGATCCATCATCTATCTAGATTCGATTGATCTTCTGTTCACGACTATATCCATGAACAAAAAGAGATCAATTACAAGGGATAGACCCCAACAATAAGTTTTCATTAGAAAAAGTAATTTTTGCACTATATGAGAAATTAGAATCAAACTTAATTTTTTCTTCATTCCCAGTATCTTCATCAATTTGGAAACATGATGTGGGACTTGAATTTTGATTTTTGAATTGCATTGGCATGAAGTCATTCAAGATGATTGGTCATCTAGTCCGTTGCACCACTAAATTTTCACACTTGCTCGAACTTATTTTTCTTGTCATTGCCTTTGGCATTACTTTCCTAGATGGTTGTTTCACCATTTTGGATTTTCTTGGTGCTCATTTGTCTTTGGAAAGATTTTTTTTTCCTTTTTTTTGATGAGTAACTAGGATCCATCCTTCGTAGTCTAGATCCTTAATTGTATAACAACAAGGATTGCTCCCATTATCTTGAGGATTAGATGTTTCCTCTACATTTGGGGTCGACATTATATAGTCGAAAGATCCAAATTTTATATTTTTACTCCCCACATTAAGTGGAGAAAGCATGCTTGTTGCTGATGCTATATTTGCTGTCACCATTTCTTTTTCAAACTCGATTTTCCCATATTTGCATAGTCCCATGATTTTGTCTTTTAAGCGATAATAATTGCTGTAGTTAGGGTCATTTACTCGATCAACTTTTTCAAGTCGCTTCATCTTTAGCAATTGAATAAGCTTAGCCTTTAGAAGTTCTTCCAACATTCCAACGATATCTTAGTAAGGGAAATGATACTTCTTCTTTTACCTTTCTTTCAAAGACACTTTCATTTTATCTTGCGAGGGTTCAAGCTTCGTTTCTTGGGTTTTCTTTGAGTTGATAGTCACCTTAATGGGTTTGGTTTTCATCGTCATAAACTGTTTTCCTTCACCCTTATCTGTCAAAGCTTTGCCCCTTTTATGGACATCTTGCTTGCCTTTCCTTGGTTCTTACATTGAAGGTCATTGATTTTCAACTGTTGAAATGCTTAATTCCATGTCAGGGGCACAAGTAGCTAATTCTTCAAAAGTTTTAGGCTTAAAGCCTTGAAGAATGTAGCATAATCCCCAATTCATCCCATGGATGCACATGTCACAAGCTAAGGACTCAGATAATAGCTTTTTACAATTGAGACTAAGATTTCTCCACCTGTGAATATAATCAATCACAGGCTTATCTTTCCATTGGCATGAACTTGTGAGTTCAATTATGCTCAACACACTTCGAATGTTGTAAAAGTCATTAAGGAACTCACGCTCTAATTGTTCCCAATTATCAATCATCCCAAGCTTTAATTTCGTGTACTAATAAAAAACGTTGCCCTTTAAAAAATGAACAAATTGTTTCACCATAAGATCGCCATAAGTGCCAACGTTGTTGCAAGTTTCCACAAAGTGTGTAGCATGTTGACAAGGATTTCCTTTACCATCGAACTGTTGGAACTTTGGTGGCTGGTAATTAAGTGGCATCCCCATGCATTCAATTCTCTAAGAGTATGGCTTGGCATAAGTATGTAAGGGTTGAGTGACACTTTCCATCTGTTCCTTGATGGTTTCTTTGATGAGTTCCTTCAAGTAATTGGTGATGACCGCTTCAGTGGAGTTTTGTTAGAGATTATTTTCCACTTTTGTAGTGGAATTCTCCTCATTATCTTCTTGATTTTGGCACTGATTTTAGCCAAGATCAATTAGTGCCTTTCTAATAAGGCTGTTAATTTTTACCATCATTGAGGCAATTTGTTCATCTTTTTCTCTGATGCTTGTCGTTAGAGATTCCACAGTCTTCACAAGAAGCGCAACTTGTTTTTCTAGAGATGTAGTTCTAGTTGTCATGATAGCCATCGCTCCATAATTCATTTTTGAAACAAAACTATTGCTTGAATAGCCATCATGTTCCTTGAGTTGATTTGCACTTGATCCTTTAGAAGAAGCAAGTTGTATGGAAGAAATTTCTTCAGAACTCGAGGAAAAAGCATCATATAAAGGGTTTTGGTTGAGGACTGGGAAAGTCTGCTCATACAATTTAGTAAGAGCTTCTGTTTTTTCTTCGAATACCATATGGATGTGTTAAAACATCCGTACTTGATGATGAGGTTGGAAAGACTACAGGATTTGCTCGAGCAGGCTTGACAATAGGTTTATTGACGAGATTCTTGTTAAAAGCCATTTCAATTTGGAAATATTTGGAGATTTCTTTGAAGAAAGAAGATGAGAGGCAAAGATTGTCCCACCGGGCGTGCTAGAAATTTGTACATGCAAATTTCTGGTAAAAATTTTTGACTTGAAAAATTATGACACAAATACAAATATTTGATGTGAGTTATAATCTCCGAAAATTTCTCTGATTAATTTTTTCACTTCATCTTCAAAAGTTACGAACTCGGACTTAGTCTTGATCACGAACTTTACTTAATCTTCGCTTCAAGAGTCTTCACAACTTGATCTTGATCACGAACTTTGCTTGATGACTTGATCACAAACTTCGCTTAAGGACTTGATCACGAACTTCGCTTCATACCTTGGTCACGAACTTCTCTGTCACTTGACATCTTGATCACGAACTTCCTTGCTACTTGATATCTTCACTTCAGAAATCTTCTACTCTTCTCAATCTCCAAAATGCTCTCAACCTTTGAATGCCCCTAAATGAATGATAATGGCTTGAGACGCCCTTATTTATAATGTTAGATGAGAGGCTTTGATGCAAATGTAGTCTCTTTAAATTATCTCTAAATCATTTTAATTCAATTAAAGATAAATTTTGATAACTCACTTAAAGCTTTTGATTGGTCGAACTTTGAATCCTTGAATTTTGATTAGTCGAAGTTAGGCATTATCTCTAAATTATCTTAATTTATTTAGAAATAAATTACATAATCAAATTTGATTTTTATCTCTAAATTATCATAATTATTAAAGATAAATTAAATGACCAATAATTAAATTTTGATTGGTCAAAAATATGAATATTATCTCTAAATTACCTTGATTTATTTAGAGAGAAATTGGATGACCAATAACTAAATTTTGATTGGAATATATAAAATATAGGCGAATTGGTTCCACTATGTATTTTTTAAATAAATCCAACTAATAAATTAATTACATGGTTATGACATCATCAAGTCTACATGGAGACACGTAATTGGATCATAATTTTTCTCCTTCTACATATATATATATATATATATATATATATATATATATATAATTCTTCAATTGTAAAGAGGATCTAAAGAGAAAACAGAAGATGTACAATTTCAAGTATTTAACAACGGCATTAATTGTGTAAAGACATTTTCAAATTTTAAAGGACCTCAATTTCACCATGATTCGATGTCATCTTTCAAGAAGAGAAGAAAAAGTAAATAAGAAACAAGGCATTATTAAAGATGGAGACTAATATGTGGCAATATTATAAAAGACAGATACAAGCGTTCAAATCAAAATAATTTATAATATTAAAAAGAGAGTTTCACTATGATCAAAATATAACTATTTCGGTCAAGTAACTCGCACACAGTAATTTTTCTCACAATTCTTTTAAAACATTTTTAATATGGTCCCCACCACTTCTCTATACCATATAATGTTTTTATTTAAATTTTCTTTGTACATATAATATTAAGTGAAAAGTTACCTTCATGTAAATTTTGTATCATCTGTTTTAAAATGAAATCTCAAAACTTTCAAATTAAAATATCAACTTACCGATTGTGCCGCTTCCTCTTAGAGACTTGAATATAATCTTTTGACTAAAGCCGTATGATTAATTACATATTATAATAGCAAAAAAAAAAAAAGTGTAACTTACCTCTTGTAGTTGATAAAAGGCTATGAATGCAATGTGATAAGGCTATTGGTCGACCACTCAAGTTAAAAGGCAGTAAAATAATGGAACCCCATTCTGCTTTCTCTTTCCACCAAGCAAATGCGAGGACACTCTTTATTACCTACTACAAGGCTTTTCCAAAGGCAGAGTTACAACCAAAAGAAACGAAAGTGAAAGAATTTTTGTTTAAAACAAAAAAAGCACTGGCGTGCTTTGTATAGGAAATTAAAAAGTATATATATATATATATATATCTACCTATCTATATCTATATAGATTGGAAGAAAAATATTTCTCTCCTTTCTTTTAATTAAAATAGAAAAGAATAAATTACACCAATTACTACTCACAATCGTAAATTTTTTTTTTTTACTTTTTTATGCCTCTTTTCATGTCCTATGTATAAATTTTTGGTAATTGTCTACTTGATGTTTGTAGTGTAAAATATATTATTTTGTATCTAAATAAACAGTAAAATTAAACACTATCGATGAAAAATAAAGTAAAATAATTTCATCCCATCATTTATCTTATCATTTTTTCCTCTTTTAATCACTTATATTTTCACGATATTTCTCTCATCTTAAAATTTAAATGCCGGACTAAGCAGTGTTTTATTTTTTTTTTCTGGGCCTGCTTAATCTTGGTAAACTTTTTTTTTTCCTTTCCATTAGCTATATCTCTATTTTAAATTTTAATCTTGTAAATCAAAATTGATATATATATATATATATATATATATATATATATATATATATATATATATATTTTATGGAAGAGTCTTTTCTTCCTTGAACTTTGGGTTTTAGCTATAAATCTTTTTTTCCCCTAATTTTTGTATGGACGGCTGCATTTTGATTGAAGGAGGGAAGAATGAATAGACAGGGGCGGAGGGTAATGTATCTTTGGGGGTCATTTTTATTTATTATATATATATTTTAAATGATTTCTTTAAAATAATTTTCTTATTTAATAATTAATACAAATAAAAATAATAATAACTTGACCTTACAAACCTTACTCAATTTTATTTTAATTCTTAAATTTCTCCTCACCTCTTTCTCTCTCTTTCTTTTTTTTTTTCTATTCTCTTTTGTTTTTTTATTTTTATTTTATTCTCTTATTTGTAACTCAATACTAAAACACACTTTATTCTTCAAAAGAGATTTATGAGCTTGTAAACTTGGATAAAGAAAAACTGAACCACTCATCACCATTATATGAAATTAAAAGGAAATAAAGTTTTTCTTCATCTTTTTCTTTCTATTTTTATATTTTTTAACTATTTATATATATTTAATCATTGTATGAAATCATGTATATTTAACTTTTTAAAATTTTATATATTATAATTTTATATTTAATATTTTAAATTTAAATAAAAATAAAATAAAAAATTAAATATTGACTGCATTCATTTTTTTTAAGTTTAGTTAAAGAATGAGTACTTAAAAACAATTGATAAATTTTTTAAAATAAAAAGATGTAAGTCGTCCAAATAATTTTCTTACACTTAAGCCATTAAGCCATCTAAACTCAATTTTAAAAAAATTATTGATTAAGTTCAACACTTTAATTTTAAAAATTTTTAACTTTTATTCCTCTTCTTCTTTAACCCTCTTAATAAAAATTGACTAATTTCGTGTTTGGGGACAGTAGAAAAGAACAATGATGGGAGAGGATTGGGATTTTGCATTCCCTGAGACTGTTGCCGTCTGCAAATGCTTACATGTGTTTTCGACTTGCTGCCAGACGAGGTTCTAGGAATGTACAGGGGAGTTTTGACACTTTGATTCATTGTGCTGTGTTTTTCTAGAGTTTTTGTCAATGTTTTTTTGTGTTTGTAATTTAATACGACGTGTCGTTTAAGTTTTAATTGAGTTAGAAAACGTTACCTGCTACTGTTAAATCTTTATCGACAGTTTTTCATAAAAAAAATAACAACATTATATTTAAATAAATTTTTAAATTATGTAAAAAATTTAAATAAATTTTTATCTTTTATTACGTTTAATTAAATCTCTATACTTTTGTTTTGGTAACTAAACCTTTACGATTAATAATTAATTAATTAATATTAATTAAAATATCACTTATCATTTTAACTATAACTTTTGCAACAATTCAAACACAAATCCATTAACATATAATGATTGCTAATTCCAACTAGAGATATACTTTTAATAAAAAGTTGAAATTAAGATGATGGATTTTTTTATTGTTGTTGTTAAGGTAACATAAGTCATGAATTTATTTGACAAGTGATATTTTAACTAATAATAATTAATTAATTAATTAATGAAAATTGATCAATTATTAATTGTAAAGATTTATTTTATTCAAAATAAAAGTTTAGAAATTTAATTAAACATCATAAAAGGAAAGAGATTTAATTAAGTTTTTTATATAATTCAGGAACTTATTTAGATATTTAATTAAAGTAAAGTAAAATTGAAGCAAAGAAAAATGAAAAACTTACATGAAGGCTAAGGAAATGGAAAATGCCTACTTAAAAAGGAAGAAATAGTAAATCGGAAAAGGACTGTACCCAAAAAGAAAAATAACAAGAGATTGAAAAGGACGGTAAAAAGCTATGAGAGACATTAAAAGTAAAATCTAATATTGTTACTTTAACTTATTCGGTTACTCTATCATGCTTCATCTAATTAAAAGTTATAAGATACATGGTATAATAATATAAACATGACAGGAAAGGGGCACAGGATGGGGCATATGATTTTCATTCAGACCCCAAATTAGTTAAATGCCCAATATGTGGTTCTTCAAATTATATTAATTACTAATCACATGCATTACATGAGATAAAGAAACATTAAACCATTGAAGTTTGGGGTTTAAATAAAACCCCTTAGCAAACCTACTGCTTCATTTTATAACATCCTAAGGAGTAATAAATATTCGCAGGATTAAAGGAAAGAGGGGGTCAATGCCAATTTTCCCAGCTGGACCACAGGTCTGGAAATGGAAATTGAGCTTCCCTGGGCTCAGCCGATTGGTTGTGCGGTTGGGATGCGATGTGGCTTGGTGTAGCCAACAGCGGAATCCAACTGGGATCAAATGAGGTGATTGGCTGCGCCATTCCCTGCTGCTGCTCGCCACTGGATATATGAAATCTCGTGTTTGAGTTTGACCCAAAATAATTTTCATAATCATTGTTAATTAGGGGTAAAGGCGGCAGCGATGGTTGCGGCTGCAGCTGCTGCTCCTCAAAAGCAAACTGATCCAACTGCATGGGATTTATGGAACTACTACAGCCTCCTGCAGCCTCTAAACTCATTGGACAAGATCTGTTTCTGATATTTTCCATGTCTTCTTCAAGCCGTTCTTTTCCTTTGTACTTAATCTTACAGAGTCTCCAGTCCTACATAAAAAAAGAACAAGAAAAGAAGAAGAAAGTCAAGGTAGAATCATACGAATTACTATTCTAAAATGCTAAACAGTGCAAAGTGAGATGCAAAACCATAATGATACGGCACTGACAATTTCCAAACACCAAATCTTTTGTACCCTATAAATCTTGTACACGTGCAACTAAAGCAAGGCAAGAGTATCATCTCATTCCTCGACAAATGCTAACCGTATCTCATACCTTGTCTTGTCTCGTTATTTCCACACAGTGCATATTCATTGAATTTTCCTACCTCACTGCACTTATCTTTGGAGAGTAAAAAGGGTAAGTAATCAAATAGAAAACACATATGTAGTCAACAACAGTTCCCTCTCGTTAATCAGAGCTTCTGTTATTTGTTTTTTTTTTTTCTTACAAAAATAAGAAAAATACAAACTGCATTTAGATAGAAAAACAAACAAATTTTACATACCAGCTTTTTTTCTTTTTTTTTTTTGAAAGATATACATACCAGCCTTTAATAGAGGAAAACAAACCAATAGTTACAACAATAAGTTAAGTTTTAGTAGCCCTATATAATTAAAAAAAAAACCAACATTAAATTGAAGCAAACTTATACATGGATTAAATTTGAATTTTTGACCTAAAATGGTTTGAGTATCTCATTTTTATTGTTAAAGTTAAATCTTAGTTGACAGCTAATTAGTTTTTGGTTAAATATTTAGTATATGTATTCTTTACTTAAAGAATTGGATATGAATTCTCTTTTTCTTAGAAAAAAAATATGAAATCCTCATTGGCCAAGGTCACTGTAGTTCATACAACAAAAAGAATACTGCCTATGCCTAAAATAATGGAGCTACAGTCAGCCATCAAAAATAACGAAAATGTACATCTTGTTCACTCCCTAACTGATCCCTTGCTTACAGCTACAACCCTGTTCATACAGGCAATAGACACAGGACTTAACTACCAATCTTCTCCTTATATTTTTTATGGTTAAAATTATGGGAGTGAGAGCTGATAGTGAAAATTTTAGCACAAACGAGTATAGTACTGTTATTCTAAACTATATATGGTATATGGTTTGACTAGAAATTATCATAATATTGAAGAACATTAAAACTGAGAGTAATTATATATGATAGTATAAGTTATTGGAGAGATGAAAAGGATTAAACTTATGAACTACTTGCTAGCTAGTTACTATATATGCTGTAGAGATATTATTGAGCTGATAATCTAACTATATTTAGAAGTTCAGGACCCCAATTATTTACGTGCCATTTGGCTCCCCACAGCCTAACGTCGCTTTGCTATATAAAGGTAGTAACCTCGTATAGCTATAAGCTCGCATGTGTAGACTAGACAATCCTTAGAGTAGCATCAGAAGAAAAGAGGGAAGTCTATGGATTTCTAAAGAAGTCGGATTTTGGACAATGGTATCTCAGGAAATTAAATCAAAAGCCTAGATTACAAATGTTTCCTCTTTTCTCCCCAGGCTGTAAAAAGGCAGATTTGCTCTTGCTGTCACCATATTATAAAGAACAAGTTTGTTTAATAATTTGTGTAGCGTCATACTCTCACAAATGCTTGGGGGGAAAATACGCAGCAATTAATTAATTAGCTGATATGAAAAAGGACAGTGGGTGCATGTATGGTTTCAAGGTATGCTTTGTGCATCAAACTTTTGGAAGGAGGACACAAACCGTTGGAATAGAGTCTAGGGCATATTCATGCATGATCCAGTCAGTCTTGATCGCATCTTTGCGCTTTCTTTCGTGATCCCTAAACCTGTGAAATGATAAGGGCCTTTTGTAACCCACCACCAGTCCATTTGCAGAAATTGTCTTGACATGACTGGTGGCCTTCCACCATCCTCGACCCGACACCTCTCTGGATTCTGTCTCCCTCTTACAGTAGTAATACCTTTCGTTATTGTTTAAGGCCGCATTTTGAATCCCTGCACAAAGTATAATTAAAGAAAGGATGACTAGGCATATATAATATTAGTTTCCATTTACTGGTTTTTACTGTAGCAACGTTATATATAGTACAGATTGTGGGATTTTGGGAGCCATGACAAGGGAAGGGAGTCAGTTCAGTACAGGCTACAGACGATGAGATGAGATAATTAAGTTGATGGATGAAACATGGGAAGCATGATTGTTGTTGTGATCTAATAGATGAAATGTTCCATGAAACACGCGATTCTGTTCCTTTGCACGCTCAGACATGAATCCTAGGACACCAAAATTCATAGCTTTACGCATTAATATTTCATTTTTTTATGCTAATAAGTCTCGACGTGCAGCTAAACAAGAAACATATATAGAGAAACCAGACAAAAAAAGATTTATGGTTTGCATTTGATGTTATGAGAAAATTAATATATGAGTAAAGGAGAAGAAAAGAATGCAGACATTGAAGATCTTGCGGCTCTAATTCATAAATATTTCTTTCCACAATGAAATCAAAAAGCATCGTTTTATTTCCAGATACTTTTTGTATCAGGATTTCGATAAGCTCTTCATCCGTGGGACAGAATCTAAATCCAGCTTGAAACATCTTCTCTTCTTCAAAGTAAAAATTGAAACCTGCAATTTAATTTATCACTGTTTTCTGTCTAAGAAAAAAAACTTTTATCATTAACTCAAAACAAACCAGAGATATCTCATTTCTCTGAGATGGTGCTCTTTATAAAGAGAGAAGGAAGTGGAGAATTAAGAAAATGCAAAGAAGACAAAAAAACTCAAGTTTAGAGAAGACTAACATATATTTTTGGTTCATTTTGGAGGAAATTACCATTAGGATATATTTGTTAATATTAATTAAATTGACTCAAGTCATCTAGATGCATGGAAACTACAAATATTGAGCTCAGATATGCGTAGTCATTCAGACGCCAATGATGTGTCACAAGTTAGGAACGTGGGAGTGATGATGATGCTAAGAATACATTGCATTTGTCAAGCTGTATGCGCATTGCTTTTGTCAAGTTGTCAAAATTTCTTTATTAACATATGCTCCTTCCCCTCACATGTACGACTAGGAAAGATGGCCTCTATGGAACGGTCTGGTTAAAGAGGTTACCGGGATGAATTTTCAGTCACGGAAATGAGTCTTATGAACTGAAGTTTAAAGATTAAAGGAGAAGGAAGTCACTTGATTTGAGAGCCTTTGGATTACAAGATTTTTGTCAGGGTAAATATCCAGTCACTTGGAACGGTAAGGGAGGAGCTTCACGAATTTAAACTTCATCAAAAGGGACTTGGATGATCTTGTTTTTTAGCATTTTGTGGGTTGGGTTGCATTACTTTTGTCAAGCATGTACCAATCCAGGTTGTATGCAAATGCTTTAGCCACCTCTAAAGCTTTCAACGTTGTGGTTTGCTGTGACAAGTCTTTGATGTACAGGAACAAAGCCTTATGGCAGCAAGTTGTAACCATCTTAATGAAATATATACATATTAAGCCTTTCAAAAAAAATGTTATTACTTATTGTAGTACTGATATGAATGGGATAGTCTTTGGTTTTGAACAGGGAGCGCTCTTCCTTTTGGATGGATTTGTGCTTGTATGCCGCAACTTGTGAGTGTTGTTCCATAAATTCACCTCTTTTATAAAGCTCTTGGTGAAATTTTCACCAAAAGAAATGAATTCCAGTTATGACCTTTCAAAAAAAAAAAAAAACATGAATCGGATAGTAATAAAATTATTGCAATGTTTGTTTTTATTTACTTATTTTGCTTCTAAAGTTACTAAAAATGATAAATTGATAATAGAAATTCTGATAATAAAATCCATTTGCAGAAATAAGTTACTTAGAAGGAGAACTCATAATTAGCTTGGGAAAGCTGGGAAATAACTCTTGATGACAAAGTGGTTATTATATACAGTAAGCTGATGATCAAACGGGGACTGAGTTGAAAGCCAAATCACTGGATCGATGAACCAGCTGATGAGTAACCGAGAACAAAGTGGAATTAATGTCAACAGGGTAGTTCAAAACAAAGGAAAGCTCTCATCAACTTATTGAATTCTCAAGGCTCGAAGTTGATTTTTGTGGCCTGCATGATTCTGTCTTGTGTTGATTCGTTTAGGCCTACTTACGACTTTCAGTATTTTTCTGTTTGCATATGTGCATTAGGAAATTAACTCAAGCTTTTGTGTACAGTACAGGTCTTAGTTGAGAGTAGGTGCCAACTTCTTATTGAGCATCTGAAATCTTTTGTAACTGTAGAGAGTTTTTCTTATCACAAAGCTAGATTTCATATGCCACTAGAAGTCTTCCATCATGGTTCAAGACTTGTGATGGTACACTAGCTGGAGGGGCCTTAATAAAATTTCACTTTTCAAAGAAAAAGTTGATGTGCTTAGAGTAGAAGAATTAGATCGATCAGACAACTATGGGCAGCTCACATCATGGAGCACGCCTGTACGACTGATTATGGGTCATGGCTTGTGTCCAAGCGAAACATTTGTCGTTGCGCTTAATTACAAATCCACAATTGATTATGAATCAAGCTTTATCAAGTCTCAAATGGATAAGCAGCCTTTGTTCATGATGAAGTCGTGGCTCTCAAACTTTCTTAATAGGATGACTAAATTTTCTTAATAAGACTTAAAGAGTACAACAAAAGGAAATATTAACTAAAAGTTGCAGAGACTTAAGCATCAAAAAGATTTGGAATCGCCTTTTTGGTAAGAAGTAGTAAGGAGACAAATCACTTTTTGTTTTTTTCCATTGTTACTGAATCCGATAATCAATCTTTTGATTAGAGTGGAGAATCTGGGAATATCCTGTCTGGATTTTTGCTGCATATTTAACCGACAGCACGCGCTTGCAACTGGCCATGAATCCTTAAATGTCTCCTTATCTACGCAACTGTTTAGTTCTATTGCCTAACAGCTACCAACCTGTTCTTCTCTTTGGATTCTTCCAATTTCAATCTTTTTTTTTTCCATTTTCAGCATTCAATTTTTTTTTTTACCCTTATTTGAAGTCTACCTCTAATATTTAGTTACCAAAAAAAAAGGCTATATTAAAAATATTTAATAATATTATTAAATTTTTTTAAGATCTCCATTATTTTTTAATACATATTTAATCATCATTCACATCACATGTATTATTTTCACAATTAATTAGTTGATGTTGTAGGCCTGAATGGTGACGATCCCGATGAATTCTTTTACTATTATTTTTCTTTTGAGATCTTTTTAGAAGCTGCAGGTGGCTGTAGCAGTTCCCTAAATCCCATGCAGTTGGATCAGTTTGCCTTTAAGGAGCAGCAGCAGCAGCAGCCATTGCTGCCGCCATTAAACCTTATTAACAATGATTATGAAAATTATTTTGGGTCAAACTCAAACACGAGATTTGAAATATCGATTGGTGAGCAGCAGCAGGGAATGGCGCAGCCGATCTCCTCATTTGGTCAAGTTGGATGCCTCTGATGGTTACACCAAGCCACCACTCTGCTTTCCGACAACACAACCAATCGGCTGAGCCCACGGAAGCACAATTTCCATTTCCAGAGCTGTGGTCCAGCCGGGAGAATTGGCATGGACCCCCTCTTTCTTTTGAGATGTTATAGGAATGAAGCAGCTGGTTTAGCTCAGGGGTCTTATTCAAACCCCAAACTTAAATGGTTTAGTGTTCATTTCCCTCATGTGAGAAGTAATTAATATAATTTGAAGATCCACATATTGGGCATTTAACTAATATGGGGTCCAAAATAATTATGCGATCAAAAGACACCTTCATTTATGCAATCAATTTTCAAAATTATAAAAAATCTAGATTGTTTGGAAAATGGTAAGGTACTGTTGGAACATTTTCAACAATAATAATGGAGGAATGAAAGGAAGAAATTCCTTTGAATAACTATGATTGTTCAAGAGTTATCTTTGTTCAAATAATTATGTTAAAAAAATAATTATATTTGTTGGAAAATAGACAATTGTGTCTATTGGAAACAAACAATTGTGTCTATCAAGAAAAGGAACCTTTGCCTATAAATAGCACTTTCTAGTTTCTTGAAAATGAATGGAAAAAGGTAAGAGAGAAATAATTTCTATCATTCTCTTTTGTTTTTAAATTCTTTTTAGATTGCTGTTATAGTGTTTTGCTATAGCCAGACTCTAATAGGAGTTTAATAATCTTGTCATAGCCGAATGAGTGCTCCGTGGATTAATTTCTTTAATGCAAAACACAGTCAATCACTGCGCTTCACTATTTTTTCAAAGTTTATATACTGGTAACTCTTTTGTATACTATAAGTAGGAGTGAATAAAACCTTAAATAAAGTGACATTGTTACACATCTTAAAGTCATTTCTTGATTTTCTAATTTTGTGTTCTAACACATATATCTACCTTTTGCATGTGTAGTAACACAAAGAGACAAAAAGAAAATTAAAATGCTAATTAAAAATAATAATACATGTAATTATCAACAGATCAAATCAATGCATGTATCTAAATGAATTCTGAGTTAGGTAAGTGCTTAACTCTACTTGAGTCATTTGCATCTCCTATGTGTTGCAAAGTGAAGGAGTTCTAGAATATGGAAGATTGTTAAATATCTTTCACTATCTCGCTATTCAAAATCAACCGAAGATGGTGGATCTGCAAGTCATCAAGATAATAATTGTATATATATGTATATATATATATATAAAATATATATATATAATTCCTCAGTTGTAGGGAGGATCTAAAGAGAAAGCAGAAGATGTATCAACTTCAAGTATTCAACGACAAGAATGTCCATGTCCTTTCAAGTTTAATTGTGTAGACACATTCTATCTCCAAACTCCAAAGGACCCACAATTTAACTGTAATTCGATGTCATCTTTCAAGAAGAGAATCAAAAGCAAATGATAGCATACGACATTATTAAGAATGGAAAGTAATATGCGATGATATTATTAAAAAAATATATACATTCAAATCAAAATAAATCGCAACATCAAAAGGAGAGTTTCATTATGATTGAAATGTAGCTCATTTACAATCATCTTCCTCGAAATTCTCTTAAAACATTTTTAATCTGACCCCACCACTTGTTGAGACTATATAATTTTTTAATTTATCTTTTTCTTTATGCATATAATGTTACGTGTTGAAAGTTATTTTTTGGTGAATTGTGAACCATTTATTTCAAAATGAAATCTAGAAACTTTTAAATTAAAATACTAATTTAAAAATCATCCCACTTTCTTTTAAAGACTTAAATATAATCTTTTGATTAAAGTTGTATGGTTAATTACATATAATAATAGTAAAAAACGTGTAACTTATCTCTTGTAGTTGATAAGTTTATGGATCAACCACTCAAAGTGAAAGGGCAGTAAAAATGTAGTGGAAACCCATGCCCCTTTCTCTTTCCACCAAGCAATTGGAATGCGAGGGCACTCATTATTTTACCTCTACTAGTAGGCTTTTCCAAAAAGATTTGAAAATGAAAGGATTTTTGTTAAAATATAAAAATATAAAGCACAAGGATGCTTTGTACAGTAAACTAAAACTTATATATCTATAGATAGATATATAAAGAAATTGTTTCTCTCATTTCTTTTAAGTAGACTAGAAAAAATAAATTACATCAATTGTTACTCATAATCATAAAACCTTTTACTTTGGTCACTCGGATTTTGAAAAGTACATTTGCTAACTACTATTTCTTCTCCTGAGAATGTTAATGATCAAAATGTAATTTTTACAACAAAAAGTGCTCAAATAATTTTTTTATAAATTTTAAATTTATTATTATTAGGGTTTAGGGTATTAACCAACTACTTCACATCTATACATAATATGAAATTTCATTGAAGGTAAGAGGGAGGTGAGGTGGGATTAGGGTTGAGTTTCAAAGGAAAACCCAATAAGCTGACTCATGAACATTTCTACTTAGATGTAAACCAAAAATATTGCTACAAGAAGAGATAATTAGAGAAATGAATCCCTCAATAATATTAGCTAGTGAATCTTAAACTTAATCTCAACTTGTGAGTGATGATGATGATGCTGTTGCAGAAATGTAATTAGAAGGTGCAGGCTTGCAATGGTGATGTGTAGATAATTGTAAGTACCAAAACTGATAAAAAGCAAATCCAATATAAAATTGTATTACTATAATGACTAAAAATAGTATATTAGACATAAAGCTAAATCATTCACATGTATGATTTTCACAATTAATGTGTTGATCTTACATGCATGAACGGGGATGACGACGACGAGTTCTTTTTCCTTTGAGATGTTTTTAGAAGCTGCAGGCGGCCTTAGTAGTTCCATAAATCCCATGCAGTTGGATCAGTTTGCTTTTAAGGAGCAGCAGCTGCAACCGCAGCCACAGCCACAGCCATTGCTGCCGCCATTAAGCCTTATTGTCAAACTCAAACACGAGATTTGAAATATCGATTGGTGAGCAGCGGCAGGGAATGGCGCAGCCAATCTCCTCATTTGATCCAAGTTGGATGCCGCTGATGGCTACACCAAGCCACATTGCATCCCAACAACACAACCAATAGGCTAAGCCCAGGGAAGCTCAGTCTCCATTTCCAGACCTGTGGTCCAGCTGGGAGAATTGGCGTTGACGCCCTCTTTCCTCCAAATATTCATTGCTCAAGCAGCTGGTTTGCGAAGGGCAAACTTAAATGGTTTAATGTTTCTTTTCCTCATGTAATGCATGTGACTAGTACTTAATATAGTTTGAAGACCCCATAGATTGGGCATTTCACTAATTTGGGGCTCTAAATAATTATGACTCTATATCTGCAACAAAGCTTTTCTTCTCTTTCTCTAATTGCAAATATCTATCTATCCTCTGCATGTGTAGTAACATAGAGAGAAAATAGAAAATTAAAATGCAAATTAAAAATAAAAATACATGTAATTATCAACAGATCAATGCATATATCCGAATGAGTTCGAGTTGGGGAGGTGCTTGACTCCACCTGAGTCATTTGCATCCCCTATTTGCTTCAGAGTGAAAGAGTTCTGGTAGATGGAAGATCGTTACATATCTTTCACTATCATGCTAATCAAAATCAAGTGGATATCTGCAGGTCACCAAGATACATACATAATTCCTCAGTTGTACAGAGGATCTAAAGAGAAAACAAAAGATGCATCAACTTCAAGTATTCAATGATAAAAATATTCTCATGTCCTTTCAAGTTTATTTGTGTATATACTTTTTGTTTCTAAATTTCAAAAGATCCATGATTTCATCGTAATTCGATACCGTATTGAGAAGAGAAGTAAAAACAAAAGCAAAAGCAAAATCAAATGAGAAACGAGACATTATTTTAGATGAAAAGTAATATACAATGATATTATTTATAAAAGATACACGTATAAATCAAAATAATTCGTAATATCAAAAAGAGAGTTTTATTATGATCGAAATATAATTATTTCAATCAAATGACTTGTTTATTGATTTTTCACACAAATTAGTCTCACCACTACTCGATATTATATAATTTTTTAATTTAATATTTTCTTTATACATATAATGTTTAACGTGTAAAGTTATCTTTTCGTGAATTTTGTACCGTATATTTCAAAATGAAATCTCTAAACTTTTAAATTAAAACATTAATTTAAAAATAATCTCACTTTCCCGTGAAGACTTGAACATCTTTTAATTAAAGTCGTATGATTAATTACATATAATAATAGTAAAAAAACCTGTAACTTATCTCTTGTAGTCCATGAATTTATGGATCGACCACTCAAAGTGAAAAGGCAGTAAAAATATAGTGGAACCCCATTCCCCTTTCTCTTTCCACGAAGCAAATGAAATGCGAGGGCACTCATTATTTTGCCTCTACTAGAAGGCTTTTCCAAAAAGATACGAGAGTGAAAGAGTTTTTGTTAAAGATAAAAAAGGCACAAGGATGCTTTGTATAGTAAAACTAAAAATTATAAATCTGTATATAGATATATAAAGAAATTGTTTCTCTCTTTTCTTTTAAGTAGAATAGAAACGAATAAATTACATCAATTGTTACTCACAATCACAAAACCTTTTACTTTGGTCACTAAGATTTTGAAAAGTACATTTACTAACCAATATATTTCTCCTCCTGAGAAGGTTAAATTTACTATGTTAATGATCAAAATGTAATTTTTACAACAAAAAATGTTCAAATAATTTTTTTATAGATTATAAATTTATTATTATTATTATTAGGGTTTAGGGTATTAGCCAACTACTTCACATCTATACATAACATAAACGTTAATTAAAGGTAAGAAGGAGGTGAGGAGGGATTAGGCCCAGTAAGCTGACTCATGAACGTTTCTACTTTGATGTGAACCAAAAATATTGCTATTGGAAGAGTTAATTAGAAAAATGAATCCCTCAATAATATTAGCTAGTGAATCTTAATCTCAACTTGTGAGTGATGATGATGATGCACTTGTAGAAATGTAATTAGAAGGTGCAGGCTTGCAATGGTGATATGCAGATAAGTGTAAGTACCAAAACTGACAAAAAGCAAACCCACTATAAAGTTTCATTACTATAATGACTAAAAATAGTATATTAGACATAAAGCTAAACGAGCCTTCAAGGAATTGTTACATATATCTTTCCTATTACGTAATGTCAGCTCCTTGTTCCACGTCATAAGCCACAAATGGCATTCACCCTTTCACATGAGAATAAAGGAATATTCATCTGTTTCTTCCCAATTCAAGTAATCCTAGATTAAAGAAAGAGATAAGTATTGGGACCATTTCTAAGAGTCAAGAAAAAGCAGCATCAAGCATAAGAAAGTAAGCATTTTACTAACTCTGCACCCTGCAGCATACTAGAGTATAACCACCAAGTGGTTGAATAACCATTTTAGGGTTTCCTTGTTTTTTTCAACATATGGAAGAGATCAACTCACAAAGCTATCATTGGAACAAAAACTGTACACAGCAGACGACAAAATCTGCAATCTAACTGCTGCATTTGAATTTGAGGTCATCAAAGTCCTCATAATGAAGTATAGATGCTGTATACAATCTCTCTGCATTTCATCTAATTTTCCCTTTACTATCTGGGTCTGAATCAATTTCCAAAATTGTCACTGCTAAGTCTTTGCTTGTTGCAGTTCATAGAACATATAATCTTGACTGCTTTACAGTACACTTGAATCAGGCTCAATAGTTGATCGTAATCCCCCACGAACCATCATTTGTGAATAAAATTCAGCATGCTCCTGTCAGTTAAGGTAAATCAAAGATCATTATTCATCCCTATATAAACTGGCATCCAAGTCAACTCACTACAATTCAAACACTTGAAAAGCAACATATAGTGTTGGTAAGCACACTATTGAAGTCATTGCAGTTTATACATCTTGTACGTTCAAGCATGTCAAATCTCACCCTACAAATCACAGTCTAATGGAAGAAAAGGTTCTAAATATGTTAATCCCTGTATGGAAAATTAGGACTTAACTACAATAGACAAAATTTAAGATCTCAGCATTGATTTAAAAAACTTATATAACTGTATATTTTCAATATTGTTTTTTGGCCTTCTTAACTGTGTTTTATCTGTATCCAACTGTATGATGGACAAAACCAGATTATGCTATGCTTAAGTTATTGACCATATATATATACCAAAAAACAACATAGTCATCATGCTGCCAAGCAAACTAAGAAATCTAAGTCATCACAGCTCCTCAACATACCTACTACCATTTAAGCCTTCAGAAAACTGTTCCATAAATCAGTTTACTCATTTTAACAGCATGATGACTTGCAGGAAGAGAGCTCACATGGAAATTAATTATATTTACAACATAATAATGATTCATATGTTGAACAAGGACGTTATTGATTCTTACACATTGCAATTAGCTTTCATAGGTATGTCAATCAGAAAGCTCAGTCAAAGTACTGATACAGATGCATCAACCAGTAAATAATTATTCATAAATTTTCAAAACCACCTCTGACGGCCTTCTGCAAACATAAATAGAGGACTTTATCATGTTACAAGAATCTTAGTTATAGAGAATATCACTTTCATTTCAATAACACTAGACATCCAACAAAATGGTTATTGATTAAATGATCGATGTGTCACAGTGGCGCACATAAATGCAACTTAGGAAACCTCTAGCTAGTGGATCACTTAGATCCCTGAGATTGCATATTTCTCTAAGACCATAGTGGTTTCATTGAGCCTTTCACTATTAGCATAACAAACGGAGGGACAAGCAATTTTTAAACTTGATAATAACAAGACAGCCACTTCATTATGAAAATCATATATGCAACAACAAAAAGTCACATAAGAGACAAGACCAAATAAGTAACTACCAAAATCAACTTCAAATGGTCATTGAATATCCATGTCACATTCATGTTTAAAGCGCATAAAGAACATTTGTACTTAAAATGTTCATTGAACATCCATGTCATATTCATGTTCAAAGAACATAAAGAACATTTGTACAAGGAAATATAAGGGTAAGGGCATATGTCTTTTTGTGTGAAGATGCATATGAGCATATGGAAGATTACTAGCTTAGTGCATTTTTTAATTGAATATTTATGGTAAAATCTCCTTAAAGTAAAGAACTGGCATATCCTTATGAGAGTGATCAACTTTATATGACTATATTCCACAATGGTGCTTCTAAAAGCAGAATTTAAACACATCTAAAATAAACAAAATGATTTAGTATAGGGGGGCAACATAGCTGCCCTAAGACTAGCAAAATATATCAGGACTTTAAGGCAACAGTAAGCTAGATACTTGCATCCTTAACGCTTAATCAAAAGCTTGATATGTTCATTCAAATAACGGAGCAAATGCAAAAACAAAACATACAAGTCTATGAACGTAGACCTAGACAAAGTAAACTTAAACATACAAGTAGTAGGCTTAAATGAATATCAATTATTATTGACAAAAAGAAAATAAAATAAACCAAGAAAAAGGAAAGAATGAATATAAATAATGCACAGAACAATATAAAAAACAAGCCAAAAATCCACATCATAGAAATAAAGTTCATAACACCAAAGAAAAAACATACCTTAACTGTGACGATTACAACTGCCACTCCATTCTCTCGCGATACATGAAACAGTTTTCTTGCACCATCAGGTGTAACAGATGGAACAATTTGGGGCAAAACCTTTGCAACTGGAAGAGAATCACAAGAATAAGACAAATTATCACAAGTCTTGCCCCATTTGTTAAAAATGCAAAAGCAAACACAAACTGATGGCAATGTCATGATCAATTTTCAAATAAGACCAATCTTTTAACTGCTTAGTTTGTTTGATAGAGAGGTGAAACATGTGGTTTGTATAAAAGCTGCTTAACAATGAAACTTTAGATATTAACTTCTAGACTACATCAACTAATTTCATTTTTACACATGCTTAAAATTAAACAAATAAAATTACCCAAGTTTTCCGAATGGCGAGTATCATCAATCAGCAGAACTCTATAACTGTCTCCTCTCCCAGTGCCTTTCTGATCCCTCAGGCGCCCAATATCACCACCTGCGATCATAAGAAATAAAATTACTAAGCAAATGAATTATCCATCGAGGGACTGAAATGAAGACATCCCTTGCACTATGGACTGAAATGAAGGCATCCCTGACATGCGAAAGCAATGAAACAAAATATGCCATTCACTCTAAAACATGAGTTTCCTACCCGGGATCAACACAAATGATACAACTGGCTAATATTTTGTCGAAAGATAGAAACAAGGGACTAATTGGATAAGTCTTTGGTTGTTTCTTGTTTGTCTAAATAATAGCTACATCCTTTGAGGAAAAAAAAAAGTACTTTTACATACGAACAAAGCCATCCTTTATTAATATAAAAACCAGAAAAAGATTAAACTTTCATGCTTTGTATTAAAAAAATGATGAAAAACATAAGCGAGCAACAAAAATGGAACCGCGTCATCGTAAAGGGAAACATCACAGACTCGTTCATTTCATTTGCTCCAAATGAGAAGATTCTAAAAGTTGAACTCCACAATTTTCCATTTCTTTCCGATCTTGTCAATCGTCTGTTTCTTACTAGCAATTGTGTTGAAGGTTAGTACTTAAATTAGAGTAAAACCATTGTTTTTTATTCAAAAGAAACGAACATTTACATTAATAATTCTTACAATTAATTAAAATGAAAAAAAAAAGTAGAGAAAACAAAATCCCAAATTAAGATTTCCTATGTCCATCTTCTTTTAACCAGAAGAAACGAAACCGTTGACAGGAAAATCAAAAGCAAGAAAAAAAAATCGAATCTTACCTTCAAGAACTTGAGTAGAAGGGTCGAACTGGGACTGGTCCAAGCTGGGTCGTTCCAATACACCAGCACCACCACTCTTGAAAGAGCCAAACTTCGCTTTCACACCCAAAAATTTCGAACCTAATTTTCCTCCTGGGTTTTGCTTCCCAACCCCGGATTTCCTCCAAGTAGGAGCTGACGGAAGATGCTGAAGCTTCACCAGAGTGAACGACGACGTGGTTGCTGTCACTGCAACAACCGCCATAACGGGAATTTGCCTGCTTCTTTTGTAACTTCCTTTCTCTTTTGCTAAAACGGCTCTTAACAAATTGCAGTTATTACTTCGGTGAAGCAAATGGAATAGGAAATCGGAAATTCTGTGCTTTAACTGCTCATAACTCTCTCCTATTTCCCTTTTTTTTTTTTCTCCTTATTTATTTTAATTTACTTTTATTAATGTTGGGTCCCACCAGATCGCGGCGTGATTGGAAACGAGCGGATGGGATTCGCTGATGCAAAATTTTTTGTTTCTGGAAGTTTCTGGGGTCTCTGGTTTAGCGTGATAATTTTTTTTTCTCTTTTTCTTATTTTTTGTATTTGTGGTGAAAAATTTATAAAGAAGAGAAGATAAAAATAAAAAAGCATGGCAAACAGTCGGACACTTGTGACATAGATTTATGTTTCGTGGCCTTAGTTAGTGTAAGCGTCGCGGATCGTCGAAAATAGATTAACATGTCTATCGGGTTGAAGCTTCGGAATTGTGCTTTAAGTGTTATTAAATTTTAAAATATAACTAAATGTTCAGTAGAGTGAGACACTTGCAAAAGATTTTAAGATTAAGATAACTTCAATATATATTGTGTCATAAAATTTATATTAGTAAAAAATATATAAATTTTAGATTTAAAAAAAAATAATATTTATTAAATATATTTTTTGAATTAAAAATATAAATCTATAATAAGTGGTATCAGGCTCAATATTTTATTCTATTTCACACCAAACATCACCAAGACAGAGTAAATAAATCACTTCAAAAAATAAATAAACAAGATGCTTTCAAATATCATAAATCAAGCGTATCAGGTTTTCAGATGCTTTACAAGCAATGACATTGCACCATCAAGTTAGCTTTTTATGAAAAGGATATTAGCTCGATGACGGTATCATAACAAATTCAAATCTTTATTAATGTAGGATTCTCATGAGTGATACAAATGTACCTTTTCAATTGTCAAACATATATATATTATTAGAGTACACATTATTAAAGAAATGTCATGAATTTTATATTGAAAATATAATTTGAAACCTTGTCCATAGATATGGACCCATAAAATTAGGTTGAAAATACAAATACAGAGTCTTTTACATGATGACTTAGATAATTTTCAATTCAAAAATATTCTCATAGGATATGATAGTTTAATTAAATGAATAAGATATTAATTAAAAATGAAATTAATCTTCTTAAAATATCAATATAAATGTGTAAAAATAATAAAAATCATAATATATAATGTAAAATAGTTAAAACCATAATATATGATGTAAAATAGTTGAAAATCGATATTATTGTCTTAAAACTTCAACTATATGACAATTGTGAATGTAAAAAAAGAACAATAATAAGGGTAACATGATGTTATTACACATTAAAAATATTTCAATATCAATTTGTTTCCTTTAAATTCCTTTTTTTGAAAATCATTAATTGTAAAAGGTCGTTAAAAAGTTTTAATCTAGACAAGGAAGAATAGGTAAAATAACATTCTATTTTATATAAAATAGGTAAAATGTGGCAGAATTATGCTAAAATTTTTTATTTTGAAAATTTTATTTGTAAAAATAGGTAAAAAACGTATAAAATATATTGTATATTATTGTATTAATAAAAATAAATCAGATTAAATGTAAAGTGAAAGTTCTAATAAATATAAGTATTAGTAAGATAATATATTATTTTTTACTTTACATTGAAATTAAGTGGCTAATTGAAAAATATACTTAAATTTAAAAAGATGAGGATTTCTTTTGATTGGTTAGATACATGAATATGTTATTTTTTATATTTAAATTTGACAAATATTATTATTAAATTAGGAAAATCCAAGAGGCGTTGGCGCCCTTTTCGCGTGAACATGAAAGGATCAAAGAAACGACGTCGCATTGCATCACAATAAATTAGTAAATGGCCTTCCGTTACTTATAAAGGCAAACGCTTTCTTTGCTTTCCCCGGACTCTAAAAAAGGACAACAGTGGTAAGTGAGAGAGCTCACTCACTACATTAACTCTCAATTTCAACCAAAAAAACAAAGAAAATCAAAAGCCCCAAAATCTGTTTTCATCTCTCTCCCTCCCTCTCTCTTTTATTTTTTAAAGAAAAAAATTGGTACATTCTCTATTTTCTCTATTTTTAATCATTATTTTCCATTTTTACTGGTGATTTCTTGCTTATTAAGAGCATTTTTTTGGGGTAAAAACAAACAAACATCTAAATTGTTAGGAAGTTTTGGGTTTTGTGAAAAAGAATTGTAAATTTTTCTTGGATTGCTTTAATGTGTTTTTTTTTTTCTTTTGCTTAAAGTTTTCCTTGGGGGTTAAATATTTTATATATTTGGAAAAGGGAAATTATTCTAGACATAAAAGATTTGATATTTGTTGCCATGATTAGTTTTTCAAGTTCAGAGGTAACATTCAAAATTTGGGTTTTCTTTTTTTTTTAAAAAAAAAAAAGAATTTATGATTTTTCTTGGACATTTTTTGTTGCTTTAATTTGTTTCACACATGCACTTATTGGTTTTCAATTTGTACTGTTGGATAAGCCTTAGGGAAGGAATCAGGGGTCTTAATTTTGTTATGTGATTTTTCTTGTTGATGTTTGAGCATGTTAGTGACTTAGAAATCTTCAGAATACCTTAAGAATTGAACCTTATTTGTAAATAATATGCGTTTTAGCATAGTGTTTGCTTACTTGGACTGCTATTAAATGTGTAATTCAATAGGTTTCTTTTGATGAATAAACCCTAAAGAGACTAACGTGTTGATTTCCAGAAATTTTCTTTGCTGGTGTATAGATATAATTATTCGAGGAGAGTAGTGCTTAGGCAGGCTAGAGAGCATGGACACCTCAAATGTGTGTCCAACCGAGGATGCTATTCAAGCATTTTTGGACTACTTGGTTGAGCCTATGCTACCTAGTAAATATTCTTTATGGGAAACTCCAACACTAGATAAACAGCAGGCAGTCGCAAAACAGGTGCCTTTCCTTCGCATCCAAATACTATATTTTTGTTTTGTTATGCACATCCATAATCTATTACATACTCTGCATGGCAGGGGATTCATGTTTTTTGATAAGATAAATTGCTTTAGCTAATCAGTGATGGAGAATTTTTATGCTTCTCCTCTATTACGTCCTTTTCGCATTAGTGAATTCTGGACACAGATTAAGTGAAGAAGAATGAGGAGAATGCAATTCAGTTGGTGCAAAATTTGGGGTTCTAATACTATTAGATTGAAATGGGAGTATGACTTAGTAGACTATGTGTGTTTTTCTTAATATATGCACTTTTAATGCTTTGTTTACGTTCAATGTGCATTCATCTTAAATTTTACAAGGAGAGGAGGTGTGAAAAGGTTCAAGAATTGCCTGGTGGTGATTTGTTAAAAATGAGCTTGTACCATGCAGGAATGACTAGAAGTAGTTATTTAAAAAGGTTTAGTCAGGAGCTGATGTCTATGCTAGAGGGTTGTAGAAATGCACAAGCACCCCCTTTCAAGAATAGATGCATATATGTGTGGTCAGTATAATCCAACTCTTATATTTGTTCTTTTTCTTTTGTAATTCTCCTTTAGGTGCGTGCTGTTGTGTTGCTTTACAATTATTATCACCGGAAAAGACATCTGCACTTGGAGTATCTTGGTTTTGAGCCATTTTGTAAGTTGGCTTTAGTCGCGAAACCAAATCTGAAGTCATATATGAATCTCATGCTAAGGTCTGATGATACTGAATTGAGTGACCTTGGGAAGCAGATTTCCTTGACAGAGAAAGCCATCAAGGATGCATGTGATATATCTACAAGTTTAGATGCATCAAGGGAGGTTCCAAGCACAAAGGGATGGCCAGTTTCAAAAGTTGCTATATTTTTAATTGACCTGAGGAAAGAGAATTGTGCCTTGCAGAATGGTAGCATTGCTGAGGGTGTATGGTCAGTGATTGAAAAAGATGTGCCTGTGTTCTGTTGCAGTTCAGATGGTTCTACTGAGGCAAAACATATGAATAAAAACCCAACAGAAAAAAAGCATATGAACAAAAGAAAAAGAACCCCTAATAAACCTTTGCAAGATGAATTGGGTGCTGATGAAAGTTGCTTCCAGCAAGTTGCTTTCTCAGCTGTCAAGGAAGCAACAAATAATGGTAAACTACCAACACTTTACACGTTAATTGTTGAATAATTTGTTAAATATGGATTCCAGGCAGTTAGTAGTAAAGAATCTCATTGTTATCCTTTTAGTGTAGCAAATATTAAAAGCTTAAAATATTGAATTTAAAGCAGTTGCTTCAATTAAAGTCTTGAAGAATTAGCATTTAGCAGTATCAACTTTGAGTTGACTATTGTCTTGTTTGCATCTTGTTTGACAGAATAATCATGTTCCTTGTTGGAAAAGATCAATGGTTGCCAAAATTTTTTTTCAATTTGAAGAATCCTTGTTTTCTCCTAACAAACCAAGTTAGATGTTGGCTTATACACATTTGACATGATATGTTTAAATTATTTAGCAATACAATTACAATCATAAAAGTATTATTAGGAAAAATGATATAACCATTAAATCAGCAGCTTGGATTTTAAGGTAAAAGATGTTGCTTGAAAACCTCAAAGGATTAGGATTAGGCTGTATTAAACTGAATTAATTTCATTTATGCTGTTTATATCGAGGAATGTAGTGAAGGACTGATTCAAGAAACTAACAGTTAGGTCTATACTGGCCTAGGGTTGGAAAAGCAGGTTTTAGGTTTGTTAGTATAGAGAATGGAGTTCAGCGTTAATATTTAATTGCTGTTTAAACTGGAAGAATTTAATAACAAAAAATTGGATGGGATTGAATGAAGTTGTTTGTCGGAAATTGGGAGTAGTGGCAAGATTACAATACAGCAGGTTCATTGGTGCTATTCCCTTTTTGTCAGCAAGAACTACCCAGATACTGTAATAATGGAAAGTTGAAAGAAGAAAAAGTATGCAGGGAGAAAACAATGTGTCTATATATATTATATGTATGTATGTATATGCTAATTCTAAATTGGAGCTGCTTTCCTGAAATCATCTGATAAAGGAATAAAGCCCTATTTATTTAAATTAAAGAGTTAAAATAATCCTAATAACTAACTACACCCAGGATAAGACCTAGTGGACCAAAAGCAAACGTTATCAAAGTAACACTAGATTTGAAAGTTGATAAGCTGAAAAATAATTGCACTAGTGACCTAGCAAATTCCAATTATGCTTCCTAGGATCAGAAAGGCTTCTTTGTTCTTGAAGAATTTATGATTTTGGCTAAATTTGTGTATCACTAGTAGCCTGATGCCTCGACTATGATGTCCTTTTAATGTACACTTACACTAGCCAAAGAACCCACAAACCAATACAAACACATGCATACATCTTCACACACATAGACCATGTATTTTATGATCAGCTGCATCATTGAGTTCGTTGGACTGGGAAATAGCTGTTACATAAATTATTATCCTTTTTTTTTCTAATATGGTTTTAATTGTTGGACGATTTGCGGATAAGTTGGTAATTAACAACTTATGCATGGAACAGGCATCAGTCAAAGTGACCTCACCATCATAGAGAGCCATATTGTATATTCTTTGAGTAAAGAGAAGACAGCCACTCGCTTTTACATAATGCAGTGCGTTCATGCAGAAAAAGACTGTTCTCTTTGGATACCAATTAAGGATGTTATTAACAGGTTTGATTTTAGTGAATGCCATTTATTTTTATCTTTATTTGCTTGTCATGTGATCTCTGTTTTCTGGTATTTCCTCTCTGGGTGGTGTCAAAGGGATGTTTTGAAGATATTAATTGGGTTAGTGTTATTCTCTTTCCAAATGATATGTGTTTGGTTTGGTATTGTACATGAGCATATTGTAGAGTTCACCTATCTGTTTTTAATTTCTAGAGTCCAGACTGGTTAGTGAATGCTTATTTAGGTAACAAGATTTCATGCTTGAGAGTGATATTAATTACATCAATAGAGTGATGCACTTATTATAGAGATGAAGATGGTAGGCTGAATGCACTTTATTGTCACATGCTTTCACTGCAATTGTCTTCCAGTCGTAAGTTACATCATTGTGAAAGTTTTCAATATCATGAGGTATCATTGTAGGAACTGGGATAATGCACATTTGCACGGTTGTGATAGGAACTGATACCAGTTGGACATTTGTATGATTGTGGCAGGACTTGATACCATGGACCATTTTATGTATCAAGTCTTTTCTTTTGAATGATGATTAAGTAAGGCTTCACTTGGTCATTGCTTTTACAACTTGTTTTTGCTCCCAAAAGCAATAAGTAAAGTGCGTTTGCATCTGTAAGCAAAAAAAAAAAAAACTTTTTGGAAGATTAAAAACCTATCATTTGACTTTCACGTGTAAAGAATGTGTACTTTTACTTCTATGTAGAACTATATGTTCAAATTAGTTTGGTCACTTACTCATCTTTATCAAATATAATTTTGCCTTTTACTACTATTTGCTTTTGCTTTATGATAACTTTTTTGAACACAAAACGTAAGTAATATCAACTAAAATGGATCCTAAGTGTATGCCAACAGAATTTTTAGAAATAATACAAAATGTTAAAAACTGATAAATCAAGTAATAGAAATGGTTAGATAATGTAGGAGAGTGACAGTTTGTAAGTACCTACTTGCAGAGGAGGGAAAAATTGGGGTACCACTTAATTTAGTAAAATAACAGATCAAGCTGGTAAGAGACTAACTCTGTAAAGTAGAGTTGTATAAATAATGTAAAATAGAGCTGATAGAACATGGATGAATTGGCTACCATTTTATTTCTTTGTTTCATATTTACCTTTTTGAATAAAAAATTAACACTGTAAATTTGCTGATTAAGCTTCTTGCATTATTAGCTTGCAGGGTCCTTTAGTCAAAAAGAATTCCTCCCACTGGATGCACTCTTCTGCTGTTGAATACTTCCACCTGCTTCCTTTTGTACGGATCATTTCTCAATGGTTCTTGAGGTTTGTGATATTTATTTAATGTAGGCTAAATTACATCCCCTTGCATAGTGGGAAAAGGCTTAGATTGTTGTTTTTGTATGATAAGTTGAATTCTCATACAGGTTGCTCCGAAATTGTGGAGACAACTACTATATACATCCATTAAATGTCATCTGGGAGTTGTTATTAAATGATAAATTTGCTCTATATTGTAGGTTAGTGCTTCTGTCTGTTAGAGGACAGATAAAATCATATTTGTAAATGTGGAAAAACCAATATCTGTTTCAATCTAGGAAAATGCAAATGTTTGTCTACTTAGAAATATTACGTATGATGCCAAGTGTGTCATGCACAATTTGCTATGCGATACAAAGTTCATTGAACTGTTAGATTGGGGGATGCTTGATGTTTGGATTTAATCATAAGGACAAACACAAAAAATAAGGATGGGAAACATTGTTTTTGAGATGTTTGGTTGATCTGTAATTAGAGGAAAAATATTGAAGATTAGTATATATGCTGTAATACACTATTATCTGCATGCTTTTAATTTAGAAGTTATGATTTCTCTGCATAAAGCTCTTGCAAGTTCGATTTGGATTTCGTGGAGTTCTCATCACTCACCTGAGCACTAGATCTTAATATTTGGGAGTATAGGATTTGTCATCATCTTGAACGTTTCACTTTACCACATGTACCATTATATTGATACTAGAGTTTAAATATTTGGCTAAGCTTTTCTGAAGAAATATTTATATCCCTATCAAACTCTGTTTTCCCTAACAGGAAAATAATTGTTTTAGAAGTATGCCCTCGGTTTGGCCCCCGATCAGGCTTACCCTCCTTAGGTGCTTCGCATTTGTTTTAGTATATGCTTGGAAGATTATTCGTTCACACTGTGATATGGGACACTGAGCTTGTTTGGCTTTTAAAGTTACTTGCAAGGTTCTTTGAGGTTTAAAAAGATAATAAAAAATGGTTAAAATGCATTCTGGAATCAAGGTCAAGGGAGAAATTGGGGGTCTAGCTAGTTGTTAGGTGCTGTCCAGGTTTTACAAACAGTGCCTGAACAGTGTTTGAATTTAGGGTTGAATTCTATAGGTGAATTATTGTAGGTAGGACTGGGGTCATGAGAAGTAGTATTTATGGTTTTACTGCAAAATCAACTTATTTCAGTTCTGAATTTTAGTTAAGACTCAACAAAATTGAATAGAAGGAGAAGAAGAAAGTTCCAAGCTGCACAAGTAGGTTTCCTTGGGCATTACACCTTTGGTTGACTGCTTCATGCATTCACAAAGGGTACTAATTCTGAAATCCTTGAAAATAGGTTTCTATTAGTGAAAGCATTACCTTGTTTGAGATCCAAAATAGAAACTAACAAAATTGACTTAAAACCATCTCCTAAGCTGCAAAGGAGAACCCAATAACATAAGAAATGCCTAAAATAAGACCCTTGGACTCAAAATCTTGTGTTTATAGCAACTCTGAAGTTACCAGAGTAGTCCCTAACACTTGAAACTGAAGAAAAAGGACCTATGAGATCAAACCTGCAATGTTTAACTTGAAGAAATATAAATTACATGACAATTTTAACTAATAAAGCCTCCTTGAGCTCCCAACCTTAGCCTACCTTCGGTGGCTGCTATCACTGGACTTGAGTTCACTTACCACCCAAGTTTCCTATTTAAATGGATATTTGTATGGATTACTTCTGCCATATCTCACTAATGTTATTTATGTTTGTGTGCCTGTGTATGTATGCATGTGTCTTCCTTTTTTACTTTTTCTGATTATCCCTTTACAATTTCTGTTGCGGGGATGTTCTTCCAAACAGTTCACAGGATCAGGAGTCAGTACTGGAAGTGGTAAATGAATATGGCCCTGAAATGACAGAAAAACCTTGTGAGCCAGAAGCTGTTAATAACAGAAATAGAAATATGATTAGTGGTGGAGTAGTAGAGGCTCTCAGTAACAGCACCAATGCTGAATCAGAAAATCAGAATGAGAAGAATGAGCTTTGTACAGATGGCATCTTGGATGCTATTGATGGGCCTTGGAATATGGATGTCAACGACAATTTTGTGGTTTACTCTGAACAAACATTAACATGCAAAAATCTTGCTGAGAAAGTCCAACATGATGCTCAGCTAAAGATGAATTCTTTTGCAGAGAGCGATTCCGATGGTGCAACTAATGTTGCTAAGGTGTGGGCTAATAACTGCTTTTGATTTGTCAACAATTGAAAAATGCTAATTAGATTAGAGAATTTTTGTTCGATAACAAAGGAACTAGATACTGTATTTCTTTGCAGTCAACATGATTCACTATGAATATTTTATATAATATCAACTTCTGGAATTTTTTTCAGCCCTTAGTACCGGAAATTTTTTCAGCACTTAGTACTGGAAATTTTTTCAGCACATGGTACATAACAATGTTGAGTTAACAATTGAAAAATGTTCATTAGGTTTGAGAATTTTTATTATTAACAAGGTACACTAAGGATGTTTTTTATTTCAGCACTCATCACTTAACCATGCTGAGTGGATCTACTGATGCATGCCAAAATAACTATATAAATTAAAAAGAGTATTAGTTTGTCAGTTTTTGAAGGGGGTTTGTTGGGCATACACATGGAGACCAGACCAGTATCTCTGTACCACATTGGCAGAAATCTCACCCCCTATTTGGTTCCTTGTAAGCCCCTTTGTAAAACAACTTTTTAGTTTAAGAAGAAGCCTATGCTATGGGTCAAACAGTCCAAGGAAGCTAGGCTTTTGTTTATCATTCAGTTATTTGTTGGTGCTTTGTTTAACCTTTTAAGCTTCACTATTCTTTTCTTGTCTACTTTTTAGTTATTGTATCAAATGTAATCCTGAAATTTGGGTGCAGTTTGAGGTGGTTGATTCGATATTTCAAAGCATTTGTCATTCTAGAAAAGCAGCATGCAAATATATGCCTTCTTGTCAGGATGGGATGCCTACAGGCAATCATGCTCCAGTTATTCATGAGTCCAACTCCGAATATTCTGCCAAACTACAAAATATTGTAGCCTCAAAGGAACACATCTTGTCAGAAACTGCTTGGAGAGTTCTACATAGAAAAAGGGATAAACTGGTATGATTTTTTTTTTATTATTTTTTTCATTTGTCAAATGGTGCTTAAAATGCATGCCTTCTTTGACTAATCAATCACACAAAGACAGTTGAACTTGTAGTAGTATGCTGACCACATTTATTCTGTAGATGATATTGGTAATATCTAGTCAGATAACCTGTGTATAGGCAGCAGTCTTTAAACATCTGAATACAATCACCTATAATTTATCCTTGAAAGTCCCATTTTGAAGTGATTCATTCTCCTTTATCTCATATTTGTTTCATCCTTAGGTTCGTCAGCTACGCAATATTGGAGATGAGATTGCTCAGTGTGATAAACAGATCCAAACTATTTTGAGTGGTATTTTTTTCCATTGCTCTTGTTTTATGCTTCATCTTCTTTAATCGATGATATGCTCTGTTCTTTCCTATTTTTCTTTTATAGTTCTGTATTTTTGATTAACGGTTAGTGTGCCACTGTGCTATAACACACTAAAATGGATCCAATTTTTGTGTAGTCACAATCAACCAGAGTCATCTGCTTGTGTATATATATTTTTTTTGAAGGGCATGAACATTTCACTGAAAGAGCTGGCAAGGGGGTTGCCAGAAAAAAGCAGAGAGGGTAGAGAAAAATCCCTTCAGCTGCTAATCCCCTGTTACAAAGAGACCTTATGGGCCACACAATTCAGCCACAAAAAAGCAACAAGTCCCCATTACAAGGGTCCTAAATGGCAACACAGTTCAGCCACAGAACACAAGAAAAAAAAATGCAAAGGGGCAGAAAATATTCATGCCAACCTGTACATGCAGAAATACCCCAAAATCAGAGAAAGACGGGTAGTTTTTGCTTTTGGTTTTGCCCTTTTTTTTTTCTTTTGAGAAGGGTGTGAATGTTGGGTGAACTGAGTGGGTGGGTGGCCTTGAGAATGACAGTCTGAATTATGCGTATTGAGTCAAAGTAGTAGCCACATGGATTTTCTGGTGACCAGGAATTCAGTTCGCTTTTCCAATGTGAAGTTCCGGTCATTTTCATTGAAATACAACAAATGGTAATCACATTTTGGATTCTTATTTTAGATTTTTACCTTTCCTAATCCTAATATGCTGTTTTAGCTATTGCTAAATGCGCAGCAACTAAATGGGTGATTATATATACAAGGCTTACTGTGCCGATAGACTGTTTAACTCTCTTTACTATGCTACGAGTTAAAGTCAAGCATTATGTACTTTCTGAGATGTAAATTACATTTGCTAGAGGGGCTTCTGAAATTTAGTTGATGATTGTTTTCTCCAGGACTCACCTTCTTTTGCTTGTCTCCTTTTTTTTTTTTTTTAATTTCTTTCTTTTCTTCTTGTCTTTATTTTATTGCCATTCTGGACTCACCTTATTTAAGTTCCATTACTTTCTCTTGTCGGTAGACCATTACTTTCTAAGTCATAAACAGCATAATTAAAGTTAATAAACAAAGTTTCAGACAATTACTTACTTGGAATGTGTTAAATACAATCTATACGGAGATTCCATTACTCTTATGAGGTTCATTTAGCTTTTAGGGTTTACCTGAAGTCACAAATCCTGTTCAGCAAAGTATGTTAAAAATAGCATGAGCTTTAATGCATTATGGAGTTCTAATTGCTTTAGGAGATAAATTCCAGTTCAATCACTTAACTTAATAAGTCAGTTGTGCAGAGCAAGTCATTGAGTGCAAGTTCTTTTATTTAAACCAGAAGAGGTGCACATGCTTACTAATTTCATAGTCTTTATTGATTGATCCTTTGCTATCTCAATGGAACTGTTAAGGCAAGATCAAAGGTTACAGGTTAGAAAGTTGCAGGTCCCTTTACTCTATGACTTGGGTTAAACAACTCAGGGTTTGGAGTAAATTTAAATAGCTCAAAGCTGATTTGTTAATATTTCTTTCCAACTTTGTATAGGTGGAGAAGATGATTTGGAATTAAAGATAGACTTGATCATAGAAGGTTGTAATGATGTTTGTCTAAGGAGTGCTAGCCAAGGGAGGACATCCCATGATTATGAGGACCAATGTTCAACTCATTACATTAAAAGAAACAGATTGTCAGAGGAAGCTCTCAGCACCCAAAATCCATGTCAGGCAAGCTTAGCCAAAAGACTTCTTCTTTTCTTTCCATTTGTAGTTCAAATATCATTTTACGGTCCATTTGGTAAGTGGAAAAAAACTTCGTTGGGGAAAATTTATTTGTGTAAAATATTTTATAGGAAAATTTAATGTTTTCTGTTATATGGATAAACTGTCTAAAACATTTTTTGTCTTTTGGATCATCTTGTAAAAAATATTTTCCACCATGACTCTAATTTTAAAAATTTTATACAAAGGGTACCTTCTAAGAAACCATGGATTGTTAGACCTAAATCATTATTAGGATTTTTAAATCTAAATAATTCTCAACGTTCTTTAGATCTAAACCTTTTTTTAGTTCTCCGGAGATGTGGTCAACGGGGGTTTTTCCCGTTGAACCGTAGACTGTTTTACATCTGGAATAAGTTTCAGTTTTCCAAACAAGTATAAGTCCTGAAAACTCTTTTTGGAAAATATTTTACGTCAAAACAAACGAAGCCTTATTCTAGAAAGTGATTGCTTTAACACAAAATGTCTGAATACCAGTAAATATAGGCACCCGTTCACCTGGAGATCTATTGTGTGCTTTATTACAGAAGTTATAATACCTCTTTCCATAATCATTGTCTCCATAAAAAATGACACAAGCTTCAAAATAAACTTAGAAGTTAAAGTTGTCTTCCAAAAACTCTCCTTTAGCAAGCAGAGTATAAGAATGCGCAAATCTCAATGTGATCTTTTGAAAGGTAAATTGGAAAGTAAAATACCTAAAAGTATAGCTCTTGATAAGTGGTAAGACATTGATTATGGGAATCCAAAAATTAAAGAAGTGGTAATTCCTTAGGGGATGGGGTAGTATCTTAGTATTGACCATTTTTATATTTTTGAAGCCCTTAAAGTAGTAGCTTAAGCCGTAATTCCAAATTGGAATTTTTATGCTTTTCCCTTGTTTAGCATATAATGATTAAAATTTTTCTCATCCAGCAGGAGTTGGATGGTATATGCAACAAGAACAATTGGATGTTACCAACTTATCATGTATTTCCATCAGATGGTAAGATCTTTCACTTCAAGGTACATTCAGAAATATGTTATACAATTTAATACGGTATAAATGCTATAGCTGCTCCTGTCTCTCGATCTGTAAATGATGAGATTTTTGAGGAACGATTGTTCTGTGATAGGCTTTTGATTGCTTCCTTCATGTTCGAGTCATGTTTCTCTAACTGTGAGATGTCTTTAACAAATTACCTTATTATCTAGTGTATGGCCATTAATTGCTTTGGAATGAAGTGTTAATAAAACAAGAAAAATGCAAGAACTAATGAGTCTATTTTGAATTTTGAAGGTGGATATCAAGCCAAAGTAACTGTAAAAGGGGTGAATATTGAGTCTTCAAGTGTGGGCGATGCTTGTCCTAAACCCTCAGAAGCAAGAGGATCAGCTGCAGCAGAGATGTTGGCCAAGCTGAATAGCATGCTAACTCCAGCCCCTTAGTTCTAGGCTGAAGGTAGATGGGGCAAGGACTGATGATGGTTTTTGTTTGTTCCCATCTAATTAACTGTTTAGAGGACATCTACAGTCCACCTAGGGTTAATCGAATTAAACTGCTTATATAGTCTAGTATTTTCAGTTCTATAGTTGGTGTGCCTTGAGTGGAGCACTTACCGGGTAAATCGTTGGCTAATGCAGATTGGTATTGGCTCAACCTCTTAGTAAACGATGCAGCTCTTATTTTTGCTTGAGTCGAACATCTTACTTTAGTTTCATTCTGCGGGAGAATAGAGAAAAATATAAATATCTATTTTTAGTACGAAAAAATATCTGATACACGTCATCAAATCTTAACACTTTATTTATAAATGATCATTTTTTTTAAAAAAAACTAAAAAGTTAATATTAAAATTTATATTTTATTAATTTTTTATTTCTTTTAAAATAATACTTCATTGACGATGAAACGTGAATTTAATAACATGACAGTGTATAAAAACTATGACAGCACATTTCTGAAATTGCTTATCTATCAAGAGTTGCATGTACGAGTATCCCACTGCCTGGAAATTTGAGCTCTGGATAGACATCGAAAAGTGGGAGAGAGCCTCCTACGACGTGCATATTTACCCCTATGAAAGAATATGCTTCATCTCAGCCTTATATCGTGGAGGGGCTGGACTATAAAAGACCTAAATAATATTGGGGGGTATGCTGTATTTCTTAACATGGTACTACTACGTAACCTGAATTTGGAGCCTTCCAAAATGAAGATGGAAATTGAATCATGGCTTGTATTCCTAACAAGCATGTCTGCTTGAGCGCACACCATATACCACACGCACCCAAAGAGACACACACAGATTGCCTTCACTCAATAATATGAATTGAAAAAGAAAAGAAAATCCCGACTTTACAGCTACCTAAAGGGTTTCCTTTTTGTTTCCTTCTCTCCTTTTTTTTTTTTTTTGGTTTTTTTGTTTTGTTTTTCTTTCTCTGTGAGGAGAGGCATTTGAGATCAGAAATTGGCCTCATCCTCAGCAAATTTCAATAAGAACTTCAAAATTGAAGGCTTGGGATCATCTTCAACTCCTTTGTCCCTGGTTTCAAAAATCCCTTTCATAATACGAGTGTACAGCCTTTCCAGCTGAGGAATACTGTAGCTTTTGGTTCGCTCCACAAACAGTTGCTTGGCAGATTCCACTTGGTTTGAAATCTCGTCATCTGCCATTCTAATGTCCTCGGATCCACTCCCATTTATCAGATCAGAAGCTTCTGTACAACTTTCTTGCTGGTTGCCATCACCACAAGTAGATTCAGGCCTCTCACAGTTTATCTCGTTTGCCTCCAGGGCTTCAGATGACTTGGTTTGTACTGAATCTATGATCCTTGATTTTTCCTCTACTGCAGCACAAATGAACAGATAATTTGATAAGTCATGACCATTGTAACACTTCTAACTAAATTATGAAAGAATAATCATCAGTAAGATAATTGTTATAGAAAGTGCAGAAACTATAGGGTGATCAAAGAAACTACAAAACAATGATAATTTGCTTCTTTTCTTTATTCTGGTAAGGATACTGTGGTTTTGAACCCGCATAAAATATCAAAATGCGGTATGGTGGGCTGGAGGTAGACAGAGGGATTCATTCCATAATTGATTCCCATCTCATACTAGTAATCAATATTAAGCCTGATACAAACTCCTGTTTTAAATTCAAAGGCATGAAGAACATTTTTAAACCATCTGCAGCTCTGGTACTTTGAAGGAGGCCATCTCCAAGCATGACTGGCTACTGCATATACCTTTGTAAGTAAACACAATGATTTTCACAATATACTCTACCCTGTTTCTTAACTCATTGGCTCCCACCCTTTGGTGGGTGATAAATCACATATTCTACACTTCTTAGGATTAGGATTTGGAACATAATCAAAACCATGATTTGCAATGAGATTTCTAAAATAAATATGACGGAAACTTATTGCTTACAATGAATGACCAAAATCAGAAAAGCGAAAACCTTCTACTTTTAAGATACTCCACGTTATGGGGCAAATATTAGCACTAGAAAGAAACCACCAACCAAAATCTAAGTACCAGATTCTTTTACCCTAGAAATGGTATTATATATGGATACTAATTATTAATCAAAAAACACTGACACAGCTGCTTTAAGAGCCTGCCAACTGTTACCTTCTGGTTCTTAAGTGATTCCAAGATATGATTTAAATGAATGAGTGATAACGTTGAATGCTTAGAACTTTTGAAAGGGAAAAGCCCCTTCATAATATAAATGTAACCATATGCCTATCCTGGTATTGGATGCCAATTGAGAAAACTAAATCCAAATCTTAGTAACAAAATATGTGAACTTATCCTAAACCCACCTGATCATGCACCTAGTGAGAGTCAGCTAAATCTATGTATACACACATAAGAGACATCCAAATACCTGCAAGGACAGTATCAACATTCTTCTTTGGCCTTTTCAAAGCCTCATAACTTTGAAGATTGACCTCTGGCTGGACATTCCGAAGTCGGGCACTTGCTCGAGTGACAGTTCCAAGCTGCACAACAGGTAGCAAGGGGAGAGTAGACACCCCTATATCATCTGGCATATGTGCTGGACCCCCTTGGACAGCTATTTTGTCACAATAAGCAACCAGTGCAGGGTCCATCTGTGACAGCATCCCATGTACCTGATAGAAAAGAAATTAAGATTATGAAAAGAAAAAAAAGTAAGCCCCAGAGTAATGAGAAGAATATTTGGAGCAAAAGAACGAGTAAACGTACTGCATCCCGTAGTTCATAAGCTCTACTAACAATCCTAGCACCATTATAATCATCTCCGTTATAAGCCTGAAATTCAAGAAAGCAAAGCAAATCAGGCACAGGAAACCTTATGGGAACAGAGCAAGACAAAAAGGAAGATAATGCAGATAATATTTATTACTAAGTCTTTCAATATGTTTCCAGAACTTGGCACAAAGAACTGAAACATATAATACATGACAAGTGTACAATGGAAAAAGACAAAAGCATCCACAGGGCTAAAAAATCCAAAGCATGCAATACAAAGACATGCCCTGTGCATGAATTTTGTCAGTAAGTCACCTTCCACTAATTTGTCACATCCCCACCTAGTGGAAAAATATATCAATGAAGTACACATTAGTTCATGTTATACACAGGATATCAGGAGAAGATTGGAATATTTGTTATAAAATTCCAGTCTCAACAACAAGAGAAGATTTGTCTACTGTGTATAGTATGTAATAAAACCAAACTTCCAAGTGATCCTTTACCTGACATAAGAAATAATATCTGCATTTAACTTAATGTCAAAGAAGATTACAACAATAGACTGACAGTAAAGATAAATAAACTAGCAAATTATTCAGATTCTACTCTCATGTACATAGCATGCGACTGTTGGTTTTTTTGTAATGCATGTGCAGTTTAGATGCATTCATGTGTACCTGTCTATAAAATGCATCTGGTGAAGAACCTAATTCCTTTCCCTGTTATGTAATTTCAATTTTAGCAATTAGGATTTTCATATTTTTGGATTCTGGGTATTTTTGTAAATGGTCAGAACTGTAACTGTTGCAATTCCTCTACCCTTTGCTTAGTTATGTTACTTTGACGAGTTTAGATTATTATAGCATTTTGCAGTGGTTCAGGTTTATTTTCTTGGTGCCTAACTTGGTTGTTTACATGTTTAGTGGTTACTATCCTATTATGAATCTTCTTTTTTTTTTTTTGAAAGACCTATTATGAATATTTTGAATATTTTGGTTTCTTGAGGCATGGATAACGAGGAATATCTCGTGCCCCCTTCTTCCTCCTTGATTCTCTACATGCATAGACCGGTGAAACTACTGTTCATAGTGTTGCTGCAAAGCTTCCTTATTTATTCTCTTCTCCCTTCCTTTTCCTGTTCTTTATTTTTTTACTTTTTTTATTGTTAGGGGAGGGGATTTAAACTTAGGACCTCTATTTCCATGGTGAGGTGTGGGTACCACTGAGGCAATACCTCGCTTTTTCACTTTTCATTTCTATTCAATCCTAGATCCAACCCATTCTATAGACTACTTCAGAGGCCCTAAACCCACAATTTTTCTATCCTTCTCCCACTTAAATAGCTCATTGTAAAATCAGTTTCAAAACCACAATTTTGCTGCTGCAACAAAATTCCTTGGAATCTCTTTCTGCTGCCAGCCACTCTTTTGCCCTTAAGTTCCAATGAATTTGAGCCCCTGAATATAACAATAAACCTAAAATCCCAAAATTTTCAGCCCTAGGTATCTACCCTACCATAGATCCTAAGCAAACAGATTTCCCCCACTCTGTCCTACATGCATTCATACACGTTAAAATGTTAATCCCCCAAATAATCCACAGTAAACCATCATCCATTAGTGGCAAGGTACATGTTCAACCAAGTTAAATTAATAAAAATGGAAATCAGAATAGATCACATATAGAAATCATAACAAACCCACACCTTTGCATTGGTTACAATCAGATCAACATCTTGCAGAAAAGCTGCACAGGTAAGATATTGCCCAGAGTCAACCCGCTGCAATAGAGTAGCCACATCCATAGGGTTCTGGATTATTGAGCGGTAGTTTGGTGCGTCCTCATCAGTGACTGGGTAATGAAAGACACTAAATCTTTTATCGTAAAATATCCTGCAACATGATCAACCATCGTCTAAACAGCTTAGTAACTGTTTAATAAAACCCTTTTCAGCCATAAATCAAGGCCTATATATCTTATTTTGTAAGCTCATATAAAGATAACAACAATCAACAATAAATTAAAACCTTCAAGCCCATTCTAGAAGCAATCTTCTTCGAAATTTGAGGTTTTCCCAGCTATATTAACTTTGGAGATAAAGCAGGAGTAAATAAGGGTAACAAATGTAAGTTGATAAATAGAATTACATGCAAAGGAGATCTTACACCCAAAACAAATTCATGGACCATTAGGAAACATCCAACGATAATTATTTAATGAGCCAAAAACCACACTGCAATTGGGAGAGATATACAAGAGCCAGCTTCATGTCTACAGGTAGATTTTCTCTTTCTTTTTCTTTCTTTTCTTCTTTAGTCATAGTTTCAAAATTTTTTTCACTAGTTTTTTTCATTTTCTTAGCTAATAAATTTCTCTCAAGGTCACCGAACTAAGCAGTTCTACAAGAATACACCTAATATGCCTTGGGCAATACTTTGAAAAACTTTAGATCTTCTTCCAATCTTAGTTATAGTTTTTTCATTTGCAAAATTCCAACTCAGCACTGAAACCTGAGTTCCAGTTCCCTCGTCTATTTGTCCTAAATTTCACCTGAATCGATTGAAATATGCTTCACAGAGATTATAACGCCAAGATAAAGATAGAAAGGCAGGATGAAGGGGGCAGAGGGAACAACAAAAGAAAAGGATGCCTAAGTTAAAGGGTATACTATAAAATGCGTTTCTGATAGGACCATGGTAACTTACCGGTTGCAAACATCTCTAAGGCACATCCGTAACCGGCGAAGAGCATGTTGCTCAGCTTCTACTTTGGCCTTCAATTCTGAGACCTTTGGTCCACTTGCCACTTTTGGCACCTTGGGAAGTTCAGGAAGAGATTCTGATTCCCGGGACTTTTTGGTCACAGCCTCCAACAAGACTGACAAAGCAGCTTCAATTAAACGGTCAAAAAACAAAGATCTGTCTTCAGTTGATGGTTTGTCCACTTGATAGCTGACAATAAAAATTAAATACATGACTGTCAAACTAAGTTTTAATCAATAAAAAGATAAGTAAATAAATACCTAGGACGATTTGGAAAAAGTAAAATTCCTGCTCATCAATATCAACAAAACAGAAGCAACACCACAAAATAGAAAAAGGGAATACAGAATGCAGTTGGACTGAATCTGAGATGTTCATCGATATTATTCTATTCATACATTGAATTTATAAAACAAAAAAGAGTGAATCTGTGATGTTCCAACAAGATCTATTACTTGCAAGATCTATAACTTGCAAGAAAGGCCAAGAAGGGTTTATTTATTCAAAACCAAATGTCATGGCGACAACAATAACCAGCCCAGATTATGAATAATAACTGCCAATGGTCAAAATGATACCAGAATAATCACAAAAAAGAAATGGTAGAAATGCATAAAAGGTTACTTTAAGGGTTAGTTAGACATACACACTACGCTGAGGAAATACTGAATATGGATTCCCGTCAAATTCAGCTAGTAAAATTGAGGATGTTCCAAGTAACAATATAGGTAAGTCCGAAGGCAACTCTTCTAAAAGAGTAAGCAGTACGGCCCTTAGCTGTTCATGTGCCTGCAATACCATATTCATCAAACTCAGAAAATAAAGAAAGGACAGAAATGGACTAATAAACTGGACCTGAAGCACCCAAAAAATCATCAACTTTTAATTGAGTGCACTCAATTGAACTAATACTTAATCAGAATCAGATATGAAAAATTACTCAATGAAAGGAAGCACTCACGTTATCCCACCATAGATTAAACTGGGGTATATAGAGTATAGATGGTGTTGTTCTTCTTGCTTCGCCAAATATATGAACCAGTGCTTCCTCTGGTGTCTTTGCACTAGGATCCGAAAGAAGTGATGGAAGACCAAGAGAATGTACAGGAAATTTCTCTAGCTCATGTAAAATTGCAGGTCCAAGATGATCCTGTAGAACTAGATCAGTAAGTATATTCAGTTTTTGGTTCCAACATTTGCAGTTATTAAAAATCAAGAAGATGCAAAATATTTACCAAGCCAGAACCATCACCACCACACAACAGAAGCCGAGGCCTATAAACAAGAGGAATTGCAGATCCATATGAGAGCATAGAAAGCTTAGTCAACTCAGATGACACTGTTAGGGGAGGAAATATGTCAGATATATAGTTCATGGCTTTCTGGAGATGTCTTTGCAGGCACGGTGCAACTACCAAAGACAATGGCCTAGAGTGAACAATGGAACCTCTGTGAGCAGCGGGAGTAATTGTTGACATGGCCTCTACAAAGTGATACTTTTCAACCTTCACCGAGTCAACATCTATCAAAAATTTATCATCACTAGTGTACACTTGAGGATATTTTTCACGAAATGCACGAATGGCAGCTTCAGTGCATAGGGCCTTCAAATCTGCACCGCAATATCCCACACAACTAGCTGCAAGTTCCATTTTAAGTTCCTTAGAAGGAGGTTGCCTCCACTTCCGAGTGTGAATATCTAATATTTCAGCACGTGCTTCACAGCCAGGCAAAGGAAAATTGAATTCACGATCAAATCGCCCAGGGCGCCTTAAGGCTCCATCAATAGCATCAATCCTGTTGGTTGCTCCAATCAAAACAACTTGTCCACGAGAATCAAGACCATCCATGAGGGCAAGCAAAGTGGAGACGATTGAATTGTGAATCTGCTCTTGTTTGCTAGACCTCACAGGAGCAAGACCATCTATCTCATCAAAGAAAATGATGGAAGGCTGATTCCTTTGTGCCTCCTCAAAAAGAAGTTTCAATTGTCTTTCAGCCTCACCAACCCACTTGCTAAGCACATCAGCACCCTTTCGCATGTAAAAACTGACTTTCTGACCTGCCTTTGAAGCAGCACATGCTAATGCTCTGGCAATCAATGTCTTACCTGTGCCAGGAGGACCACACAACAAGACACCCCTAGGTGGGGTGATGTGATAACTTGCAAAGAAATCTGGATACAACAAGGGAAAGAAAACCATTTCCTTTAAAGCATCAATATATTCAGAAAGCCCGCCTATTTCATCAAAGCTTACACTCTCATCAACCTGTAAGGGTTGAATATCTGCCCCTCCTTTAGAACTTGGTCCAGCAGTCTGAATCCCAGAAGTCAATGTAGCAAAAGCATCACTTTGATGGCCCCAACCAGATGCAGCAACATTTAATCCCCATGGTGTTGTCCCATGCATGTCTAGTCCCCCAAACAGCCAAGGTGGTCCAGATCTGCTCCCACCTCGACCCCAGGGAATAGCAGGCCCCTGATCCAGCTCATCCACAAGAAGAGAATCATCAGAATCCTCGGCTCTTGCTAGACGATGACGCTTATGAACTCGTGATCCACCCTTCCTAACATCCCTGCTGACCTTAGTCCCCATTCCTTGATGCAAAACCCTCCGAGGAGATCTAGCTCTTTGCTTGCTCTCATCCATAGAAAGCCTGCGTACATCAGCACGATTTCGAAGATCATATCGCCTCCTTCCTTCCTGCTCTTCTTCACCCTCCTCGTCATCACCATCATCTTCTCCTTCATCTTCACCCTCAGCCTCTCCATCACCCTCATCTTCAGCATCACCCTCTTCCTCATTTTGGCCATCATCTGCAGCATCGTCATCTAAATCATTCCCATTTTCAGTTTCATCCTCGCCAACTTTCTCCTCTGAAGTGTCCTGCTCATCACCAAAATCCAAATTCATTCGTTTAATTGCAGCTGCTTTTGACCGACGAGGGCGCAGTCCTTCACGCCGAGGAGTTTCTTTAGTCTCCATAGTCTTTTTACGCTTGGGAGAAGGAAACTCATCTTGACTTACACTGTTATCAACCTGGTTCCTCAAAGGTCGATATGAAGGTCTCTGAAAAAAAAAATAGTAAGATGTTGAAATAGAATACACTTTCTGTGATGCGTTAATATTGATATCTCACCAAATCCGAGAAAAGAAATTGATTTTCAAAATTCTGTTACCATCATGTCTTCATCCTCTGAACCGGAACTGTCAGTATAACCAGTAAGATTCACAGAAACTCTCCTCTTTCTTGACGAACGTCGAAGATTGGGTGTGCCTGACTGCAACAAAAGGATGACTAAAATTAATCAAATTCAGAATACATGACATCATTTACAAAATGAATCATTTTGATGTAATTGGCTTCAAGAGAAGGGGCGGTGATATGAAAAGCATGCAAAGATGCAACTTATTAAAGAAAACCTATATGGCACATGGCCTCCTATAAGAATGCCTGACATAAAAGAGAAATAGGAATCTATATTTTAATCTAGAAAGCAGCAGAACAAGGAACTAGTATCTGAAAATGCAATATGATACAGCTGCAACACAAAATTAATGTCACCATAAATGTTATGATATCAAGTGTCAACAAATAATTAATGCTTACAGTCATACTAAAATCATAAACAAAATCTATGCCAGGTTAGGAATGGTTTTAGCACGAGTAAACAGTTTGCAATGCCGTCCGAGTTCATCTCAACACTGCATGGACCATCCTAGGTTCAAGAGATGTAGACACAGCAAAAGCAGTCAAAAGGTTGTAGGCATAACAAGAGAAAGAAATAGGTTATACATATGGCGCAAAGTTGAAATAAATCCTTTCCATTTAAAATAGTCTTTAAAGTAATCTATGTTGTAATTCCTAAGCATTTCAAATAGGTGGTTGGTGATGGTTTCTTGCATATCTGTTAGGAAACAAATGAACCATTTTCAAGTGCAAAATAATAGCATCAGCTAATACGTTTCTTTTCTTTTATAATGGCAGCAGAAACTCCTTAAACTCCTTTTGGCTGTTGCTGTTTGCTTCCAGAAGCAAAAAGCAAAAGAGCGTGCTTGGATATAAAGTCAAACAAAATCTTCAAAGAATTATAATAAAATATTTAATTTCTTTAGATAACAAAATGCATGATTCTACTTGATATAAACTGATTATGTTATATTGGCGTTATATTTATATATGTCCAATTTTTAACCAATTATGATTCTGCATTTTAACTTTTTCTTCTACTTTATAGCAGCTTTTCAAGAAGCAAATGGCAAAATTAAAGTAGCAAAAGCAACAACAAAACAGAGGCTTAATGTATGCAATATAATTATAAAACTACTATAATCATGTAAGAGAAGAAGATTTATATTACCTAATCCCTTTATAATTTTATGATATCTACAGTCTAGACAAACTTCACATTGAAACTGGACGAGCTAAAACTTTTCTCTAAACTGCTTAAAGACTATCAGCATGATATATACATTTGGATAAGAATGCATAACTTACATTGTTGTTGGAAGTCCGCACTGGCCGATCCCCTGAGCGCAACATTTTGGCAATGCGAGATGCTGCCGTCCTTGTCTTTGTCTTGCTTTTCCTAGTTCGAATGATGGTTGGAGTGTAATACAAATATGGGCGGCCATACACTTTTGGCCTTCTTCTAAGCCTATCACTTGTGCGCACAGGCCTAGAAACTGGCCCATCTCCTTGACCAGATCCTTTTGAATACATAGGCAAACACTAGCTTTGATGATTGTATTCTTCCATAAACTTCCAAGTGTAACAACACCTTGAAGAGGAAAGTACAAAATAATAATAAGCAGAGAAATTGCTTTGCCTAAACATTCTTGCATGTATAACTTTTCAATTATGCCATTGTTAATGGCACATGATTCTGGACAATTATCAACAGTTATACTTTTCAAAGAATAATCTCAATTAAACACGGGCAATTATGAAGTCATTAACTACATAGAAACAAGAACCTCTATCAAACGGTAGAGTAAGAGAACAAAACATTGTAACAAGTAAACCTATTATATCCTCTTTTAAGCTAAATGCAAGCAAGAACAATCTTTATGAACCAAATTATCTTTCCATTACTAGATAAAATTCTAAGTTCTCAATGGCATGTGTATTAAGCATGCATATTGATGATACCTGATAGCTGCTGCAGATTAAGAAAGACCCTTCAGATGCTATAAAACCGCAGTAACTAAAACATTCAAGGACATTACCAGAAAATATCTTTGTTTTACCATGTTAAGAAAGAACATCAAAAGGTATGATGAAAGATATCACAGAAAGGTAAAAATGTCTTCTTGAGAGGCCGTATTACTCCCTGTTAGGAGCTACACATTTCCTCTGAAGTATGTGGAGTTTGAGGACCAAGGATGCATACTGGTTACAAAGGAACTTCTTCAACAAGGAGCTCAGACTAGTTAGAAGGATCAGTTTGCAGATTGTGCTCAGAACCACGCTTTAATAAGAGATTGGTTAATAAAAAAGAGGTAAATGGGCAGGGGAAGGGCACAAGATGGGCTCAAAAGACTGATAGAGAACTATACATGCCTAGTTGTCACTTTCTAATCATATATGCCAAGAGCATTTAATAACTCTCTCCTTTCCAAAAACATTCCAAGTACAAACATAGAAAACAGATTTAAGGCAACTCTTTCTCCATACCAAGATGAGCTGCGGCTCAATTTCAGAAAACAGACAAGTGTCTCCATCCTTCAAGATCTTATTTTTGAAATTATTCCCGCTCTGTTTGTTTTCAGAAACTTCAACAACATCATTCTTCAGTTAACGTACTAACATCCAATTTTCATAGCAGCAACATTTTCATCAAAAGCTAAGGTATATTAAATCATGAACTGTTCAATGCTTATTCCACATTCAATTAAATTAAAGACTTCGTCCTAAGTAAAATCTTCAGTGTTTACTTAGAGGAGAAAACGTCAAAACCTACACCTAAAAAAAAAATCCTTTGATTATTGCAAAGTGAAATTAACTATTAGCACAACAAAAAAAAAAGATCAAATCAAACGAAGCAAATATTCGAGGTAATTCCAAACTGTTCGTGCTCCTCCTTCAAAAATAATCCCATTGGAGTGCTAAATCTAGCATATTAATCAAAAACGAGCAAAGCAACAGCACATGCACATGCACATATAAAGAAAAAAAAAAGAAACAGAGTTGCTGAAAACAGAGAGAAAAAAGCATGTAAATGCAAAATGAAAAAACAAAAAATAAAATTTAACCAAATCAAATAACGTATAACAAAAAAATCCTTCAAATTTAGTAATAAAAACAAAATACTTTGACATTTCTTCTTTGAAATGAAACATAACAATACTTTAGTTCGGAACAACGGAGAGAAATGTAAATTAAAGGCCGAGATTTTGTGGTTTATACCTAATCAGAGATCTAGCTGAGATGAGCTTCCACCAGAGAAGAGAAAACGCGAGAAAGTGCGAGAAAGTGCAAGGAAAGAAAGGGGTTAAAACCTCGAGGAGCTTGTAAGAGAGCTCAAAGTATATAAACAAAAACCTAGAAAGAGAGAGCTAAAGGAAAACGAGTTCCCTGAGTTATTCGACTCAGTGAGCGTCCGGCTCGAGTCACTATCTTTTATTTTCTCTTTTTCCCAAAAGGGACCCATTAAAAAGCGGGTCCACGCTGACACTTAGATAAATATGTTTGGAAACTGTAATGATATTAAGCAAACGGCCAGTCAATATTAGCCACGTAAGCTAAATGTGCTTTGTTTCGACATTTAGAAAACGGAGGTTGCATTTGCTGAGTTGGCTGATAATCATTGGTTTTGTAATTTGGGAACGGTTAGATACAACCACACCTAATTAAGATTCCTTTCTTTCACGGTTTGTTTGTGTCCACAGTGGCAGAACCATAAATTTTATAAAGAAATTGAGCTTAGCCAAAATGTTTAATGTTGGGATTTAAACTTTTCCATAAAAGAAAATTTTTGGGATTTGAGATAGAATTTTCATTAATTAAGAAAGCTTATCTCTTCAATTTGGTTCAATTTTATAACCCACTTGTATTTAATACACAAGTTAACATCACCAAAACCCTACTTTCAAAAAAAAAAAAACATTACCAAAACCTAAAAATGAAATACTTATCATTAAACACATCCTCTTAGGTAAAGATAGAATTATAGTTTGTTGTTGGTTGCTTGGGCTTTCAATTAGAGTTTGAACTAATTGCATCCTAATTAACAGAAAGCTTGAAAATAGTTTGTAAACGCCTTCATTAGCATTAATTACTGATCCATCCATGGTGTTTGACTATACATCCGCTATGCATTGCCATCCGACTGGACAGGCACCACCTGCTTCCCTGGAGAAGCAATCTAACTAAGCCGTTTCATTTCTTGCAAGCTCCGATCCATTTTGTGAAATCTTATTTTCATGGAATTCACCACCTTCTTCCTTAACTTCTTCCAATGGCTTGTAAGTATAAAGCCAGGCACAAATAATGTAGTAAACAAGATTCACAACTTGGATGCCACTAACAAGCCAATAGTAGTACTCTAGTCTTCCCCTGTTGAGATTCCTGTCAGGCAACCAATTGTTCTTCTCTCCGGTGTACTCATGAACAAGTGATACCAGCAATGTTCCTATGTAGTTCCCCACCGATGTTGCTATCCAATACAGTGCTGCAGCTGTGCTTCTCATGCTTTCTGGTGACTGGTCGTAAAGAAATTCCAGGTGCCCGACTGACATGAAAACTTCTGCTATCCCATGAAGGCAAAATTGAGGAACTAACCAAAACACACGGATGGGAATTATGGCATTTGGGTCATCCAACAAGTGGTGATTGGCTGCAACTGCTTTCCTTTTCATCTCGACAAATGATGCAACAATTGTGGCTAGAATGTTGACCGTGAAACCAATGCCCATTCTTTGTAAGCATGTTACTCCTGAGGGGTTTCCGGTGAACCGTTTAGCAAATGGAACGAAGAGGCGTTCGTATAGAACAAGTCCAGAGAGCATGGTTAGGATGCCAAAGATGGACAAACTGGCTGGTGGGATTTCGAAGGAGTGGGATAGGTGACGGTCCATAGTTCGAGCTTGTTGGATGGTGAAGCTGTGCTGGTGTGAGGAAGAGGTGACAAGTAAAATTCCAGCTGCCCAAATTGGCAACATTCGGATGATGGTTTTTAGTTCTTCCACTCTATGGACTGTGGCTAGCCTCCACAGACTTGGTGGGTTGGAATTTGTAGCCTCACTTTCTGTTACTATTGCAGCTCTGTCAAACCATCTGTGGATAGAGATTAAAGAAGCGATTTTAATCATTCAAATATATTAAATGTCGGATATTATTAGCTTCTTGTTACTGTTACAAATATTTTTTTAATGAAAAACCATAGCTTACTTGTACTGATCACTATGTACAAGTCTTCCATGAACAGAAATAGCTGCATCAAGCTCTTTGTTCTGATACAAGAGCTTGGGGTCTTCAGGTGCAATTTCTTTTCTTTTCTTCACAGCCGCAACAATCACTTGAGCCAATCTAATCAACGGACTTCCACCTGGTTTCAATTTCCTATAAAGCGTTGAACCTATGAGGAAGGCTATGATAGATATAGCCATGGCTATGGTTGGGATCCCAAGACCCCAACCCCAGCCCACATTGTCTTGGACGTAAACCACCACAGTCAAGGCAGTCAACGTGGCTATTCCCATGCTAAAATAGTACCAATTGAAGAAATTCCACTTTCCTGATCGAGCAGCACTTGATTTGTCCATGTCAAACTGGTCAGCAGCAAATGTAACAACACAAGGCCTAATGCCACCGGTGCCAAGAGATGTGAGGAGAAGAGAAATGTACAATATCCAGAGTTGAAACGTTGAGGCTGCCTGGCAGTTCTCTTGAGTTGGGCACGGCGGGGGACGGAGCGATGGTAGCACTGCCGATATGGTGATGCTAACCAAGCCCTGCAACAAGATACAGGGCAATGGGTGATCAATTGAATGAATTCATAACTAATGGCACAGTCCTCGAGTAAATAGCAAACTAAAAAGAGTGAGAGGGAGACCAATTCATAAATAACGGAACCAACAATGATGGTCCAAAAGCGACCAGCAAAGGAGTCAGCAATCAAAGCACCAATTAGGGGAGTAAAGCTGGCTGTTCCACCAAAATTGGTGAGGATGTTGGAGGCTTGAACCAGAGGCATGTTTAATTCCCGAGTTAAGTATGTTATCATGTTGCTGTGGAACCCGCTGGCAGCAAATCTATCACATATTTCATTTGCTGTCAAAAATATTGAAAGAAACCAAGTTAAATTGTCTGGCTAACAATTCGTTTGATCGTCAAAAATTTTTGCTATTGGAAATGCTGGAGTTCAAAAAGTTAAACTTACCAAGAATGAATGGCATTGTTCTAATGCCTCCAAGCTTCTTGCTCTTGCTCTTCTCCTCTTCTTTCCCATCTTCCTCAGCCTTCTTCTGGCTAGCCAAATCCATCCCAGTTTTCATGTTGTCCATGGTAGCACCTAGCAAGATCTGCAAAGGGCCATATATAAAAGCTGCTGCCTAGTGATTGAAAATAGTGGTGTAACTGACAGGATAGTGAGGTAGGACCGCTTAATTGACTTCATTATCATCTGACGTCTGATCTTAGGTCATTATTTTTTAGCTCTACTGCAAATGCAAATTGTCTTTATTGCAATAAGTATTTATAATTCTTGTTACATTACCTTTCTTTTTTTAGATTTTCAACATTAATTTCCTTCTTTATTTTTTTTTATTTATGGAAAGTTATCTGGTATAAACTTTCCAATATATGTGTACTGTACATCATGTGTCATATAACATTACATATATAATAATAATAATAATGAAAAAAGAGACAAAAAGAGAGATAAATAAAATCAAAAGAATCTTTGAAAAAACACAAAAGAAAAACGACAATTCGTATATGATTATTGCTAATGGCATTGGCATCCACGGGTTGATAATAGGTGTCATGTGCTTCAGTAGTTTGTATGATCCGTGAATGTGTGGGAATAACCATTTCTGGAGACCAAACTGCTTACTTACGTCTCTTATTGTCACTCTCTGCCATTATAGAGGGCAATCATGTTTCCTTTTTCATTCCCAAACGGGAAAATATAGGGAGTAATTAACCCTGAATCTGAAATCTAAAGATTTTTAGACCTCTTTATCGCCATAGAAAGGTCTTGTTAGCTCGAAGAATGAGTGACCAGGGAAAGACAACCATATATAACTTAACTGCTCAACACTATAAAGAAGTCAGGTGCCTCCTTTGTCGGTGCAGGTTGGATATCTAAGCATTAAAAGCTTGCTTCGCCAGCTTGTGCGCAGGGTATACCAGTCCTGCCTGCAAAGTCTACAGAGGCCATGTTAAGATAGATACACATATTCATCCTTTTTTTTTTCCTTCTAAAAGTTGTTATGACCACCATTAAAGGTATCTCCTTCAAGATATATAGACATGTCTTGTAAATTAGGTATAGACCCACATCTTTGACAAAACACTTACAAGGTTCACAAAGCTGCAGCACATATCATGCTTCCATCAATGGTATGAAAGCCAACCTTTTCTCTTGGCGATATTTAGGGCAAATGGGCAATATGGCTCGTCTTTCATAGTCTCTCTGGTAGCCACCCCAATGCCTATATGTCATTCTAACGTTGTATCAACCACTGCATTGTAAAATTTGGTATTTGGTTTTGCACTTGTCTTTGGGTACTCCTCTTTCTTTCTTTCTTCCTCCTTTTGTATCAATGACAAAGAGTTGGCTTTTGTTGAACTCTTCCATATCCTTCCCCCACCGACATAATTACAAACTCCTTTGTTTCTTTTGCTTGGCCTGCCCCACGTCACCTCTTCCCCATTACTCATTCCATACTCGCTCAAGTAACCATAAAACCTAAGCTCCACTCAAATCTCATTTTTCTGCTTGCTTCATGAATCCACAGCCCTGTGGTTTCAAAAAATACTTTAACTTCACTCTCTGGGTTTAAAAAAGAAGAAGTTAAATGTTAATATTTTAAGTAGTATATATATTTTCAAAACATATAGTTTGCGTTATGAAAACCATTAAGTTTGTGTTTTAAACAATTAGTAATATGAAAAATAGCAACTAAGCAAAGTGTTATTTAAAGGTTAAGTTGCATTTTGGGTAATTACACTTTTGGTCTTAAAATTTCCCACCATTTTGCAATTGAATCCTAAACCTCTTTAACAATATCTAATGAGTTCTAACATTTTTAGAGCATGTTTGATCTGGGGAGCCTTTCCCTCTCTATTTTTAATCTTTCTTTAATATTTTATTTCATTGAAAGAAATGATCATTCACAATAACAATTACTTTCTTATTTTATTTTCATAAATCAAATTATATAATAATTATTTATTATTTATTTTAATTTTACAAAATAATTATCCTATTCTCACTATATTTTTTTTTTCCGATCCAAACACAGGTTTTTGTAAAGTTTATCTCAAGAAAACCATGCATATTCGACTTACTTTAGGAAACAGGTTGGACTCAAAGCCCAAGTTTTACCCAAACAGGATCACCGCCAATAGGCCTACAACCATATATCCGAATCCGACCTAAAAAAGAAGCGGAAAAAAAAAAACATACTAAAAAGCAGAAAGCAAACCAAAACCTAGGGCTACTCTTCTCTCCTCACGGTCGTTTAACTAACAGAGCTTTTCTTCGAAGACACTGCCAAAATTCAACAATGGCAAACTCAATGGCTAGGTCGTTCCTTCAGGTTGCAGCGACGGAGGAGGTTGCTTCTCCTCTCCGAGTTGTCCAGATCGAAGGACTGGTATTCCTCCTTTCCTCTTCTAATCTTTTTTCCTATTTTTCTATCAATTTCTATTTTCTTATCAATAATTTTTATAAAATTTGAAAAATTAGGTGATATTAAAAATAATCAAACACTGCAAGGAGTTTTCACCGGCTCTGGTTACAGGCCAGCTTCTTGGGTTGGATGTTGGCAGTGTCCTTGAAGTTACCAACTGTTTCCCTTTCCCGGTAACTTGGCAAATCTCTTTTAATTTTTAATTTTTATTGTTTTATATATATATTGTTTTCCTTTTTAAATTTGGGTGTATCGTGTTTCAATGGTTGGGGCAGATCCGTGAGGAAGACGAGGAAATTGAAGCTGATGGAGCTAATTATCAGCTTGAGATGATGAGATGTCTAAGAGAGGTTAACGTTGATAACAACACTGTTGGATGGTATGTCTGTCTTTTTTGTATTGCCAAGGACATGCTTTATTATTATTATTTTTTTGGTTTTGTTGGATTGTTACTTTTTTTCATTGCTAACAGTCAGTTCAGTTCATAACCAATTGTGATTCCATTATTGTAGCGTGGACAGTATCTTATTAGTTATAGTTATTCAAATAATTTGAACTTTAATTTATGGTTAAATTATGCACTCATCTACCTTTTATTTTGTGAAGTGAACTTTGCCTTGCATATTTTCAGGTACCAATCTACAATTTTGGGTTCATATCAGACAGTTGAATTAATTGAGACCTTCATGAATTATCAGGTACTGGATTTAAAAGTGCCGCTTCACCTTTGTTACATTTCCTTGCAATATGGTAATTTCTGTAAATCTCTGCATCAATTTTATGTGTCTCCCCCTTCGTGCTTCTGTGGACCCAGCATGAGCGTCGCAGCTAGAATAAAATCTGATTTTAGTGATGTAGACATGCCAGTGCCTGTAAAAAGAACATATGTCTTGCTTTAACTTGAATAGGAGTACAGGAAAATCCTTGTCATTGTTCAGTGGCAGTTTTTTGTGAATCTCCTGAATTGTGTGTAAATGTGTTTGTGGTGATGAACATGATGTTTCTCTTTAAACTATGGATACAAAAGGAAAAAAGAAAAAGAAATAGAAAAGCTCAATGGCCTTTTTTTTTTCAACTTACAACTTTTGTGTTGCTTTCTAAATGGTTTAGATATTGTAACTTGTTATAATACTTGCTTTTTGGTTTTTAAGAAAAAGTATAGAATCAGAATGAGACTTCATGGTTGCCATTAAACATAACTTCAATGCTGAATGAACCTAAAAGTGAGTCAATAATTGAATCTTATGGTTCAGTCCTCAGCATTTTAGCACCTGCCACCCCCCCCTTTTTTTCCTTTTAGATTCGCTTGCAAAGTATAGCTCATGATTTTATTTTTTTTATTGAATTATTTATTTCTATGTTTAATTGTTAATCATTGCAGGAGAATATTAGGAGGTGTGTATGCATTATCTATGATCCTTCGAGGTCCAATCAAGGTGTCTTGGCTCTCAAGGCTTTGAAGCTATCTGATTCTTTCATGGAACTTTACCGAGCTAATAGTTTTACCGGAGAGAAGTATGGTTTCTTTGTGCTGTCAAAATTTCATAAAAGTGAATTTAATGTGATCTCATATCAATGTTTTCTTTTGCTGTTATAGGTTGAGGGAGAAAAACTTGTCATGGGTGGATATTTTTGAGGAAATTCCTGTAAGCTTCTAAGGCTTCTGACTCTTACTGATTTGATGAACTATTGTAATCTATCATAGAGGTTGCATTATCCTTCACTATCATCTTGTGTGAAATAACCACTAGTCTAGTGCTACCTGTGACCATGCTGCTGCAAGTTCAAATAAGTTAACGATCCTCATATCATGAGCAAAGTCACAATGATGTGTGACCGTGTTCTTTCAGTGATGTTGGAATGTGCTGTAATGATATAGAAAGTAACCAAAAAAACCCAGTTTGCTGAAATCCTTTAGGATTTATCATATTTTATCTTACATTATTTGAATTGTCACTGATTTGTCAAATGAATGGATGCTCTTGAAGATTGGGCTGGCCTTATGTTCTCCAAAATCTGTGTTCTTGCACTTCTATCTTCAGAATTTATTAAGTTTTTCACATGTTTCTTGATAGTGGGGTAGTGATTGTTTGGGATTGACTGTTGATTTTTATTTAATTCTGGTTTTTTCTCGAATGAAACAAATGTGGTTCCTGCTTTCATGTTAATGGTAGTGCTGCTATTCTGTGGCAGATCAAAGTTGCAAATTCTGCCCTTATCAGTGCCTTTATGACTGAACTGGAATCTGATACTCCAGTCACACAGGTGAAATATAAAATGTTGATGGCATACTTTTCAGTAGTACTTTGGTAAAAGACTGGGACATTTGCCTTCTTCTAACTGTAGTTTTCTGTTTTAGTGTGATTATGACCGTCTTCAATTGTCAACTACTCCATATATGGAGAGGAATATGGAATTTTTGATTGAATGTATGGATGATTTGTCAATGGAACAACAGAAGGTTTGTGTTCCCCTTTCTCTGATATTTCACTGCCTTCATTAGCTGTTAATTTATGTTTGTAATGTAAATTGCCTTTTTGCAGTTTCAATTTTACTACAGGAGCCTGTCACGTCAACAAGCCCAGCAACAGGCATGGCTTCAGAAAAGAAGGTAGTATACTTAAGCTAACCATGTTATTTAAATAAACTCCATATGCTACGTCATTAGTGAGTTCGCTGGGAAGAGATGTTAAAGGAAAAACCCTTTTGTTTATAATAAAATTAAAAATGTTTTTAAGTGTGTGGTGACCTTGAAATTTCTGAGGCACAAAGTTTTCAAGTGTCGTAGGTTGAAAAGTTAAGTTGATGGCATTATTTGATTGTAGAAGCTTTGCAATATAGCCTGTGGGTTTACTGCCTAAGCATTAAGTGTACTAAGTTTATTGAAATTCCCCTCTCTTCTCCTTTTGGTGGAGTGGTTTTTGTTTTATGAAAAGGCTTTATATTGTGCTTTTGTTTTCTTAATTCACGTAATTATTGTATTTATATGGTTATGCATGTTTGTTCTGTCTTGTATCTGTAGGTCAGAGAACATGGCACGGAAAGCTGTTGGGGAGGAGCCTTTGCCTGAGGAGGACCCCTCAAACCCCATCTTCAAGCCAATTCCTGAGCCATCACGGTTGGAGAGCTTTCTCATAACAAATCAAATTGCTAATTATTGCAACCAAATCAATGGGTATGTTGTCTGTTTTTGATCTTACCTATTATCTTTCCGGATAGCCTGACATCTTAAAATCTTCTGCAAATTGACATTTTGAAATCTATGCAGTCCTAGTTGTACCTTTCAGCCTGTTTTTGTGTTTCACATATAGTGTCTTTCTTTTAGACTTGCATCAATGCTTAGTGTAAGATAATTGAAAAGCTTGCTCCTCTTTGCCTTGACTTCCCCTAATCTATCTCTTTGTAAGGCTTTAGTAATTTGATTGCATTCAATTTGGGCATTGTAACCGATACAATTTTTCCTTGGTTTGTCTTCTGCAACTATCTGGCCTGTTATAAACTTGTAGTTGTATTTACTGGTGATTGCTACTTTAACATGTACTGGTAAAATTTTTATAGACCTGAAAGGAAAACAACAACAACATGTCCTATATGTAATCTAATTCCTTTTGGAGCAAAATATTAAGTATTATTATTAGATTTTTGTTTTGCTAAAAAAGGAAGAGAGAGAGAAGAGGGAAGATATTACAGGTTCTCTGTGGGTATCTACAAGCAGTTAAAAATGTTCAGTTATTTTAATGTCTAAAACAATCAATGGCGTGACATTCTGAAAATTTATCATTGTTGAATAAATTTGCAGGGTTGCCGGGCAGAGCTTCAACAGATTGTATTTAATGAAGTCCTTGCATGATAAATGAAGCAAATCTAGTGATAATTGTTGTATGCATTTTGCTGGTATAGGTGCATTATCTGGACTACAATTACAAGAGAAATTCAATCTTGTGAGGCATATTGGAAGCTGAAATTTTTGCAATGTCTGAGTAGAATGATAATTTATGGGTAGCCTGTAACTTCTTTTCGAAGATGAACAATTAAGACGCTTGGCCTTTTTTTGAGTTTTTTCTCAGTTTAGGAAATTATTTATTTACTTCACCTTTTGCCATGAAAGGATCTATTATGTACTATTATTCGAACCACAAGGAACATGTAGAGCGCCCTTGTCTGCTCATAGGCAGGCAAAGCATCATTACTATAAAATGTCGAATCAATCATGTTAAGAAGTAAGCCTGATAAAGTCATTCATGTTTCAATCAAAGCTTAAGAATCTTTGGTCAAATCATTTACTGCACAAAAGGTGAAATTTGACCAGAAGGAAAACAATTCAGTAATGTTTTAAGTAGAAATGATTGGGTATAATGTTTTAAAAAAATATATGAATTTTATTTAAAAATAATTATTTATTTTATTTTATTACCTTTAATTAAGTTTTTGTCTTAAGTATTATTGTGTCCCAGAATTTTCGAGATAATTGTAACAGATTTCATTGAATATGGAAGAAAAATAAAAACTAGACCTCTGTATAAGATATTTTTCAAATTTATGAATAAAAAATTGATGCAGCAGAAAAAAGGGTAACTGCATTCCCTCATAGACTTAAGGAAATCTAATCAAAGGACGATGTATATATATAGATATAGATAGATAGATAGATAGATAGATAAAGAAAAGGCAGAATTCCAACAACTGATAGCAGAAATCTTGCTAAATAGTAGGAAAGAGCAAGAATTAAGAAATAGTTTTGGACAAGTGTGGAAATAAGTTGGTGGTAAAAGCTAAGAAAAATCATGGGACAAGTTTAGTTCTCAGAATATTTCCATTCTGTGTGGAACTGGGGTCTTGATAACTTGCAGTATTTGCACCACTTCCGCCATGGAAGGCCTACTGGACGGTATCTGAGAGGTGCATACCAGCGCCAATTTGAGCACCGGCAACACTTCATCCTCCGGATAATCACCCATACTCACGTCGACACACTCTAACACATTCCCTTGCTCAAGCAAAACTCTTACGTGGTCGCTTAGTATCACCACATTATCCTCTCCATATTCAACTGGCCTCCTTCCTGTCACAAGCTCCAAGATTAACACCCCAAAACCATATACATCGCATTTCTCATTAACCCTTAAGCTCTGACATGCCAGCTCTGGTGCCACATATCCTAGCGCACTCTGAAACCTGTTGCTGATCACATGCCTTTCGAGCTTCATCAGAAGCCTTGCCAGTCCAAAATCTGAAATCTTTGGATTGCTGTTCTCATCTAGCAGGATGTTACTTGGTTTTATGTTGTAGTGAATTATTGGTGGCCTGAAGGAATGATGCAAGTGAGCAAGTCCCTTAGCTGTCCCAAGAATAATTTTGAACCTGTTGGACCAAGAAAGTGGTGGGGCCGAACCTATTCTTTCATGGAGCTTTGTTTGCAAGTTTCCATTAGGTGCATACTCCGTCACCAGAAGCTGAGACTGAGGAGTCCAGTAGTACCCTTCTAGTGATATCAAATTTGGATGCCTTGCTTTTCCCAACACGCGAACTTCTCGATCAAAGTCGTCTGGATATTGGATTATGTTTGATGTCACAAGCTTTTTGATTGCCACAATTCTTCCTTGAGCACCCAATGGGACCTTGTAAACGGTTCCAAAGACTCCTTCACCGATCTCAGCAGCTTTGTTAAGTAGGACTTCAGGATTGCCAATCCTATCAGGTGATAACTTTGAATCAAACAGAATGAGCTTGCCTGTGGGCAGACTTCCTGATCTCGTAGAGCTTGAGCACATGCTTTCCAGTGCAGTCTCCACAAATGCAAGTCTCCTTCGAGCAGAAACATTTAAGAGGCTTATAATTATCACCCCAGATACAATCAGAATAGCTGCTGAAATTGCAACAATTGCAGAAACACTGAGGAACATGTGACGATGGAATTTTGTCGGAATTGAGGATTCATTTATTTGCCTATGACCACCCATTTGGCTGTTGTAGGCATCTGGATCAAGAACTAAAGGTTTTGGCACGTTCATCTTACATGGTCCCCTCAACAAAGGTGAACAAATTCCCAAATTTCCCTGCAAAGCACTTTGGTCCAAGCTTGGAAATATACCTCCTACAGGAAGCCTGCCTGTGAGTTGGTTGTATGATATATTTACAGCAAGAAGGTTTTGCAACAGTCCAATCTCTTGTGGTATTTCTCCACTTAGCTCATTGAACTCCAGTTTAAGAATCTTAAGCTTGCTTAAATTCGAAATTGTTTTGGGGATGGAACCACTTAGATTGTTGTGAGACAAGCTCCTACAAATAAGATATTACAAACGATATTAGTCCAACAAGGCATGACTTGGATATAATATAGGTGAGAAATCAAAGAAGATGAAAGCAAAAAATCAATGAATATAACTTACAGCATGTAGAGAGATGAACAGTTCCCAATCTCTTCTGGAATTGGCCCAGTCAATGAATTTCCATCCATTTGAAGAATAGCCAAACTTCCAGATTCACATATGTCCCCTGGAACAGCACCGTATAAGGTATTGTTTCGAAGATCCAACACGGTTAGGTTCTGAAATAACCCAAGCTCTGGTGGTATCCTTGACTGAAGATTGTTCCATGATAAATTCAAGTACCTCATGTTGGCAAAAAGACCCATTTCTGCAGGGATACTTCCTTGGAGACTGTTTCTAGAGAGATCTAATTCTTGGAGAGACTCAAATAGTCTACTTGAACCACGTGGAATTGAACCTGTTAACGCATTATTGGAAAAATCTATCTCTTCCAATCCCAGGTCAAACAAACCAGCCGGTAAGCTACCATTGAATCCATTATCCCTTAAGTGGATAGTTGATAACTGGAAGCAGTAACCTAGTGATGTTGGTATATTTCCAGTAAGCCTATTATTTGACAACCTCAAATAATTTAGTGCTTTCAGGTTACCCATTGATGATGGCAGGCTTCCTGTTAAACTGTTGCTGGAGAAGTCCAGGTATGCCAAGTTGCTCATGTTACCAATCCCTTGAGGAAAATCACCAGTGAACATATTGTTTGATAAACTGAAGAAAGACAAGAAATTTAGCCTCTGGAGAGAGTCTGGGAGTGGTCCAGTGAAAAGATTATAGCTCAAATCCAATGTATTTAGATGTGGGCACAATCCAATATCTAGAGGCATTGGTCCTGAGAAGCGGTTATCCTGTAACAGGAGCTCTTTTAAGTTATGCAGGGCGAAGACCCCTTCTGGCACTGTCCCAGAAAATTCATTATGGGATAGATCCAAAGTTCGAAGCCGCTGCATATTATAAATCCCAGAAGCAAAATCTATGTTACCAGAAAAATGGTTTTTAGAGAGATCAAGGGTGTTCAAAGAGAAGCATCTAGCTAGTGTACTAGGAAGTTGCCCTTCAAGTGAATTCTCAGCTAAAGAGAGATATCGAAGTGATGAGCAGGTTTGAAAGAGATCATCAGGGACTGAACCTGAGAGAGAATTCCCGGAAAGATCGAGAAACCTGATTGAATTCATATTGACAAAAGAGCTTGGAATACGTCCTGAGAGACTATTATGACTAAGGTTAAGCCTTTCAAGACTGCCAATAAGACCAATCTCTGGACTAATGCTACCACTAAAATTGTTATGAGAAAGTGATAATACCTTCAAATATTGCAACTTTTGAAGGCCTTTACCAATCTTTCCTGATAAACCCAAGCCATTAAGAGAGACCTCGGAAACTCGACCATTGACAGGATTGCATTGTATGAATCTCCATGAACACGGCGAGTTATCGTCTTCATTCCACGAGTCAAGATAAGAAGAAGGGTCTTTAATGTCTGATTTGAAGACTATCAGGCCAAGAACGTCATCATTAAGTTGAATAGAAGCATCATCATTTCCCATGCAGCCATGAAGCACAGCCATGGACAGAAGCAAGAAAACCACCAGCTGGCGAAATCCCATCACCACCATCTTTCTCATCTCTATCTTGACCCAGGAAGCTATCAATGGCAAGACCACGAAAGCATCATAGTTTCACTAAAGAAATGCAGGGCTGTCAGTGATATAACTGCACTCACGAGAGTTTTTTTTGAGATAAAAGGGTCAGTCTGGTCTGGTATACCAGTCCTTGGTAGAAAGCTAATTAAGCCAGGATGGGGAAAACGAGAAAACGGTGAATCGAAGGGGAACTGAAAAAGTGAAAACAGGAGCATCAACGAGGACCAAGGTGAGAATGTTTAGTGGGACTGTGAAGTGATGAGACAAACAAAACAATTGGTCCAACATTGGCATCTCTGACATATTCCCAACGCATACCAAGGCCCTTTTTTTCTCTTGTCTGGAAGCTTAATCCCGCTCATCGTCTTCGCTGTGACCCAATCTGTCGCTTCTTCCTTGCCCCTCGTGCCTCACCTTTCCATATCTGAATTGTCAATGATTATTTTTACTATGTGTGTTACTATTTTCCACACCAAACGTAATAGCAACCACTAACATAATGGGTAACGCACAAGTCTGTTGTATACGGAAGAACCTTTGGGGGAAAATGACTTGCTTTGGGGTCCCCTTCACATTTTTGGCATAGAATAACTTTACACTGAGTTTCAAATTTAAAATTTTAATTTAATTTTTGTTATTATATATAAGTCGAGATAAATAAATTGTTCGACCCTTCCAGGTCACGGAAAATGCGAAGAATTCCCATTAAATCTTTGAAATTGACAACCAAGATTGTCGAAATCTACGGATTTAACTAATTTATTATTAGTCATTCAAAAATTTTTATCTTACCTTACTATTTGAGTAAATTCAATTGATTTTTATCACCTCGTATGGAATATTTACAACTTGGGCAAAGTTAACCAAAACCATGTCGTATTTGGGAGAATATATATATATATATATATATATATATATATAAGGCTTTGACTTACCATTTTCCTCCACTCATACTTAAAACAAAATAGGCTAAGTTAAGTTTAATTTTCTATTTTCAAGAAAAAATAAAAAGCTAAGTGGAGAGGCTAATCCTGAGATTTATTTTATTATCAATTAATTATATCTATCTACTTTCAAGTTAATCATATACATATATATTTTTGAATGGTAGTATATTTATTGATATAAGCTTAGTATATAATGCCACATTTTCTTTAAAAATATTCCTGTCATTAATATTGAATTTTCTTATAATCACTAATTAACTATTAAACATTTAAATTTCGTTTGTCATTAAAATTACATAATCAATTTTTAACAAATTTTTACTTAAAATAAATATAATGTGCACAAATAATACCTTTCATGTGTTTTTTAAATGATTCTTGGCTGCTAAGTTAATTTATAATATTGTAGAAAGACTATTTCTGCAACAATTTTAACGTCATTTTGCAAAAAAAAAAAAAAAAGGTATCATATACATAATATAAGGATAAATAATAAAACGATAAGGAGGCATATTAATCATGTTAATTAGAATCATTGCAGAAATATCGTTAATGATTTTGCTGTCCCTTGAGTAACATGGTCGGTGATTGTTGTCTATATATATTAATAAAACAGAAGCCTTAAAAAAAGTACAGGACTTAATCAATTTTCTTAAATTTTTTAGCTGGAAAAATTTCTTAACATATATATATATATATTATGTAAAAATTACTAATACTACATTTTATATATTTGAGAATTGTTTAACCAGTGAAAGAGAGTTTGATGTGTTCAAATCCATAATTAACTTGTTAAAAATTGAGATGAAGGTAAAATGCTTAATTTTTCTTATTCAACATTAATTGGTATGGAATTGAGAATGTAATTAAGAGAGTTTGATCCGGATCAAGTATCATGTCAAGTGCTTCAAAAAATAATAATCAGGTTGTTTCAATTCTACTTCAAGCGAGTTGAGAAATTTTGAAAAATTTATAAATGTGAGTGTTATATATCTTATTAAATTAACATTTTGAGATATAATAATAATTTTGTGACAAAATCGTATTAAAACAGATTTAACTTAAAATTGACTCACGTCAAACACCTCTAAAAGAGAGAGACAGGATGGATGACGGTGACGAAGACACTGCTATATTGAGTGACAGAAAATATTAAAATGTTTTTAAAAAAGTAAAGTAATTTATAAACATGGATGCTGTCCTCCTCGTGATTAGATTTAGACTAATTTGAACTTCCATAACAAAATTTAAGACTATGTTTAAAATTTGTCTTAAATTTGAAAGTTATGGTGAATCACGGACTCAATTTCTTGAAAATACAAACAAAACCAGAATGTTCAACGTTGTGCAACCGCCTCTTTTTTCCCTCCAACACATTGCCTTGACTCTGCAAGAACCCCCGAGTAAATCGATCTCAGTGGAGCTGTATTTTTTTTTTTTTTAGAAAAAGAAACCAGAACTGGATTTCGCAAAATGACAAATGAAGCTACTTCAGCTTAATTTAAACTTGATTATCTCAATTTAATAACATCTAATCACATTAAACCGGATTCACTTGGATACTTCAAAAAAACTTACTAGGAGCTTACCAGTGGCTTAATTTAAAAATGGATTAAGCAACCCTAAACAGAGTAGCGGTAAATAATTTTGACTTCTAGTCCAGTCTAGTCCAGCATCAAAAATAAAATAAAAAGGGGAATTGGAGCGGTGCGGGGGTCCAACGCAACGTGCGCGGTGCTCACAAGATCCAAACCAGGGTCACGGGTTGCGTCGGCGTTAGCCTTTTTCTAGCCATGGGATGTGGGCACTGGGGCCCCTTCCAGTTCCCCTACCTTTTTCTCTCCTTGGCCCCTCACCGCCTCCGCAACAATTCCATTTGCCTTGCATTTCTGGACTTTCCTTTGTCTCTTTCATCCTTTAGATAATACCGCTAGTAGGGAAAAAGTGACACTTGGAAAGTTTATTAGTAAGTTTGGGAAGAAGAAGACAACTTTTTTCTCTTGTTGGAAAATTCAGATAAAGCCCCCATTCACATACGCTTTTTGGCATTCAAGGGTTAAATTATGTTTTTCCTCTTTTCAACCATCAATTATATGAAGCCAAAAAGCAAAGGAAAAAAAAAACCCATCAATTATATAACATTAACAAACAGTTTGGTTCAATTAATTTGTTATTGAATCTTTTTGGAGAACATTTAATTTGCTTTTTTTTTTTTGTTGGATGAATGGGCTGTGGTCCAATGCCATTAAAACTGTACCTTGGGACCAGCTGGCTTGACCTGGTGACCATTGTAGCCTCCTTAGGAAGGTGAGTCCTTGCAAGTTGAGGTACGGATCCTCTCTATTTTTGTCTTCCTTAAGCTTTTATAATCCAGCCAAATAGAAAAAAGGAAAAGGGTATTGATGCTATTAATCAATCAATTCAAGCATGCATGAGAAAATATCAAAAGATTAATTGGATTTTACTTGGAAAAATCAAATCAGCTCACGGGTGATATCTCGATGTTCCAACCAATGATGCAAGGTTTTTGGGAGATTAATCAAATCAAATCTACTTCTTTAAGATTTAAATTCAATTCATGCACAAAACCAAAGCAATAAACAAAAGACCCATCCTTCCTTGGGAGCAACAGGAGAATAAGAACATTAGTCAGCCAATACAGTGAGATTGGGTACCCACCTGTCTGTTCTAACTTGAAAAACCTTTTCATGTAATGTAGTGTAATCTCATTTTGATCTCGAATCTCTTTAATTATTATATATTGAGGGTCTAAACTTTTCAGTTACAACCCTAATTCATCTATTAGAAACTATTAAGCATTACATGTAATGTCCCACGTTACAACCGGACCAAGTGGACATCCTATCAACCCCATCTCCACGTCTTTAATTCTTTTTGAAGTTCCATCTTTCATTGTCAGGTTGTAAGCTGAATGAATCTTCTTCTTCTTCCTACAACTTTATAGACAAATCAACCATGAAAATCATTGTTGTCCAATAATCTTTATCATAAACCCATCATCGGTTGGGTTCACCAAAATCTCCATCACAATATTTAACAACCAACTCGTCCCAATTTTACCAAATCCAAAAGAAATTGCCACATGCATAAGCCTTACTGATACCCCACCTAGACCTAGAACACCTAATGCACATAGGAAATTTTCTTGCGGTACTCCTTGAATCATTTATTAGCAATCGCCTTCTGTTTTTGAACTTGTGGAACAAGAACTAAATTTGACAAAAGAGGTACCAACCGTTATAAAGGCTTTTGGAAGTCTCAAGTAGTGGGCTTTGAACTTGTTTTCCATCACAGAGGCCAGCACGTGCCTCCCTCGTGCTACCTTAGCTAGAAGAAGTATGGATATAAACTTATTGTCGTAAGACATTTCATTTCAAGGATAATATTTGTCCTGTACATGCTCCTAGCAAAGTTATAACAAAAGGATACAATTATTCTACTGTCATATTTGATCTTCACTCAAATCAGCCTACATAACAAAAGAGAATACAAAATGGGTGCAAAAACTACAGCAGCACGCAGCACACTCATTCAGGAGGAATCATTAACATAATCACAAGTATGAATCTAAGTAGCCGTAAGTGTGTCTTTTGTTATACTGCAGCAAACTAGCATAAGTCCTGTCCCATATTCCTATATACAGAGACTCATCATCTGGACTTAGAGATACCCCAGAAATCTCACCGAAAAAGTCTATCTCTTGTCTTTTCCGGTAATCGGCCCCTGTACTATACACATGAACAAAATCTGCCGGTTCAGCAACCACCATGAATTGGCCATCAGATGAAAAGCGGATTGACCGTACAGCACCCAAGTTTCCTTTAAGAGTTACAACTGGCAATGAGAGGTTTCTTATGTCCCACACTCGGCAGGTCTTATCCTGATTTCCTGTGGCAAATAAGCGTCCATCCGGATGCCATGCAGATGCAAAGGAGTAGTCTAGATGACCTACCACCGCGGCCACAGTCTGAGACCACAGAAAATGTGTTTCAGTTTGAAATAGCTCACTAATTCTTACTTTTCTACATTAGAAAGATAGCACAGTTTTAAGTGTTTAAAATTCAATACTCTGACCATCCACACAAATCATTGGTTAAAGCTTTGACCAAGAAAGTAGTAAAGAACAAGCACATGCAATGGTGCTTGCACCTGGTTTTGTGCAGGACCTTTCATTTTTTCTCAAATGCACAAATGGAACAAATGATTATTACTAATGTCAGAAAAACTACCAATGGCAACTTGGCACGTGACACTTGTAAAGAAAGAAAAGTAGGTTAAAACAGACATGCACAGACACTAAGATCAAAGTATGTTTATTGCTGTAAGATTAGTAATTTATTTGCTCTTTATGGTAGGCTCGCCATTTTGTCTTCGGCCTTCTCCAAATTTAAATGATTCAAATGAAGAAAAGGGCCATTCCAATACTAAAATGGGGGAGCACAGTGCATGACAGTCACATACATAACCTCAGCCCTGCTTTCAGGGAAGGCTATTTCCCTAATTTGAACCCATAACTCATTAGGACCTTACTGTTGCACCAAGGCTCATATGCACAGTTCCAATATCATCTAGAAAATTATTTTTGTACCTTTCCATTTTGCGAATCAACAAGCAACCCATCCAAGTGATCTCCAACAACAGTAATAAGCCTTCGATCGGGGCTCACTGATGTATGCTGCATCACAATAAACAAGCTTAGTCATGCAAATAAAAATTAAGGTAAGTCATTAATACATACTTAAAAAATTTAGGTTTGCTTTTTTTATTATGGAGCAACAATTTCTATTGCCTTTGATGTGCAGACTCCACAAATCAATTAAACCATTTATCTCCATTATGTGAAAATATCATTTACTTCAATAACCACAAGACTACACTTAGATCTTTGCCGCTTTAAAAGAGCACTGAAATATATGAATATACGATAGAATATGAGAGGTTAAGAAAGAAGAACTGAAGGGCTCACATTTACTGGCCAGGGAAAACGAAAATGATTCAGAAGTTGGTATCTCTCTGTATCATATTCTCTCATGCTGCAGTCGTTATTGGAGGCCATAAAATTAATTCCACCCCTGCAAAACAGCTTCAAATTTCAATCTGTATTTTATTCAATATATTGTGTCCAGTCAAACAGCCAATCAGCAAATATCATGTTACCTCAAGCTATCATATATCTCAATAGCGTTTGTAATTGCATTATCATCAAAGGTTGTCCGTGTACAAAAGCTTACTCCTTTTCTGTCCAAATGCTGCATTAACAATAATTAAAATTGAACAACATCAACAAAAGAAAAGGGAAAAAGCAAACCAAGTATGCCAAAAGTATTTTTTTTGCATGACGATCCATGTCACTCTTTCTAGAAACCAGCCAACATTTATCAAGGATTTTCTAGAATTCATTTTCTTGAATTCTATCAGAACTCAAAATTAAAATTAAAGAACATTTAAAAGGTTACTAGAAATGTAATACATCCCAGGTTATGTTATGGGTACAGAGATGGGGATGCAGTACTTGAATATTTTAGGATATGACACATTTCATGATACAAAAGGGGTACGCTTGGCGGGTTGACATTTTAAACAAATCATGGTAAAACTTACAGCATCATTCAGATTGTAGTTACTTTGGCAAGTGTAAAATTACATATGCTAATGGATATACCTTCAAGAGCATAACTTTCAACTGATGAATAATTTCTTTAAGACTTTATACTTTAGAAAATGAAGGCATTTGGTACTAGGTTTAATTGCCTGGACATGAAGAAGTTATCTCAGCCCAATGAGTAACAAAATGAACTAAACTCACTTGGCCAAATATGAGCAAATCCCAAAAACCAATAACAGTATAACACAATAACACAAAAACTCCCTCCGTGTCTCTCTCTCTCTCTCTCTCTCTCTCTAGACACACACACCCACACATACACAAACACACATGCACATGCATTCTCATGCACATACACACTAGATGCTGTACAAACACAAACACCCTCTTCTCCTCATCATAACAAACGAAAAGATCCTACAGAAGAGATAGTTGACGGCACACACTCTCTCCCAATTTAGTAAAATGACTATCCAAATGTTTATCATTTCTTGCACAGGTTTGCAAGATGATTAAGACACTAACTATGAACAATATGCAGTTCCTCCAAAGTTATTTTGGACTAATCACGTATAACAAGTCATCATATAACTGATAGAAGATCAGATGAATCCTAGATGGTGTTCAAATTAGTTTGAGCATATACACAAATAGTAAGGGTTTCAAAGTCATCTCAGATACTGTCACTAGCTTACTTAATTTAGAGAGGAAAACTTGCTGGGGTTATTCTGATTCTATCCCTGAAGAACAAGCAATATCCTCTGAATTTCTAACAAGGCTTAGGTTAAAACCAGGTCTCATACACTTCTAGGGGCATATTCCCCAATAGCCAATGAATTTAAAAAACCCAACCATCAATCAAAAAATTAGCATTTCTATATCATAAACAGCAGATCCAAAAGAAACCAATATTAGCAAAAAAATAGGAGAATGCTGCAAATATTAACTTACCTTAATAGTAAGCTCTCCCTGGAAGCCTCCTGCAACCATAAAATTGTCCTTGACAGCAAGCGTACTTATTTGAGTTTGTGTAAAACCTTCTAATAGACTTCCCGGATGTTTCTAGTTATAAGGCAATAGAAGTTAGCAGATATAAATAGACTAAAATTACTTCAACAATTAACTATCCTCAAAATCAATCATGCTGAAAAGGAAAAGTTATAAAGCAGTAAGGCTAATAAGTACAACTGTAATACCTCGGTAGGTGCTACATGCCCCGAAAAATTAAGGATCTCAGACAGATTGCATGACAATGATGACCAATGCATAACTGAATAGTTGGACATGAGGTAAACATCATGCTTTGAAGTAGCCCAAACCAAGTTTCTAAGCTGCAAATTTGTTCGACAACAGGTTATTTAAGCTCAAACAACAAGTGTCTAGATACAATTTCAACAACAAATAAATGCTCCTTCAAACTAGAGATGCCACAAATATATCATAACACAATAATAAGATTCTATGACTGAATTTCAATACAAAGAGAAAATGAGTATTTTGCTCAAAAATCATATGTTTTAATAAGCCTTCAGAAACAGAATATAGCACAAGAGACACATCTCCAAACTAAGAGATATCAGAAATATATCATAACACAATAACAGGATTTTATTACTGAAACTTAGATGTTAGAAAAAAAATGAACTTGGGCATTTTCTGTCGACAATAAAAGAGAATCTCACAAAGGATATGGGATAAGCAATGTGATATATTACAATTTAAAAGATACTTTTTAGTGATATCTGAGAGATTAAGACTATTAAACAATATGACATATCAAATGAAGGGTATAGGTTGTTAGTGCCACCTAAAACATCAACAGCAACTCTGTTTAGGTCAGCCAGCAAAAACATTTCAGATCAAAATCATTTAAACAAAAATCCAAGGGTATTAGAGTTTTTGTTGAACGTGATGTTGGAATATGGTTGTTGAACATGATGTGGGAATATGGTTTGAGAGTGTTAATAAATATACCAATGAACAACCATGTGAACAGCAAGAAATTTGTTTAAATGGATGGGATTTTGGTGATTATATTAGAACTGAATGGATTTTAACTGCAGATTAATAAAAAAAACAATAATCCTAACTTGATATCAGTGGCCTTATACATCACACCTAATGTTGAATGTGGACACTACCACCTAAAAGAGTTAATTGCTGGAAAGTTTCACAGATAAATAGAAAGTGAGTGCACATACTAATGGTCTTTAGTATTCTCATCATATATAAACTTAGTCTTCAACTCCCTTAAAATATGCACCAACTGCCGAACAAGATCAGAATACTATTAAACAAACCCAAAATGCCTCTTAATTTCTAACATAAGGATCACTAAATAAATTCGGCAACTTACCAAGTTGAAAGACTAAGAATCAATACAAACAACTAAAGCCATTGTTAGGTCAATATTAGCAACTTTAAACTTATCCCTAATCAGAAAAGCAAACCTTAAAAATTAAATAAAATCATCACTTAGAAGTTTGATCAGTATTTAAAACAGACATATGCATACATGCATCTATGTGTGTGCACGTGCAGATTGATAAACACACACACACACACACCCACCCACCCAACTAAGCCTTTGATCTCAAAGTAGTAGTTGTTGGCTACAAGAATCCTTCTACCAAACTAAGTATGGATAAATGAATGCATGTATGGGTCCGCTGCTACCACAGTAATTTTTATGTGTTCCTACTTGTCTACTGAATTTCAATAATCAAAATACATATTAAATTTCTAAAAAAATCCAGGAATGTCTTCCAGTGTTCTTACAGGGAAATTATTACCGTGTACAATGGCAAAAATACCATGGGTCGCAGGGAGAAAGAAAGAGACCTCAAACTAAATGAAACGACATGGACACGCACAAGCACGGACACACACACAAAGATGTAGGTTCAAAAGTGTAAATATCACCAATCAACCCCATAAATGAGATACGACACTAATGGATACCGTGTTTGAAACAAAAGAAGAAAATCAAGTATCTTTATAATTGCCTGTGCACAAAACTGAACCAAGTAAAGTGATAAGGGAGGCAGTCTTTATTATATATATTATAGCTATTTCACTACTTAAAAGAAAAAAAAAAATAAATTCAACAACAACATTGTTTGACACCAAAATCAACATCATCTAAAAGTAAATATAAATGAAAGTAGAAAAAGAAATAAAACACTTTCTGAATTCCAAACCTGAAAATGGAGGATTGTGGGCTTAACCAATCTAGTGTTGTGGAAGAATTCATAGTAGTTCCCACCCTTTTCCATCTGCTTGCATTCCTGAACGACAAATACCAATTACCATTAAGTTTAACACACTATCCTCCTAGAGAAAAACTAGTTCATTTTTGAGATGGTAGGAGAAGGAACAAACCTTGTCGACAGCTTCACCAGAGGATGGGATATTCTCATAATTTTTATACTGTTCAAGCCTCGTTAATCTATATTTTTCCCTAGTTATGTTCAATCTTTCCCATGGAATCCCCTGAATGTCTTTCCCCTTCCGCGCTTGTGCAGAAGATGTATCAGTCACCTTGGTCAGCTGCTCAAATTATAATTAGAAAGTAATGAATATCCATCATTCAATTTAAAATGAATTAAAGGGAACAAAAAAAATTAAAAAAGAAAAAAGAAGAAAAGGAAAAACAAACCATGTCGTATTCATCAGCATCCATGTCTCCACCACCTCGACCGTAGTTATCTTCATCCATGTCATCAACGAAATCTTCAGCCATGTAATAGAAATCCTCCACTTGCGGATAGGACATGCTATATTTGCATCCAACTGCAAAATTATCCAATTATCACATGCCTTCTTTTCTTATCCTTTCCTTTTGACAAAAATTAAAAAATATTTTGGAACCCTAAAGAGATATTTACTAATTGAAGCAAAAGGGTATTCCTAAAATTCACAAAAAGAAACTTATTTCCAAACAAAAAAGACAAACTGAAACGTTACGTATCTTTTCTCTTACTCATCCCAAAACAAACAAAAACTAAACCAAGTTGAATCCCTAGAAGGAAATGGAATTTGGAGCAAAAGGGTATTCCCGGAATTCAAAAAAGAAACTTATTTGCAGACAAACCGACTCAACAAAAACCGTAAATCATGATAAAAATCTTATCCAACATAAAAGTCCGACATGAGAAAGAAATAATCAAAAAAAAGAAACCCAGAATCCTTAAAACCCCATCAACAAAGAGGAACATATTATTTACAGATACATCTATTCTTCTACACAAAAAATAAAAAAAAAGAAAGGAGAGAGATAGAAATTCTTACATGAATGAAATTTGGTCTAGTGGTTGGGGGAGGGGCTTTAGCCTTTAAGTGGTTTATTGATAAATTCCTTTCTGTTTAATACATTCAGATATATTTAGATGAGATGAGACTTGAGAGTGGATTTTATTTTATTTTATTATAATTTACTTTCCTTACGCAAGGCGAGGGCAAGCAGGAGGAAGAGAGAAGGGAGTAGAGATAATAATGAAAAGAGTTTTTGGGGTTACGTTATTGTCGGCGAAAACGCCCTTTAATTGATGGGTATCGCACGCAAACGCAAAGCCTGCATGGTTTTGTGTGTTGTGGTTTTTTCCTCTTCTTTTTTTTTTTTTTTACCACAAATAGTTATTAAACAAAAGACATAATTAGTGTCTAATAAATTATCTCAGTGGGGAGAAAGAGCATGAAAAGAAAGAGATGATGCATGGATGATGGATGATAGCTGTGGGGCCTATGATGGTTGAAACATAACATACACTCATTACTTCCAACCCTAATCTAATCTTCTGATCTAATCAACGCTACACGGAGAGTGAATGTGACCACTCAATACACAGTGATGTGGTCCCCTTCTCCCTCCCTTCACCATTACATTTACACCTCCATTTCTTTGTTTGTTTCTCTTTCTTTCTTTCTTTCTTTTTTTTTTTAAGGATAATTATCTCATAAATTTGGAAAATGGAAATTCTGAATTTCTCAATTAAAATTTAATTTTTTAGTCCACTCAACTTTGGAAATTAGAAGGGTCTAATCAAAGCTTTTTTTATTAATTCAACTAAAATTTCAACATATAATATCACCTCTTCCCCTTGCTAGTCAATAGTCATGCAGTGGTTTGTCTATGACATGATTGCATCATCTTATTTCCAAATAGATTTTTATATGATAATATCGAAGAATCAACAATGACATTATTAATTTTTCTGTCCAAGTCCAATTGGGTATGAAGAAAAGAAAACTCATGTGGGACTTAGGCTTAGATTTTAGTGTCTTTTAGAGAAATGATTAGTAGGTAGGAATGCTATTGTTTCATTCAAGAATTACAATTAAGGATGTTGAGAAAAATATATACTAAATAATTACAGGTGAATGCTATACCATGTTTATTACTGGGAAAAGGGTAAAATTTTCTATCAAACGATTGCAAGCTCTCCATGCCATTGATACAAGCCCTTTGATTTCATTTCTAATGACTTTGATGCTTTTGAGGGGGCAGATTCATTTCCAACACTCACTTGAAAATAAGTGAAGGGCACTATTATTACATCAGAAACCAAATGATTATATACAACTTATTCAGTTCTGTTGTCATAAGGGCAGACCTCCATGAAGAATCATTTGTTTCTTGACGTTTCGTGAAACAATTACACAACAATGGACAATGAATTCCATGGTAACTTATTCACATATTTGTTGAAGAAATTACAACAGTGGACTCATGTCCTGGAAAGATTTGATTTTTGTCACAAACAACATAGTATAGTAATTTACCTCAAGTGGATGTTAGTACAGGGCTCACCTTACAAACCTCTGCTTTGAACCCACAATCCATTAGAAGCAGCAACCAAGCTCTTTGTTGTTCAGAAAGTTGATCTCTGGGACCCTTGACCTCAACAAGTTTGGCTTCACCTCTGTAGTCTCCATGGAAGCGCCAAAGCAACAAATCTGGCATTCCACTGGACCAACTCCGGTAATCCTGAGCAAGATGTCTGCAGAGAGAAGCCAAACAAGGACCTCCAATGCATGAAACAGCTGCTCGAAGGTCAGAGAGGGAGTGTCGGTCCCAATTAACTCCTCTACAAGCTGTTCCCATATGCAATTCCCATGAAGTGATGAGAATCTCTTCTGCCAAACCATCATGAATTTTTTGTAGGTGAGACTCTATGAGGCTCATTCTCGCTAGATAAAAATGATCAGTCTCCAAATCCAGGGGACCAGTCTGTGAAAGGAAATATCTTTACTTCTTTGTAGAACCCACTTAGACACAAATTTAACAACTATAACTCATCCAAAGAAAAAAGAACAGGAGATTTTTCACAGAATTCAAATTCATTATTGAGTCAAAACTATTTCCTCTTTCAAATGTTTGTTTTGCTTCCTTTTTTCTCCAAACACACACATATTTGAATGTTTTATCAGCATTTATCATTTCAAGGGTGGAGAAATTTTCAAGTTTCCGCATTCTTTCTCTCCACCCTTCTCAATTTTTGCAATATATAACAGCTAATTTCAACCAGAGCCCAGCACTCCTCGTGTCTTGAACATGTAATCACAATATGATCCCAGCAACATGAGCAAATTCTACAGAGTGACATGCTCACTTCATGTATCATAGGAACATAAACAACACCAAACTTGATAGTTAATACCTCATATGTTGTTAAGCTGACAACTTTAAAGTAAGAACATTTTATTTGTTCCAACATTGTTTAATTGAAACAGCCTATAAAAGCTATCTGTTTCATTTTCTAGTAATAATAATTTACACCCAGCCTTCCAAAATATCCCACAACTCTAACATCATCCTTGGCATTACATAGGTTTTGTTTGGATTGAAGGAAAGGGAGGGGAAGGGAGAGGAAGGTAAAGGAAGAAGAGTGCATTTCCTAATTTAAGAAAAGCTCTAAACACAGGGGAGAGATTTGTGGCTGACAATGACTTAATCATAATGTACATAATAAATTATTATTTCCTTCCTTTTCTGCTCCTTAAACAAACAAGGTTTCTATTGTACTCCTTCGTTTCCTTTCACTCTTCTTTTTATGTAATCCAAGCAGGGGAACGGTGCCCTATTTCTTCTCATTGTCTCCATTCTCCTCTTCTTTCCTACCCCTCTTAGCTTGCAAACATAGGGTTAAGCTGTCACAGCTCCAACACCAATTCACTATGGTAAACTAATTTGGAAAATTAAGGCACAATGACATACAATAACTTAATTATATTCTAAGGATAGAAGGAACATTATTTACAAAGGTAAAAGAGCTGATAAAATTTGCCCCTTTGGTTCAAACTTACTCTCCTTCCTATGTCTATACACCACCTCTTACATCCTAACTATAATAACAGTATACAGTTTGCTTCAAGTTACCAAGTTAGGTTTCAGTTAATAAAGACAGGACCTGTGCTAGAACGGTATCCTGTAATGGCAGTTGCACTTACATTTGCAAAGATCCCAACTCATAAATGTTCATTGCAATTCAAATTAACATGTAAGCATAAAGAAATCACATACTTGCATGTAAAGAATTACAAAGCACCACCAGTTTGCAAAAGCAATCCAAAATAACATGAGAGTTTGATGACAGATTTTGAGCATCATACCTGAAATCTAGTGCGGAAAACATTTGGTACATCAGAAAATAACACATTCCACATGAGAAGCCCAAAAATAGTCAACCAGATACCACTCTCTGTATGGACACCCTGCCATCCACCTCCTTCTGTGGCATAATACTGCAGAGCGAGCTGTTCTACTCCACATTGCTCCCCATCTTCCCCATAGAACCTGCTTTTTCTACCAGCTTCACAATTCAATGGTCTACCTTGAATATGAACCTGTATTTGCCAGAATCAGAAATCTAATATTAGTTAAATAAACTTAGTAACTTCAACTTCAAAGTTTAAGGAGCATTTCAAGACCTGAAACCCACAAAAGGATAAAATTAAGAAATACCTCTGTTATGTTCCTCTTAATTGACTCAGGAAAGCTTGGAGTTTTCCAGCGCCTTGGTGGTTTTCCCAAGCGAAGAACTCGCCTTTGTAGTGCCATTCTTGAACCAGCACGAATCCAAGGATCTAATAATCCAGTTTCAGCAACTGAAAGACTCTCATTGGGGCAGCCCATATGCTCCAAATCAATGGACAATCTTACAGTCCAATATCCTCTTCTTCTATCACAGGTAAAGCAATTGAGCAATCGCCTTAGTAAATGTATTGCATCATTGTACCTGAGCCAAGTTAACATTATAAAATTCTCAAAAACAAAAAATTTCCTTAGATGTGGATGTTTTCTTATGCATCAAGATCATTACTCTTTACACACAGATCAGGTTATTGAGTGTAAGGAGCACCATGCTCAATGATATGTTAAGGTTCACTTGTGAGTTTTCCTCATTGTACGTTAATGTTTTCATCATTGTATCATTGACGGTCATATTATTCTTTTTGTATACCAATACCACCAGCATGCCACTATTGCCACTTCTGCTTTTGCTGGAACTACTCCTGCCACTGCTACCACTATTACTATTGCTACTACTACTGCCCCTACTACTATTGCTACTGCTACTAACCAAGCAAAACCACCACTAGTATGACTGCTACTACTACTATTATTTTGAAATAAGAAAGACTTTTTATAAAATAATTGATGGTCGTACACATACACATGCAATGAAACACAATGGCAAAACCTAGAAAGATATAAGAGTTTTAAAGACAATTAGCTCCTTAATGTCCTCTCAATATATGTAAGACAATTGGAAAAGATATAAGGGGAATATTACCAAAAGAAGCATGTGATCATAGGTTCATAATCCATACCTCTGCTCACGCTCAAGGAAGGAAATTCCTAACAAGATCACTTTGGAATACACCCATGAGGCTGAGAAGCATGATAGAAATGTAGACATTAATTCAGGAGTAGAGGTTTCAATCAATTTCTCAGAAGAGCTGGATATACGGGACTCAGCTATCATGATGCATCTTAAGACCAATTCAAAGTTGTTTTCATCAAGAGATTGATCCATTATTTGAGCCACTCCAATCGCCTGCAACACAAAACGATTACATGTGGTAAAGGCAACAAAACTTTGGCTGCATTTTCACAAAGAGAGAAACCAAAACCTCTTCATAAGCAAGCAAGTCACTTTTACTTGAGAAAATCTGTTCAGAAATTATGCAGTTGTAAGTAGGATACTTGACAATCCCCAGATCCACCAGTAGGAATGCTGACAGATCCTGTTCTCCATTTAGGAAGAAAAGCCTCTGCGGCAAAAAACAAAATTTATTACATTTAATAGTTATAAACCATATGAAATATCACTGCAATATTGAAGGGCAGAATGGGAGTACACAGACCTCAGCACGCCAAAAAAGGGATTCAGCTTCTGAAGATATCCTAGTACAAATGTCAGTTCTCTCCAAAATCAAGTGTGGTAGAACAGGGCTGCAAATTAACCAAGGATAGGAAATCAGAATTAACACAAACAGTTGGACTTGCAAAATACATAAAATTGATGAATTTTTGTCATGAAATCATATTACCATGATCCACCTTTATAGCAAGAAAGAAGAGACGCAATAAGATTTTGCTTTCTTGAACCACGATTACATTTCTGAAACCTCGACAGAATGCAGAGGATCATCAAAGGAACAAGTAAGAAACACATACTTCATGTCACAACTATAAAATAGCAGCTAAACTACAGGCCCATTAGACTGTTACTAAGAATTTCAGTACAACAAATGACTGCTTACAACTACCAAATATGAGGAGCATCAACAACCAAATTAATTGGATGATTAAAATATATAATATAAGCCAACCATGCCCAGACTATTAAAAACTTGTATTCTAGTATGAATATTTGATCTAAATGTGTTTATTCACTTATGCAAAATCACATGTCTATGTATTGTTACTGTACTAAACATAAATAAAATGTTTGACCCGTATCTGTCCACACAGTAGATCTCTTAATGTGTAGTCATCGAAGGCCAATCCATCACTTTAGGAGCATAAACTATGGAATCAACCAAAATTAGAAAGACCCAACCAAAATGCTCCATTTACTACCTGTAGTACATTCTAACTTAAAAGTGCTTTAACTACAGGTGTTGACCTCAGATCATGCTTTTAAGTGATGATTAATGGTAAAATGACACCCTCAAGAACGAATAGAAATAAGATGGGATAAAGGCATGTGTTTTGGTGCCACATTATATCAAAGAAAACCTAAACAGTTATAAAATACAATGTGATCATAATAACTTATGTAAGAAAAGCCCAATTGTCTGCATTAGATTACACAGTTTAATTGATTTATATGCACAGAAGACCTTAACATGTTCAAATTTCAATATCATACAGATACGGCTGGACCATTCACTATTCGTACTTTAGCTATGTAAAACTGTTGCTTCATATGTACAAAAACAAACACGACCAGATACAAAAGTTCCAGTGAAGAGTATTATCAAAGTGAAAATAAATTATTTAAAGAGAAGACAGTATTTGATTGCTCATGATCCAATAAGCGCTTTTAGCATTAGAAATTTAGTGGCATCATGTTCTTATAGATTCTATGCAGTAAAAGAAAAGGAAAGAATCAATAATAATTATATAGCTTGTGGTAGGGAACACCAGTTTTTTCTTTCTTCCTTTCCCATGAAACAATTGCATGGCTCACCTTTCTTATTTGCTTTATCAAAATATATAAAAAAAAATGCAAATATTGCTATCAACAACATCTACACATGATAACCCAAAAAGAGGGAAAAAAATTTCTAGTGAAATGTTAAGATAACCATACTCCCAAATATCTTGGCCTAAATCAAATGACACTGACAAATATCATAATTACATTCCAAGCATGATAACACCATGCCAATGATCACTATAAATGCTTTTAAAGAGTATAGAAATGCCACACTGCCACAAAGAACAAAAAGAAGATGACATAAAATGTCAAACCTTTTTAAGCGTACATAAAATGTCACGAAGCTCAGAAACAGTGAGCAGACTCAAAAGGTTCTTCATGTCATCCTCAGGTAGTTCAGTTATATCTTCAAAGAGACATATATAGCCATTTGCTGCAATGTCACACAAATTATAAATTAGTCAAGGACTACAATTATCAAAATTTGGTAAAGAAGTTATAACTAATATATTTGCAATAAATTACCAGATAGCTCCTTGACAGCTTGTTGACAATTACATACTTCGGGGTACATAATGGTCGACAGTCGAAACCATGGTCCTGAATTGAAATCAGAATGATAATGAAACTTACTGGCCTTGGAAACAAATGAGAAAATATTGGACAAGACAAATTAGTAGATTAACCACTTCCTGTAGCACAATGTCAAAGACTCATTAATTATGAGTATCATACATAAGTACAAAATCCATACCAAAAGAATTTATCTTTATGGAAGCATTAGTCTATATTTCTGTTTGAACGTGTTGAGTTTGGAGTAAATGTGTGCATGCATTTTGTATGTATATGCCATAGACCAAGCATGTATTAGGTGAACATGATAGAATGCAATTTTGCATTTCAGCAACTAAGGAAACCACAAGGTCAGTCATAAAACTTTGCAGATTTCCTATTTTCCAGGTTTATGTTAGCAAGATGTGACTATAGTTTATGCTGGTCACATTTTTATTACAAAATGCTCCTCCTCATAGATGCAGAAGGAGAATAAAAAGAAGGAATGAAGTGAGATAGAACTATATCAAAATATCACAGATAAATGTAGTTATGAGGACTCCAATTCTAACCATCTTTATGTTGGATAATTGTAGGGAGAACCCACCAACTAACTTGGGACTAGGGCCTAGTCAAGTTAAGTGCACACACCAGGCATTTCTGATGGCAAATAGCTGCTAAATAAGCAGAAATCAACTCAATATGGAAAAGAACCCCAGTAATGTTCAACGATTTTAGCCATTATACATCATCTATTCACATTAAAATGAACTCCTTAAAACTTAGTTAGCACAAAGTGAACAAGTGAGTTATAATAATCCAATGCATAAAATCTTGAGTAGATCAATGTTCAAAGTAATGCAAGCAGCATATCCAATTTATAATTGAGCAACACATAATGATAAACAAGTGATGAAGATCCAGTGCCTAACAGCTTACATTGATCTAAGTTCAAGGTTTAGCAGCTAGTAGAGCCAATGTATAGGGACCAATAATGAAGAATGTAGCCATACATACAAGGATAAATCAAAATTTGAATTTGGGGGGTTGTAAGGGGAAGATATTATAGAAACTTAATCTTGTAAATGAAAAACCTTTCCGCGTATAAAGCCGAACAAAAAGCCTCCGACTATCCTCTGATAATGAAGTGAATGATTCTGTCAACAGATGATATAGACATTAAAATCAAGTAGAACTTTAGATGACAGGAAGAAATGATAAACCAAGAATTTGAATCAGTACCAATGAATTTCTTTTCATCATCTGTGAAAAGGTGAGGGCTACTTCTTAGAACCTCCTGTAGTAACAGACAAAAGTTTTCCTGATATTTTGTTGTATTAGGTGGGCGATTCTTTGCAAATTCAACTACTTGAAGAACTTTTTGCCACAAATGTTTGAACACCTCAAAATTATCGCATCCTTTTTCACCATTTAATATCATGTTCTGACACACAATCTGAATTGGAACAGCATGAAGAGAACTTCTAGTAACAGCAATCACACATCCCTGCAAGAAGCTCTAATGTAAGATGAGGATAACTGGAATCTTGTCAGTTTCCATAATTTTACCAGATCTAAGAGTGTGACAAGTTAAGTGAAAATTTCTCAAGAGACAGAGGGAAAATAGAGCAAGTCTGATAATGTACAGTTAAACATTTTTGTTAAGTTAATTATATACTGCATATATCAAATATATAGCACTTTTCTTTTAGCTAGGTATACACAGCCTACTCAATGTTACTTAATCAAAATGTTTTAAAATAAGCAACACATATATTTGATACTTTAGAAGCATGTCATGGAAGTATTTTCTTTCCTATATTTAGAAGCCTGTGAGGATAAAATGTTGATAACATATGTGGAACTTTTAGAGAACAATGCAGTAACAGATACCAATATAGGGATGGGAGTAGGGATGATGATGACTTTGTAGACATTAATCTAGGATTCTTTCTCTCAAAAACAAAAAGGAGTCAACCTAGTTGATTGAGAACTTAGGCCCCGAGAGGAATATTTCTCTGGTGTGACAGATTTAGCACTTAGGTCCAAGAGGAATCAAAATAAATGAGTGACAGAGTTTGTTTTATTCCTTATCACTCTTTTTATTAGTTTCTCTATTGTTCTTCAATGATGCCAATAAACTTCTATGGCACAGTCCTCTCATTTTCCCCTGGACTTCCTTTGCCCATTGGTAGGTTGAGGCTTTCTACGCATGTTTGTTTGTTTGCATTATTTCCTTCGGTTCCCATTAAAGGAGCAATTTACTTAAGTTCTTTGCTTATTCTTTTTATAGTTCATAGAATACTGAAGATATATGAACATACATACATAATAACAACCAAACAAAAAAGAAAAAGGTGAACATGTTTCTTTCCGGCTACATCACCTCAAAGGTCAAGCAGTACTTCTCAATTAGAGGAGATAAATACTGAGCTAGCTCTCGAGGGAGGTAACCAAGCACTTTACAGCATGCAGAACTTGCGGAAAGAACCTGATTTAAAAATAAAAACCAATTAGGATTAAATTTGGAATCAGTAGGTTTTTTTTTTCTCAAAAGGGTGAAAAAAAAAAGTTATGCAAAAGCAAAGCCGAAAGCAAGTGGACCTTGATAGCATTAGAATCGTTAATATTATCAGGGTCCCTCAGAAGAGATATGCTCGCCCCAAGATTTAAGTACTTTACATCACTAAACTTACGGCCAACTATAAAAGTATCAATAGGCACCCCAGATATGTCATCTACAGTTTCATCCATAAGATGTCTAGGCTCCTCATTATCTGCAGACAATGCAGGCACATCAACCATAATTTTTGCTCTTCCATCACTGATTGGATTTTCTGTTGAACCAGCCATGTCAATTTGTTTAACACTCTCCGTCTGTAGAAATCGTCTCCACTGATCATGGCTTTTTCCTTCACTTGGACTGACTTTAGAGAATCCACAGGTGGCCTTCTCCTCAGAGTCACAAGGACTCTTATAAAGGTCACTAGTCAGCAACTTTTCTGATTCACTGGAAGAAACTTGAACATTTGATTGAGAACAACCAAAGTTTAACTGAAGAAGTGTCAGCTGTGTCAACTTCCGCTTAGTTCTTCTAGAAAGACATCCATCTGAATCCATTAATTCACATATTAAAAGATCTAAAATGAAAGAAAATAAAAGAAAGTAATATCTTCTTAGCAACCCATATGTTATCTGATCAATAAGATTCACATGAAACAGAGTACATTTTGCAACCAAAGTACAATTACAGTCTAAGATGCAATGACAAGGACAGAGAACACTTTAATGTCATTCTATAATATAAAAATATAATCATGAGTTAGTAATCTATTGTCAAACATATTGTTTGTGTTTTTGTCTAAGCATAAAAAAGAAAATATACCTAGATGAGAATTGAGAATGCAATCTTCACCAGGAACTTTGTTCCCACACACAGGGCAGGTTACCCAATCAGAACTGGACATTTCAACCTTGCCTTTGGAACATTGGGTCTCAGCCAAGCTCCCATTTTTATCAGATGAGAGATTCAAAGAGCCCTAAAAAAGTCAATCAAAGGGGACAAAAAACTTGTTTTCTTAAGTTTCTATGAGATAAAGAAGCAAATAAATGGAAAGAGAGGAGGGGGGTGGTTTACCTGGATTGGCGAAGAGAGAACGGATTGAAGACTGGGGAGAAAACGGCGCCGTTTGCCAATTAATCTGCTCAAACTTTCTCTTCCCGTTAGCATTTCTGTAGAATACTTGGGATTATTTTGTCCTACACATTTTAAAATCTGCCATTTACAAGTTCGACATCTCCATTTTCAAGCCCTACCTTCCCTCGTAAGCTTGGTGCTGAGAATTGAGTATTATATCCTCCTTCTCCCGCCAAGTCGGGGGCTGTTTCAATGTGGCGCAAGTTGATGATGTTGTGTTGCTGGCTCATGCCAAAATGCTTCTCTGCCGTACGATGAAACTTGATGCGCTGGGATGAGATATGTTACTGTTACATCTACACCGCCAATATTATTATATTTTTGGTGTTAATTTATTAATATAATGAGATGCAAAAGTATCTTACTCATCAACAATCTAATAATTGCTCACAAAAATAAAAGCCATAATGTTATTATCTTAATTATATAGTCAATCATCATATGGATCAACAATCTAATTATTATCTTTATTTATATAGTCAATTAATTGAAATTGCAAATAATTCTAATCATTAGAATATTCCTTTCAAGATTAACTTAAATACAAATGTAGTGACATAAAAATTGAACAAACTATAAGATAAAAGGTTGCATGGCATAGACAACAACCAAGGTATAACTACATTAATTTAATCTTTGAAGTCAAAATTAAGACATTATTTACAAGTAACTTCTTCGGTTTCACAAATAATAATGATAAATCTGTAAGCTTATATTTTTTTAAAGACAAATTTTACTTATATCTCTTATGGTTTCAATTTTTCATATTTGTTTAATAAAATTATCAAAATACTTAGTCTATCTATTCATATTTAAAGATTTTTTTTGTAATTTTAAAAGATAAAATTAAAAGTCTAACTTCTTGTAAGAATAGAAATTATTCATATAATATTTATTAGAAAAAAAATATATCCAGAATGTTTTAATTGAAAAAAAAAGAAACCACAAAATATCATGTAAACATAAACACGAAAAATGTAATTTATACTTTAAATTCTAATATGTACGTTTTACACAATCATTCATTATTACCAAGGTTCTGAATCTCCACCCTCATCACCAGAATTCTTATAGGAAGCAAGGGAAACGTCAGCAGTCCAAAACTCCCCATTTCCCCCATTAAAAGACAACTCATTACTTTCATTATTGTCATCATCAGAATCATAATCCAGGTCTGAATCTTCAGAGTCAAACAAATTCTCAAAACCATCATCATAACCATCATCGTAATAAGCATCTTCATCATTTTCATTGTTGTCATAGTCACCAACAATGTTGGTGTTAATGCTAGCCTTCCTCCTTTCACGTCTCATCCTCTTTCCTTCTGCAACTAATGCCATGAGTTGATCTCTTATCACCATGCTTTCATCTTTTTCTAAAAGTACACCTTTGTCATCAAACCCTTCCACTAAGAACACAGAATCCCTCAACCCTTTCAAACTCACATAGAACAACTCCGGGTGCCTCACAATCATTGCCCTCAACTTATTTGGTAGCCCAAACTCTTTCCTGAAATGTGTCAAGTGGTCTATTAATGTCCTCTTCTCAACCATCATCCCTAACACCTCTCTCACCACCCCACAAGCTCTCTTCTCAGCCTCAATGGATGGCTTCGCAAAGTCTTCTGCAGATGTATTATAAGGACAAACATCAGGCAATTCATTAAACTTCATCAAAAACTCCCGATGACGTCTCTTTAAATTCAACCCTCTCCGAAGTCTGAGCTGCTTAAACTTCAAAGGCCTATCTACAATCAACCCGCGGTTCACTTGAGGAAACTTTAACGGAACAGCCAACTCAGGGTCCCAACTCACGAGCTCAAGCGCCCTACCATACGAGGTATCTACAATCTTAAACTTATCTGGATGATCATTACAAAGACGGGACCTGAAATTCGGAGATAAACCAAGATGCGGACCAAGGTGAACAAGCTTAGACAAAAGAATACGTCGATGGGAGGAAAGCATGAGGAGTTTTTGTAACTTGTTTGCCAAGAAACCCGACATAGCTGACTTAAGGTTCAATTCTTGCAAAGCAAGAGATTGAGCAGCCGGGGTTAAACGAACACAGAGTTGGTATCCTGATTTAGTAGCATTAAGAGGAGTAGGCGGCATGGGGATAGTAAAGAGCTCGAAAATCGTGGGGTAACGATGGATCATGGAGAGGATGGAACGAGGCTTGTGGATGGAAAGGTAAGAGCGGCATTTGGAGAGAATATGGATCGGAATGAAGTGTTTTGGTTTGGAAAGCAACAGAGTTTTCAGCTTTTGGATAAAACGGATTTTGTTTTGTTTTACTACATGTTTGTCTAGTGAAGGACTACGAACGATTTTGATGGAAGAACACGAAACTGAAATAGAGAAATTTCGGGGTTTATTACAAATGGTTTGATAGTTCTTTCTAGCTTTTCTAAGGGGAAAGCAAGATGGGCTTGCCGATGTTAGGAAGTTGGCGCTTAGCAAACTGTCTTTCTGGCAGGAGACAGAGAGCAACATGGTCGGTCGTGTAATATGATCAGGATGCTAGTAAGCTGAAGTCAAAGCTATGGAAGAATAACTGAAATTCGTTCAGGCATAAAATCAAACATGTTGAGAGCACCGTGGTTGGCTCGGACAGGATAGCTGAACCAGGAATATTCCATCAGAGGGTATAGGAAATCAATGCTCGGGCAAAAAAAAATGTAAGCAAAAATCAGAAACGAATGACATGAGAATGGTTTAGCTCAGACAAACCGAATATATCTAAGCGGAAAACACGGGCAAGTGAGAAGACAAGCAAATGAAAGTGCAAAGTAGGAAGTAGGAAAGCTACTTTGTCCACCCATTGACTGTCTTCCCTTGTTTTGACTCTTCTTTTTCGGCCGTTGGGCTTGGGGCCCTGCCCTCCTCATTTATTTATTTCTTGTTTATGAATTAGGCCCTAGTTTAAGAACCTACTGTTTTTCTTATGTAAGAAAGATAAAATGAATATAAAATTCATAAATGTCATTAAATAAATAAAATTTCAAATGGTGAAATAATAATATAATTTATGTGTTTTGCGATATATATTATTTTGAAAGGAAGTATTTATTTTCGATACTAATAGATTCAAAATGAATTAAAGTGAAATTTTAAAAATGTAAAAGTAATTTATACTTTTTATATATATAAGGAGGAATTGAAAGGTATACATGGATTACATATTGCCTAGCAAACTACAAAAACTGCTATTACTCCAAAACTATTTGATTAAAGATTTACAGATTCCCTTGTGTCTGTGACATCTGCTGCAGTTCTTATGAGCTTACACCACTCAACATTTCCTTTTGAAGTACTGCAAAAAGCTTGAAGCTGCCCATCCATGCATTCTGATCCCAGGAGCCAAGACATGACTTTGTTCTGAGAGAATTTAGAAGGGTCATCAACTAACCTCAAATTCGACTCAGATTGCCTGCTGCCTGGAGCCTGCAGAAAAAACAAAAAGAATGCATGTCTTTATTCAACCTGAAAACTACAGCAGTTGCAGAAATCTAAATTCTTTTGTGTATAACATTCTTATCTCATACGCAGCTATTCTGTGATGGCAAAATTATCACAAGGTTCTGTGGCCACTTTCCTAGCATGCTGCTGATTAGTAGTGAGCATGCATAAAATCATGGTTAACTGTTGAGAAAAAAGGTCTGAGCACAGAAAATAAGAAATGACTTGATTATTTTTTCTTAAAAAAAATAATGAATACCAGTTAAAAACTTGATTGTTAGTTCTAATTGCATCACCTGACCAGTCCAGTCTTACGAAAAGAATATTATATTCACCTATCAAATTATTGCTGAATATCTTATGTTCTTTCATTTTTCATTCCCATCTTCCGGAGATGAGAAGAAGTAAATGGAATTAGAAGATAAAAATAAATAGACAGTGCTCCTTCATTTTTCATAGCAGCTTTATTCAAACTAGTTCTAACATCTATGTTACCCCTTGACTAAAATTTCCAATATCACTCCTGCTATGCTAAATAAGACCATGATTCAACAACAATCATTACAAATCAGGTACTAAAAATTTAGCAGATCATGCTATTCACTAACAAGTAAAGAAAGTGCAGCAAGCAGATAGAAGTTTCTAAATCCACTAAGAATAACCAATAATCCCAGGGACCCTTTGTTTCTTCATCAGCTGTTAAACATGGGAATGGGCAAATTTGCGTAAGTAACATAACAATACTTTGGCATTCTTCATTTCTAGTGTTACAGGTATCTATTATGGGTTCAGAAGGAAAAATTGAAGGGGACTAAGTAACATTTTAAAACTTTTAACTGTTTCTTAGCGGAGGATATTTGCAGATATAAACTGCACCACTTACTAGAAGGAAAAAACATGAAAAGTAAATTTACATATTTAATTAACAAAAGTATAGAGATGAGGACACATAACATGTTTCCTGAAAAAGTGTGACATATATGTTTTTAAAACACCTTTTTTTACCAATATAATAGCTGATATGAAGAAATAAGCAGTCAGACCATGATTTATTTTTGGTGAAAGCTGTCAGTCTTTTGTGTTTGTAAATGAATTCACCTAGTGTCTATATTGTTAAGTATAATTGGGAGTAGATTTGGCAATCTCATGAATTCATACATTATTAGTAGATTTTTCTGCATAATGCCAATTTAGTGTATGCTCACATAACATATATCTATCACGATGATGAATGCATATTGAAAAAGGGCACTTCATCTGTATCAGAGAACCAGAACATGTGATCTGATCTTTTTGGTTTCCCCTTTTGAATAGGGCTATAGAAATTGGTATCGGATCATATTAGGACAATGATTAAACAAAACAAGGCCAGATCATGAAGATGTAAAATATGATATTTTTGGATTACATGGGAAGTTCAAAATATAAAAGAAAGCATGCAACCAAAATATAAAAGAAACAAAGTGGAAAATTGCAAGAAATAATGAGATGTTGAAATCTAATACAGATGGTGAATATGCAAGGACCTTAGGGTCAATATCTTGCCAAAATGCAATGCCTACTCTGAGTGTACTGCTATGCTTATCAACACTACCTATCCATCCTCCTCTTTTTACCGTTTCCCCTCTTACTATCTCAAAGGAACAAGATCACTCGAGTGACCCCCGGACATGAGAAGAATAATTACTTCAATCAGGAATACAAAGCAATTTTCTTTTCAATATAACCTAGATTTATAGAAATGATTTCAGGGTTGATTACTTTAGAAAGCTCTCAGAATACAACTAGCATATTCACAATTAGCCTAAATTATAGCAGGAAAATAAAGTAGAAAATGTACCTTGAATTTTGTAATCACTTTAATTAATGTTCATGACTTGGATATGCATCCACCAACTTAATCTTTAGTACCCTAATCTCTTTGCTAGAAAATTGTCATTATTGGCTTCATCATCGTCCTCAACATGTGCCATCAGTCTGCTTCTTTCATCCCTATCATTAGCGAGGTTTATTGAGCTGCATCCAATTTATAGAGATCCTCCAAAGTACAAGGCTTCGCTTTCGCTAAAATATCCAACATTGACCGTTTCTTTTGTCTCCACTTATATTTTCTTTGCTTATGTCTCAACCTCTTGGAAGAAAGTGTATTGGTTCTTGGATGAACATTGAGATCAGAACCTTCTATGGAACTTGATTGCCGATTTAGTGGAGCTATGACATTGGAAGTGTAATCAAAACTTATGTTGCTTTCATCTTTATGCTTACTACTATCATCCAGATGAGATTTAAGGAAGTCATGGCAGGGGGCCTTCAATAACACCTCATCATAGAAAGAATTACACTCATCTTTGATCAATTGCTCCTGCACAATGATATCTCTCACTTTATTTTCAAAGGAAACATTCTCTTTATTCTGTTGAGAGCACATCAAACCTACAGTTTCTTCTGTTGTTCGAATAGCTGGATTACATGGTTCAAAGGGTGGCAACACGTTGCTAATACCATACTTTAGACAGATATGCAAGTGCTTCTGCTGAAATGGCCAACAAAGAAAGACATCTTTCCTCCTAGTAGCCCCAACAAACTGTCTGTAAAACAAAATGTTAAATAGAATTGAGATGCTAATTTCTTTTCTATAGAAAGAAAAGAAATCAGCATTTTATATCATTGAAATATTAACTTAAAATTCTAAATTAAAATTTGTTATCATGCACTGCCGCTGAAGGAAAAAACATCATTATACAACAGTGAGGAATAATACAAGAGCTAAAGTACATAATCCTAAAAATCATATGCAAAACTTAGAACAATACACGGTTCAAAACATAAAACCCCACTTCTGGAATTGAGGAATTATAGAACAGAGTTCATCAGCAGCTGAGAAAAGTTAAATATTTTTTGTCAAGATGGGTAACCTAATCAAATATTTCATTTCTTTTAAAACAACATTTGCCTTGAAAATTAACGTCTGGTGCAAAACCACTCTTTTATAACAAAGTGCAGAAAGCTTGCCGATTTCATTTACTGGATATGCTGCTACATAAACCCCAATTGTTATCTTTAAGAACAAAACAAAAGAATGACAGTAATTTTCAAGAATAGTCTAAAGAAAAATGAAACGGACAAGACAGAAACAAAACTAGGTGAAGCTTTAATACTGCTAATTTGGAAAAACACTATCCATATGCATAAAATGGAAGAATAGATAAAGCTACATAACCAAGATATAATGTACATGTAGTAAGCTGAAGTTCAAAGGAAATGCAAGGCAAAAATTCCAAAGCTACATCTGTAATTAACTACCATGCAATAACGATATAAAGCAAAGATATAAAATCATATTAAGGCATGGTAAAAATGGGAAATCACCTTATGGAAAATGGGTTAGTAACTGCTTCACCATTGACATAGCTATCACAGCCCATTTTGCTCCAAAGAAAGTGCTGACAAACCGTACGTTGAGAAACAACAACAAACACAGTTTGGATAACTCAACGAGGATCAAAACAGGAGCGAACCCAGTTTAAATTATAGTCCCAGAAGTCGTCTTGAAGATAAACACGGCTGAAAAGTACATAAAATTATGAGCTTTATGCCAATAGTTGAAGACCTAAGAGGGTTAAGAAAACGAAAATGGAAGCAGTGGATGAAAAAAAAAGGGAAATTTGGAAAAATGGGGTTGAGAAAGAAGACGTTGAAAATGATGATTAGAAGGGAAATGGATGGCAAAGTATAAATAGAAAGAAGATGGAGTAGGAATGAAAACAGCAGGCTTTAGCAGAAGGAGAAGATGATGAGCTGCAGCAACACCTTTTTATCAAAGGAGGGTTTTAATGTAAAATCGGGGAAGAATTATTCATGGTGAAATCCAGGAGTAAGATTTGCTTAGAGAGAAAGATACAGCAGTGATTTCTTAGTATCAAATTTGCTCAAGAACAATATGGCGATTCGCCAAGACATAGATAGGGAACAGGGAAGTTGAAGCTGGAGAGGCACTTCCTTAAAAATTCTAACATTAATTGAGAAAATTAAGAAAATTTTCAAGTATTATTAGTAAAATTTTTAAATACAAAATTTATAGTAATGTAAAATTATTTGTTATAGCATTGAGAATAGAATATCAAATAAAGATTTTGATATAAAAATTTTGGGTTTTTAATATAAATTATTATATATTGATCAAAATAATTTTCGTTTTCTCTCACTTTGCAAAAATTATTAAATAAATCATTCTTATAAATATAAATTTTTGACCTATAAAATGCCTTTACATAATGGAATTATGTCAATTTCTCTCATTTCATATTATATATATATATATATAATTACTCTTTGATGTTTATACTTTATATATAATTTAATCTGCTTATTTTTCACTTAAAATATGATGCTATGATTTTTTTATTATTAATTCTTTTTTATAATAATTTTTGAGTAGATAAAAAGTGATCATGGTATAAAAATGACAACTAAATAATAGGCTAAGCACCCCAAGCCACTTTGGTATATATATGATAATTGAGATTGCTATTCCAAGACAAATTCTAACAAAGGAAAAATAATTGTAGAAAAATTATAAAACGAGTTAATTATTTAAAAAATAAATTAAAATCAATAAATAGAGTGTTTTTAATGGAAAAATAACTGAAGTGTGTGTACATATATATATATATATAAATATAGATATATACTTTTGTTCAGGACATTGGACTCTGATCGCAATCATGCCTGCCTATATTCATCCAGTTCTTTCTCTAGAGTCTCTATTATCTGATCCTTTTGGGCAATGGTCTCCAAAAGCCTCGTATTCTCCTCTCGGAGTGCCTCGAACTGGCAAACGATCCCTTCAATCTGTGCTTCAATGGCCTCATCACTCAACTCCATGGCACTTTCTACCACCCTCACAACACGCCACAAACTCACAATCGCAAGCAAACCTCCTCCTTTCCTCTCCAATAATGCCTCCAAAAGCAATGCCCCGACAACAACTATGCCATCGACAAGATAGCCTGGCCGTCTCAAGAAGGCACTGCCAAGCCCCACAGCAAGAGCCACTGTCTTGGCAGAAAGCAGCGCCAGGATGGAAATTCCTACCCAATGGTACCAAGCTTTATCTATGTTAATACTACTGTTCTTGGGTGAACAGGAAAGTATAGTGGAGGATAGCTCAAGAATGGTGAGGACTAGGTCTAGAAGAAGCAATGATATTGCAACGATGCGAAGTTGGGTTGATTCTAGGAATTTAGCCAAGTGAGTTCTCCAGGGTGCTCTGCTTGATGACACTACTAGTTCTAATCTTGGGTTGAAAAAGTGTTGCCATCTCTGCCTTTTGTACCAGCTTTTGATGAGATTTTGGATTGATATCTCAACAGATTCAATGGAGACTGATTGAGGAGAGGGGCCATGTGTGCAATTAGTTGGGTTCATTTGTTGGAACTTAAGTGTTTGGGGGCTACATCATAAAACAAGTTAATTATATAATTTGGCGGAAGAAGAAGAACAATGACGGTATATGCTTGCATCAAAGGCACATGAAACGCAAGTAAGCTTTGAAGAATTGCATGCTTCAGGGTCACGTTGATAGTCACTTAACTGTTATGTATTTCATCATTGAAGATAAAGCTTCAAGCAAATCCCAGTGTGGCAAAATGTACATAGCCTCCAACATCACCACCTCATGACTCCATCAAAATTCAAAGCCCAAATGGCAGCCAATGATCGGTAAAAGATGCGTCAAGTATCATAAAGCTTCACTTTCCAAGCTTTGGATGCTCACACTACCAACCAATCCAATTTCTCAACATTGCATGCCTGTTTGAATTTATATGCAACCGAAACTCTTTTCTTTACACCTCATTAATAATTTTTATTGAAATTTCCATTTTTCCTTTCATTTTGACTTTCAGATTAAAGATGTTAAAGATAATTCAGATTTTACCAAAAACTTTGTGATTCTTTTACATGACCTCAAGCCCATAAAACATATAGAATATAGACTTGATGTATTGTTTCTGGTTATGCAGTGCAGACATGTTTGTATAAGTTATTTAGGTGAGGTTAATTAATTATGTCCTTTTCACACATTAATACTGTAAAACCCGATCCTATAAACACATGTCATGACATACATACACTGAGTAGCATGTTATTACGCTAGGAAAGTTCTTAAGAATAGACGAAACCCGGTATTGTACCTAACAGTATACTTGAGTTGATTTAACCTCGAACTAGTTCAAATAGGAATCGTAGAATGAAATTTAATATTTTATAGTCCAAAAATGACTAAAAATGATTGTTCGGAGTTCAAGGATTCATTTGGAGAAAATTTTAAAATTTTGATGTTCAGAGGTAAAATCGTCATTTTGCTATCTAAGATAATAATTTGATCATGGAGTGAAATTTTTGACCCAGATTAACTTTTTGGAGTATAATTTAATGATAGGAAGTGAAAATTTTCAATTTCGGCAATTTTCGGAACATAGGGGTAAAAAGGTAATTTTGTTGTCCTGGGGTAAAAACCGTAATTTTCATCACCAAAAACTTGTCAAAATCGTAGGATTTATTTATTTTTGGTATGAACAACTATGGTATGTTAAGTGGTGAAAATTTGAAGTTTAAAAGACGAAATTTTAAAAATGGGCTAATGGGAAAGTGACACATGACACTTTTTAATGATTTAATATTATTGTAATGAAAAGTCGGGCCATTTAAACCCCATTTTAAGTGATGGTCGGCCATAAGGGAGAACAAGAGAGAAAATAGAGAGGAAAGGAAGAAAAAAAGAAAAACCAAAGAGAAACAAGAAAATTTAAAAGGGAATTCGCGTTTTTCGCTCGTTTACGTGTCTAACGGTAAGATTTTTGGACTTTAGCTTGATTTCTACCTTTCCTATGCCTTTGTTTCCATTTAGCATGCTTGAGGAGAAAGATCTAAAAGTGACATCAAGGGCTGGCCGAAATTCATAGGGGAGGAACTTGAAATTTTTAGGTTTTGATTTTTAGTTAAATTGGTAGTTTTAGTTAGTTAAATGTGTATAGAAATTAAATTGGGCAAAAAAACATGAAATTTTCACAATAGCCACCCTTGGCTGAATATGCATTGATGTACAATGATGATGAACTGATTTTTATTCTAAAAGAAATGAAGAGAAAATGATGAAAAATGGTTAAATGTGATAGAAAAACAAAGTAAAAAATTTACCGAGTTAATGTCCCATTTTTGGCCGAATTTTTCAAGGAGGAAAGTAAACTGATTTTGGTGATTTTAGAAGGTTATTGGCTGATATTTAATGGTTAGAAATGTTGGAGAGAGAATGGGACGATTTAGAGCTAAAATGGAGCTCGTTAGCAATTTATCGAGTAAAGTGTCAAAAATAGGTTAATAATGCGTTTAAGTCGTTTTAGGCTATTGCATTTCATACCATGCATTAGTATAGGATTTAAGTCAATTATATAGTGATTTAGCATCAATGTGATGAATTGGATAAATTTTGCAATATGTTTAGGAGGAGAACCTTCCGGTAAAGGTAAGGAAGTCGTACCCGACGAACAGTGATCGGGGCACTTAAAAATCAATTAATTTGTACAAAAGGTGAGTAAACCTATTATTATTGTAAATTATCTAGAGTTTATTTTTAAATGCTCTTTATGTATTTTATGAAATGAAAACGAGATTAAAACGGGATTTTTGATGTTTTAGAAATAAATGTGACAAATAAAAATATATTGTGTTGATTATGAAATTGAGTAATTGGAGGCTACCAATTGTCTTGAAAAATATATTTTCTTATGAATGGCATATGATATATGAGTATATGTGGCTATATTTTATAATTGCATTGGGAATAGAATGTAAGCTATCTTTTACTATGCAAACTGGATAAATAAATAAAAGTCGCGTTATACTGTCGAAATTATATTAAAATTGGTGGGTTTAGTCACTGTAGTGACGGGTTTTCGTGGACTGCCTATTATAGGGGCACGGTAAACCCGGTTTCATAGTTACTCCGGTTGTAGAGGCGAGGAGGGTAACTCACGGGGTAGTGTTAGAGTTCAATTCACGTCAAACCCCCACGTGAATGTGTAATTCGGTCAACGCCAAGGAACGACTTGTTTTCAAAACTAGAATGTGTTTAACATGTAAATATCTTAACAACCTTGGCAGACTCGATTAGATGCCTCGGCCAAGGTATCCCCGATGACTAGATTTTGGCTTGAGCCATGTTTTTAATAAAGGTTATAAGCCTTGACAACTGTTTTGGTAAATTATAAATGTTTTATGGTTTAAGAAAGAAATTGAAAACCTTATGAAATCGTTTGTGATTTGTTGTTTAAACTTGCCTCAATTTTACTCCCCTTTAGATATTTATGATAATGTCTGTTTACTCATTGAGATTGCAAAATCTCACTCACCTCCTTTCCAAACATTTCAGGCCTGTGGTAGCTTGTAGATATCCGATTTTGTCGAGGATTCCAGTTGACCCCTCTATCTCATAGACAGTAGGTTACTATCATCAATACTTGGTGTACTTAGAGGCCACTTGTTATTGTAATTATTATTGTACATTATAACTTTGTAAATTGTAGTATATATGAATTTATTTTATTCTCACACTACAAAAATTATTTATGTATAGTTCTATAAAAATTGTTTTATAAGAAAATGAAATATATTATCAAATATTTATTTAGTTTAATTAACCAACTTTTCACTCTAAATGAATGATTTAGATTACAAAAATTTATTTTTAATCGGCAGTGGATATTTTTCTACCATACGTTGTATCTTTATCAGGTTTCGAAATTTTCTGATAAAAATGACCAAAATACCCTGTGTGACGAAAATTTTATTGTGATTGTTTTTGATCTAAAATAGTTTATATTATCTTAAAACTCGATATTTAGTAACTATTGCTCACAAGGGAAGTGAAAAACTAATGCAAGAGCCTTGCGAGGTTTCGGTGTGGATATACCGGGTAATGAAAGTTTACAGAGACTTTGCGGCGGTTGTCATGGACCCGAGAGAGGTTCCGGGTCGTGACAAATACTTTGTATTTAAACAATCTTACAATCTTCCCACAAGCTCCTTACTTTATTTTTTTTTTCTCAAGAAAAAAGCAAGATGTTATGTGTCCAGTCCGGCAGAGATACAAAGTGCTGGTGCAAGTCTGTAGCAGAGAACATTAGCAGGAGACTTGTTATGGCAGATTACAACCTGCAGGTGTGTTCTAACACTTAACAGCAATTCAAAACATCAGGGAAATGGACCCAGTAAGCTGAAATCATTTGCAAGCCCCTCTCACTACGGTAAAGCACTAGCGCACAGTGCTGGACTCGGAACACAGCCACCTAACAGCCACAAAGCCAGCTCTAAACACAGACAAATGATAAAGCATGTTCCACCACCACGAAGCACCTCAGACAAGTTGGGACAATAGCAATAATTTACTCAATCCTTACCTAGTCTGGATATGCAAGGAACTATTTATAGTAACTTATTTTTTTCGCCATCACACTCATAAAATTTGGTACAAAGCAAATTATGAACTAAGTGTAATGATGTGATTCCAATGGGCATTAATTAAATTATACATGTATGATGATAGGTTGCATCACTATTTTTTTTTTTGTTCTTTTACTTTTTCTTTCATTTTTTATTGAAAATCCAAATAAACAAATTACTCAATCTCCAAAAACAAATTGAATCAAGAAGTGCACATCTCATAATAGTCATGAATCCGAATTTTATTTTTAATGAAAAGTTGCAATATGACTTTAATCTAAAATCACTTATTATCAAAATAGACAAATATATACATCAACTATTGAATTAAATACTTTTAAACGCATAAAAACTTTAAAAGAAAGTTAATTAGTGAGACACCGTTGTTGTAATCGAATTAAATGGATCTTTACTCACAAAATAATATTGACAAAACGAAATAAAAAACAATACCCAATGATTAATGTTTAACCTGCTAAACTTGCATTGATTTGGAAGACAATGGCCTTAGCATTTTGACCATTCACATAATTGATTCCAAGTCGTTGCATTTGTTTTCTATCTAATAAGAATATAATTGCCGAAATTATTATCTGCAAGTAACAAAATCAGATGACATTCATCTGCTTCAAATTTGCTTCACAAGTCACAATAATTAATCCCTTCAACTTAACATATCTTGATGTGTAAAACTCAAGAGAAATTCATATTAACACTAGCATATTAAATTTGCCACTTTTTCCATTAATGAAACCCGATCGTATGTTTATGAGACATCACTTATGATTCCTTCTATAGAATTCATTTATGAATGTCCTTCAAAGGTGCAGAGGGCTTAGAAGTTGAGTCCATTTTCTGCTCCCTCGATTCTCCGTACTTTGCAATAACTTTTTCAGTGCTTGCAGTTACTATTTCCTACCTATGTCGTACTATTTGTCTACTTCACCGGCAAAAGGATTCAAACAACAACAACAAAGAAATGAAAAGTTTCCATAAAACATAGTTACTAACGTCTTTCGGTTTCTGAGACATGATAGCATCGGCAATTCCGTCGGTTTCATAGTTTCCCTGTTATTTACGTCACCTTCCTTACCTTTCAGTGATACTGGTATAAATTTACCCCATGTTGCTAACTCTACACTTCCTGGAACTGTTCCCGCAGCTTCGGCTATTCACTCTAATTAACCGCTATTCGGCAGCCAAATTTCGATAGAAAAACAATGGCAGCAACAAAAGTTGGGAGGATCAAGCTGGGTTCTCAAGGCCTGGAAGTATCAGCTCAAGGTCTTGGCTGCATGGGGATGTCAGCAATTTACGGTCCTCCAAAGCCTGAAGCTGACATGGTTGCTCTCATCCATCATGCTATCAACTCTGGGGTTACCCTTCTTGACACCTCTGATGTTTATGGTCCCCATACTAATGAAATCCTTCTTGGCAAGGCCTTGAAAGCTGGTGTCAGAAACAGAGTTGAGTTGGCTACTAAATTTGGTATTCACTTAACTGAAGGCCAAAGGGAAATCCGTGGTGACCCTGCTTCTGTGAGAGCGGCTTGTGAGGGTAGCTTGAAGCGTCTTGGTGTGGATTGTATTGATCTTTATTATCAGCATCGTATTGACACCAGGGTGCCTATCGAAGTCACGGTTTGTTTTGTCTTTTGTTTTGCTCCGTCTCTAGTTGCTTTTCTTTTAAAGAAAAATGAGAGTTCTTGATTTTGGTATTGATTGACACCCAGATAGGAGAACTTAAGAAACTAGTTGAAGAAGGTAAAGTAAAGTACATTGGTTTATCTGAGGCTTCTGCTTCAACCATTAGAAGGGCACATGCTGTTCATCCAATAACTGCAGTGCAGTTGGAGTGGTCATTGTGGTCCAGGGACGTTGAGGAAGAAATAGTTCCTACTTGCAGGTTAGTTATTTTTGAATAATTAGTGATTTCCAATCCTAATGTAGTGTCATCTCATCCCTTTTAATTTTTTAGGGAACTTGGGATTGGGATTGTTGCTTACAGTCCTCTGGGAAGAGGATTCTTGTCATCAGGGCCTAAAATGGTGGAAACTTTGTCAAATGATGACTTCAGAAAGGTTTGTAGTTATTTTACAGTAGCAATTGTGCACTAGAAATAACTATCTGTTACTTTTAGGCATATCAAAATTTATAGTATGAAACTTGTTCTATAATTTTTTTTTTTGTTGGTGACAAAAATGTTGATCAATTTCTAGAGAAAATCTACATCAATACAGGCATAAAGAAACATTAGATGTTTTAGATTCGACAGCTACGTTGCTCTGCTAGATTTTCATCTTTGTTAGCCTATTCTGAAATAGAGATCTTCTGCCTGAATGTCAAGCTTCATGATCCCACAAAGGATATTCTTCTCAGAAATATGGAAAACATATTGGGCGGTAATCTTCATTGAACTTCTTACTGGCACACAGTTAACCACCTTAATGTCCTAATTTGCCTGTAGCACAGTCCTCCCCTTTAGTTATCTAAGTTCTCTCTTGTGGTCAATTTATCAATATCGTGAAGGTGAAGTTTCTACTATGGCAATAGTTTTACGACTGTCTAAAGCATCTTTCAATTTTCAAATAAAAACTTATTGAAGCTTGTGTATCTACTTCATCTGAGATGTGGCATGTGTCATCAATGACGGTACAACTGCAACATGTATTTGGGAATTTTGTGTCTAGCTTTTTCGAACTTAATTACCAAGTGATGTTTAAATTAGGTAATGAGCAATAGTCCTAATTTCAAAAAAGTAAAGTTAATGACTGGATAGCTACTTGTTTAAGACTTAGGATTGCATTGAAATCAGTTTGAAAAGTGCATTTAGTCTTGTATTGAAATTAAACAGCATCATTTGAAGATAAAATACAAGATCTTTTCTGTTGTTGGGCAATTAAATAAAGTGAGGTCTATTTTGACAACTAACTATGGCATGAGCTGAGAACTAAATCTTGAAATTAAATTAGCTAAAAACAACTTGAATTCCAAAATTGTACCATTTGCAGAAACTAATGCCCTGCTGCTGATTGTCTTTTTGTTTGATGACACAATCATTGTAATGGATATTCATTTATGACAGTATCTACCAAGGTTCCAACCTGAAAATCTCAAGCATAATGAACGCCTCTATGAGCAAGTTAATAAGATAGCAGCAAGAAAGGAATGCACCCCATCACAGCTTGCATTGGCCTGGATCCATCACCAAGGGAATGATGTCTGTCCCATTCCTGGAACCACCAAAATCGAAAACTTCAAACAGAACATTGCAGCTGTTGCCTTGAAACTAACACCTGAAGAGATGGCTGAGCTAGAATCCATTGCTTCAGCAGATGCCGTGAAGGGAGACAGATATATTGGAACTTTCGCTACCTACCATGAATCTGAAACTCCTCCCTTGTCTTCTGGACAGCCTGTATGAGGATTCAGGCCCTTCCACTCACTCACCACTTTGGTACAATTTTCATCATGAGTTATCGACTTAGCTAATGTAATGCCAGAGTGATGTGCTTTAAAATTTTGGTGAGTTTTCTACTTTATGTTTGGAAAATAAAGTGTTATATTGGAAGAATCATAGGTCCTGTGGTGATTGATGGCAAACTTGACTGTAGGTATCTAAGTTTGTCATGTTGAGATTGTCCACGTAAAAGAAAGTCTGATGTAAAAATGGGGACTTTATTTACCATTTCCTTTTCCAATGTCATCAAAATAATAATCAAACAAATCCACATATTTAATAAGGGCGAAAAGTATAATATTCTGGATGCATTATCCTCTTTCCAGATCCCTCATTTTATAATCCGTCGGCTAACTGGTAAAATAATTCTTCCCAACTCTTTGGTACTATTTGAAAAGAATTCAAAACAATATATAGTAAATTAAGAAAAAAAAATGGCTCCACGGTCAAATGTACCATAGTCTCTTAGACCTTTTGAGCCACTATGACATCGGCCCTTATGTCATCGGTTTCAACTTTTCCTGTTTTTTTAAGCCTCCCCTCAACTTTACACCTACTACTTAACCGTTAACACAGAACCGCGACTTCCTCGACACAACACTGACTGGAACTCCGCTGTCAGCCGCAACTTCAGCTAGCTATTCACTCTCGCCGGTAAAACATGGCAACTGCAAAAGTTGGGAGGATCAAGTTGGGTTCTCAAGGCCTGGAAGTGTCAGCTCAAGGCCTTGGCTGCATGGGGATGTCAGCTTTCTATGGTCCTCCAAAGCCTGAAGCAGACATGATCGCTCTCATCCACCACGCTATCAGCACTGGGGTTACCCTTCTTGATACCTCTGATGTTTATGGTCCCCACACCAATGAAATCCTCATTGGCAAGGCCTTGAAAGCTGGTTTTAGAGACAAAGTTGAATTGGCTACTAAGTTTGGTGTAGACTATACTGAAGGCAAGAGGGAAATCCGTGGTGACCCTGCTTACGTGAGGGCTGCCTGTGAAGGTAGCTTGAAGCGTCTTGGTGTGGATTGTATCGATCTTTATTATCAGCATCGGATTGATACCAGGGTTCCCATTGAAGTCACGGTTTGTTTGTGTTTTGTTTTCCGTCCCCTGCTTTTTTCTTTGTCATGATCTTGTTAAAATGAGAATTCTTGATCTTTTTATTGATTGTTGCCCTTTTCTATTTACCCAGATGGGAGAACTTAAGAAGCTAGTTGAAGAAGGTAAAATAAAGTACATAGGTTTATCTGAGGCTTCTGCTTCGACCATTAGGAGGGCACATGCTGTTCACCCAATAACTGCTGTGCAGTTGGAGTGGTCTTTGTGGTCTAGAGATGTTGAGGCCGACATCATCCCTACTTGCAGGTTACTTATCCATAAGACTAACAATTCTTTTTTTTTTTTTTTAAATTAGTGATTTAGAAATCTTATTCTAGTGTGATTCCTTTTAATTTCTTAGAGAACTCGGAATTGGGGTTGTTGCTTACAGTCCTCTGGGGAGAGGATTCTTTTCGTCAGGGCCTAAAATTGTGGAAACTTTGTCCAATGATGACTTCAGAAAGGTTTGTAGCTATTTTTCACAATTGCATTTTTTTTCATAAGAAATACTAATCATCTGTTACTTTTAGGCATATCAAATGTTATATGGTATGATAGATTTTCTTAATCATGAAATGTGATCAATACTTGCATAAAAAAGTTTAGTAGTTTACAGAAATGACAAGAATTTTTTATATCTGACGGCTAAATATTTTTAATGCTCAAGTTGTACCGAAACATCTCCTCTTTGTTAGCCTAATCCGTATGAAGAAGCCCCGATTTATAAGTGCTTCAATGCTAGTAATCTTTTTCTTTCTAAGTTGGTGGGACTTACATGTGAATTGGGTTTATTTACATGTTGGTGTGTACTGTCTAAGTGTATATTCTCCAACTGTGCACTTGGGTAAGGGTAGACTAGTTAAGAATCCAAATTTGAGTATGTTCATAACCTGTTCCCCTTCTCTTTCAAGAAAACTTAATTTCAAAATGTAAAAACATGTTGGGTAGTAAATCTTCATTAGCTTCTTCTTAATAACAGAGGGCTGACAGCTAACTTTACCTTTATGTCCTAGCTAGTTTGCCTTTAATAAGCACCTTTCCCTTAAGTTATGCAAGTGTGTCTTGTGATCCATTGATTAAATGTTTTGAATCGACAAACTTGTATGACTTACAGAAATTGATGGTCTGTGGCTGATTGTCTTTATCTTTTATGACACAATCATTTGAAATGAATATCGAATTGTGACAGTCACAACCAAGGTTCCAACCTGAAAATCTGGAGCATAACAAACGCCTGTATGAGCAAGTTAATGAGATAGCAGCGAAGAAGGGGTGCACCCCATCACAGCTTGCATTGGCTTGGGTCCATCACCAAGGGAATGATGTCTGTCCCATTCCCGGAACCACGAAAATCGAAAACTTCAATCAGAACATTGGAGCTTTGTCCGTAAAATTAACAGCTGAAGAGATGGCTGAGCTAGAATCCATTGCTTCAGCAGATGCCGTGAAGGGAGATAGATATGGTGAAGGTATCTCTACTTACAATGACTCTGAGACTCCTCCCTTGTCTTCATGGAAACCTGAATGAGGCTTATACTACCATATTGATACAATCTTCATGTGAGGTAACACCTTGTATTGTGTTTTAAAATCATAAGTCTCTCCACTTTGTATTATGAGAGTAAGTGTTCTGTCACAAGTACAACGGGTTTTGTGGTAATAGATTGTAGCTGTCGAAGTGTGTCATGTTAAGATTGTCTGTTCCTAAGTAATTAAGCAAAATACAATTTTTATGATGAGGCAACACCTTGGATTGTGTTTTAAAATCACGAGTCTCTCTACTATGTATTCCGAGAATAAATATTCTGTCAGAAGTACAACGGGTCTTGTGGTGATAGATTGTAGCTATCTAAGTGTGTCATGTTCAGATTGTCTGTTCCAAGGTAATTAAGCAAAAGTTTGTCAGAAAATAAGGTGTTATATCAGAACTATCCTTGGTCTTCTGATGATGGCTGGCAACTTGATTGTGCGTTTCTAGGACAGAGCATCTGTCGGTTACAACCGAGCAACCGATCAGAACTGATTACAATAGCAACCGCCGGCTCAGTTATTCGATGGTGGTTGCTGGTGTCGGTTGTGACTGACGGTCTTGGGACCATCGCGGTTCAGCACTGAGGGCACTCTCCCCAACCGAACCGAACCGATAAAAAAACCGAGGAAACCTTCTTGCCACTCAACAACCTAACGTTCAACCCCTGATTCGAGCTTGCCCCGAAAAACAAGATCAAAGGCCGACCAAACTTAAGTGCCTCGATAATTGAACTCCAACCATAGTGAGTTAAGAACCCCCAACAGAGGAGTGAGCCAATATCCGTAGTTGAGGTGCCCAATCCTTCAACATCAAGCCCTTATCAGAAACTCGCTCCTCAAACCCTAGAGGGATTAATTTATAGTGTATTTCTTGAATTTAGATTAATTACATTACATAAATTACTAAATTATATTAGGTATAATTTATGAAAATTTTTTATTTTATTTAATATTTTTGTTAATCAATTTAATATATAATGTTTATTATTTTTAAAAAAAATAAATTATTGATTTTACATTCTTATAAATAATAATGCGATGTTTATTATTTTTATTAAAAAATTATATAGTGTTTACTTATATGGTTAAAAATAAATTTCATGGGTTAGACTAATTATTTAAACATGGTTACATGGGTTTGATTTTAATTAAAAATATAGATTTCACACACTTTTAAATCTAAGCCCAACACAAAATTTTCAACTTTTACTAACTTTGGACTATTTAAGTCTAGGTCTACTTAAAATTTCAACCAATTGAAATTGAGGTTGACTTCAATTGATCGGTTTTTCATTGTAATAGATCAGTTTCGGTCTATTGAAATTTTTCATCAATTTCATCGATTTTGATTTTTCCTGAAATCGACTAATACACTTCCGTATATGTTTTTGACTCGATCATGTTAAGAAAAACAAAGTGTTTCTGTTTTTCTCAAACATTTTGATCTCAAACATGCTTCCTTCTCTTTGATAATACGAGGAATCTCTCCCCCAACAAATTAATATTTGGTTTCACTGGACAGAGACTTATAGAAAATATGAGCATAGAAAAGGATAAAACGAAGACGGCCAGGTAATTACTCGCTGTGCATTCCAAAATGATCAAATAATTAGTTGCCTCCTTGGTCACTAAACATTATTATTTATTTATTTATGTATCCATGGGACCAATCTAGATCCTGTTGTCCCCACACCCTAAGCAATAGGTTTTCAATTAATTAATCCTAATTTTCCTTAGATTTTAGACCTTGGACGAGGAACTTAAGACTTTGGAACCACCGATGGATTTTGCTGGGAAATGGCCAAACAAAAACGAAATTGCCAAGATAAAAGGAATCCCATTACTACCTTAATTATTTGTTTTCTGCTTACCATGGACTCTCACAAACCACTAATTAACTTTTAAGTAAACATGTGTTTAGTTAATTGTTTTCAAACTTATTTGGAAAATCTAATATATTCGATCTAAAGCTACCAAAGTACGCAACTAAAAGTAAAGTTGCAAAAAGTTAAAACATTGTAATTATTATTATTATTATTATGTGTGAAATGATGAAGCGACATGCATGATGAACAGCTCTCTCTTTTAAAGTTTTTATTATACTTCCCACTAATTAAAAGGTGGATGATAAATAGATCATGCACTTGCTCACCGCAATGAAGAATATCATAATTTGGCCAAATATTACTACCAACTAGCTATTAAACCACCAAGCTGATCAACCCCTTCTTAAGGGAATGTATGCATTGGATTAATTCATTACTCTTTGCATAAGCTTTTAGGCTTCTAAATTGACATTAATATAGTCACTCTGATTATTGTTTTGCATAATCCAGAGTATAGGATTAAGATAAAATTAAAAAAAAATTGAGCCAACTATATATTCTTTAGTGTAGCGGCTGCGCCTTAAGATAAAACTTGAAGAGGGGATTAAACAATATTCACTGCAGTCAATAGAATAAACCATTGTCATGAATATAAAAAAAATATTAAATTATTAATGTCATAATCTAGCTAGTTCAGTTATACGTCTACAAAATCTTTTTGTTTGAATGGATTCATTAGCTAAAGCACCCATGGGCAGACCCCATTTTCTACTGAGCTAGCTACACTGGTTCATGAACCTTGTCCACAAGAGTTCAAACAGATTTTCCCTGGCCAGTCCCATGGCCGACAACAAGTTGGCATTGGCTTTGGTGACTATCGCTCATTTCGCTACTTTCTCTCCTATTAAATTCTTCCCACTCATTTAAACAAAAAGATTAATCTCGATTAATTTGTCTCCTTCTTTTGGTCTTTGGTAACGGTAATAATTATATTTAACATATAAGCATCGCATTTTCTCTATTTTTAATTTGTGGGACAGCAATGCAATGAAGTCACCACTCACCATCCCCCATGGATTAGGAAAGCTCGTATCTCTCTAATTAACATATAAAATACGAGATTAATTGAAAAAGGGATTGAGTTGATCGCTTTGATAGATCCACCTTTAAATATTTAAACATAAGTTGATCTTAAACTAATATAAAATTATGCAATTTTTAGTTAAACGAATTAGTCAAATAATCATCGTAGATTATCGTGGAATAATTTATTTTGTTCCCGAAAATGATTGCATTAAGACCCGATAGCTACCACATGCCTGACCCATGGCGGCTCCGGGATGTGTAGAAAGTCACTGTATGATTGCAATCTAGAAAGCCAGCATTGACTGGCCTCTCGTTAGTGCTTGGATAATAAAAAAAAAAAGAGATCAAATTATACATGTCTGAGTTTAGATACGGTGGCGGCACCATTTTCTTCTTCACCCTGTGACCACACTCTTTAAAGAGTAAATTAACTCTTCACTATATCTGCATTTATTTGTTAATACATGTATTTATACAAGAGTTGAATTGAGATACAAGAGTTGGCTGAGCATTTTTAAAGGGATTGGCTAACCTATCGGCTAAAAGAATTGGAGAAGATATGTACATATCAATTTGAGAAGATAAAGGAGAGAATTAAGGAGATATGGGAAAGGATAAAGAAGGAGAGGATTAAGGATAAAGGAAATTGCAATTGTTATCTTCATTACTCCCCCTCAAGTTGGAGTGTGAAGAGTTGAAGTACCCAACTTGCTAAGTAACTCATGAAAATGGTCACGCCCAAGTGCCTTAGTAAAAATATCTGCTAGCTGAAATTTTGAAGTGATAAGTTGAGGAATCAAAGTTTGAGATTGAATATGCTGGCGAACAAAATGACAATCAATTTCTATGTGTTTCGTACGTTCATGAAAAACTGGATTTGCAGCTATGTGGATGGCAGCTTGATTATCACAAAAAAGTGGAACTAGATTAGAACAAGGCACTTGTAGGTCTCGTAGTAATTGTATTAACCAAATGATTTCATTAGAAATAGTGGCCATTGCTCTATACTCTGCTTCTGTAGATGAGCGTGAAACAACTGTCTGTTTCTTGGATCGCCATGAGATTGGTGATGACCCAAGAAATATAATGTAGTCAGTAGTAGATCGACGGGTGGTAGGGCATCTTGCCCAATCTGCGTCACAATATGCCCGAAGAGACAATGAATTATTGGAAGGTAACAAGAGTCCTTGACCTGGAGCATTCTTGAGATATCGAAGCACACAAAAAACTGCATTTAAGTGTAGTTGCCGAGGATTATGCATAAATTGACTAAATAAGTGCACAACATAACTAATATCTGGCCTTGTGATAGTGAGATAAAGCAGGCGTCCAACAAGTCGTCGATAAAGCTCAGGGTTAGAACAAAGAGGCTCAGTGTTAGATGCAAGCTTGTGTTGTTGGTCTATTGGAAAGGATGAAGGCTTGCTGCCCATTAAATCACATTTGGACAAAATATCCAATACGTACTTGTGCTGGCTTAAAACTATGCCAGAAGGAGAACGAGCAACTTCTATGCCAAGAAAATATTTCAATTTTCCAAGATCTTTGATGCGAAACTTCTTGTCCAAATAACGCTTTAGTTTGACAATACGGTCTAAATCGTTCCCTGTGATTATCACATCATCTACATATATCAGAACAACAATGAAAGCTGGCCCTCGATGAAACAAGAAAAGCGAATGATCTGCACCAGATTGACAAAAACCAATGGCTAACAAGGCTGTAGTGAATTTTTAATACCAATTTCTCGAGGCTTGTTTAAGTCCATATAAAGATTTCTGCAACTTACAAACACGTTGCTCCCTCTTTCGAGTGAATCCTTGTGGAACCTTCATATAAACTTCCTCGTTTAGGTCTCCATGGAGAAATGCATTGTTGACATCCAGTTGATGTAATTCCCAATTCTGTACTGAAGCTACCGCAAGCAAGCATCTGACAGTCACTAGTTTAGCCACCGGTGCGAAAGTTTCATGAAAGTCTACCCCTTCTATCTGAGTATAACCTTTAGCAACTAGACGAGCCTTATATCGTTCCACACTTCCATCTGGGTTGTACTTAATTTTGTACACCCATTTAGAATTGATTGCTGGCTTCCCAAGTGGTAACTTACTCAAAACCCATGTTTTATTTTCTTCTAAGGTTGAGATTTCTTTTGCCATAGCATCCCGCCAATGAGTATGTTTTATTGCCTAATGAAAATTAGTTGGCTCATCGGTTGAAAGGATGGCCGCCAAAAAAGCATTGTGATCACGTAAAAATTAAGAATAAAAGATGAATTGTGAAAGAGGATATACCGTAGAGTTGGCCTTGGGTGTGGGAGTGTACGTTGAAAAGGACGATGTGAGAGAGGGAGGCAAGGCAAAATCATAATCTGTTAGTTTTCTAGGAATCTGACGAGCTCTTTTTCTTGTCATTACTGAAGTATCTACTATAACAGTAGTACCAGGAGCAGTACTTGGTTGCTCTATTTGCTGCCTAAGTGACCCATTTGCATCAATGGTACACTCTTCATTGCTTAATGAATGATGTTGTCCAATCTCGTCTAACGTGCCTGTATCATTTAATTCGCCAGATCTAGCTGTATCATATGACTCGCATGGCTCAGTTTCAAGATGGCCCCCACTGTCTCCGTGTGACTCGATCATACTCGATCCTTGCGCTAATTTATCAAATGGGTTCAGATAAGAACACATGAATGATTCATCAGAAGTGTGAACTTGGATATTAGGATTTGTTGAAGTCCAAGATGCCAGTATGTGTGTTGTTGGAGACCCATCAATTTCATTGCTTCCTTTGGTCAATGCACTAGGGAAAATATTCTTAAAAAATTGCACATCACGTGAAGTATAGATTTTCTTATCTTCAATATCGAATATTCGATACCCTTTTTGTCCATGGGGATAACCCAAGAAAATACCTGGTTTGGAGCAAGGTGCAAATTTATCACGTGACTTGTTGGTGATGAGTCCATAACACAAGCATCCAAAAGTTCTGAGATGTTGGTAGGTTGGTGATCTTCCAAACAAGATTTCGTATGGGGTTTTGTTCTTCAAAACTGATAGTGGCATTCTGTTGATTAAGTATGCAGCTGTTAGGACACATTCACCCCAAAATTTTATGGGTAGATATGCTTGGAAGCGTAGCACTCGTGCAACTTTTAACAAGTGTCTGTGCTTTCTTTCTACTCTCCCATTTTGTTGTGGTGTGTTTGTGCAGCTTGTTTTGGCGCTCAATTCCATTCTCATTGTAGTAGGTAAGTAAATCACTGTGTTTGAATTCCATCCTATTGTCGGAACGCACAATTTTCACCTGTGTATTAAATTGAGTTCGTAGCCATTGGTAAAAATGCAGTAAGTAATCACGTGTTTTTGACTTATGCTTCATCAAATATACCCAGGTGGCCCGACTGTAATCATTAACAATGGTTAGAAAGTAAACAGCCCCAAATAATGATGGAGTTTTATAATCTCCCCAAATGTCACAATGAATAAGTTCAAAAATTCGACTAGATTCATAAGTACTGGCAAAAAATGGCAAACGATGTTGTCGTGCTCTGCAACAAGCATCACAAAATTTATTTTCCTTAACATTAATAGATAAATCCCCAATAAAAGATAAGCGATTCATTGGCAAATGCCCCAGTCTCCGATGCCACATATCTGCATGCCTCATATTACTTGCCATTAGTGCCTTGCCCTCTCTTATTGGTTCCAAGTAGTAGAGTCCATCACGCACCCTACCCACTCCAATCGGCCTCCTCGAAGATAAGTCCTGTATAACACAAAATGTAGGTTAGAACGTGAGCACACAATTCAAATCCTTGGTTAATTTGCTAACAGATAACAAATTAAAATTAAAATTTGGAATGCCAAAGACTTGATCCAAGACCAATTGTTTATTCAATTTAACATGGCCTAAAGCTTGTACGGGGACCATTTCTTCATTGGGTATTTGGATTGGAGGAAAATTAGGCTTGTGCTTGACATTTGTGAAAAGGCCCAAATCCTTTGTAATGTGGTCTGTGGCTCCATTGTCTATGACCCATGGATCATTGTGTCTCTCTTTCTTACCCGCATTCTAATTGGTGGTATTGGCTACCTATGATGTCGATTGAAGGTTTGGTGTATTGCCCACACCCAACGCAGCAAGCACTTGAAGAATTTGCTATTGTTGTGCCTTTATTCCCGAAGTTGAGATCGAGGAATTGGTGTCTCCAATTGTGGCTGCAATAGCCGAACTGTTGTTACTCTGATCCACGCGTCTTCCTCCTCTGCTTCGACTCCGATCTGATGGCCGACGATTCCAATTTTCTAGGTAACCAATAATTTCAAAACATTGCTCTTTTGTATGCTTGGGCTTTCCGCAATGAGCGCAATGAGTGCAATGCACTAGTTATGTTTTCTCCTCAAAACGCCGATTCTGGCTTCTCTTGTTATTTGCAACAGCATGCCTTGACGTCATTGCTTGATCTCTGGTCACCTGTCCTGCCAAAAATGCAGCACCTTCAACAGTTGGGACTCGATTTACAGCTACTTGTCTTTGTTTTTCCTCCTGCGCTGCTATGGAGTATGTTTTCCTCAAACTAGGCAATGGGTCAACGCTAAGTATCTGAGACCTCACGGTGCTGAAGGTGTCATCTAATCCCATGAGAAAATCAAATACTTTCTCTTGTTCTTGCATATCTTCCATTTTCTTCGCTGCTCCACACGTGCAACCACATGTACATACAGGAATAGGATTAAAAGCTTGTAATTCACCCCAAACAGTTTTAAGCTTACCGTAATAAGATGAAATTGATGACTTTTCTTGTTGCAATAGTGCAATCGCACGTCTCAACTCGTACATACGTGGAGCCATTCTTTGTGTGAATCTTTCCTGCAGATCTGCCCAAACCTCATGAGTTGTGTCCGCATGAGCCGCGCTGCTTTGGATCTCCTTTGCAAGTGCATTTATTAACCAGAAAAGCACAATAGCATTGCATTGGACCCATGAGTCGTAATCTTGGGAATTGACATCCGGTTTGACTATGGTCCCATCTACGAATCCTGCTTTGTTCTTTGATCGTAATGCATTTAGAAAGCTGCGCCTCCAGGTAAAATAATTTTCACCATTCTCGTTAAGAGGGTGTGTGACAAAAGTTAAGCCAAGATGATCTGATGAATGCAAAAAGTATGGGGACTTAGTATCAATTGCAATGTTGTGTGATGCGTTTGCAGATGATACCAAGGTCACATTAACTTGATTTGCTTCATTCTCTGCCATGACTTAAAAAAATTTTATGTACCCTGCTTTGATACCATAAAGAGTAAATTAACTCTTCACTATATCTATATTTATTTATTAATACATGTATTTATACAAGAGTTGAATTGAGATACCAGAGTTGGCTGAGCATTTCTAAAGGGATTGGCTAACCTATCGGCTAAAAGAATTTGAGAAGATATGTACATATCAATTTGAGAAGATAAAGGAGAGAATTAAGGAGATATGGGAAAGGATAAAGAAGGAAAGGATTAAGGATAAAGGAAATTGCAATTGTTATCTTCATTACTCTTGTCACGTGACACAAGTACCTAATAGCTTTTCTTTCTTTTGTTTTTTATTTTGTTTTTTATTGTTTTCTTTCGTCTCTCTTCTTCTAACTCTATTTCTCGTTGGTCAGCGGCAGCCGGCAACGGTAGAGGCCCAGATTTGCCCCAAGCTCGATCTCTTTCCCCCGCCGGATAGGTGACACGGGTTAATTTGGCTCCAATCGTCATCAAGGCATCAATAAGGCTAGATCAGACCCTTTACTGTCATCTGCTGGCCCCTAGCTGATGGGACAGAGAGAACAAAGGAGAAAATGAAAAAAAAATCACATAATTTAATTTTTATTCACATTAATTATCATGCCAACACCTGATGAAAATATTGACAAAAGGACGTTTCTGTTTAACAGTAAAAATATGGGAATGAGTAATTTACTTTTTAAATTATAAAGATAAATATGATATGCAATTCAAATTTTGAGAACCTATCTGAATTACATTATTTTTGAGAATTATTTTCTTTTCCAATGTCATCAAAATAATAATCAAACAAATCCACATATTTAATAAGGGCAAAAAGTATAATATTCTGGATGCATTATCCTCTTTCCAGATCCCTCATTTTATAATCCGTCCGCTAACTTGTAAAATAATTCTTCCCAACTCTTTGGTACTGTTTGAAAAGAATTCAAAACAATATATAGTAAATTAAGAAAAAAAAATTGCTCCACAGTCAAATGTACCATAGGCTCTTAGTCCTTTTGAGCCACTATGACATCGGCCCTTATGTCATCGGTTTCAACTTTTCCTGTTTTTTTAAGCCTCCCCTCAACTGTACACCTACTGCTTAACCGTTAACACAGAACCGCGACTTCCTCGACACAACACTGACTGGAACTCCGCTGTCAGCCGCAACTTCAGCTAGCTATTCACTCTCGCCGGTAAAACATGGCAACTGCAAAAGTTGGGAGGATCAAGTTGGGTTCTCAAGGCCTGGAAGTGTCAGCTCAAGGCCTGGGCTGCATGGGGATGTCAGCTTTCTATGGTCCTCCAAAGCCTGAAGCAGACATGATCGCTCTCATCCACCACGCTATCAGCTCTGGGGTTACCCTTCTTGATACCTCTGATGTTTATGGTCCCCACACCAATGAAATCCTCATTGGCAAGGCCTTGAAAGATGGTTTTAGAGACAAAGTTGAATTGGCTACTAAGTTTGGTATTGACTATACTGAAGGCAAGAGGGAAATCCGTGGTGACCCTGCTTACGTGAGGGCGGCCTGTGAAGGTAGCTTGAAGCGTCTTGGTGTGGATTGTATCGATCTTTATTATCAGCATCGGATTGATACCCGGCTTCCCATTGAAGTCACGGTTTGTTTTTGTTTTGTTTTCCGTCCCCTGCTTTTTTCTTTGTCATGATCTAGTTAAAATGAGAATTCTTGATCTTTTTATTGATTGTTGCCCTTTTCTATTTTCCCAGATGGGAGAACTCAAGAAGCTAGTTGAAGAAGGTAAAATAAAGTACATAGGTTTATCTGAGGCTTCTGCTTCGACCATTAGGAGGGCACATGCTGTTCACCCAATAACTGCTGTGCAGTTGGAGTGGTCTTTGTGGTCTAGAGATGTTGAGGCCGACATCATTCCTACTTGCAGGTTACTTATCCATAAGACTAACAATTTATTTTTTTTTACAAAAAAATTAGTGATTCAGAAATCTTATTCTAGCGTGATTCCTTTTAATTTCTTAGAGAACTTGAAATTGGGATTGTTGCTTACAGTCCTCTGGGGAGAGGATTCCTTTCATCAGGGCCTAAAATTGTGGAAACTTTGTCCAATGATGACTTCAGAAAGGTTTGTAGCTATTTTTCACAATTGTATTATTTTTCATAAGAAATACTAATCATCTGTTTCTTTTAGGCATATCAAATGTTATGGTATGATAGATTTTCTTAATCATGAAATGTGATCAATACTTGGATAAGAAGGTTTAGTAGTTTACAGAAATGACAAGAATTTTTTTCTTTTTATCTGACGGCTAAATATTTTTAATGCTCAAGTTGTACTGAAACATTTCCTCTTTGTTAGCCTAATCCGTATGAGGACCTCCCGATTTAGTCTACAAGTGCTTCAATGCTAGCAATCTTTTTCTTTCTAAGTTGGTGGGACTTACATGTGAATTGGGTTTATTTACATGTTGGTGTGTATATTCTCCAACTGTGGACTTGGGTAAAGGTAGACTAGTTAAGAATCGAAATTTGAGTATGTTCATAACCTGTTCCCCTTCTCTTTCAAGAAAACTTATTTTCAAAATGCAAAAACATGTTGGGTAGTAATCTTCTTTAGCTTCTTCATAATAACAGAGGGCTAACTATACCTTTGTGTCCTAGTTTGCCTCTAATAGGCCCTTTCCCTTGAGTTATGCAAGTGTGTTCTGTGATCCATTGATTAAATGTTTTGAATCAACTTATCTGCATTATTGACAGAAAATGATGGTCCGTGGCTGATTATCCTTATCTTTTATGACACAATTATTTAAAATGAATATTCAATTGTGACAGTCACTGCCAAGGTTCCAACCTGAAAATCTGGAGCATAACCAACGCCTGTATGAGCGAGTGAATGAGATAGCAGCGAAGAAGGGGTGCACCCCATCACAGCTTGCATTGGCTTGGGTCCATCACCAAGGGAATGATGTCTGTCCCATTCCTGGAACCACCAAAATTGAAAACTTCAATCAGAACGTTGGAGCTTTGTCCGTAAAATTAACAGCAGAAGAGATGGCTGAGCTAGAATCCATTGCTTCAGTAGATACCGTGAAGGGAGACAGATACGGTGGCGTTCTCGTTACCTACCATGACTCTGAGACTCCCCCCTTGTCTTCATGGAAACCTGAATGAGGCTTAGACTACCATATTGATACAATCTTCATGATGAGGTAACACTTTGCATTGTGTTTTAAAATCACGAGTCTCTCTACTTTGTATTCCGAGAATACATATTCTGTCAGAAGTACAACGGGTCTTGTAGTGATACATTGTAGCTATCTAAATGTGTCATGTTCAGATTGTCTGTTCCAAGGTAATTAAGCAAAAGTTTGTCAGTAAATAAGGTGTTATATCAGAAGTATCCTTGGTCTTCTGATGATTGCTGGCAAACTTGATTGTATGTTCCTGACTTGATCATGTTAAGAAAAAGAAAGTGTTTCTGTCTTTCTGAAATGTTTTGATCTCAACTATGCTTCCTTCTCTTTTATAATACGAGGAATCTCTCCCCCCAACAAATTAATATTTGGTTTCATTGGACAAAAACTTAAAGAAAATATGAGCATAGAAAAGGATGAAACGAAGACGTCTAGGTAATTGCTCACTGTGCATTCCAAAATGATCAAATAATTAGTTGCTTCCTTTGTCACTAAACATTATTATTTATTTTATTTATTTATGTATGGTTTTACCTGCACCAATAGCCCATTTACTTTGTGGGTGACCCATCCATGGGACCAATCTAGATCCCGTCGTCCCCACACCATAAGCAATAGGTTTTCAATTAATTAATCCTAATTTTCCTTAGATTTTAGACGACCTTTGATGAGTAACTTAAGGCTTTGGAACCACCGATGGATTTTGCTGGGAAATGGACAAACAAAAACGAAATTAACAAGATAAAAGGAATCCCATTACCACCTTAATTATTTGTTTTCTGCTTAATATGGAGTCTCGCAAACCACTAATTTACTTTTAAGTAAATATGTGTTTAGTTAATTGTTTTCAAACTTATTGGGAAAATCTAATATATTCGATCTAAAGCTACTAAAGTACATAACTAAAAGCAAAGCTCCAAAAAGTTAAAACATTGTAATTATTATTATTGTTATTTTTATTATTTTTATGTGTGAAATGATGAAGCAACATGCATGATGAGCAGCTCTCTCTTTTTTAGTTTTTGTTATACTTCCCACTAATTGAAGGTGGATGATCACTAGATTCATGTACTTGCTCACCGCAATGAAGAATATAATAATTTGGCCAAATATTACTACCAACTAGCTATTAAACCACCAAGCGGATCAACCCCTTCTTAAGGGAATGTATGCATTGGATTAATTCATTACTCTTTGCATAAGCTTTTAGGCTTATGAATTGCATTAATATACTCACCCTGATTATCGTTTTGCATAATCCAGAGTATAGGATTAAGATAAAGTAAAAAAAAAATGAGCCAACTATGTATTCTTTACTGTAGCAGCTGCGCTTTAAGATAAAACTTGAAGAGGGGATTAAACAATATTTACTGTAGTCAATAGAATAAACCATTGTGATGAATATCAAAAAATTATTAAATTATTAATGTCATAATCTATCTAGTTCAGTTATACGTGTGCAAAATCTTTTTGTTTGAATGGATTCATTAGCTAAAGCACCCATGGGCAGACCCCATTTTCTACTGAGCTAGCTACACTGGTTCATGAACCCTGTCCACAAGAGTTCAAAAAGAGTTTCCCTGGCCGACAAGAAGTTGGCATTTGCTTTGGTGACTATCACTCATTTCGCTTCTTTCTCACCTATTAAATTCTTCCCACTCATTTAAACAAATAGATTAATCTCGATTAATTTGTCTCCTTCTTTTGGTCTTTGGTAACGGTAATAATTAGATTTAATCTACAAGCATCGCATTTTCTCTATTTTTAATTTGTGGGACAGCAATGCAATGAAGTCACCACTCACCATCCCCCATGGATTAGGAAAGCTGGTATCTCTATAATTAATATATAAAATACGAGATTAATTGAAAAAGGGATTGAGTTGATCGCTTTGATGGATCCACCTTTAAATATTTAAACATAAGTTGATCTTAAACTAATAAAAAATTATGCAATTTTTAGTTGAACGACTTAGTCAAATAATCATCGTAGATTATCGTGGAATACTTTATTTTGTACCCGAAAGTGATTGCATTAAGACCCGATAGCTACCACCCATGGCGACTCCGGGATGTGTAGAAAGTCACTGTACGATTGCAATCTAGAACGCCAGCATTGACTGGCCTCTCATTAGTGCTTGGATAATAAAAAAAAAAGAGGTCAAGTTGTACATGTCTGAGTTTAGACACGGTGGCGGCACCATTTTCTTCTTCACCCTGGGACCACACTCTTGTCACGTGACACAAGTACCTAATTGCTCAGCCAAAGCAGTTTTTTTTTTTATATATATATTTTTTTAATTTCATAAGTCATATTACATTGAAAAAGGGTGCAATAAAAAATATTTGTTTTAAATTATAATTTTATAAAATATATCTATAAAAAAGTAGAGTTTTTCTTTCTTTTGTTTTTTATTTTTTTTACTGTTTTCTTTCGTCTCTCTTTTTCTCCCTCTCTTTCTCGTTGGTCAGCGGCAGCCGGCAACGGTAGAGGCCCAGATTTGCCCCAAGCTCGATCTCTTTCCCCCGTCGAATAGGTAACATGGGTTAATTTGGCTCCAATCGTCATCAAGGCATCAATAAGGCTAGAGCAGACCCTTTACTGTCATCGGCTGGCCCCTAGCTGAAGGGAGAGAGAGAACAAAGGAGAGAATGAAAAAGAAAAATCACATAATTTAATTTTTATCCACATTAATTATCATGCCAACACTTGATGAAAATATTGACAAAAGGACGTTCCTGTTTAACAGTAAAAATATGGGAATTAGTAGTAATTTACTTTTTAAATTATAAAGATAAAAATTATATGCAATTCAAATTTTGAGAACCTATCTGAATTACATTATTTTGGGAGGTTTTGTGGATGATACCGCCTTATCTAATTTACAATATTGTTTAGAGTCATTTGTACCTGCGCTTTAAGGAAGTTCATTTGTTCAATCTATTTGGGTATAGTTATTGGTAGTATGATTCTAGATTAGTCCAAAAAATCACTTTGTTCTTGTATAGTTTTTTTCTCTAATTATTATTTAGGTCCATAGTTCTCCCACATCTCTCAGTGATTAATCTCATTTTTAGGTAGTGGTGGTATTAGTATTTTGGGTAGGTACAATTGGGACAAATCATGTATATAAATCTAAAGAAATGGTCAGATATGTGTGGTAGCTTCTATAAACCATCAAAGTTTTTGGAAGGAAGCCATGAAGGGCATCTCAATTAGTGCAACTGCAACATAATTTCCATTATCAAGGTTAAGGCTCTAGGCAAATAAAGGAATTATCAAGGTGTTTTAGGGGAATGGAGATGAATCTACTATCCTCGTTATCAGTGACAGAATTAGGATTCGTGTTTGAGGGGTAAAGACAATGTCCATAAAATAGTCACACCCATAGTTTAGTGTTTAACAAAAACATAAAATAATTTAGATGGAAAAAATTCATATAAAAATTATATAAATAACTCCAATTACATGTTAAGTACAAAATAAAGATATTTTTTTATAACTATTGCATGTTAAAATTGGATATTTTTAATTGAGCTTGACAATATTTTCATAGAGTTGAAGGCATTATTGAATTAATATCAAAATCTTGAATTATTCGAATTTTTAATAAAATCATTTAAAATTTTATTACGAGTCTCGTTCTTAACAAGTTTTATAATTAATATTATACACTTTGATGTTATATTGAAAACTAGAAGAGTCTACATCAATCTGTCAATAAGAAATTAAACTTTTGATATTCTCGTATTCTTTAACATTTGACACAATTCAAAAAGTATAAATACATTTTTCAAAGCTTGATTATGAAGAATGTCAAACTTGAATAGATCCAATTGATAGCTCAAACACATATTATCATATTCAGTAAAGTTACCAAGATAATATTTAATTACAAAGTTACAAATACTTTCAACATCAAACAATTTGAAATCATTATAAGAGTCCAAGGATATGTCAAGAGTGAGCAACTCCACCATATTCTTATAAATCTAAAATCTAATTCTTACAAGAGTGAGTTAATAGCAGAAAAAAACAACTCAACTCAATAATGGTGTTCAATTGTGCTATGATCCTTTTAAAGACGGCTTTTACCTTTATATCTAACTCCATGTCAAAAATCTTAATTTCGTATTCTCACAAAACTTCTTTACTGACACAAACAAAGGTTTCATTCATTTCTCCCAATTGTTAGAGACGTTTTTTAATAACAATACTAAACGAATTACATTTAATATGTCTTGAGATTTGAGTTGTAAAGCTTTTGAAAAGTCATTTGTTATCTCCAATAACTTTATCATAAGATGCAAGATAAATATAAATTTAAATGACATAATGATATGTTATAAAAATTATAAAATAAAAGAAAAAAATATAAAATTATTATAGAAATAAAATTCTAAAATTCTAAAAAACTAAAAATAGGTTATAAAAGTATTATAAAGATAAAATTTTAAAATTTTAAAAAATAAGAGTTGCTATAAAACCACCCTCCCCTACACCTCTATTTACGGAGGTGGTGAGGGTCGGAAGTAAAAGCAGTGGGCGTTGTGGGAAGACTTGGCGTGCACCTTGGGACAAGCGTTGTAAGTGTGGGTACAAGACTGCATCTACCAAGCGCAGAAAGTAGTGCTTGATCCATTTGGCATTTAGTCTCTTTTATGCAATTTGAACAATTTAATGTTGATATTAGACATATAAGTTCCACAATTAATTAGTTAATGTTTTAATTTTCTAATGACATGTCATAAGTTTTATATCTATTTGATCTTTCTATTTACTATTCATCGATCTTTTCCGATGGAATTGGGTGTCTGATTAAATTTGTACAAGGACTTTGCTTCCATTGGCATCTAATATCTCAAGACTCAGCTGGGTGCTCATCCTTCTACCAGAATTATCATTAAAATCAAAATCACAAAAACAATTTGATGCAACCTCACCACTCATTTATAGGCAGCTTATTGGGTACTTAAGTATCTTAAAAAGGCACCGGGATAAAGTATTTTACTAGCTTCTGATTCTGATGTTCAACTAAAGGTTTTTATTGATAATGATTGGGCTAGATGCTTAGATTCCAGACGTTCTGTTACTGGTTTTGGAGTTTTTCTTAGTAAATCTCTCTTTAATTGGAAATTTAAAAAGCAATCAGTTGTTGCTTGTAGTTCAATAGAGGCTGAATATCGTGCTATGGCTGCTGCTTGTTGTGAAGCTATATGGCTTTTGTCTCTACTCAAATATTTTGGTTTTTCTCATATTGCTTTAGTTCATTATTTTTTGATAACCAGTTTGCTATTCACATTTGTAAAAATCCTATATTTCATGAGAGGACTAAGCATACTGAACTGCACTGTCATTTTATTCGAGATAAAGTTCTTGAAGGAGTTATTTGTCCTTAGCATGTTTTTACTAAGGATCAATTGGCAGACATTTTTACTAAGGATCAATTGGTAGACATTTTTACTAAGGCGCTACCACTTGCACAATTCACCTATCTGTTAGGCAAGATGAGCATAGATAATATCCATGCTTCTCTTGAGGGGGGGTGTTAGATATTATATTTTGACATGTGCAATGGTATATTTGTAAATATTCTAACTGTTTAAGGTTATTATTATATTTTTGATTTTACATGAAGACTTGACTATAAAAAATCTGTTGTACTGACAATGTGAAGTTGAAAAAAAAGACAATACAATTAGAGCTTTATCCATCTCTTAACTTTTTCTAGATTTTTTTTCAGATTCTTCGTCTCTTTCTCAATAATCGACAAAACTTTCTCTAGATTTTTTTCAGATTCTTCGTCTCTTCCTCAATAATCAACAGGATTGAGGGGACGAATTTGGTTTGGTGGAGCAACTAAGCTTGGCGGTGGTGGGTAGGTGCTTAATCCAAGTGTTGCCAAATGTTTTGCCTGATTACCCGAGGCTTTGAAGTTAACGAACAAATAGGTGGAAAAATCCTTTAGGTAGAAATATGTAAAGAAAAGCAGAGTCTTATCCAGCATTCTAAACAAACAAAACGATTGCTCCAAAACACAACACAACAATTTAATTAAGTTTGTAAAATTAAAGTGACAATCCAAAGCCACTGGAGTTTAATACTTCATCTGGCATCTAGATGGTTTCTCTTGTAACCAAAAAAAAAAATGCAGAATCGGCTCATCCAATAAGAAGGAGAGAGTTTGAAAGTTGAAGGTGATTTTTTTTTTAATATTTTTGACTTTTTAATTTTTTGGATATTTTAATAATTTTATAAAATTCATTAGTGATGTTTAAAATTTTGAAACTAAGTGTATTTTTAATACTATTAGATTTAAAGTGAATTATGATAAAAAGTTAGGTAATGAGATAGGATTGTCCTTTGAAAAAAACACCTAGGGAACATTTTGTCTCCATTTAAAATCATTACTAAAAGAAATTTTGAAAGGGACAAAAAGAGCATCACAATTTACATCACTCAAGTGGAACACTTTACCTTAATGTGATGAAATTTATGAAGTGATGTGGCAATCTTTGGAAGGACTTTCAACCAATTTTACTCGAAAGTTGGTGGTAGACCTTGAATCTGAATCGGATTAGAAAGCTTTCAAGATATATAGAGGGGGCTGTCTCTCGACCAATCTTCAGATAAACAGTGATGGAAAGCACGCCCCCTCCCGCTTTAGCTCCAGTCATCTCTAGCAGACCGAAACTACTTGCATGGATGGCCTTTTTTTTTTTTTTTTTTCCACATTTCTTGGATGAGGAAAATTATGACTTAATTCATAAATTTCACAACGTGAATTCCAAATTAATTAGTTCCATTTGCAGAAAAGAATGCCTTGCTGCTGATTGTCTTTTTGTTTGACGAAACAATCGTTGGAATTAATTTTCATTTGTCACAGTAACTACCCAAAGTTCCAACCTGAAAATCTCAAGCATAACAAACGCCTCTATGAGCAAGTTAGTAAGAGAGCAGCAAGAAAGGAATGCCAACCCATCGCAGCTTGTATTGGCCTGTGTCCATCACCAAGGGAATGATGTCCGTCCCATTCCTAGAACCACAGAAATTGAAAACTTTAATCGGAATATTGCAGCTTTGGCCTTACAATTTATACGTGAAGAGATAGAGCTAGAATCCATTGCTTCAACAGATGCCGCGAAGGGAGGCAGATATATTAGAACCACTGCTACCTACCGCAAATCTGAAACTCCTCCCTTGTCTTTACGGAAACCTGCGTGAGGATTGACGGCCTTCCATTCACCACATTGATACAATTTTCACAATGAGCAGCATCATGTGCTTTAAAGTTTTGATGAGTACTCTGCTTTATATTCAGAAAATAAAGTGTTATATTTACAAGTACCCTAGGTCTTGTAGTGATAGATCGCAAACTTGATTGTAGGTATCTACGTTTGTCATGTTGACGTCGTCCGCTCCAAGGTCAGTAAGCAAAAGTTTATGAGACACGTGGAAATGGGGGTTGCATACATGATTTTACTTTTAAACAAAATAATTATAGTCAAAAGATCTATCAAGTCTTTATATTTTTTAATTTTATTTAATTTAATCTTTATACTCAAAATCGAAATAATTTAATCTATTGATTTTGAGAATTGTGTTAATTTAATTTGTTTTCCTAACAGCTTCCAATTTTACCGTTAAAAGATGACATCAGCACCAACGTGTCACATATTGATAACGTGGCATTGAGATGATGACATGGCATGATGATGTGTTAGATTAAAAAAATTTTTTACCATTTCATAAGGACTCAATTGAACAAAAATATATAATATAAGGATTAAATTAAATAAAATTGAGATATTGAAGGACTAAATTAAAAGAATATTTAAATAGATTATTGATATGCTTGTTAATAAGCTAAATATTTAAGTGTAAAAGATTATGGTGTTAATATATATATATATATATATATATATTTACTTGATTATTTGATTCTAAAATATGTAAATTAATTTATTTTTTTTACAAAAATTAAGTTTGAATTCTCCTTCTATAAAAAAAAAATTTGAAAAAAATTTATACCTAAGTCAAATTTCAATGAATAACTTGCATTATGTTAAAATAAAATAATATAAAATGACTAAATATGTTGATTTAGTTACAACTTTCATAATTTACAAATACACATTTTTTTTAAAATTATTCAACTTTTACCCAATTTACCTTTTATTTAAATTTACTCAAATTAGCAAAATATGTTAATTTAGTTACTACTTTCACAATTTACAAATACACATTATTCAACTCTTACCCAATTTACCTTTTATTTAAATTTTCTCAAAATTTTTTATAAAACGATTTTATTTAAATTCAAATACCACAATCAAATTCTGTTAAATTTAAATTTATATTATTAATTTAGATCTACAAAAAATTTATTAATAAAATAAAATTATACAAATATTTACAGTTATATTAACTTTATCAATTATAAATGCAGTCTTTAATATATGAAATTTTAACTTAAAAAATATAACTTGAAATATTTACAAAATAAAAACATAATAAATGAATAAATAAATAATTGAACAGATAGAACTTAGATTCTATGGTTGTAATAAGAGGTTTGTCATGTCCAAATTAAGCAAATCAGAATGAGAAATTATTTTTATCATCATTGTTAATTTCATATCTGCGTTCTTCATTTTTTTAAAAGAAAAAACTAAATCAACATATTTTGCTAATTTGACTTTAGCTCAAGCTAAAAACTAAGTTAAATAAAATTCAAATTTTTATGCTATTACAAATAGAAGAAAAAAGAATTTATTTAGTCATTTTATATTATTTTATTTTAACGTAGTACAAGTTATTTATCTAAATTTGACTTCAAGTATAAAATTTTTTCAAATTTTTTTTATGGAAGGAGAATTCAAACTTAATTTTTGTAAAAAAGATAAATAAATTTATATATTTGAGAATCAAATAATCAAGTAAGAAAATATTTATATATTTTTTTAATACCATAAATCTTTTACACTTAAATATTTGGCTTATTAATAAATATATCAATAATCTACTTAAAGATTTATATTTATTAATTTAGTCCATCCACATCTCAATTTTATTCAATTTAGTCCTTATGCTATATATTTTTATTCAATTTAATCTCTATGACTTAGTAAAATTTTTTAAAAAATTTTTTTAATCTACCACGTGATATTAACATGTCAACATATCAGTACCACGTCAACACTACCACGTCATAATATAATACCACGTGACATGCGACGTCATTATTTTAACGTCATGTCATCAAAATGTGACACATTAACGCTGACATCAGTAATTATGTCAGCACTGATATCATCATTTAACGGTAAAATTAGATGTTATTAGAAAAATAGACTAAATTGATGTAATTTTCAAAATTAAAATCCTAAATTATTTCGATTTTGAGTATAAAGATTAAATTGAATAAAATTAAAAAATTACAAACGTTGAATAAATCTTTTAACCAAATAATTATATCAAAATGGATATTATATTTTAATTATTTGTTTATTTTTAATCATTTTTTTAAATGCATTATTGATTATTATTTTCTTTTTTAAAACGCAAAATTATATCCACCCATCACCCACTTGATGCCATTGTAAGTCTTTAGCCTTGTCAGCCCAAGATTTTGATGGCATAGAAACTGGTGTGAGAAAGGAACTATACAATTACAAAAAAATCTCTGCACAAAAGGCGACACACCACAAGGACCACTTGAAACGAATGTATGAACAAAACTATTGATCATTATTGATCTGCCTTTTATCATTTCCTTTTCCATTGTCATAAAAACAATAACCAAACAAATCCATATTCTTAATCAGGGAGCAAAGTATACTGTTGTGGATTCCTTGCCCTTTCCGCTGACTACTTCAACAGATAACACTGAACCGCGACTTCCTCGACACAACACTGACCGCTGTCTGCAGCAACTTTAGCTAGCTATTCACTCTCACCAGTAAAACATGGCAACTGCAAGAGTTGGGAGGATCAAGTTGGGATCTCAAGGCCTGGAAGTGTCAGCTCAAGGCCTGGGCTGCATGGGGATGTCAGCTTTCTATGGCCCTCCGAAGCCTGAAGCTGACATGATCGCTCTCATCCACCATGCAATCAACTCTGGGGTTACCCTTCTTGACACCTCTGATGTTTATGGTCCCCACACCAATGAAATTCTCCTTGGCAAGGCCTTGAAAGATGGTTTCAGAGACAAAGTTGAATTGGCAACTAAGTTTGGTTTAGACTACAGTGAAGGCAAGAACGAAATCCGTGGTGACCCTGCTTACGTGAGGGCGGCCTGTGAAGGTAGCTTGAAGCGTCTTGGTGTGGTTTGTGTTGATCTTTACTATCAGCATCGGATTGATACCAGAGTTCCCATTGAATTCACGGTTTGTTTTTGTTTGGGCTTTCGGTCCCCTGCTTTTTACTTTGTCATGATCTAGTTAAGAAATGAGAATTCTTCATCGTTTTATTGATTGTTGCTTTTCTTTTTTTACTCAGATGGGTGAACTTAAGAAGCTAGTTGAAGAAGGTAAAGTAAAGTACATAGGTCTATCTGAGGCTTCTGCTTCGACAATTAGGAGGGCGCATGCTGTTCACCCAATAACTGCTGTGCAGTTGGAGTGGTCTTTGTGGTCTAGAGATGTTGAGGCCCACATCATTCCTACTTGCAGGTTACTTATCCACAAGACTGACAAATTTTTTAAAAATTAGTGATTTAGAAACCTTATTCTAATGTGATTCCTTTTAATTTCTTAGAGAACTTGGAATTGGGATTGTTGCTTACAGTCCTCTGGGGAGAGGATTCTTTTCATCAGGGCCTAAAATTGTGGAAACTTTGTCCAATGATGACTTCAGAAAGGTTTGTAGCTATTCTTCACAATTGGATATACGTTCATAACAAGTACTAATTATTTGTTACTTTTTGGCATATCAAAATTTTATGGTATGATAGATTTTTTTGATCATGATATGTGAATCAGAGAAAATCCACATCAATACTTGCACAAGAAAGTTTAGAAGTCTACAGACGTAACAAGAATTCTTTTATATCTGACAGCCAGATTTTTTTAAGTGTGTAAGTTGTACTGCAACATTCCCCTTTTTGTTAGCCAACTTCGTAAAGACCTCCCGATTTTAGTCTTGGGTGCCTCAAGGCCAGCAATCTTGTTCTTTCTAATTTAGTGGGACTTTCATGTGAATTGGGTTTATTTACATGTCGGTGTGTACTGTCTAAGTGTATATTCTCCAACTGTGCACTTGGGTAAGGGTAGACTAGTTAAGAATCCAAATTTGAGTATGTTCATAACCTGTTCCCCTTCTCTTTCAAAACTTATTTTCAAAATGCAAAAACATGTTGGGTAGTAACCTTCTTTAGCTTCTTCATAATAACAGAGGGCTAACTATACCTTTATGTCGTAGTTTGCCTCTAAAATGCCCCTTTCCCTTGGGTTATGCAAGTGTGTCATGTGATCCATTGATTAAATGTTTTGAATCGACGAACTTGTATTACTTACAGAAATTGATGGTCTGTGGCTGATTGTCTTTATCTTTTATGACACAATCATTTGAAATGAATATTGAATTGTGACAGTCACAACCAAGGTTCCAACCTGAAAATCTGGCGCATAACAAACGCCTGTATGAGCGAGTTAACGAGATAGCAGTGAAGAAGGGGTGCACCCCATCACAGCTTGCGTTGGCTTGGGTCCATCACCAAGGGAATGATGTCTGTCCCATTCCCGGAACCACCAAAATCGAAAACTTCAATCAGAACATTGGAGCTTTGTCCGTGAAATTAACAGCTGAAGAGATGGCTGAGCTAGAATCCATTGCTTCAGTAGATACCGTGAAGGGAGATAGATATGGTGAAGGTATCTCTACTTACCATGACTCTGAGACTCCTCCCTTGTCTTCATGGAAACCTGAATGAGGCTTATGCTACCATATTGATTGACGAGTGTTTCTACTTTGTATTTCGAGAATAAATGTTCCGTTAGAATTATAATCATAGATTGCAAACTTGGTATGTGGTAGCTATCTAAGTTTGTCATGGTTGAGATTGTCTATTCTAAGGTAATTAAGCAAATGTTTCAATACATTTTATATTATATGTATATATATATATATATAATATTATTGTGCTTGCTTTTTAGCCATTCTCCTATAAGTTTGTCAATCATTTTAATGCAATATATTATTGTTTGGTTATTACATTTGTTGTACATCTTATTTTTTGAAAGAAAAAAGAAAAAATATATTTAAAATAATAAAAAATTAAGATTATAGATGTTTTTTATATTATATTTTAATTATTGGTTTATTTTTAATCTTTATATTGGTCTTGCCTTATATCTTTTTTTGGGAAAAGTATATATCATATAATTTTGCTTTGTCATAAAAACAGTCACCAAACAAATCCATACTTTTTTATGGAGGCAGCAAAGTATAATATATTGGAGATTCATTACCCCTTTTCCCCAAATTCCCCCCATTTTATAATCCGCATAGTTTCTAAAAGAACACAAATCAATATAAATAAAAAAAAATGAAAAACATTGTTGCAGAATCCACATGGAACTATCGGTTCCAACGTTTTCCTGCTCTTAATGTCACCACCTACTATTAAGTACTACTCTAACAGTTGACACTGAACCGCAACTTCATCAACAACACACCTCCTGCCACTGTGCAACCGCTTCAGCTAGCTTAGCTATTCATTCTCACCAGTGACACATGGCGACTGCAAAAGTTGGGAGGATCAAGTTGGGTTCTCAAGGCCTGGAAGTGTCTGCTCAGGGCCTTGGCTGCATGAGCATGTCAGCTTTCTATGGTCCTCCGAAGCCTGAATCTGACATGATTGCTCTCATCCACCATGCTTTCAACTCTGGGGTAACCTTTCTTGATACGTCTGATAATTACGGTCCCCATACCAATGAAATCCTCCTTGGCAAGGCACTGAAACATGGTTTCAGAGACAGAGTTGAATTGGCTACCAAGTTTGGTATAAACTATTCTCAAGGCGCAAGGCAAATCCGTGGTGACCCCGCGTACGTGAGGGCGGCCTGTGAAGGTAGCTTGAAGCGTCTTGGTGTGGATTGTGTTGATCTTTATTATCAGCATCGGATCGACACCAGGGTTCCCATTGAAGTCACGGTTTGTTTTTGTTTTGAATTTTGTCCCCTGCTTTTTTTCTTTGTTATGACCTAGTTAAGGAATGAGGCATCTTGGTCTTTTTATGAATAGTTCCTTGTGTTTTTTTAATTTTTTGCCCAGATGGGAGAACTTAAGAAACTAGTTGAAGAAGGTAAAGTAAAATACATAGGGTTATCTGAGGCTTCTGCTTCGACTATTAGGCGGGCACATGCTGTTCATCCAATAACTGCTGTGCAGTTAGAATGGTCCTTGTGGGCTAGAGATGTTGAGGAAGAAATAGTTCCTACATGCAGGTTAGCCATGGATAAGAGTAATAATTTAAATCATTTGAAATTGTAAATTCTAGTGTCTCATTCCTTTTCATCTCGCAGGGACCTTGGGATTGGGATTGTTGCCTACAGTCCTCTGGGGAGAGGATTCTTATCATCAGGGCCTAAACTGGTAGAAACTCTTTCTGATGATGACTACAGGAAGGTTTGTAGCTATTTTTCACAATTGGATAATTGTTCATAAGAAATAATTACCTGTTACTTTTAGCCATATCAAATTTTATGGTATGATAGATTTTATCAAGTATGGTATGTGAATCAAAGAACATCCACATCGATAGACATGACCCGAGTTTTTATATCTGTCAGCTAAATTTTCTTGAAGCTTAATTTGTTCTGCAACATTTCCATCTTGGTTGGTCTACTTTGTGAAGAAGACCTCCCAATTTTAGTCTCCAAGTGCCTTAATGCTAGCGAGCTTTTTCTTTCTAATTTAGTGATATCTCATGTGAATTGGGTCTATTAAGTAAGTGGTACATTCTTCATCAGTCCAACTGTGTACTTCGGTCAGGGTGTACCAGTTAAGGACTGAAATTTTAGTATGTCCATAACTTTTTCCTCTTTTCTGTCATATTCCATTACCATTATGTAGTGAAGTCTTATGTATATAGGGTAACTATCTAGTGAAGTATTATGCAGGCGTGTTAAGCTTCAAATCCCATTAAGAATATATTTTTCAAAATGCCTACGTTCTTCTTAATAACAGAGGGCTAACCATACGTTTATATTCTAGTTTGCCTCTATTTGGCTCCTCCCCTTGAGTTATGCAGGCCTCTCTTGTGATCCATTAGTTAATAACCATTACTAAGGTGAAGTTTTTACTATCGCAACAGTTAACAATCTTCTAATGCATCTTTAAAATAAGACAAACTTAAGGCAAGTTTGTAGAGGATATCTGTTTACTTCGACTGATATCTGTGTCATAGAAGAGACATCTGCTACATGTGATTGGAAGTTTTCTATCAGATTTCCCAGTTGATTTATAAATTAGGTAATGAGCTTCAGTCCTCCTAATTTCAACAACTGAAGTTAATGACTGGACTCTGGAGTACAGGAATGCACTTAGGGAACTGCATGGTGATTGTTTGTTTTAAAAATTATACCCCTGTGAAATCTGTTTCAAATAGGCATTTAGCCTATATTTAAATTATATTTGAGGATAAAAGATCCTCTCTGTAGTTGGGCAATTAAGCAAAATGAGGTCCATTTTGAGAACTAATGATGGCATGAGTTGGCAAACACTAGCTGAAATTTCTTGAATCATGAATCTTTATTATTTACAGAAAATACTGGTTTGGTGCTGATTACTCTTTATGTTTTATGACACAATCAATTGAATGAATTTTCAATTGTCACAGTTTCTACCAAGGTTCCAACCTGAAAATCTGGAGCATAACAAACGCCTCTATGAGCGAGTTAATGAGATAGCAGCAAAGAAGGGGTGCACCCCATCACAGCTTGCGTTGGCCTGGGTCCATCATCAAGGGAATGATGTCTGTCCCATTCCTGGAACCACTAAAATGAAAAACTTCAATCAGAACATAGGAGCTTTGTCCTTGAAATTAACACCTGAAGAGATGTTTGAGCTAGAATCCATTGCTTCAGCAGATGCCGTGAAGGGAGACAGATATGGTGGAACTGCCGCTACCTACCCTGAATCTCAAACTCCTCCCTTGTCTTCATGGAAACCTGAATGAGGGCATGCTATCATATCGATGCAATCTTCATAATGAGTTACGGACTTAATGTAACACCTTGGGGATGTGTTTTAAAATCACAATAAGTCTCTACTTGGTGCTGAGAGAATAAATGTTGTGTCAGAAGTATCAATAGGTCTTCCGGTGATGGATTGCAAACTGGGTAGTCTAAGTTTGTCATGGTTGAGATTGTCCGTTCCAAGGTAATTAAACAAAAATTTGTGGGACGAGCACATGTTGATGTGCTTTTATTCTAAAGCCCTTTTCTCTAGCTTTTATGTTTTGGCAATGTGTTGGTAGGGATGTCAACGGGTCGGGTATCCTATAATTTTGAGATATCCGAACCTTAACTCTATACAAAATTAATTATCCTAACTCTATTAATTATTTGAATAATTTTAAAAATTACTACCTTAACTTTAACCCTATTACATTTTTACTACTTTATAATTACCCTAACTCGTTTAAAAACTCGATTAAATTAAAAAATTATTAAATTTTTTTTCATAAATATCCAATTACTCGAATTTGTATACATATACAATAATATTTATTTACGTATTTCATAAAAGTAACTATTAATTAAATTAATAAAAATAAAAATAAAATTATATTCCTTTGTAATATGATATGATATGATATTCATATTATTTAAACATAATTAATAATCTAATAATTTTTTATTTATATATATTCATATCATCACATTAGTTATTTAACTAACTATATTTTAAATATATTATTTTGACAATATATAACAAAGAAAATTGCTTGTTCAAATGGTGGAGACGGTGAGTGCTTTCCTGCCTGGGTTCAAGTCCTAACGCAACAATTTTATTCAACTATTTAAATAATAAAAAATAAATAAATACAAGGTATTGTAAACGGGTAACGGGTATCCAAAGTGTGATACCCTCACCCTACCCGAATCCGATTCGGGTAGTAAAATCACTACCCGAACTTGTTTCAAATCCATTTATTGGGCACCTTAACTCAGTGTAACCAGATCGAATATCAACGGGTACCCTATAATAGAGTACCCGTTGACATCCCTATGTGTTGGCCTTGACACCATTCACAACCTTAACCTCTCCAAAGAGAAGTTCTAACAAAAGCAGATACATTGATTCATTAGGAATGGAAGGACTATGGAGCATGGACAGTGGGAAAGCCATAAATAGGGTATGAGATTATGAAGAATAACCTTTCTTGCTTTTAGTCATATTTAATTATAATTTGATAAAAATATCTTTAAAACTATTTCAAATAAATTAAACCATTCATCATAATTTCTCTTCATTTGTGCTTCTGATTTTTCTCTCTAACCATCTCATCTCTTTAATTTTATCGATTTCTCTCTTCGGCATTCGTTTGCTATGCTCTAATTTCTCTCTCTCATATTTTCATATTTCTCTTTCTTACGCTTTCAAGACACCAAGTGATGGTTTTGATGTGCTTGGGTGGATGGTTATTTGGGGAATTTGATTTTTAGGTATTTTGGGTAAAACTAAAATGGTAAAAATGATAATAGATGTTTGAAATAGCTTTTAGTTAGATCAATTCGGGACCTAGACACCAATATATTCAAAATTTTGAAATTTATAAATGTAAGTTTTCAAAGCAAAATTTTTTTTTAGTTAAAATAGGTGTTTTAGATAAGAAATTTGTGTTTTGAACAACAATTTTTTTTCAACGTGGCGTGCCACATATTTTTGTACATGACGTACAACAACCTAACCATGGCGTGTCACATGTTTTTGTACATGGCGTGTAACAACCTAACAATGGCGTATAACAACTTAACCATATTGTTTTACATGTTTTTGTACATAACGTGTAACAATCTAGCCATGACATATCACATGTTTTTGTACATGACGTGTAACAATCTAACCATGGCGTATAACAACTTAACATGATGTATCACATATTTTTGTACATGGTATCTAACAACTTAACCATGACGTGTCACATGTTTTTATATACGACGTGTAATAACCTAACCATGACATGTAATTTTATTAAAGGTTATTTTATCTAACTTGATTAAAAATAGTTAAAATTATAAAAAGAGTTATTTTTAAAAACATCTTATTTATAAATATTATTTTTAAAAATACCCCTAAATAAAACCTCAACATTTTAACAGTCAAGTGTGCAGCAGCCATAACATAATCCTATCCAGACAGTGTCATGCAGAAAACCAGAAGCTGGTCAAGAAGTAGGCTACCACCATGCAAAGAACATAGTGTATTTATCCACACTATATTTTGCTAGACAATCAGCAAATGAATTCCCTTCTCTAATGGTATACTGGAAAGTGACATCCTTGGAGGACCCAGGAGAGGGCTACCTTGGAGTCATATTAGATGAGAAGTTTCTTTGTAGTTGCAAAAGGGACAAGGAAAAAAAAAGTGCAAAGCATGCTTAATTACCATAATTTCGACAAAGTTAAAATCCTTTCCAAAGAATATCACACAATAAATTTTTTATATTACGTTTGCTTCACGAAATAGAATCAAATAGAAATTTTGTGAAAATAGAATACGATAAGAATATATTGAAAATGTTATTATATAGTTTAATTGACATAATAAGATAAGATGAGAATTGCTATTATAACTTATTACAATGTTTGATTGATAAAAATAATTTTACAATAATAAAAGAATAAATGATAAAAAGATAATAATACTTTTTATTATAATATATAATTATTTATTAATAATTTTAAATATTAATATTTTATTAATAATTTTAAATATTAATATTTTATTTATAATTTAAATATTATTATGATTAAAATATTAATATTTTAATTAATTTTTTAAACTCTTTATTATATTATAATAAGATTTATTTTCATCAAAAACAAAAATACTCTTTGTGCCAACAAAATTAAGCAAAATTTTCTTTTTTAATCATTTAATTTTTATTTTCATTAAAACTTTAAAACTTTAGAATTCTAATAATTTAATAATTTATTATTAAAGTATTAGTATCATTTTTTATTTTTTATTTTTTTTCTCTACTTATATTTTCTATTTTTTAATTCATATTTTAATTTAATAATTTAAACATTATAATGTGTTGCATATGAAGAAAGGAATGGTTGATTCAGCTTTTTGTGATTGGTGCCAATTGGCAGATGAATTTGCTCTACACTTGTTCCGGGATTGTTCCTTTGCGAGGAAAATGTGGGACTACTGGCTGTAACCAATAGGTGATTTGCATAACTTTTTCAATTATGATTTGGAGAGTTGGTTGCGGCTTAATTGTATGTTGCAGATTAAATTTATGGATGATTGTACATAGTGGTCCCAATTTGTGGTGACATTGTGGGAAATTTGGGAAAGTCGGAATAGATAGGTTTTTGACAGTTTTGCAGAATGCCCAGAAACTGTTTGGAGAAAGGCTCGAATGGCATCTAAAGAAATTATGGAAGTTTTGGGTTCTAAGCAAGCACCATACAAGACACCGAAGTGGATTAAGTGGCGGCCGCCTGCTTTGGGCAGCTTTTTATTAAATACAGATGGAGCTTATAAAGCTGGCTTAAAACATGCTTCTGCAACGGGTTGATCCGTAACTCCAATGGTGAATGGGTGAGAGGCTTTATTCTCCATATTGGAAGTACTGATAGTTTGACAGCTGAATTCTGGGTCATTCGGGAGGGTCTACTATTAGTAAGGAGTTTACAAATTAGTCCATTGGGCTTGGAAGTTGATGTGTTAGTTGTTGTTCAGTTTCTTACTGGAGGGGTTGGATCTTCTCATCCTTATGGCCTATTAATTCAAGATTGTATTTCCTTGATTCAAAAGGGGTGGGTTACAGAGGTTAGACATATTTGTCGTGAGGGGAATCAATGTGCAAATTTCTTGGCCAATTTGGCCCAAAGTTGTCCTCTAGGCGTCACAAGATTGATAAATCCTCCTAAAGAATTGTGTTCCTTGTTTAGAATGATATGTATGATCCTTCTACTTTGAGGCACAAAATTGGGTCATCCAGCTCTTATTTACCAAAAAAAAAAATTATAATGATTAAAATATTAATAATTTTTTATTTTTAAACTTAAAATATTAATTTTGTAGGTATAGGATTGTAATTTTTGAAAGTAAAGACATTTCAATCCAAAATTTTTTTTGGACTCTATTCTCATGGGTATGGAATAGCTAATGTCATGGAGAGATGTAATAGCCATTCCAAGATTTTGTAAAGTTTTGAAGAATAACCATTCTAAGTAAAAAAACAAACCAAATGAAAGGAAAATTTTTTGAAGAATAGAGAGGGAATGACTAAGCCATTCTCTTGACCAAACATGCCATTAGAGTCTTTAACTACTCCTTAAAGCATCCTGATGGTCTTGATTTTCTTTTAGAGATTTTGTCGACAGTAAATTTCAAAGTTCCCCTCGGTGGTGGGTACCATTGCACATCCAACTGTTGGTGGAGAAGAGTGCGATGAACCCCTACTTTCCAGGACTCAATCCATCACCCAATTTCATCAACCAAATCCATGCCATCACATGCAAGCAACCAGAAAGCAGATCGCATACGGATAAGGAAAAAAATTTCCTCACCATTCCAACCTTTCTTGTTAAAGACCGATTCATTTCTAGCCAGCTGTAGAAATCATAGGTTGCACCAAAGGTAACCATCCAACATTTCTAGGTCGTGCACAGTGAAAACATGACGACCAACTCTGGATGCGTGAGGCTAAGGAGCAGGGGGCCACCCATGATAATTGCCATCAATCAAGTACATAACACCACACCATCCAACTAAATTGACAATTTAACAAAATGTGCCAGCAAGATTCCTCTTCGGTGCCATACCAAACACATTTTGATTACGTCTCATAAAGTGCTGGATTCTTCGTTTGCTAAGAAAAGATTCGTTGGAACAGAGTGTAGGATGGTAACAAAAGAAAACATTCGACCTTGGGAGAGATGGAGAGTTTCCATAAGGACGAGAACCATACATGTTGCTCCCTGGGACTCGAGGCAACTAGTGAGTTAAATGATTTGATAGAGAAAGTTCCCTTAGGATCATATTTCCAAACAAGTCTGTCTGTCTTTATCCAATAGGAGAATCAGCGTGCAAGTAAGTCAAGGAGCTTAGTATATGTATCATACTGCGAAGAGAAGAGGGTCCGACGAAATGGAATATTCAATGAGCCTCGATTCCAAAGGTTAGAGACTTTAGCTTCCTTGTTGACGCATAAGGAGAAAAGTCTCAAAAAAGTATTGCTCAGAAAAGGACCCATTAATAACCATTGGTCAAACCAAAAAAGAACATTTGAGCCATTGCCCACAATCCATTGGCATGCTTCGAATCCCGCAAGATTTTGAACGCCTTCAACAGATGAAAGGTTGACAATGTATTTCCACGTCGTTGACATTCTCCCGCTCTGTGAAGTCGATGGGAGCCAAGGGGATTTGCCAATCCTATATTTCTCAAGAAGTAAATGTCTTCAGAATGCTTTGTCCCCCACCCCATAACGCCACCATCATTTTCCAAGCAGTGCAATTTTTTATTGGCAAATGTTAACAACTCTGAGTCCGTCATATCTTTTGGGTTTGCATATGGCATCTACTGGTTTGGTCAAAACCTCCCTATAACGGATGAACAGGACGATGTTTGTGATACTTGTCTCCAGGGAAAGCAAAATAGATCACTATTTCCCAACAGCAACTTGACTCGAGCAACAGAAAGGCTTCAATTGATACACTCCGATGTTGGTGGACTTTATGGTGCTGTTATGGTGGATTTCAAAAATCATATGAAGTCTCAGTTTAAGATGAGTGATCTGGGCTTAATGTCTCATTTTTTGGGTTTGGAAATTCAGCTAAAGAAAGACTCTAAAAGCATACATCGAACCAAGTATGCTAAGGACTTACTGAAAAGATTTCAAATGCAAGCTTGCAAGCCAGTTGCAACTCCTATAACATTCGGATGCAAGCTTCTCAAAGAGGATGGAGGTGCTAAAAGAGATGTCACTACTTACAAAAGTAAAATTGGAGGCCTACAGCATTTGTCATCAACAAGACCAGATTTGATGTTTGCTACCATTTAACTCTCACGACTCATGCAATCACCTTTTGCTTTTCTTGTAGCTATTGCTCAGCGATTGGGCCGATTGCTATGAAGACTCAAGGAACAAAGTGGGTGTCTGCAACATAGACTCCAAAGAGATGTGTTGAAATTGAGGTCTGAAGTTGCAGAATATGGCGCTAGAAGGAGGCACGAACCTCCCCATGACGCCACTAACCTACTGGTTTATAGCTGTTTTCAGTTTTTTTTTCCTTTTATTTGTCTTAGTGGCTGCATGTTGTGTGCCCACTGGCCATGACGTAAAGGAACTACCTAGAACACGTTTAGTGCTTAAGTGGTTCCCCACTTTATTGCTTTCTATTTGCTTTGTTAATTACTTGTATTTAAATTGCCAAAACTGTTAATGCTATTGTTATCTTCTTCCTTCTTTTTGATAGTTTCTCTTTTCTGGTTTTTGAGGTTTCTCCCTTCAACAGATTTTTAGCACTCAACATTCTCTTAAGAATACTTAAAATTTTACTTTTCGAAAAAACAAAATACTTAAAATTCTAACAGATGCCGAGGTAATGAAATGGAAGTGACCCCACCTTGCACCTTAAGATGTTTACCATATCATTGCCCAATCCATCGCCAATCCCCACTGAACAGAGGCATGATTTATTAAAAAATTGATTTTGAGACCGGTAACTAGCTCAGAGCAACATATGAGATGCCTTATACTAACTACTCCCTGAAGACTCGGTTCCAGAAAGATGATTGTCTCATCTGTAAACTGCAGGTGAGAAATAGCCAACCCGAAGTCAGTGAGTGTGATGCCACGAAGGAGCCATGATTGTTCAGCTCAGATGAATAATATATAGAGCTTCCACAGTCATAATGAAGAGGAAGGGGGATAGTGGGTCTCTTTGAGGAAGGCCCTGCTTTACCGGGAATTCAGTCGATCCATTAAGAAGGACAGAGACACAAACTGTGAATATGCATTCAAAGATCCATCTACATCATTTCCTACTTGTTAGTAGTATAGCTTTTAAGTTTCTGTTGAAAGAAAGAAGAAATGGAAACGAAGGTTGGGAGAATAAAGCTAGGCCCCCAAGGCCAGGAAATTTCAGAGCAAGGCCTAGGCTGCAGCAGCATGTCAGCCTTCTACGGACCACCCAAGCGTGAACCCGACATGATCAACCTCATCCACCATGCCATCAACTCTGGAGTCACTTTTCTCGACACTTTCGATGTTTATGGTCCCCACACTAATGACATCCTTCTGGGAAAGGCCTTGAAAGATATCAGAGACAGAATTGAATTGGCGACCAAATTTGGTGCTTGCATTGTGGATGGCAGAAGGGAATTCCGGGGCGACCCTGCTTATGTAAGGGAGGCTTGTGAGGGTGGCTTGAAACGCCTTGGTGTTGAAAATATTGATCTTTATTATCAGCATCGGGTTGACACCAGGTTCCCATCGAAGTCACGGTCTGTTGCTTTCTGCTCTGCTCTTGTCTTTGTTAAGGTTTATTAGTTAAATAGTTATATAGACGTACATACATGCATACATACAAATATTTTATATGTTAAAATTGGGTGTTTAACTTTCATGTAAGGGTGTTCTCCCAGGTGGGGGAACAAAAGAAATTAGTTGAAGAGGGTAAAATAAAGTATATAGGTCTATCTGAGACATCTGCTTCAACTATCAGAAGAGCACATGCTATTCATCCAATAACTGCTGTGCAGTTGGAGTGGTCCTTGTGGGATTAGATGTTGAGGAAGAAATAATTCCTACTTGCAGGTTAGCCGTGGATAAGAGTATAACACTGACAATATTTAGCAATTTCAAATTCTAGTGTCTCATTTCTTTTCATTACTCGGGGAACTTGGTATTGGTATTTCATCATGGCCTAAACTGGTAGAAACTTTTTTCTGATGATGATATCAAGGAGGTTCGTTTCCATAACACTCTTTATTGATGTCCTTAAAAATTTTGTGTTTGTTAAATTCTTAGGCATATCAAGTTTTTGGACACTCATCGTATATCAAAGCATGAATTTCTTATACTGTAAAAGATCGTCAGGGGGTTACTTGTCCAAATACTTGCCTCTAATGGTGGTACGAATTAGAGTATCCGCTTCTAACCAGCAGAAGAATTTAGATATTCTTCGGACCAACTGTAAGATTTGAGATGATAACCAAAGTTTCCTGTGACTTAACAAGTTCTCAAATTTTTCGTTTTTGTTAGGCTTCTCTATAGGACTGCGGAGTCAACAGCTCCTAACTTCAGTCTCTAAATGCCTTCATTTTAGAACCCTTGTTCTTTTTGGTTACCTGTCAGTGTACTGGCCCTTGCATTCTCATTTTGCTTTCATCTGGTCATGAAAAATTCTCTCCAAAGTGTGATTTGATATGGGCTAACCATCTAGAGAAAACATCTGCTGGAATGTTAATTGTTCATGGTTATCTGCCAGTATTGGCAGCAATAACTCGCATATATATCTTAATCCTCCTCCTCATTTCATGCATTTTGTTACTCTAATGCTGTGTCATCCTGTATTCAAATCTCCCTACCTAATCAAGGAATTAAAAATCCCGTAAAGGATTTTAGTTTCAATATGTCAAAAATTGTTGGCAGTAATCTTCACTTTGTCTGATTCGTGATAAACAATAATGCTTTGTAAAATGCAATAGAGACATCTCGTTTCCACTAAACAAGACAATGCTCTAGAGGGTGTGTTATTTTTGTAATGCCTTGCTTGCTTGCCTTACAATTTATTCTGATGGACCACCCCATTAACAAAATTTTTTACGTTTTTGTTTCTTTAAAAATCACCAGTTTATTCTTGGAAATTTCTGATTACATCTGGATTCACTTGGTTTCCTTTTGCTTAAAATAAATTGAACGGACATTGAGTTCCTTTTTTGGGTAAATGGTTTTTTGTATTCATCCAAAGAAGCAAGCAAGCCGGCTACATAGAGAACAAGCTGCATAATGCAGCAAAACTGTTTGTATCAACATTAAAAAAACAAATAAGAACAGAAGACAACTATACAACTATACAAACATATTTTCCTCTAACCCCCAGTTGGTAACGAGCAACTTATTAATGCTATCCCCTGCTATCTGCTGCATACCAAGGAGCCTGCACCTAGCAATCAACCTCCTTAATGCAATTAAGAATTACAGAAGTGGAACTAGCCCTCTTGCCATAAGGTCTACTATTGTTTTCCATCCAAATGAAGTAAAGTTAGGCACCCCAAGCGAGTCTTGTGACTACTGCAATTAAAGGTTTCCAAGGGCCATTGAAATTTCAGATTTATCTGGTTGGTCTTTTCACTACGGACTGTCCTAAAAGTTATCTCACGCTTGCATCAGAATGGTTTTCTTGTTTCTTTCTTTTCGTTTCCTTTTTCCCTCGAAAAATTAAGATTTCCTAGCGTGCAAGAGTTGAAAAATCCATGGGTTTCAACTACTCAATGGATTCTTACTTTTACAAAGTTCCACTAACCTGAAAAGGAAGTAGTGTAAAGAATCACGGAAAAGAGAAAATTTTTCACCTTCAACATGTTGTCTTTAATCATTATCACCTTCTTTTTAGTTAGTGCTTGAAACTTTAATTTATTTTGCTACTCTTGATTCCCAGCATCAAGGTCAAGGCCCCGCTCGATTATCTATTTGCTTAAGCACATGGTTGGCATGCATTAAGCCTTCTACTCTGCAGAGAAGCATGCTCTTGTTTACTCCATGGTTGATCCTGGATATTTCCTTGAAAAGGGCTGCTTTGAATAACAACAGCCGTACTGCAGTTCCCACTACCTTAGTATTCTGCTCAGCTTTTCCACAGTACCATATATTTATTAGTTTCTTAAGAGATTAAGAAGCGACATTTGCTGATGTAGCAAATCCATTTTCCTATCTTCAACAAACTTTTATTCTTCAAGTTTCTTTCTTCTTTGCACCTTGATTAGGCTTTGCTTTCAAAAGTGCCAAGTAGTGGTTTTCTGATTTGCTCTGTTTGGTTTTTAGCTAAATTGGTTTTCTGCTATCTGCTTATAAATTGCTTATGTTTTTTGATGATAAAGTCACTGATTTCAATTGCCACGTTTCTTTCAAGGTTCCAACCTGAAAATCTTGGGCATAACAAACACCTCTTTGAGCGGGTTAATGAGATGGCAAGGAGAAAAGGGTGCAGCCCCATCACAGCTTGCATTAGCCTGGATCCATCATCAAGGGGATGGGATGATGTCTGCCCAAATACCTCGAACCATTAAAACTGAAAACCTAAACGAGAATATCAGGGCTTTGTCCGTGAAACTAACACCTGAAGAGATGGCTGAAATAGAATCCATTGCTTCGGCAGATGCTGTAAAAGGAGACAGATATGGGGACACTGCCCCAACCTACAAGAACTCTGATACCCGACCCTTTATCGTCATGGATACCTGCATGAGAGAATGCGTTGTCTGATATATGTACAATCTTCTAGATGAGGTATTGACTTAGCGTGCTACTGCCTTTGAGATGTTTGATACAGTGCTGAGTTCCTAATGTTCTGAGACCAAGGTCTCTGTCAAAAACACCAAATGTGGGTGTGAATCCTCAAACTGAGAAGTTCGTATGTGAAGTTTATCTTGTTGAGATATAAGCAAGTTGAATCTCAAAGAGCAAGTTTTTCAATGTTTGAGGCATCTGCATTTGAATAATTTCTCTGCATCTACCCAACTTGTCTCAAAGCCATTGTTAAATTTGGCTGCTAGCAGGATTTTTAAGCATTAGACTATTTTCTACTAGATATTTTATCTTCATTCTACTTTGATGGTAACGCTTGTTGGCTGTGTTAAGTTTTCAGCAATCGTTAGTCCTGCTCTGGTCTATCCAATCCTATCTCCAAGGTTAATTCTTTAATTAGAAGCCAAAGAAAGTCAATTTTTATGAGATTTCAAATACAAATGAAACATGGCAACATATTAATTCAAAGATCTGTAACATTGGCTACACATGTTTTCACATATACGTCAGAAGTCAGGACTACAAAGAGGATGAACAGATGATCAACCATCCATTAACCCAATACAAAAATTCCATCAAGGAAAAGAAATAAACAAAATGGAGATCCTCACCCCTTCAATTCCAGTCATATAAGTAATGCACTAGTTTTTGTCTAATCTTGCATTTCCATGCTCTTTGTTCTTTTAAAAGAATTGGTCCAACGGATGGTCTCCCACTATCCCAGATAATTTTAACTTCCAGCGGTTCCCTACAGCAAAATCAACACTAGGATCTTTTCCTTCCTTGGTATCTTTCCTTACTTTCTCAACTCTCTCAAGTACTCTTTTAACTGCAATGTCAAATGCATCCTCGAGTCTCTCCAATCTGGACCTGGGATCTGCATATATCATCTTCGGGATCAGCTTTACAGCCTGTTTTCTCATAGCTAATACTTGTTCTTTCGAAAACCGTGAAAGTGCCTCCTTGATGCTGACTGTGCCATCTTTTATTTCATTGGCAGGAATGTACACAGAATATTTAGTATAATTCTTTGGAAAGTACCATTTGTACTGTGCATAAGCAGAATAGGGATGGAAGAAAACAGGAATGCACCCTGCCAGGATCGAATCAAAAGTTGAACGCCGACTGTATGAATCCCCTGGAGGTTGTAAGCAGAAAGTAGAGTCTCGAAACACCTTAATTACTTCAACTGGAGAATCACACTTGTTTCCACCAGGCTGACAATTAAGGAGCTTGCATGTCTCTTCTGAGGCTAAACATTGGTTGATAATCTCGCCCCGGATTGAGTCATTCGCACCTGGACGTGGAGCACCAGCAAAAGAGAATAGATATCGCCTTTTTTGACTTCTCATTTTTCTCTGCCAACGAGTTATATCACTGTCGCTTGATGGATGGAAGTAAGTTGGATATGGTATTGCAAACTCATTGCTCCAGGAGCTTGACTCTATAGATAACATTGTCATGTTCATGGATTCGGGCAAAGACATAAGCCGGCTGCCCCAATCAGATTGAATTTCTGTTTGTCTCCGAAAATCCCAAGCTATCCTCCCTGCAACAAAGAAATGGTCTCTACCCCACATCCGTTTCCATTCAGCCTTTTTTCCAAGCCAGTTGACCAAATCATAAGCAGAAGAATCTCTAACAGATGTGTTAAAACCCCAGAGGTAACGACCAATATCTAGGCCAGCGTAGAAGGGTACAAAAATTGCTGAAGCCAGCGAAGAATCAGCGGTTAAGCACTTGTACTGCTTCATTCTGTGATGGAAAATGACTTCTAACAAGAACTGGTTTGTTTCAAACCAATTCCTGTCAGATAAAACCCCTTGTGGTCTTACAACCTTTGGACCAAGCCCCGAATTCATCAGGGATGGACACATATCAAACCATTTGACAAGCGTTCGACAATCTTTGAGCACGTCAGTATTGAATCTACTTGGAAGATGGTGAATGTATATGTATTTACCTGCACACGGATCCTCTCCTTTCCGATCATCACTAGATTGTTGATCAGCAACGTCCTGAATCTTGTTTTCTCTCTTTGCATTGGATAAGGTAACATTATTTTCCAGGGCAGGAATATCCTGTGTAGCTTCGTTAATATAACTGCTGGTGAAATTGGGTGGTGGAGCAATAGTTTCATTAGTTTTGCTAGTGAAATTGGGTGGTGGGGCAATAGTTTCATTAGTTTTGTCCACGGGAACGAGTTGGTTAGTTTTCTGGGTGTTGAGAGCATCAGCAAAGCTGTGGGCAAGGAAGGAGACTCCATTCTTGGCACCGGGTAGAGCTGAATAATCCAAGCAGAGCAATACCAAGCAAAAAACGAAGGAAATAAGAACAACAAACCAGAGTTGCTTATAACTCTGCTTGCCGATGATCGGCTTCTCCATTTTCTCCCCGCTGTGACAAAATTCTGAAACCAAAAACCACAAGCCACACCAGAAAACAAGATGACTTTGCACAAAGAGAAGACCACAGATGACTTAAGAGGCGTGGTCGATGAAAAAATCATATGGAGATTGTGTTTGAAACAAGAAGAAAACTGAAAAAGTAGTAACATAAACTTATTATTGTTAGGTCTAAGGCAAAAAAAACTAAAGAATACTCAAGGCAAGGCAAGGCCGCGTCCATTGATGGAAACTTCCAAACATGCAAATACCACGTATCCTTTTTGGATACATCGCATCAAAGCAATAAAAATTACTTAATATGTTTCCTTTTCTGCTGATTCCAATCTGTCTCATTTATAATGAGGAAGACAGTTGTATATATCATTGGTTTATTGTATCTACACAGCAGCTCACAGGCTCACACTAGTGAAAATATCGAAATTAATTTAAGAGAGACGGAATTTACTCTTCTTTCAAGTGAAGTTACCTGCTTGACCACCACATTTTATGGATCTATATCATCACTTGGGATCTTGCAACTTAATTTTTGGACTGGACATAACTTAGCACGTGGGTAAAAACTTTTCCAATTTTGTTAAATACCATTGCTTTATCTTAAAGAATTCATGGCAAAAGCAATGGATTTGAGGAAGATGCACGAATATCTAGCATATGGGTGACGGGACAGGAATTAGGGTCGTTTGAACGAGATACATAGTTAAATTAGTGAACAAATTTCAAGACATAATATTTAAAATTTTTTTGGATTATTTATAAAAATTTAAATAAATTTTTATTTTTTTATAATTAAGGTTTATATTTCATTTTAAATCAAATAGATGTTTATCATTAATAGTTGACTAATTGATATTAATAATCATATAATATTTTTCACTTTTTATGTCCACCAATGCCACATCAATATTAATGGATAAAAATAAATGATATTTTGAAATCAACCCTTAGTTATAAAAATTTATTGCATACAAAATAAAAATATAGAAGTTTGATTCAATGTAATGGAAGAATAAAAAATTACTGAAATTTTTTTGAATAATTCATAGAATTTTTAAAATATTATGCCTAATTTCAACCAACAAGAGGGAAAGGGAAATATGATGAATTTAAAGCACAATATAACAGTCTTTTCTTAATAATAATCACCATGCCAGATTGATAACTGTAAATTCATATACATGTCAAATTAATAATAAGCATATATTCATATATATTTTCGTTATAATTTTTTAATTAAAAATTTTACTGTGATTTGTCAAAAACTCGAAAGACTAACATGATATAAAAATAGTTGATAATTTCTCCATAACTTGATTTCAGAAAATTACTATATAAATCTTTCTTATCAGTCATAGGCTTTATCAATCAAATAAGCCCGTGTAGTTAAAAATTATTACATAAATAAACACTAATGAAACAAAGCTTTTTAATTAATGTGAAAATAAAATTATTATCGCCTTTTAGTTTGTTGAATGTTCCACTTGAAAGAATGAGTCAGGTGTTAGTAGCTGCAACTTAAAACTGATCTTCACACTTCTTTTCCTCTTACCTTTCTCTCCTACAATGACAGAAGAAGTTGACACTTTGTTTTTAATGAATAGAAAGTAGTTTTCATTGAAAGCAATTTTATCGAAATTTGGTGGCCTTAACTGACCCAAAAAAGTACATTTCTCTTCATTCTACTGAAATTACTTCAAGCATCGGGCACTTCAACACTGAGTCACTGAGAATTGGACATGGAGGGTACAGGCTGGTAATATTAATAAAACACTGCAGGACTTTCCATAACCTACGATTTTTACTTACATGTTATCTGTCTCTGTAGGTGCCATCCATCAAACAACACCATTGAGAAAACTGTAAAAGATGCCAACAAACAGGCCAGCCTCATTATACACAATTCTTCAAAGAATCTCCAGCTCCTTGGAAGAAGCAATATGAGAGTGCAAAATCAGCCATAAATATACCAACAAGAGAGATAACCACAGCTGAAGTTGTTGACTCGCCCACACCTTTGGCTCCTCCCATGGTGGTAACTCCCCAAGCACAGCTCACAATAGATATGATCATACCAAAAACCTGTGACTTGATCATTGCACTAATTATATCCCATGATTGTAGGGCCCTTTGAGCTGAATCTAGGATGATATTAATGCTAATCCCATAAACACTATCAGCCAGAAGGGCACTTGATGCCATGCCTACCGTGAAACACATCAGAGTTAAAAATGGTAAAGCTAAAGAGGAAGCAATCACTCTGGGCGTGACCAAATAATCAACAGGGTTCGACCCAAGAACTCTCAGCGTGTCAGTTTGCTCAGAAACCTGCATCGTTCCTAATTCTGCAGCAAACGCACTTCCAATTCGCCCAGCAACCACAACTGATGTAACCACGGGACTTAGCTCCCTTGAGAAGGCTAAGGCCAATACCCCACCAACTGATCGGTTCAAACCCAATCGGGTAAATTCTCTAACAAACTGAATAGTGAAGGCCATACCAACAAATGCAGAGGTTAGAAGGCAAACACCAACTGATTTAGGTCCAACTCTCTCCAGTTGTTGGAGGGTATTCCTCCAGTGGACTTTACCCTTTAGAGTCCTAATAATAACCTGTCCCGCAAGGACAAGAACAGATAATCCTCTCCATAAGTACCCTGGAGGAGACCATTTGCTAAAGAATGTCTCCGGTTCTGAACAGGGTGCATGGTTTGTATTGCTGTCTTCTTCTAGCACAGGGGCATATTGGTGGCCATCATCTGTGTTGGAAATCACAAACAATCTGGTTTTGTGGATGGGTGCTAGAAGTCTAAGACTCTCACCTCTTGCAGTGACACCAAGTCGACTTGAATTCCAACCTCCTAGTTTCATCCACCCATCAGATTTGATAGAGTTCTTTCTACAATATGTTTAAAGAAATTAAATCTCATGGATAAAGCATCAGCAGTAATTTGAATTTGGAATGACAGTAAATAATGAAATTAGAAGAGAGAGAGAGAGAGAAAGACCTGCTAGAAAAGAAAATTATAGGATGAAGTTGAAAGGCTGTTTGCATCTTTGGTCCCTCCTAACTGAACTTCTACAATAGGAAACCTCATGTAAGACCTTAAAGTTGGCTATTATACCAATCAAATTTCAATCAGACCAAAGATCTAAACAAATATTTAATTTTGCTTCTGTCAAAAAGCATTTTCACCTGAACATTAGCCAAAACAAAAATGTTTGTCTAGAACCATCACACAGATGGAAAATCAGCAATATAAAACCACAAAAAAAAAATGAGGAAAAATAAAAAAGATTGAAAATACAGAGTCAAACTTATATGAAGCTGGAATGGGTTTTCTTGATATGCTACCGCAAGACAGAAATGAATCCACAAGAACCAATGACAAATCAATTTCTCCAGTATTCATATATTTAAGATAAAAGCACTTATCTTTGTTAACAAGTTCATTTTCGTTGTTGAATTCCGAAAAACCAATAAGCTAGAGTTAAGTGCTTTGAGGGCTTTTTGTTATTTCTTTTTTAATCTGAATTAAGGAAGTGCACGAGTTTGAGATTGGATTGAAAAAAAAACCCCAAAAATTCAACTTTCCAGTTCACAGAAAGTCTCCAAACTTAGTATAATTGCAGAAATAAGCTAGTTAGTGCAATACCCAGAACCAAAATATCAAGATTTATCTCAAGAACGGTTCAAAATTCCACTACCCAGTCACCCCAAATATCTAAATCTACTGGGAAACTTAATCATAAACCCCAGCATTAAAAACCCAAATACAAATTTGCATATAACAATCTTAAAGTAATAAGTTTCTCAAGAGCGCATCAGATATAACCCTAAAATTCAAGAAAAAACACTTGTAAGAAGAATATATATATACCTTTGATTGAAGATGGAAGGAAATTATAGTTGGAAGTGAGGCAGTGGTGGCAGTGAGGGGAGACGGCTGCTCCTATCGTATAGTTTGACTCAAGTGTTTCACTGAATTGTTTATAAATTCTTTCCTTACGGAGAATGAAAATTGAGGTTCAGGAAATGAGGATTATAGTTCTTTTCTTTTTTATTTTTAACATACCAGTGTCTTTCACTCTTTTGCAGCTCCAAAATACCCCCTGTCGTGTTGTTTTGTGCATTCACCCAGGTAGAACTTGCTTTTTCATTTTCTTGTTAATTGGTATAATCTTATAGATTTTATAACACGTGAATATAATACTTTTTTTTGTTTTTAATTTTTATAAAACTGAAGATACAAGCTTTTTCTTTTATATATTTTATATTAAATTTTTTTTATGATAAATTCAATATTTTTTAATATAAAAAATAAAAATATTAAGTGTTAAAAAATTGTATATTAAAATATCTCAAAAAACAAAAATGTTTAAAAAGAAGGAACCAAATGAATAATTAAAATAATCATAAAGATGTTACAAACCCTGTATTCGAATGCATGGGTTTTGTTTGTCTGAAAATTGAGAATCATGTGAGTTTTAGACTTATGAATTCGAAATTAAGTCTGAATGGATTTATGTTGCCAAACCTAAGGTATATATAAAAATAATATATTTTATTATTAACTTATATGTTTATAATATTAAATAAAGAGATTAATTCGATAATAAAATATTATTTATACTCAACATAAATAATTTTTATTGCCACTTGTTTTGTGTTTCATTGTATCACGTATTATCACTTGTTTCATCACTTCACTTTCTATGTCTTGTTTCTCCACATCATCTCCTATGTTATGCTTCTTCACATAGAGAAACATGAAACATAAAAGATAACATGACACAACACATCTACAACAAAATACAATTCAACAAGTTGATGTGGCAGGACATATCATAAATAGTTGATTTACAAATAATGTTACAAAAATGACATATGGTAGGTGGCGTGACAGATAAACTACGATGACAAAAGATGTCAATACATGTGGACAATTAGGCTATGCATAGGACATGTCTGTATGAAACAAAGATGATATCATATTAGAAGAAAGAAAATTTTAATGCATTAAACCGAAATTACAATATCACATCACAATATATATGTAGATAAGGTTAACTTTATTTATATAGTCCAATTATAATTAACTACCAATATTGTAATATAACTCTAAATAGTATTGTATAATAACTTTAACTAAATAATTTGTGTAACTATCTTAATAAATTCTTTTGATAAAATCAAATTAAAAAACATATTTTGAGATTAAGATAGACTGCATTTGAGTGATAAAATGATTTTTTTCAAAATGGGATTGAGTATTAAAAATTATAATAACTCCTTATTGAAGCGAGATTGGAATGCTATAAAGTTGGGTCAAATTCGAGGTCCGTAAAAGCTAGCTCGTCCCGCCCCAGTATGATCCTTACTGATGTCTCATGCTTTTGTCTTTTGATTTTTCACATTAATATATTTTTTTTATTTCGAAGCTAATACTTTTTCAATTGTTTAAAGATAGTAGTTTAATGAGGAGTTTTTTTTTTAAATGGGCCTAATGCATAAATCGTTTATGACAATAGACCTCTTCATAATTTTAACTATTTTAGTTAAGAGAATTAAAATTTGAACCAAATTGCTTTTAATGAAACCAACTCATTTATTTGGCTCCGCATTTCAACTAGAAACCTATTAACTGGTCAAGTATGTTTAGGTTTGTACCTCAAATCGATTCATATTTTTTTAGCTTTCCACGTCAAACTATTCATTTTTGAAGTATTTTTTACCAAAAAGAAAAACGTTTAAGCATTTTGGAGTAGTTTTTAATATACAAAGAAAATCTTTGAGCGTTTTGAACATTTTTAAGCATTTTGAAGTGATTTTTTATATATGAAGAAAAATTTTTGAACATTTTGAGCATTATTTGTCAAGTAGGTATTTTCGTTAATTATATTGTTAAATGGAATATAGTATATCGTTTGAAGTTATTAATCTTATTAAACAGAATTTAGTAGTTTTGATGATTTTTGGGCATTAGTTGACTAGTTTTTGGGCATTAAGTGACTAGTTTTTGAGCATTACGTGGCTGATTTTGAATGTTACGTGACTAATTTTGGGTATTACGTGACTAGTTTTTAAATATTATATGATTAATTTTTAAGTATTGCGTGACTGGCTTTGGACATTACGTGATTACTTGATATGACATTGCGTGACTAGTTGATATAGTATTGCGTGACTAATTGATAGGCATTGCATGACTTGTTAGTAAAACATTGCGTTGATTTGTTAGTAAGTCATTGTGTGACTTAGGCATTATTCAAAAATCAGTCATGCAATGCCTAAAACTAATCTCATAATATCTAAAAATCAGTCAAGTAGTGATTAAGTCACGTAATACTTAAAAATCAGTCTCGTAATACTTAAAAACCAATCTAATGAATTTCAACTCCTTAACTTTGGGATTTTATGAATAAACCAATAAATTCAAAAATCTAAAATACATAATTTTATTTTTTCACTAAGCCATGAAATTGTGTATTTCATAAATGATATGTTACAAAATTCCATAACCTTCTAAAATAAGATAAAATATATCCCTATCAAGAGGACTTTGCTCACTCTCTTTATATAAAAACAAAATATACCCATTTTACAAAATATTATCTGAACAATTTTAATTCAAAATCTCATAAAAAAATTAAAATCATCGACAAACATGCTTAATAATAATTTCAATATCAGACACAACAAATTCATGAATCACCATATAACCCATTGAACATGCTTTAACTATTCCTTTTCCCTAAGCTCATTATCTTAACCAATCCGATCCAACTCATCAACACAGGCATCTCCATTGCAACACACGTTTCAAAACAAGTCATCACCAAAAAAATTCAACTACAACATTTATCATGCTGTATGTAATTACCATAAAAGAGTAAAATTACTGTTCATCACTCTTGATAATCTCAAAATACACTATTTAAAAAAATAAAATAAAAAGAAAAGTGCTTGATGTCATATCTATTTTTTAAATAGTGAGATAGATAATATTTAACGGGAGAAAAATTAATATTTAATTTTAAAATTTTTATCTGTGTGATGAGATAGAAAAAAATAAAATTATTTTAATTTATTTAAAATTATTTAAAAGATATTGTTATCAAATTATATAAAAAATTAATTAAAAATAATTAAAATTATAAAAATTAATACTTTTAAATTAAACTAAAGCTATTTCTCATAATTTTCTCTTTAATGACATATTTTTCGTATCTCAAGTGAGGTGCAGTGAAGTGATCGTGATAAATGCAAGGGGAGAAGGAAGATAGTTATAGATGGGTGATTGGGGTGTGTTGAGCACTCCACGTGGCGCAAACCCAGCACTTTAAAACACCATCTCTCTCAAAATCCCAATCATGATTCAGTGAGTAAACTGGAACTGGGGGAGGGAGATAGATACTTTCTCTCTACTTGCAAAAAGATCTCAAAAGTTTCCAAGACCAGCGAGGAAACACAATGGATTCTATTCCTCTACGCTCACTCCACCCTCAAATACTAGTTCGGAAGCAACTCAGATTCCTCCCAAACACCGCTCTTTCCAATCCCAGGATTTCTTTTCCTTTTCCGCCGGGAATCAACCGCCACCGTAAACACTCTCTTCCACTCTTTTTTGCCGTTTCCTCCACTCTCACTAGGTACCCTTTTTGTTCTTCTTTTTTTTTATTTTTAAACTTCCATTGTCATGAAATCTTTTTTTTTTTTTATAACTTTTTGCTGCTGCAGAACTATCTGAAGATGAAAGTAAATTAGTTCTATAAACTGTTCATTCAACTGCTCTTGCTTGGACAAATGTCTGAAAATGAAATTATTGGAATGGCCATTACTGCTGAAGTTTTACTTTTACTATGATGAATTACGGTGATTAAGTTTAAAACCTCGGTAAGCAGGTTTATAAAACTCGCCACGTTTTTTTCCGATGAGAAATGTCTGAAAATGGAATGGTTATTTGAGTTTTAGTATTTAATATGGTTTAAAAGCAAATGGCATTGCTTTTTTTTTTGTTTCTAACTTATTTTATCAAATGCTATTAAGAATGGGAGATGACTAAATTGGGTTTTTGCTTTTGGGAGCAGAGAAGAAGAAAAGAAGAAGATGAAAGCGAAACCAAAGTCTGGACGTGGCAAAGTAGGCCTTAATGTTTGTTTAGATCACCAGGTTGAATTTGGTGAGCATGTAGCAATTTTAGGGTCCACAAAAGAATTGGGATCGTGGAAGAAGCAGGTGCCTATGAACTGGACTGAGGGTGGATGGGTATGCGACTTGGAGCTGAAAGGGGATGAGTCGGTTGAGTATAAATTTGTGATTGTTAGGAAGGACAAGAGTGTAGTATGGGAAGGTGGGGATAACCGTGTCCTGAAACTGCCTCAAAGTGGGAATTTTGGGATGGTATGTCACTGGAATTCAACAGGGGAGACAGTGGAACTATTGCCTTTAAGTTTGGAAGAGTATGGAGACAGAGTGGAGGATGATGGGCATAATGAATCTACTGCTGAAGTCTTGGAAGTGGAGACAAGTCCTTTTGTTCGAAATTGGCAGGGGAGGCCTGCCTCCTTCATGCGGTCAAATGAGCATCACAACAGAGAATTGGAGAGGAAATGGGATACAACCGGTCTTGAAGGGTTGGCTTTGAAATTAGTTGAAGGTGATAAAAGTTCAAGGAATTGGTGGAGAAAGGTACAGATATTTATAATGTTAATTGCAATATTCATATTTATGGAAATTGTTCTAGAGATGTCATAATCAATATATTTTCTGTACCACCCTTGATTTTAGTAATTGAATTTGCAATTAACTTCACACATATCATTTGATGATTCGTAGTGTTGTGGGATATATGTGTAGTGTAGCTGTAGCATGATAGTATTGATGCAAATATTGACTACCAAGGGCATTTAAGCTTATTCTGCTGAATCCCCTTATCATAAGCCCTGAGTATGAAGTTACATGCAATCTGTCTAGCAGTTCACATGTTTGCACTTAAATACAACACTGGTTGATGATGTCATGTGTCAAGGCAGGCCAGTGAAGCTGTAAAAATGTGATAAAAATTTGGCAATAAGGAAACCCAAAACCATGGATTATTATTTTCTTTAGTGAACAAATAACACTGACCAGTTTGAATGTGTTTAAATATAATTTCAAAGCTAAAGAAGTAGGAAATTTGTTGGAGAATCCTTCCCTATTTCTAGGTAAAGTTTTTGTTTTTTCCTTTTGGGTGGTTGGATGCATGGAAGTTTGGCACATATGGCAGTTGGATAGTTGATAATATAATATGTGTCTTATCCTCCATGGCCTGTCTTTTTAACCAATAAAAAATGCTTATTTATATAAACCATGTCCATTCATTATTTAGATCATGGCTTAGCTTGTAAACTTCTGTCTTTGTGATTAATGCCATGATATCTTTGACCATTGACAGTTTTCTTTCTTTGTTTTCCTATTGCTTATGAAAGCTTGAAGTTGTTCATGAGCTATTAGTTGGAAGTTTGCAAAGTGGGGAACTATTGGAGGCTCTAATATGCTCTGCTATCTATCTGAAGGTATTTTACATATCTTTGTGTTACAGTTTATTTGGTGATTTATTCTTCCATGCTGCTCTTAGATCTTGTTCTTATGCAGTGGATAAACACAGGGCAAATTCCTTGTTTTGAAGATGGCGGTCATCACCGGCCAAACAGACATGCTGAGATTTCCAGGCATATATTTTGTGAATTAGAACGAATCTCAAGTAGGAAAGATACTTCACCTCAGGTGCTCTATTGCTGCGGTTTGCTGTATTGGTAGTTTTCATAGTTGTTAAAATTAAATGTGTAGTCAATGAGTATTGCGTTATTCCATGTATCCTACTCTAATTTTCTCAACAGTATTAGTAATGAAAGACATAGCCTTTTCCCATTACTTAGGGTCAGTTACATGGACTATATTTTGCCGTTGTGTTCAATTTAAACTATATCCTGAATAAGATTAGTAAACACACACTCCAGCATAGTTTATGTTTTTTTTTTCTTTTATGTCTCAGAATTGATATCATCATAGCACCATTGCTCCATTTTCTAAGTCTCTTGCTTGGTAAATTTGTGTTAAATTATATTTTGTCCATCCTTTTAGCATGGACTAAAGGCTTTTGCTTGTAACCATATGTGAGAATCTAGGAGCTATATTTGTGCATTTTTCACAGGATGATAGAAAATGATGTGTTAGGTGTTATTTAGGATTTCTTTACTTACGTTTATCATATAGTGGATTACCAATAAGAACTTTAGCAAAGTGAGAGAAAGGCACATTCTGGCTGAAAGGAGGATAAGGGTAATGCTTGTCTTTGTCTTAGAATTTGAGAGAATCCAAGAACATATTGATGATCCAGATACAGGACTCCTTGTTCACTTTATTGGTATTTTACTTTGCTCAGACTTGTCAAAAATGGTCTACTATGTTGATATGACATGATCTGGAGTCTAGTTTTGTAAGGGGCAGCTTAGATGTGAGAATTGGCATAAAGAATGAGTAGAAGGACGGTGGGTGAGAGGTAAGGAGAGAATGTTGAAGATGAATGAGTGACTTAGTTGTTGGAAAAGGAGAGGGGGAAGGAAGTTGGCTTTCATTGTTAGCTATTCTGCTTGGCATCCTCATAATCAGTTCAAAACCTTAAATGATGCAATAACTGATCATTGAGCTTAACTTAGTGGGAATAATTGTGTCTTAATGGGCATGAATCTGTTCTTTCATGAAATGTCAAAGCAGAAAGTCCTGACTCTTGCTATAGAAATTGTGATCTCTAACCACAAGAAACTCAAGGTACACATTAAGACTCGGTAGACAATGTGTTAGGTATTGGGACTCGAAGTAGCTTTATGAACATTAGACTCAGTTAATATTGTCTTAATTAATAAAAAATGTATATGTTGCTTTATCACTGTCAGTCTGACATTCTGTAATATTTTCTTATCACCAATTGCTTGGTCTTAGACTTTAATGGACTAAAGAGCTGGTGTAATAGAAGCCTAGAGTATCTCAAAATTTAAAATCCACTGGTTCCTTATGTTAATTCAATCATAATGGTTTTTTGGGAGGAGTGATTGGATGTAACCTTTTAGGATTTGCAGAAAGGGTTGCTATTATTCTTAAATAAGTGATTTTGTACATGTTCATGAGAGTTTTCTTTTCTTAAATTAACATATTTTACTAATTAGTCCCCTCTTTATTTTTGCATGTTTCCTTTATTAAAGCTTATATTAGGAAATTAGAATATAAAAGTATGTTACATGCAGCAAGCACCAAATATTGAAGAAATGGACAAATAATACAAATCTCATGCAGTTTCAACGATGAACATTTTTTTTCTTATGTTTTGATTTATGTGTAGCACACTAGTCATTTTGTCTTTAATTTTCTCAGTAACCTTTTTCTTCCCTAATTCTAGGAGGTGCTTGTTATTCGGAAGATCCACCCTTGTCTGCCATCATTTAAAGCAGAATTTACAGCATCTGTCCCACTTACCCGGATTAGAGACATTGCTCATCGGAATGATATCCCTCATGATCTCAAGGTCAGATTTTACAAGCACTTGGCAAGGTTTTTTTTTTTTTTTTGTGTAATTTAAATTACTAATTAATTTTCAATTTACATATTCCAGCAAGAAATTAAGCATACAATACAGAACAAGCTCCATCGAAATGCTGGCCCTGAAGACTTAGTCGCAACAGATGCAATGCTTGCTAGAGTCACTAAGAATCCTGGAGAATATAGTGAACCATTTGTTGAACAATTCAAGATATTCCATCAGGAACTCAAAGATTTCTTCAATGCTGGAAGGTTCGATTTAAATAATTTGTGTTTCTTACATTTACTCTTTCTTGGACCCATGGTTATACTATTGATATTAATTAAAAATTCTTGTTGAAGATAGTATTATGCAACATTACAGTAGCATAGAATTCTCTCTGATACTGATACAATCAATTGACGGTTTTTAGTTCCCACCCTATCTGTTTTTAACCCTTCTCTGTATTTTTCTATGTAAGTTGCCTTCATCAAGGAGAGTGGATTTCCTACTTGCTTTAGTCAATCATACATAGCAATGAAATTATGAGGCATAAAAGCTGTTGACCTTTGTAACCTTTTGTATTACTTAATTACAATGACTTTTCCACTTCATGGACTGATCCTGTTCTTTGTTTGATGCTTTGTCTTGAATCTTAAGACTCCTTGTTGGACATTTATGCAGCTATCTAAGATTTTATGTTATTGCAGCCTCACTGAACAGCTTGAGTCAATCAGAGAATCTTTAGATGAATGGAGCCTTGCAGCTCTTGCAATGTTTCTGGAGTGCAAAAGGGTAGATTGTTAATTTGTTGCTCATGGTTTCATTTATTGCCATGGTTTTGTAGTAAGAGTTTTTATGTAGTGCTTTATGGAATTTGACAGAAAGTTCATTTGTGAATTAACTATGCTGTTAATAAAATACCTGCATAGAGTTGCTGGCTTATCCATGTCAAGAACACCAGTGTCTATTTTTTATTTGATTATTTGAGATGGTAATTATTGTGCCATATATTAGTAGATTCATTTGGTTCAGTAAGGAAATTTCATGGCTTCTTGCTGCTTAAGTGAATAATATGCAAGTCTTTTTATAGCTATAATGAACTAGAACAAGGATTGGGATATGCCTAGACTCCTACTATGGTACTAATCTATGATTTTCCTTTAGAAGGATGATGCTTGAATGTAACAAATGAAGGGAATTTTTTCTGCATAATGGGAGGTTTTATGCATCAGTATAAGAGTAGAATCCATGGCTTTAATGGACTTGTAATGTCTTCACAACGTGCCAAGGCATTTTGGGTATGCTTGTGCCAATAAAGGGTTGACTAGGTCATAGAGTGATCTACGAGGGTAGCCTTATAAATGATAAACCTTGGTGTCCATTCTCAAGGGTTGGTTTTTCTTGGCTGTTTCAATGAAGTTGCAAAGAACTGGCTGAACCTCCTTAATGGGAGAGTTGGGAGAAACTGTGAGGTGATTTCCAATCAAAGATTCATTTAAAAGATCTTCTTTTCCTATCATGACATCCTCTGCGGTGACCTTGTTAAAAAATTCAAAAAAAGTTTAAAAGCAAGTATAATTAGGAAGAGATCTGATCTACCTTCTTTTTGCTGCAATATTGCAAGAACATAAACAATATTAGATCCAATGTATATCACAATTAATTATATTGGGAATTCTAGAAAAAGAATATTTGATCCATGTTCGTGAAGGTTCAACAATGTTTCTTGTGGCTGTCTTTTACCTAACACAATCCTCTTTATCTGGGCTTGATACTGATTGTAGAAAAGAAACCCATGAAGGGGGGAATGGGAAAATCAAAGAAGACATGGGAGGAAACTATCAAAAAATAACTTTCCTTAAATGATTTTACTTAGGATATGGTTCTCAATAGAGTGCAATAGCAGAATCTGATCCATGTAGCCAATCCCATATAGTGGGAAAAGGCTTGTTGTTGAACTACAAATGAAAATTTTGAAGTCAGTACAAAAAGGCTTTGTTGTTATTGCAAATTTATTTCTAAATGATGAATTTTTGTTGTACTCACCTAATTTCTCTAAGAGTCATATTTATATTTCCAGAGTTTGGATGCTGCAGAAGAATCAAGTAGCAGTTTGGATTTAATCAAGACAATGCGATCTTTGAGTGCTTTGAGAGAAGTAATATTGAAGGGTCTTGACAGTGGTCTTAGAAATGATGCTCCTGATGCTGCAATAGCAATGCGTCAAAAGGTGAGTCCAATTTTATAATGTTTCAGCATAAGCTTCAATAAACAGAAATTTGACTGTTGTTGTCTGCAACTGTCAGTGGCGGCTTTGTGAAATTGGCCTTGAGGACTATTCCTTTGTCCTCTTAAGCAGGTATTTATCTGAATTTCTTGGGTTGCTTTTGATACTTATTTCTTGTTCCTTACCTTGTAAAGGCAGAAAGCTTTTCGAAACATTCCAAATGTGTATGTTATGAGTTTATGTGATACTTAGTTTAAATGAACATTGGCATTTTATACAGTTGTTTACATAAGATCTTGTTTAACACGTGCATGACTCCAACTGAGACAACAAACTTCTTCATGCAGAAAACAAAGTGGTTAGGAAAAGTCAAGATTAAATTCCAAGAAGATTTTGAATACGGTCATTGTTTGATGTGGCTTTAGGGTTTAGGTCTGTAGCCTGGATCCCTTTTTCTTTGTTCTTACCCTTTAGTTTACAATATTGTTTTCTATTCCCTCCAGCAGAAACCAACCCTACTAACATCACTCTTCCATTGTTCACATGTATTTTCACAGTATCAGAACAGCCACTGAATAGCTTTTTAAATCCTTTGTTTCTTCATGCATTCTGAACCCCTTGCCTATGCTAATTATGAAGCCTAATTTTTCTTCTAGCTTCCCCATTGTTTTACCTCAAAACCTCAGTAGTTTTCACCAAAAATCCTAATCAGCCTATCATTTCACCTTTTTTTTTTTTTTTTTTTTGCTCAGCCCTATCATTTCACTTTAGTTACCAAATTTTTTGTCAGCCTCTTGGTGTTGTATGTCACTTTTCTATATTCTTTTCCTTGAAGAATTGGTAGTAGGCATCTGCATTACTCTTAACATAGGGAAGTTCTATAAAAGATTCTGTTTATGATATCAAGAATTCATGTTAATAGGATGGAATGATGTCATATTAATGTGTTTTTGTGAATGCAGCTTGGTGTTATATATCACTTATCTATATTCTTTTCCTTGAAGAATTTGTATTAGGCATCTGTGTTACTCTTAAGATTGGGAAGCTTTATAAAAGATACTATTTATGATATCAAGAATTCACATTAATAGGATGGAATGATGTCATATGTGTTTTTGGCAATCCTAAAGGGCAACAAACTGAAGCTAGAAAAAACTATGTCATGTTTTACTTGTGCTGGTTAGGCCAGTTAAACTGAGCTTCTAACCTCAGGACAGAAAGTCATTCATGTTGCTCTTATTTAACACATATATTTTCTGCATGGGTTTCACACAATACAATCTGCAATGTCATGCATGCAAAAAACTAGTGATATGCTCAACCTTGCAACCAATTCTGCAAAAAAGGCTGCTTAATAAAAGGTGATTATGGTCATGCACATCACCTATTCAGCCTCAACAGAAGCCTTTATTGCATTTGTAATGACAAATTTTTATTCAAAAAAAATAGTTTCGTGTGGAAACAGAATCATTTTACTTTCTGGTTTCCCACCTTTCTGTATATACTTTGTCTGCAAGCAATATGTTTAGTGTTATGCTGTTTTTCTCTCCATTTCTCTCATTCATGCAGTACTGACTTGCACTAAATTAGGCTACTCAACACACATGAAGCTATGGGAGGAGCCAATTGGCTTGCAGATAATCTGGAATCAAAAAATACGGGCTCTTGGAATAATCCACTTGCTGCCCTAATTGTTGGTGTTCATCAGCTTAATTTATCTGGTTGGAAACCAGAAGAGTGTGCTGCTATCGAAAATGAGCTTACTGCCTGGCAAGAGAAAGTTCTCTTTGAAAAGGAAGGTACCTTTCTCATCTTTTTGTCTCTTAGTTCTGGAAATGTTTTGCATGGTTGGTAGAATAGCTCTAGGTACATTGTTTATTTCATTTTCTTGGCCCCTTTTGTTTCTTATGAAGGAAGTGAAGATGGCAAAAGAATTTGGGCATTAAGACTCAAAGCTACACTTGACAGAACAAGGAGGCTGACTGAGGAATATTCTGAAGCTCTTCTTCAAATATTCCCTCAAAAAGTGCAGGTCAAGAATCTGATCTTCTTGTGGTAAAGAAATGTTTTGTGCTGTATGATGAAACTTTTGTGAATGATTAATACCTGAGATTGATGTAAGTTAGCAAATTGTTTTCTATGGAATAAAACGCCTAAATTCTTTTAGTACTAAGGTTAATGACCTGTTTTAGATCGTAACCTTTAGAGGCAATATCAGATAAATTCTGGAAGGCATTTGCAATATTCAATGTATCGATAGATTTCTTCCTCAATGTTTCAACCTCCAACTGATGCAGCTTCATAATATCAGTCATTTAATTTAAGGTTAATAAATGAACTGGAATTCTAAATGGAAGTTATTTCTTCACTCTTGAAGATGCTTGGGAAAGCTCTTGGAATTCCGGAGAACAGCGTAAGGACGTATGCTGAAGCTGAGATTCGGGCTGGGTATGGTAACATTTATCTTTCTGATAAATTTCTAAAGAATGTTGCTAGATAAGTTTGTATTTTTGTCGTTTAAAACTTTAGAAAACAAAAATCATACTACTGGCACATAATTTACATTTTTCTATTTTCCTAACTGGAAAAGTTCATTTGTAGGGTGATTTTTCAGGTTTCAAAACTATGTACTCTTCTTCTGAAAGCTGTTAGAGCAGCACTTGGTTTGCAGGGTTGGGATGTCCTCGTTCCAGGAGTGGCTTCTGGAACGTTGGTTCAGGTACCTCAATAACTTGAGTGACTGCATTTCATTATAAGGATAGTGTTGTTTACACTTTGTCTCTCTCATTTCATGGCTTACTTCTGAATCCACAAACACAATGTGTCACTGTCACTGAGCCCCGTACATTAAGAAGCAGATGTAGTTATGTTTTTGTTGTTGAAAAGAAGGTAGTGAGATGAGATTGTGTATATATCATTGTCCTAATTGCAACCAATCCAGTTCAAATATAGCTTCTATCTGCAAATTTTTTTACTGGGTGTTAAAAGTCTTTTATCTAATTTTATAAATAGAGAAGTATAGAACAGTGATGTCCAGTTTTTTTTTTTTTTTTGAAAAATGCGGGATTAAAGCTTTCTGATAACTTTTCATTGAGCACCCCTAATTCATCTACACAATAGGGCACAAGAATCAGTTAAAAGCCAGCCTCATTGAGGTGCCAAGCCTCCTCGTTATAAAACAGACTAATTAGAGGGCTCCAAAATGTACAAACTAAAAGAAAAGGGTGATGACCCACAACTTCACATTAATACTTGGCAAGTATTTTTAACAAAAAGAAAATATCTTATGTAAAATTGTAATGTGCTTGTCTACAACAACAAAATTATCCAAAATTGATAAGAATGTTAAACAAAGGAAGCTCATTACTAAACATAATCAGTACAATGGCTTATTCATCCTCCTGGCTACGCAACCTGGCAAGCTTGTTAGTGACAACAACGTCAAGTTGAGCTGCACTTTCAACAATCTCTTTCCTCCTCCTTGTGGAAACATCATGGGCAATCTCAGCAGAGTATGTCCTGTTGTGGATCATCAACAGTTCAAGCTCTTTGATGTTGTGCACAACAAATTTCTTAAAGCCATTAGGAAGATAGTGACGAGTCTTCTTGTCTGAACCATAACCAATGCTGGGCATCAAAGTGCATCCCTTGAACTTTCTTCTTACACAGGAATCAATATCCTTTGGTCTATGCCAGTTTGTCTTGACAGAGATTTTGTGGTCGCTCTTGGGTCTCTTGAACTTCTTGACCCTCTTCTTCACGATCTTCTTACTTAGAAGCAGCATCACCATTTCTTCTTATACTTCCGGAATGTTGGTTCACATGTAACTGGAGTTGATTTTGATGCGACACAGATATTATTATTGTGTCAGAATATAGCAATATTTAGTAATTGTTACATCATGATACTGTTTGGCTTAAAGGATGTTTCATATGATAATGACTGGACTTTTGCTTATATGTGATGCCAAATTACTTTTGCTTCAGGTTGAGAACATTGTCCCTGGATCACTGCCATCATTTTTGGAAGGACCTGTTATTCTTGTTGTCAATAAAGCTGATGGAGATGAGGAGGTTTGAGATGGTTCTGATCCTTGTATATTATTTGTCATTTTCTTGCGTGCAAGTAAAGTGGTCATCTAATCTCATTTGACACATTTGGCAGGTGACAGCAGCTGGGTCTAATATCACAGGAGTTGTACTTCTGCAGGAGCTGCCTCACCTATCTCATCTTGGTGTTAGGGCCCGACAAGTAAGTTCTTTTTCTTTTATGTCATTAAATTTATTTCAATATTTTTGATAGAAACATTGATAAAGTATGTGATAGAGACTGATAGAGTACATACTTTTGTGCAGGAAAAAGTTGTCTTTGTTACATGTGAAGATGAAGATATAGTTTCTAATATACAAATTCTTGCAGGAAAATATGTCAGGTTATTTCTGAACTTCTCCTCAATAGAATCAACTTTTGGCTTCATAAATCAGCTATTAAAAGTTAGCTCTATTACCATTGAGTCTGATACTTGAATGGTTTGTTTGTTTGCTTCTTGTGTTTGTAAAATCTTGAAGACTGGAAGCATTGTCAACTGGCGTGCATTTAAGTCCATCTTCTTTAGATGATCACAATGCTGATTCTGTTGCGAAAAATCTTTCAAGAAATGGTTCACCTGCTGTTGAAGTGCATGGATCTCATGATTCATCCAGGTTGGCTGTTAAAGCCCCAAACTCCAATCAGGCAAGTTTTGCTATCTGCTGTCTTAAATTGCAAGAAGTTAGCAATCTCGTGGTTATCTTTTATGTTGTCTATCAAAATGATATTGGTTTTTCCTTTTCATACAGGGTAGTTCTTCTGCCAGAGTCATACTGCTAGCTGATGCAGATACCCTAACCTCAGGAGCAAAGGCAGCTGCTTGTGGGCGCTTAGCTTCCTTGGCAGCAGTTTCTGATAAGGGTAATGTTTTTGTTCTTGACTGCCCTTCACCATCTTCCCCCTCCCCTTCCCCCAACACCTAAAGGGAGTATTCAGTCATAAGAAATATTGTATGTGAATCATGTTCAACAAGATCTTTTTCTTATGCAAAAAATATAAGTTATTGAAGTATTATACAAGATAATATATTTGTTTAATTGTTCCCCTTCTAATTGTTTTAACAAATTCATTTTGTATAAGTTGCATGAACTTTGATTGAAGATCATTTTCTTATGTAAATAATATACGTTATTGAAGTATTATACAAGATAATATATTTGTTTAATAGTTCCCCTTCTAAATGTTTTACAGATTCATTTTGTATAAGTTGCATGAACATATAAATTGTCATTCATTTATTGTCATTTTGCCTAATTTCTTTTTATTTTTTTGGTTTCTTTATGGTAGTCTACAGTGAACAAGGGGTGCCAGCTTCATTTCGTGTTCCTGCTGGAGTTGTTATACCATTTGGCTCCATGGAATTGGCTTTAGAACAAAACAAATCGTCGGAAACATTCATGTCACTTCTAGAAAAGATAGAAACAGCAGAACTGGAGAATGATGAGCTCGACAAACTATGCCACCAACTCCAGCAACTGGTCTCTTCCCTACAGCCCTCGAAAGATGTAATTGATAGCATAATTAGAGTATTTCCCGGCAATGTACGCTTAATTGTTCGTTCAAGTGCAAATGTTGAGGATTTGGCAGGGATGTCAGCTGCTGGACTTTATGAATCAATTCCAAACGTCAGTCCTTCAAATCCAACTGTTTTTTCTAGTGCTATTAGCCAAGTATGGGCTTCACTCTATACTCGAAGAGCAGTACTAAGTCGCCGAGCTGCTGGAGTGACCCAGAAAGATGCGGCAATGGCAGTCCTAGTGCAAGAAATGCTTTCACCTGATCTTTCATTTGTACTCCACACACTCAGCCCAACAGACCATGACCATAACTATGTTGAGGCGGAGATTGCTCCAGGGCTCGGTGAAACCCTTGCTTCAGGAACTAGAGGCACACCCTGGCGTGTCTCTTCTGGGAAGTTTGATGGGCTTGTGCGAACACTAGCATTTGCAAATTTCAGTGAGGAGATGGTGGTATCAGGTGCTGGTCCTGCTGATGGGGAAGTTATTCGTTTGACAGTGGACTACAGTAAAAAACCATTAACAGTTGACCCGATATTTCGTCACCAGCTTAGTCAGCGTCTCTGTGCTGTTGGGTTTTTCCTGGAGCGGAAGTTTGGCTGCCCACAGGATGTGGAAGGATGTGTTCTAGGAAAAGATATTTATGTCGTTCAGACACGCCCTCAACCCCAGTAATGGCTTCTACCGTCTCATCTATATGGAAACTAAGTACTTTTGATCTTTGGAAATGCGAGCATTATATGCAATTTCAAGCTTTCCATGGTCTACGTACCCAGTATAGATGCGGCTTTAAGCATTCTATGTCTGGCATAACCAGTGTAGATTGTATAATCACAAGTTATAGATTACACCACTTATACATGCAGGCTGAAGGACAAGGGAAGGGTTGTGGTACTACAATTATGTGCTAGTAATCCATGTTTTATTATCTGAAGACAGTGGAAGGGATGTCTGTGCGCTTTCAGTTGATTGCTCCGCCAGTCGGTTGACACGCATGTTAATCAGTGAAGCATCCAATGCTGCAAATCTCAATGTTGTTGTTTCTTATAATTATCATATCAACTATTGGAAAATGTTGGCAACTGAGGACTGATATGTCTTCGGCTTTGAGAATAAAGAGGGAACCATCATCCCTTCTATTGCAGATGGGGTGGATGTTCCTACGCTTGTTTACAATCTAGGTTGGAATAACAGGTTTGGATTCGAGTCCTATTTAAATCCAGTTGTTGGAATAATGAAAATGATGCAAAGTTTGGAATTGAATTGACCCTGGCTTTGCAGGGGAGGTATGAGCCTCTTGGCCAAAGCCCGACTCCATTTAGTTTTTGGTTATGGTGATAACAACCATTTAACATATTCACCGTTAATCATTCCTCACTCAACTCTATTTTACCGAAACGTGGAAAACTGAAACCAATTAGTTTTTGTACAAACCAAACCTACGAGGTATCAGGTCTATTTGTTCGTTACTCGCTCTTATTTATTAGGGAAAAAGGTGGCTATAACACATTTCGTCATCCCTTCAATCATTTTTTCTTGTATCTGAAGTTTATGATGACATAAACTCTATGTTAAGTTTCTTATTCTTAAAATAGATTCATTTATTAGATAGATGATTTCTTCAGTTTTGGTGAGAAAGAAAACAAACATAGAGGGTAGAGGGTGGAGTCTCCAAGCAAGTATGAATGTCTTCAAACGTGGGCCAGGCACAAGTGCTGGTTCAAGCCAAACCACTGTGCTAAAGCCAGTCTGGCCTCACCACACGTTGTGTTGCTGAGAGAGGTTCGACTACAATTATTAATCTAAACTCTTCAAGTCTCAAGGACCATTGATGCTATAAAGTTGAAAGGGGCGAAAGAGCAAAAATTGGGGAAGCTGGCAGACCATACAGCTAACTTTGTCTCAACTGCCCCAGCTATAGAAAGTTCTCCTTCAAACTTTAATAACCATCCTTTTTGTTCCAACTGCCTTTCCTGTCAGGTCTTGTGTCATGTATCAATGCCATGTTTCCCATCTCAACCAAGGTGTGTAGATGGATAAAAAATTATCAACTAGCATCCAAAATTTTTAGTTAACATCAACTAATTTGGTACAAGTTCAAGCCCACAAACCAACTTTAAATGTGAAGCTTCCTTTTAACTCCTGCAATTCATAACTGCTTCCCTTAGAGGTGGGTTTCACAGGGGCAAAAGAAAAAGCAAATGTCAGCTGCTGTAGGGAATTTCTCAGCATCCAAAGAAATTGGTTTCAATAAAAATGAAACAAAAAATGAAGATTTGAGAGATAACGAAAACAACAAGTTTGTCGATGAAGCAGAGGAAAATGATCATCATAAAGATGAGGACGATCACCATGAGAGTGAGCATGATGAAGAAGATGATGCCAAGCTGATATCTGAAAAGGCATTGGATCTTGGTCCTCAGTTCTCACTCAAAGAGCAGCTTGAAAAGGACAAGGTATGCATGATCTCATTTCCTTTTCATTTCTCTTATCTGCTTCATTTTGCAATACTATCAAGGTATCAAACCAAGCCCAGAACCCAGTACTACTCAAACTCTGTTCATTGGAGCTTTTATCAAGTGCTAACTCAAGCCAAACATTGAAGCGAAGCCCAAGCTTGAATTTTCTTGCTTGAGCTAGCTTGTCTATGTACTCATTTTATCTTAGTTTATTTTTACATGTTTGAAGTTCGAAACAATCACCCATCAAGCTTAAGTTCAAAGAAGTTTTCCAAAATAGCTTGTAAATAAGTTTTTTCATTTAATTTTCATAAACAAGCTAACTTGATTTGGCATCTAAATATAGCTCTGGGTATTTCTTGTTTGATTATTTATTACTTTGTTTCCAAAGGATGATGAGAGTTTGAGGAGATGGAAGGAACAGCTTCTTGGGAGTGTTGATATGTCCGCAGTTGGAGGTAATTTGCTTTTCTTACACAAGTTCTACTACAACCCTCATATATTTTTCCGTTGCATAGAATTGATATCTTTTCTAGGAATTTGAGAACATCCTGCACTAAGTTGGCTAGCTCTCTCTCTCTCTCTCTCTCTTCCCTTTCTGACAGTTCTTGTCTTCTTCAGTCACATTGTATAAGTTAGTGCAAAATATTCCGTACTTCTTTAAATTTTTCAGCAACATTTATACTGTCTGGTACCATGTTTAAGTAAACACACACACACACACACACAAAATTCTGACATTTATTCAGACAATGATTGTAAGATAAATCAGCAGCGCTTACTGCCACATTTGTTTACGATCATTGGAGATAACTAGAAACCTTCCTAAAGCCCTTATCAGTGTTTGTTGGGGTTCACATTTGCCTGCTGTCCTGCCCTACCTCCCATACAGGGAGCAGCTTATGATCTAGTAGTTTGTATTAGGTTTTTGTTTCTGTGTTTCTATTTTTTTTTTTTTTTTTGTATATGAAAAGTTTGCATTATAATTTTAAAATGCAGAAGCTAATAAAAATATATCTCCTTGAAAGCAGAGAGTAAGGAACCACAAGTTAAGATACTGAGCCTTTCAATCCTATGCCCCGGGCGGCCAGATATTATCTTGCCAATTCCATTTACTTCCAAGCCTAAGAGCAGTCTGTTTACACTAAGGGAAGGAAGCCGGTATCGCCTCAAATTCTCCTTCACTGTCTCCAACAACATTGTCTCTGGACTTAAGTACACAAGCACTGTCTGGAAGACTGGTGTTAGAGGTATTAAAAACATGAAAACGTACACTATGATTTCATTAACAAGGAGACATTATTCATTATGGTCATTGATCATGAAACTTTTTTGCAGTGGACAACACAAAGCTGATGTTGGGAACATTTAGCCCCCAGAAAGAACCTTACACATATGATTTGGAAGAAGACACTACCCCTTCGGGCTTGTTTGCTAGAGGGTCATACTCTGCAAGAACCAAGGTAAATCATTGAACTGATAATACTGTATGTTAAAGCTCTGTTTGATCATTACTTTTGTCACATGCTTTTCCTTTTGCAAGTAAAAAGTAAAAATTGTATCTAAAATACAACAACAATAGTAAAAGCAATGATAACATGGAATCTAGAGTAATTATTGAATCTTTCCTTTGATCATATTCTTGACTTTGTTAATTTGTTTTATGCAGTTTGTAGATGACGATGGCAAAGCCTATTTGGATGTGAGTTACCACTTCGAAATCCAGAAGAATTGGCCATCATCATCACGTCCTTGATCAAATACTACCACATTTTGGGTTCTGCAATCCATTGTTCTTATTTGGTTACATCAAAGACTTTGTGCTTGATGTGTTATTTTTCTTACCTTTTTCCTGGTAGCTTGAATTTCCTGTCAACTTTTTCCCTGTGTTTTTTGTGTATGATTGTCTGTCTGTCTACATGATGTCATGGCCTCCACATTCGCTTTAATCGAGGTTCCAAATTGTACATAAAAGTGCCACTTATTGATGAAATGTCCTTCCAAAGGAACTTTGCCTCCAACAATTGGTGAAATCATTATGTATGAAAATGACAGGGAAATGGAAACCATGTGCCATGATTTAGCAAACATGGGATCTGCATCTGCTTTTAATAACTTTAGTTTTGGTGTGCCTTCCATTGCAAGGGTTCCAGAGTCAAAGCCAATCTTAAATATATAGTGGTCCCAACCCTTTTTTGCAAGTATTTGGTTGTCACATGGCATGAAGTTTCATGCCTGGTAGACTCACCACAAACAAAGAGAGGAGAGAGGACTCTAGGACCAATAATGAAGAGAATACTTTTCAAAAAAAAAAAAATAATGAAGAGAAGTTTCCACCAACCGTCTTTCAATATCTTCATCATGAATATGAAGAAATCATAGAGTAAAAATCTACAAAAATCATGTACCTTATCTTCTGTGTTCAAACATGGCAAAATTGACGTGCGAGTTGTGGTCCACAGCAAGAAAATATATGAGACAAATCAGTTGTAGTTGTTAAAAAGAAGTTGGCATGTAATGACAGATACATGGCATTTAATGGAGATTTGAATAAGAAATCTTACATTCAAACCTTAATGTTCTGCCTTACGCAAGAAAGTATACATATAAAATGGAAATAAAATGAAAAAGCTGAATGCTACTTTGTTTATTCACACCAATCTCAAAGCAACCATTGACAGCTTAATTGGCAGTTGGAAAGCTAAGACCTCAATAATCAGCAAGGTAGTGGTTGGAAGAGTGCAATGGATATAGTTTGAAAAACAAGAGACAACCCCTCTTTTTTTCTTTCTATTAAATTAGAACTTCTCCTGGATGCTGCATCTAAATTTACAGGTTGCCATCATTTGCGTTTGCCCACTTTCCTCTCTCAGTCTTTGGGGGATTAGTTGCCCCAGAGAAAGCCACTTAACTTTTTCATAATTTTGGAAATAACATCATTTCCAATGAAGCTTAGTGCTTAAGTAAGTGTACCTGAATACAAAAAGTAAATAACAATATTTTAAAATGAAACAGGAATATCACATGACAGCCATGATTTGATCAAAATCGGACGGTTGGGATTAGGAATTGAAAGTAGGATATAGGTGTACCTCAATATATATAGATGTCTCATCTTAATTTCTCACACCAACTTTTCCTCTCTGTTCTATACCATGGCTTTCATGGCGCATGGCTCCCATGTTCTCCAAATGTTGTTTCTTTTTCCTGCAATAGATTCTCAATCTAAGGCCTCCTTAGCTCAATCAATGCTGTCTGTCTGCAGCTGAGCTTTAACTTGCATCCACCTCTTCTAATCATTTCACTCATGCCTCCTTGCTTACCCTATATAATTGCACTCTTTATTTATCTGTCACCTTAATTGCTGCTTAATTTAAGCATGGAAAAGGAAAGGAACATGAGAAATAGGATAGACCATAAAGAAACCTTTCATTGCTCCTTAGCAATGATGGGGATAACATGATTAGATTTATGGCTGGATTGTTTTATCAAAGAGGATCCTAAGAGACAGATAAGTTTGCAAGTACTCAATATAAATGCCCACTGATGTAAATTTCTAGGTAACTATGCTCTTTACAAACTGATGGCATGGCTTCTATTAAAATTTTACACTCAGTTACAAAAATGGAACTCTGTGAACAAAATGAATAGTTTGTTCCTTTTCAAAAAGAACAAAAGAAAAAAAAGGAAAAAGGATAACAAATAAACCAATGACAACAGTTAAATTTGCCACTTGGGATGCAGCTCAGGCTGTTGGAAGGGTAAGAATTTGGGGAGATTGGAGCTATAGCACTCTCCACTTGTACAGAGGGGATAGACAAAGAGTGATTCAACTTTCCTTTCTCTTGTATGGTTATATACCAACCTCACTCTATATGTACAATAGGAGCTGAAATTCATGGATAGTCCAACAATGCAAACTTCACTTGCAAGCTAATCTTACCACCCTCATTGACTAGCTTAGCTGCAGTTACCAACCAATGTCCTGGAGCATCATGTGGACCACGCACGACCTCAGATACATCTAAATATTTTAGCAGTTTTTTGGAGCGAATTGGTGTGGGAGGACCATCAGGATATACACCTGAGTTAAGTGCTGTTGGAGCCTGCTTTTGTTGCTCAGTTACTGCCCGTTGAGTGAATGTGAAAGTTGTGCTTAGATTTGTGAGGAAACCGGTCTTGCGAGAAGTTTCAGGTGCAGCTGCCCATTCTGTCTTCCGGATTGTGCAGTTGGGTATATGGGTGTAAAGCAGACGGAGATGCAAAACTGTCTTTGGCCACTTCCCTTTGTTAAGGAGCTGTGCACCAGTTACAATAAAAACTCCACTTGAAACTTCTTTCAACCAGTTAGGATCATGCTTAACAACTGATGTGCACACATTTGAGTATCTCTTCCATCTGACTGGCTCCAAAAATTGATCACTGGAATTATAGTCATCCGAACCTCGCCATTGACAAGGTCTGCCAGATGTGAATGTCATTATATTTGGAAGACTTGAGAGATGCTGCACATGTATCGCCAACTGGTTGCATTTCTTTCCTTCCAAGAACAATCGGAGGCCAACTATTGGTTTTAGATCACTTGAAACCTGAAATTGTATTAGATTATTTAAATTTATTTGTAGTAACAACAGAAGATAGGATGAAAGATGGCTGCATATCTATCTCAACAAAATATAGGATGAATGTTGTTAAATGAGAAGAGACAGTAACTCTGATGGGTCAAGAAATTTAAACCTATATTTAAACACATAGCACCTGCCTGTTCCTATACACACATGCCTACATTTTCATAGATTTAGTAAGATACATATGCATGTGACAGAAAGGCAAAACTACACACAGATATGTAAGACAAACTCTTGCAAAGCCATGTCACCAAAAGTACATACTTAAAATATTTTTTTGCTCATAATTTATCCTCAAAAATAGTTAAGTTGTGTTTGTTGTTTGTTGTTACCAACAAAAAACATACAACTCAACTTCCACTTTCCAGAAGTGGTGATTCAATTCAACTTTCTACCACACAATTTGACCGTGGAAAAAGTGACATTTCAAATAGTAAAGTTGTATCTGTTGTTACCAATAAAAAATTCAATGCAACTTCCAGTTTCCAAAAGTAGTACCTCAATTCCACTTTCTACCACACTTCAACCATAAAGGTTGGCCTTTTAATAATAATAAGTGAATACATAAAACCTCCCAAACCCCACCAGTGTTGTTAGTACAGTACAAGAACTAGTCATACTTGCCAATTGCCACACTAATACTGATTTCGAGCAAAACTGGCATGCTGATATTAATCTTACTTTTAGGATTCTCTGTGCTAGCATGATGCTCATAGAATTTTAGTTATGTTGGGCACAGATCCTATCATAAGATTTTAAATTATCAAGTGCATTGCTTACAAACAAGAACATAAAAGGTAAGCATTAGCGCAGTTTTTCCTTGACTTCAGGAAATATGCATTTCGGATCTCATGAGTCTTCTGTTTCACATGAAAATATAAAATTTTAATGCAGGTCACAAGACAATATGATGATGCAAAATACATAAAACCGATACCAACTACTATAAAATAATGCCTTGTGAGCTGTTTGACTACCTGTGTAGAGCTGACATGTATCTTAGGACCCATGAAAGAAAATTGCAGGGAAGGGCAAGAAGCTTTTTTCATCTGATGCCTAAGTGGCAGCTCACAGAACATAGGTGCCCACTGTCGTGGAACTTGAAACTCCAAGAAATACCTTAAATCCTCAGGAGTAGGCTTGTCTAGACACAGAATCAGCAAGTTAAAGAAACTTTACTATCACAAAAATTAGAATATAGAGAAGTATACTAAGAACATATGATTTGTAAGAGATTGTTAAAAGAATGATAAGGCTAAAGGCCTCTAACAGCTCTGTACCTAGGCCCAAAATTTCATGTTCCCTCTGCTTGAATTTTTTTTTTTTTAAATAAAAAAGTTCATTCCTGTAGTTTTAATTTTTGTGCAATCAAGTAAAATGATAACATATTAATGTTTTTCTGCTAAATGTCTTGACATGGCATTGATATGTCAAATTTAATGTCAGACAAAAGGATATGTGGCATTTTTTTTCCAGTGAGGACACAACAGAAGGTAAATCCCTACCTCTAATTGCCATGTGGCTTTTGAGTTTTCATTGCGAACTGAATTTTAAGAAAATAAAGTAAAAAAGAAAACAGATTAAAATCAAGTTTTTTTTAATAGATATTTGGGGGAAAAGGGATTCAAACCCTACTCTTTTTCAGAAGGAGATCATGCATCAACCAATAACCCTAAAATCAAGTTGAAAAGTGAAAGTGCTTTCCATAGCATGGCAATCAAATAGAATTCCTTGGATCCTCAAGTACTGTCTCACCAACCAAACATACCTCAAATCAAAATCACACAAATATATATGAGTGAAAAAGAAGGCAGTCAAACAAATGCTTTAATTGATTCTGAACAAGTAATTCTGTCTTTCCAACAATTTTTAATTACTAATTTAGAATTAAAATTCTAAATAAATTCGGTTTTTGTTTTCATTTTTTTTTCTTTCCTACCAAAATCCTTTAAAGATATCCTTGCCTTGCCGCCAAATTGTTATCATAGCCACAACATTTAGCTATATTTTCTAGTAGAGAAGGATTTCAGTCCTCTTCAAAATAATATTGAAGCATTTAGTCAGGCACTGCAATACTTACAACGAAGATACAAATTGATCGCATGGCTAAGGTACCCACTTCCAGGAATCCCAGTCAGAAGAGAAGTAATTGGTACAAACTTGAACAAAATTCCTTCTGGTTTAGCAGGTACTGTTTGCAGCCAGTTGGAGTGACTATGCAAGAACACATTTCCTCCTCTTTTTGAACAAATGACAGAGAGTCCCTATTCAAGTTGAAAAAAAAGGGAAAAAAATAATTCAAGGGCTGTAATGATTATTCTATGGAAAAAAGAATTATATAGAGTAATACTCAAGTTCTAGACTCACATCTTTGCTTGATGTTTCTGCAATGCTGGCCAACTGCATGGTGTTTGACTGCAAAATGCGATTAAAGACCTCGGGCACCTACATAAATAAATAGCATTTAGAAACAATATGATTTAAAAGACAAAAAGAAAAAGGAGCCCTTAAATTTCGATGAGGTGCTAATACTTTTAGTTTGCCATCTCTTGTTTTTCTCTGTAGTAATGAAGGGCTTTTCCCATCTGAAAACATAACATCTCCAAGATCCTCCAAATACCCTCTGAGCTCAGCAGGAGGAATTGTAGAGGAATTGTTCTGTCTGACACAAATTAAATCTTGACCTCCAATAGCCATGCCTACTATTATGTGTGTCCCATATGTCTGGATGAACCTGCCTAATACAATTTATTAGATATGTACTACATGAAACCAATAATAATAAAATTAATAGATGCCAAGTAACCAAAATTATTCTTTCTGTTTCTTACCCCCATAGGAGGAATTGGGGGCAAGTCCCCAATTTTTCACATTTAGATACTTCACTGATACAACACTATGACAGAAAACCTTAGTGGAAATTACACACACACACACACACACACATATGTAAATACATACATATTTAAGGACTCCCCACACCCACTTTTTTCAATTGGCAAGTGATGTCTTTAACCAAAATGTAGTAACAAACCTCTTCAGCATTCCTATTTTAATTTAATATTCAATATCTGTTTATACAAGAACACTACCCTAGCTCCAAAAAAAACATACATAAAGAACACTGAATATAATAAATGACATAGGACAGCTAGGGGCAGTTGCATAGTCTATTAGTGGATGGTTGCTTAGGTTTTTGAGGACCCTAGTCATGGATACAAGAGATGGGAAAGTTTTTATTGAATGAAGAAATCAAGGATTTAGAAAGCTATTTTGGGGCAATCTGGTACTGTGAATAGCACTTGTGAACTGCTAATTAGGGTTATTGTTGCAAGTTGGTTACTTTGATCTGAGATGGATAGAGTTTGGTAGACGAGTATTCAACTGAAAGATTTATGGCTGATCTTCAACCTACAACAAAACTGGAACTAAAAGAGGAAATGAGGAGGACATCTAGGCTACACATCTTAAACTTCCCAAAGGCTTCACACTCTCCCAAAAAGCATAATGCTTCTGATTTTACTATAAACTTGTTTCAATTAAATAAAATCAGTTACATTTTACCTATCCTACTTTTAGAAGTGCTTGAGAACCAAAACACATGAAACTATCACAATTGACTTAAAACTACTACTAAATTTAGAGTTAAAAATACCTGATAACATCAATAAAATATAACATGTGGTTCATAGAATGGAATTGATAATAGGGTGGAAAGACACTTTTAGAGTTCCCCAAAATATCATTTCCACCACAATCATATAACTGATTCTACTAAATACAGATTCATACATTACCTAAATTATGATTAACTGAAAACCTTCAAATCACAAACAGTTATTCAAAATCTTACTTGGAAACTTATCTATCATTTGTCCTGTGCGCGATAAAGCAAGAAAATTTCACATGACTAAACTGACCGATTTACTAAAATTAACTGTATCAGAACATTTAAATGGAGATTTAAACAATTTAGAACCCAAGAAATTAGAAATCTGCATGTTATGATACATAAAGACAGCACGCTAGACTATAATTATTGACAACAACAACAGCAACTGTTATAACATTAAGATAGTCCCAATTAACTTCTCCGTATTGAAATTTTCCAATTAGGTTAGTCAGACATTTGCAATGGAAGCACAATTACGGTACAATTGGTTATATGTGGAAAATGATAGAATGCAAGCATGTTAATTTAATAATAAATCAAAAGGATTCTACTAATTTGAGAGCAAAACAGTGAGAAAGTAACATTTTCTAAACCAAAATGCATTTCACAAGCAATCTGAAAATGAATATTGCAGCTCCTTCATAATCTCATATTGAATTAGTTATGCTATATTTTTACAGCGCACAGCCACATGATCAACCTAACCAGTTCAGAACCATGTTCATTTCTGCATAACCAGCAATATATTCCCATTAACATGGGCAAGAGTGTATAACATACAGTTGACAGGATTATTTCTTGATATTTCTTCATTCACACAAAATGCCTCCACATGATCCGTATGATCTCTCATTAATATAGAATCGTACTTAATGCCAAGGAATTGCATAAACAATACTGAAAAGCTACCTAGACAATGATGCTGGATCCCAGTGAGGAGGAACAGACTTCTTAACTCTGTCATGCAGTACAAGTGGAGATGCTGTAAGGTGTAAATGGTACAATGAGATAAAATAACCATCAAAAGCAAGATTTTTGGTGCCTGCAGCATCATGAAGCCAGTCCCCACTCAAATCAAAGATAGTGTTAAGATAGCCTGAAGGAACTTTTCCTTGTATTGAAGATTTCTGATTAAGTAACTCAGACATCTGCACAAGAAGTAAGATTTGGAAGCAAAGATAAGGTTTAACATCAATACAGCACCAAATATATATATTCAAAGTTATATAAGGCACTTAATCAGTACAGCATTGAACAAGGCGCAAATCCTAGATAATTTTCACTTTAAATCATGCTTTTTTTTTTCTTTATTTTCTCTTTCAGCGATAAGGTTCAGGTAGAAACCCATCCAAGATATTTTGAGATTAGGATATTTCTCCTACTTTAAATTTTCAAGAAGTTACCGGTATATTAGACACTTGCTACCTCACTAATATCAGTTGTTATTATGGATCAATAGAGTTCCTAGATGATGAAACAAATGATCAGGAACTCATAAAAGCAATTATTTTGTCTAAAATTGAGGTTCACTTTATATCAAAGTCAAGGTTTTATTTCCTATCTATTGCAAACCAAATGATTTAAGAAGAAACCTTGACCAAAAAAGAAACGAATTACTAGGAGACTGAAAACTGTTCGATAAATAAACTTCAAAAGTTGAAGCTTTTCCACTATACCAGTTCTCAACATGGTACATAATCAAAGGGCAACAATGTTATCATTATCCTTTGCTACTCTTTTAATTTCCTTTTGCACTAAAAGTAATTCTATCAAAGACTTTCTCAGTTATTCCCAACAGAGTCCATTACTCTTCAGCACCTCAAGGCCAACACTTTTCTTTAGAATTACATTCACAGAAAGATGCTTTTATATAACCCCTAATAACTAGTAATATGGTCTATGACATCAGATCCTTTTCCATTCTCATTTAATTTCAGCGAAGTAGATAGTATTATATTCAATACACAAATCATAACAGCCGTCAACAGGAAAATATTCCTATTTTATTTAAATAGGACTCCATTGAGCCCGAAGCTAAACTACATTTAAATCCAAACCTGGATAGGCTAAACTACATTAAATCCAAACCTGGATAGGCTAAACTATATTAAAATCCAAACTTCGATAGGCTTCCTTAAATTATGAATCATTAGACATCATATAAAAAATAAGAATGAAAAGTGGAAACAAATTTTTCTTATCCTCATTGACACCAGTAAGATAGAATTAACTCGGGTATCTCTGGGAAGAAGAGAAATTTTAAATAGTGAAAGTTCCATGAATTCAACTAGCCCCATCCCATCTTGTTCACATTTAGGAGTGTGAAAGACATGTTAAAGGCAAATCTAATAATCCATGCAAATACAACCTAGATTTCCTTTCCAACTTAAAAAATATCATTTAGTACAAATCCAATTATGCATGTAACCTATCCTTCTTTTCCAACTCCAAATCTTTGAAGTTGCATAAAAGGTGCCCTTAGTCAAAAGAGTGGAATAAACAAGTCTTTCCACATGTGACATAAGGTAACTTTTCATCCCCACCATTTCAAGGCTCATTCATAAAAAAATGAGGATAACTAATGCCCATAACACAAGTTAAGGCGCTATTTTTAAAAATAAATTTTTCATGAAATTGAAAACGAGACAATATTTTAAATAAAAAGAAAAGTATTTCCATAAATAACATCTTGTCTCACCAATAATTAAGGGTTCAGGCACTCGTTAGAATTTTACTAGTCAAAATTTTATACTTTTCTACCCGCAAATTTTGGCAACCTCTGTAGTTGTACAAGGTGGCCATTATCGACCAGTACTAAGCTAAATGTTTTTGACCCACTAAAATGAATCATGAAAAAAGAAGGTAAAAACTAAATCATGGGTTAATCAGGGAACTGATGCAAATCAAGTTTGAGAAAATTTTCTGAATTGGGTCTCCAAACTAACATCTTAATTATACTTCAAACACATATAAATCCCATATATTTCATCAAATAGAGAAAAGAGAAGGAAAAAAAAAGAACCTGATTGAATTCAAGAACATCAGATTTGAATCGAATACGATCGCCTTTATCAAGACGGATATCTTGGGAAACACCTTGGACAGTAAAAGCACCTGGAAATACAATGTCTCTTTTATTGGTTTCATCAAGCACCACCAATCTTGTTCCCTTGGCATATTTCAACCTGAAATCTCCACTTATATCAATCCCTTTTCCCAAAGCTTCCATAGCTCTAACCTCTATCGGCTTCTCAGTGTCCTCCATAACCATAGTTTTCTTCTCAACTCTCAAAAAGCCTCAAAGCCTGAAAGCAGCAGCAGGAGGCTTATAATTGGAGCTTTGGGTTGATTTTTTTTGGAAGAAAAGAGTAGTAGTAGCACAAAATTTGACCGTCAGCGTCATTATTATTCTTATAGGCCATTTTAGACTATCGTGTGAAGAAATGAAAATTATTTGGGTCGATGAAGAAGAGACGTCTGGGAGTTGAAAAGCATGTTTTACATTTTTTTATGGGTATTGAAAAGAATTTGAAAGGCAGTGGAAAAGGAATATGGATATCATCAATACGTGGCTAGAAGGGAGGCAATTTCCTGGAAGAGGGAAAGCTGTTGGTTTGGAGTATTTTGGTATTTGCCTTTTACCATTTCCACATGTTGAGGGCAGTGGAAAATTGATTTGATTTTAACAACGCCAAGCATGGTTTTATGACGTTTCGGGATTGGGAATTACGAGTGTTGGACAAAGTGGGGACCACGTGGTGTTGACCCCAACGCAACCAAATGTTTCCCCAAGTCAACCTTGATAACCTACCTACTGCTTACCTACTGCTCCTCTCCCTTGGTTTTTTATGCTTCTGCTGCGATAAAATAATCTAGGTATCGTTTCCTCTTTCTACTGATATTTTTCTTCCAAGCTCAGCTCCATAAATTGTTCAGTTGGCAAATCACACAAGAATTGTATTGTATTCTATTCTGAGATATAACACAACCCAAATTATTTATTTGCTGCATTATTACTGGGTTGTTGAAGCAACAGACGTTTTACAGCCTGGTGAATTATTATAATTATTAATATAATTGCCGAGGCCCAAATGAAGTCCTGTCCTGTCCTGTCCAGTCCAGGCCTGCACCAGGTAATAAATATTTTTATTCAAAATTGATCAATTTAGTTTTCATATTTTAAGATTTTATATAATTAAACGTCTCTATTTAATTTCGCACAAATTAATTGTTAATACGATTGACGTGACACTGACATAACCTTGACTTTCCTTCTTTCGGAATTGCACAGTGTCAATTGCCTCGCATCCATCCATCATCAGTCTCGCCTGATTGTGCGTATGAGACAGCATCGGGCCATCAATTTAACACTCACATCAACATTCAATTCCCACATCTTGCTTCCCTCTGGCCCCCGAAATGCTTGTTTTGTATAACACTGTTAAACATATGAGAAAGATAATTTTGGACCTCCAAACCATTGACAAGTCAAGCTACCTCCATCAGGATTAAGATTTCAGAAACGCAGGGATAAGTGCTACCGACTTTTGACTCCCCTTCAAATTCACTACAAAATACTGACAGTATTACCCGACTTTATGATTTTGTGCTAGTGTCTGATGCGAACTCACTACTTTTCATGCAGGTGATCCGATAAATCCTCAAACTATCTGTTTGTGCACTTACAGAACAGTTTGTTTCCAAAGCAAAGACAGTGACTCGGGTAGTACATACCATTTATTCTTACTGTCATACAAATCATAATACAATTAGTCTAATCGATCTATAGAAATTACAGGACAATACCTACGCAATTTTCGCAAGGCAAAGCGAACACCGCAGAAACCGCACAGAGAGACCCTCCAAACAAGTTTCCACTTCCCTACATTACCCTTTTTTAACTGCCCTTGCTCCAACCTGTCAAAATGCATATTGTCATTTTCATCTGAAAATTACATAAACTAAGACCTAGTTTGATGTCAATTTTTCTTCTCCAAACATGATTATCTGCCCTCAACAGACAATATGGACCCTGATTCTGATTATATACAGTTCCCATATAGCTATATCCAAAAGAGGCCTCAAAATCCAGCATCCATGCAGAAATCATATTCTTCTTTGCTATATTTTTTGCAGTTATGGTTCGTTTGAGGATGGATTCGGCATTGCTTAATCGGTTTTAAGGATCAAATGAAATTGGGCATGAACAACTAAGAATTAAAACTGAGCTTAGAGACTGATGATAGTGAGAATGAGAGAAGTTAGGAATTTTGTTGGTGGAGAATTAATGAGGTGGTTGGGACAAGATGGCAATGGGATTGAAGGAGTACCAGTAGAACAACATATTTCTTCCCCAGAAAGAAATATAAGAATTAATTTAAACAAATATTTTCATTTATGCTCCCACTACAACATGCACCACATACTGTTCAAATGATCACTTTTTCTCCCACTTTTCTGCATGCATCGCTGACTTCAACTTAATACAACTAGAAGGTAATTGGATGGAGTGATTCATTTGAAAAATAAACTAGATAAACCAGCAGTCTGTTCGTAAATAAAAACTAGACATTAATTTATCAAGAATTATGCACTACCAGTATCTTTTCTCCTCTTACTAGCCTCTGATTCTCTCGTCTCAATGTCAACAGCAGACACGCAAGTAACCACCAATGTTTAGGAAACAAGACCTTAAGCATTGTCTACCATGAGTGCATGAGCACAATTCACATGTATGCATGCCAGCTGGGCTGATAAGGAGATTCAAAGGAAGATCACTCAATTCAAATGGTTTACCCTTCCTTTAGTATGACTCTTTTAAAGAGCTTTATGTATGTATGCATGCATATGCTCACACACAATAAGAGAGAGGCATCATTGGCCAACTCAGTAATAGAATTTTAAGATTCACCATACAAATTGAAGTGGGCAACACTGGCAGATAACTTTCATTACAATCAAATAGATGAATTCAAGAAACATAAAAAAAAAAAAGAACTCCAATGGATCGTTACCTGCTTTACAAGCTTTATATATATCAGAAGACGCACCCAGGTACTGCAAGAGAACAGATTAATGAGATATCAAGTGTGCCAACAACCAAGGACAAAGCACCCCACATTTCATGCTCAGACAATTTTTGTTGAGAGTTCATATTTTTCAGGTTCAAGCTTATAAGATAGTTTTTTGCCGTGAATTTACCTTTCTGAAAATGCTAGTTTAGTGAACTAGCGTAGTTGCATTGGTTGGCAAATGAGTATGAGGAAAACCCAAAGGACATATCTTCATGAACATAAGCATTACAAGCATTAACATATATCTGCAAAATGAATAAATACATTGCAATACATAGCTAATGTCTGTAAACGACAATGACATACAGCAATAACAGGGAAAGCAAAAATAACAACACTCACGAAAGCTATTCTATTTGTTGTGTGTCGTCCGGCCAAAATAAGGTTAACACATTATTCAAATCAGAAAGCATAAAGCTAACAGAAAAGATCATATAGCTCCCAACCACCGTTCCAATCCACATATAAAGAGACAAGCAAATGAGGTGACTAAATCCTAGAAAACATAAAAGGATCCATTTAATTTCAAGGTATCTGCCTTTTAACTTTCATATCCCATGAAAGGATATTGCTAATTAGCACTATATTATCTGAAACAAAACCCCGATCACTTATTCAACTATATCACATTTGATGAAAAACACTAAATCCCATTTGAAATCTCCACTATCACGTCCTGTCCTAGCAACACATACAAATGTCATTTAAAACAACACTCACCCAGTTTATCTTCAACTGATCCATCCATACAATAATTCAGCCAATATTGGGTTTGAAAGTTCATTCTCAAAACACACATTTCAGCTACAATAATCAAGGAGAATTAGACAATGTACCTTGAATTATAGAAATTCCTAGGACAGAAAGCTTTCTGTTCCCAGGTCACTATAGGTTTCTAATTTTCTTTTCAAGGATAATCTTGATACAAATAAATACTCTCAACTATCAACACTAGTACACCTTTGTCAGGAAACCTTCTAACTTTAAAACTACTGATGTTGCATGAAAGTTCTTGAATGATACTCCATTATGAAGTAAGGACTTATATTCCATGCCAATATAATCTTCAATGATAAAAATAAGAATTTTCACTCACATAAATATCCAACCTCTACTGTGTTACCTAAATAAATTCCACCCAAGCTGTTGACGAATACCTCAACTTCTAGAAAAGGTGACAATTTTGTCAAGATTTACTTAATATGTCACAAGCATAATCAATGAGGAGATAGTCATTCAAATTGTCATGCAAAACACTTATAATCTATTTCATATATATCTAACTATAATAAATATATAGAAGGTATTCTTCTTCACTTCTGCCGTTGCATCATGCTTCGTGGTTTTTTCCTCCAAATATCCCAAGTTGAATTTCCATGCAAGCCAAATTTCAAAATTTTATGTTTGTAAACATAATACAGCAAAACAAGCTACGTAACATTATAGCAGTTATAAATGTGAATATCTGAAAGAATATATAAACCAGTAATCAGTGACCTCAAATTAAATATTTCAAAGTTCACCATCTTCCTATTACCCAGTAATACTCCTCTAGTGACAAATTAGCATGGTAGCAGCAATCCAGCAGCAATTAAAGTAAAGACAGCTAATAACACTTTCAAATTCTACAATTGAAGTGCAAAAAGAAATTACTTGTGAGAAGCAATGATCGATACTTCGGCAACTACAATACCACAGTACAGCAAAACATATTGGGGCTTTTACTTCTTACGTGCCAATAAAAACTCAAGTTTCTCAATGAGCGAAAACAGTGTCATTGCGTCTAGGAGGTCTGTCAGGAATCGATCCTGGTTTGAACTTAGAAGCTTCATGCTTTGCCAGCTCAGGAGGGACAGGGCTGCCACTTTGAACAAGCATCTGCTTGAGATCATAGAAGACATCAGAGTCTTGAAGAGTCAAAAATGTTGTGGCCACACCAGTCTTCCCTGCACGTCCTGTTCTTCCAATACGATGTGTGTACATTTCAATATTACTAGGCATATCATAGTTAATGACATGAGCCACATCAGGAATATCAATTCCACGGCCTGCAACATCTGTAGCAACAAGGACATTGAATCTTTTCGCCCTAAAACCCTCAAGGCTAATTTCCCTCTGCTCCTGCGACCTTCCACCGTGCAAGGTTGTTACTTTATAACCAGCCTTATCCAGATTCTTGGAAATAGTATCAGCATTCTTCTTGGTATTAACAAACACAATTGCGGTCTTATCCCCAAGATCATCGAGCAACTTCTGCAATCTCGAGAACTTTTCTGATTCCTTCATCATCATCACATGTTGGGAAATCAAATCGGTAGCCTTTCCAGCAGTACCAATGTTGACCACAACAGGATTCCTCAAATACTTTCTAGCTAGCCGCTCCACAGCTGGAGGCATCGTAGCACTAAACATATAAGTAGTCCGATAAATCTTTTTTTCATCAAGCTCCTCATCTTCATTCTCTGGTTTCAAATTACTAGATGGCATAGCATCCAAAACACCCACAACTTGGGGCTCAAAACCCATATCTATCATCCTATCAGCCTCATCAAGAACCACATAATTACACTGGTTCAATACAGCGTATCGTCTCTCTAAACAATCCAGCAGACGACCAGGTGTAGCAATAACAACCTCACACCCTTGTCTAATCCTAAACCCTTGTTCTTCTATTGACTGACCACCAACAATTGAAACAACTTTAATACCCAAATAATGTGCAAACTTCATAGTTTCATCCTCAATTTGCTGAGCAAGTTCACGAGTCGGGGCCATGACAACAGCATAAGGCCCCTCAGCTTCATTCTCTTCACTCATAGGTGGTAATCTGGATATATAAGACAACATAGGCAAGACAAAAGCAGCAGTCTTACCTGACCCTGTCTCTGCGATCCCAATCACATCCCTTTGCTGCAATCCCAAAGGAATCGCTGCCATTTGTATCGGGGAAGGCTTCTTATACCCAACTCTCTCCACAGCTTTCAACAACTCGGCACTCAATTTACTCTCAACCCAACTCCTCATTGGTCGTGGAATCTTCGACCCTTTATAGGAAATATTAAAATCTTCCCTAAAAATCCTCCAATCTCGTTCAGTCATTTCTTCAAGCTTCTTTTCAGACCAATGCTTATCAACTCTCATATCGAATGTATCGTAAGTATTCGCCGCTTCTTCCTTTAACTTCTGCGCCGCGGCTTCCTCTGGTTTCTCTTCAACCCCTTCTTTTTTCCTAATCTCTTCCCTCATCTCCTTCTCATTCTTCGCCGCGAGCTTCTTTTGTTCCCTCCGATCCATTCCAGCCCTAAACCCTCGTCCGAACAAAAGCTGAGCCTCGTGAGGGTTCTGGTACAACGAATTCATATCCCTCGAAGTATCTTCCGTGTTTTCCCAATCGAAAGAAAACCTAAATTTCTCGCTAGGTTTGATAACCCTTTTTTTAGGCTTTTTCGATCCGAGGTATTGCTCTTTAATCGATTCCAATTCTTTTTCCCTTTCTCTCTCCGCTAATTTTTCCAGCCGCGCTCGTTCTCGAGCCTTGGCTTCCTCCTCCCGCTCGCGTTCCCTTTCGCGCTCCCGGTTTCTCCGCTCGGATTCGCGGTCTCTTTCCCGCTGCCTTTCGCGGTCGCGGCGATCGGAGGAATCGGAAGAAGGCTTAGTAGAAGGAGAATCGGAGTTACTGTTGGTGGTGTTGTTAGAGCGGTGGAGCTCTTCGAGGCGGCGTTTCTGTTGGGCTCGTTGCTCTTCGAGGCGTTTAAGGGCTAGTTCTTCGCGTTGGGCTTTGGTTAAAAAGACGGGTTTTGAAAGATTGTGGTTGCTCATGGTTTGTGTGAAAGAAAGGAAGAAGAAAAAGGAAAATGGGTTTTCGCTTGGTTAATTGCAGGAGGGGAAAGGTAGAGAGATTTTCGAAGTAATGGAGGTTTCTAGGAATACTTCTGCAGCTATTACTCCTTGCTGCTCCCAGGTTTCCATTTTGTTTCCGCTGTTGTTTGTTGTCCTATGCTAAATTACCACATTTACCCTTGTTGTTCAATACACACAGCCAGTAAATTTTTATTTTTTATTCATATTGATAATAGCTAATGATCGATCGATTTTATCTCACATAATAAATATTAATATAATATATTGATGTGATGCAATAACATCATCACACGTGTTATTTTTACTATTTACATTAATATGAATTTAAAATAATAAATATTATTTTGATTAATTATAATAATATTTTATTTATTTATTTATTTTAAAAAAATAAAAAATTTAATTCAATGTAATAAAAAAATAGATATTAATTTAAATAATAAGTGATTTTAATATGATTTGATGGCACTAAGGCGGAAGAAGATTCGGCGTTCGAAATGTAGGCACTGATTGTGGGAAGAAATTTGCTGGATAGCTTGCATTTGTTTTTTCTTTCATTATTGCTTCCAACTCCTCTGTTTCATCATTTCAAAATGGAGGTAAAGCAATCTGTTTTTCACTTCACTCTTCTGGAGGGTGACATGAATTTTTACTGACGTGGCATCTGATATGACAGTAATTACATAATAATTAAATAATTTTTGATAAATATAACATTTATTACATTTACTATAAGATAACTGAATAAACTAATCAATCTAACATAAAAGTAAATCAAGTCGTGTACGAAGTAACCAAAGGCTTAATGCCTCTCCTTATTAGTGATGTAAGGCTCCAAACTATGTTTTTCTCTTTTACGAAATCACTTTTATGAATTTATGAATAGAAAATACAATTGCAATCACTTTCAATTGATAATATATTATAAAAAATAATGGACAAATCAATAGGAAAACAAATAAACTAAATCCAAATAAGATGAAATTCAAAAATTTCAAGACTTGTTTTCTATAGTCGAGACACAAATTAAGAATTTTAAACAATTGATTAGCTAAATTGCTGCCGATTTGAAAAGAAATGTTGCAGAAACATCTTCTCTCAACAGCTGTAGTTGATAAGAGAAGCCACTTCACAAGAGCAACGAGCCACGTTTATCATTTCCCTTTCCTCGCGTAACTCTGCATGCAAAAGCAATGTGGCCCAACTCATGATCAAGGGACCTTAAAACGAGCTGGCTAGGGCAGCCTTCACTCGTCAAACCCCCCACAATCCAAAACGACTCAAACCGCTCAGAAATTAGCCAGGCAAAGCAATAGAGCGATGTAGCACCCACAAGTTCCAGGAGAACCAACTCAGACCGCCACTTCCCTCCTTGAGACGGCCACTGGCACCATCCAAGGCTTCGCCCCCGTCAAACAAATCCATCAACATCTCTGCGCGTAATTAGCCCTTCTGTTTTGCTTGTTTTGTTTTTCCAAATTTCTAAATATATTGTCAATTTCTTCTAACCATGTTACTCGCATTGCTGTAGATTTCATTTCTATTGGGTACGACATCACCCTTCAGGTCGAGGCTCACCATTTCTGCGCCCATCAAAACGAAGAAATGCGGCAGTGTCTCATATACGACAGCCCTGAAGCAGATGCAAAGCTTATTGGATTGGAGTATATCATATCGGAGAATTTGTTTTTGACCTTGCCCGACAATGAGAAACCGCTTTGGCACTCGCATCTGTACTAGGTGAAGAGCGGGGTGCTGTTCATGCCAAAAATTCCGGGGCCAATCGAGAGGCAGGACCTTGATAAGGTTTGCAAGACTTACAGTTGGACGATCCATTTCTGGCAGGTTGATAGGGGCGGCAATCTCCCTTTTGGGCTGCCTCAGCTGATGATGGCTCTCACTAGGGATGGCCAGCTCTATGATGAACTTGCCCGAGGTAATAAGCCTTAGAAAATAATATTGTAAGACTTTATTTGTTTCCCAAGAGTTAACCATGCATTCAATGGTATATGCATACAGATGTTGAGAAGCGATTCGGGGTTTCCTTTGCGAAGGAGAGGGCAAACCGAGCTGAGCTGACTGGTCCGACACATGGGATTCATCCGCTGGCTAATGGCGGCGGAGAAGGGCTCAAGGGAGGTAGATTGCAAGCCTATTGATTCTGTTCCCCGGGTCTTTGTTTGAATTTGCACCTTGTAACGCAGGAATTACACGGCTTTCTCTAAATCCTAGTTGTTCCCCGACCTCTCTGAACAACATGTACAGGGCAAAACTAATAATAAAAGAAAAAAAGCCACACCACAGCAGTAATCCATACTATTGAGTTTGCTCCTAAAGCAGCTCTATCTTAAGACCTGATTGTTAACACTCGATAACTCATTACCAGGGGAGGGAGTAAAGATCAACTGTTATAGAAATGAACGTAACCGAAGATAACAATTTCGAGCGAATTGAAGTTTTATTGGAAACAACAGCACTGGAAGTTTCTAGCTTACCAAACATATTACTACAATTTTAATTTGTTTTATATTATAATATAACGAAATAATGGAACTCAAATGGCAATAATATAATTTGAACTAATTGAGGGCATTTTGGATTCCTTGCTCTGTATTTCTCATGGATGATGTGGGTCATTTGACTTTGGTAAGTGGGATGAATTTTCGATTTTAAGCATAAATTATGAGTTTTTTTTACTAAATGAAACAAAATTAGCAATATCTAATATTTAAAAATGAGAGCGTTTAGCTTTATGTAGGCATATAATTATCAATATCTACGTAAAATTATTTCAATTTTTTATATATTAGATATTATCATGAGGTCATATATACATCTCCACAATTTTTTATATCTTATTATATATTAGATATTACCATGAGATCATATAGATTGATCAAATTTGATCAATTATTGAAAGTGTATCAATTGATACATGTCTATGTACGATATATTTCGTATGCTTTATTCGTACATTACATAAAAAAAAAAATCTATCAAATTCTTTTTGGGTATGAGCTGAAATATAATAAGTCACGCTACTTTTTAGGTTGTAGACTTCGTAAAGGCTTTTAGAACTCTATACTTCATAAAAAATTTAATAAAGAGTAAAATGATAAAGATTATCCTTTGGGGTATTTTAAAAAATAATTTTTAGAAATAAGATGTTTTTAAAAGATAATATTTTTTAAATTTTTAATTAGTTTTAGTCAAGTTTAATAGAATTACTTTTAATGATGTTACATGTCATGCACATAATATTACACACTATATTAAAAAAATATTATTGTTACACATTATATATAAAAATATGTTACACATCATATATAAAAAAATTATTACACGTCATATTAAAAAAATATTATTAGTATAAGTCATAGTTAAAAAAGTTGTTACATATCATATTGAAAAAAAAAAAATTGTTGCAAGTCATGTATATAAACATGTTACACGTTATATTAAAAAAAATGTTATTGTTACACTCCATGTTAAAAAAACATTATTGTTACACACTATATTCAAAAAAATTTTGTTTTAGTCTAATGTTTAAAGTATTGTTGTTACTTACGAACTAAAACTTCAAATCCTCTCAACTCTTTTCATTTCTTTTTAGTTTTTTTTTAACAATTTGATACGGATTAAAACATTTCTAACATGTTTTCATAAATCAAAACATAAAATTTTTTATCTAAAATATCTATTTCGGCTAAAAATTGAAAAAAACTCCCTTAGATTTATAAATTTCAAATTCATTATTGAGTTTATTAGTATCTAGGTCATGAATTAATCCAATTAAAAATTATTTCAAATATATGTGATCATTTTTACCATTTTAATTTCATCCAAAATATCTAAAAATCAAATTTTCTAAATAGCCACTCAATTCAAACAAATCAAAACTATTGTTTGGCGTCTTAAAAGCTTGGCGAAGAGAGAAAATGATAAAATTAGAGAAAGTTGGATGGTGAGAAAAAAAATCGAAAACACATATGAAAAGAAATTGTGATGAATGGTTTAATTTATTTAAAATAGTTTTAAGAGTATTTTTGTTAAATTATGACTAAATATGATTAAAAATAATTAATTTTATTTTAATGATTATTTTTGAAATACTATTGTCAGAAGGGTTATTTCTTACAATTTCTTCTTATCCTTTTGACTATTTTTTTTTTTTCTATTCGGGTCTCTTTGCTAACCAAAATTCAAACTTAACCTTAACTTTGCACTCTTTAAAACTGCGACTATTTTAATTTTTTATTATAAAAATAATATATTGAAACTATTAAAAATTTTATTTATAATTAATAAATTATTTTGAAATATATATCTTATTTAAAATTATATATTTATTAAAAAGCATGTTGAGAGTTTAAATTAAAAAAAAATATTTTTTATATGTAATATGCATTTTGATTTAACAACTATGTACAGGTACAAAATTTACCGATAAGTAGGAATCCTCCACAAAGCAACCGACCGTTGGCAATTGCATAACAAAGGCAGACTTGAGGCTTGAGCAAGAAAAATAGTGGCATAGGGATTCCACTTCCCAGCAAGCAACATTGAAAAAGATTTCCAAGGTGGGAAGAACAGACTGCTTATTGCTGGCTTTAGACACTGATAATAAACTGTTAAACAATAACCGTGCATGAAATGTTAAAAATCAATTCATTCATTCAAACAAAAAAAAAAAGAAATGATGGAAGTATATATCATCAAAGATAAGTAGAAGGGAAAGGGTACAGCTACAACATATATTTGCAGCCTTGCTATGCGAGGAGAATCGGTATTGAAGCTCCAATCGTTCGCTTCTCCTATCACCCTCAATGTACTGAGCATCAAAAACAAAAAAGCTTTTCTCTTACATCAACTTTATATATATATACACATATTAGAGAATGACTCTGCATAAATTTCACACGAGTTAAATATAAAACACTCATACATACCCGATCCGCGTAGAGTTTATATTTCTAAAATTTATGTAAACAATTTTAAACTCTTTTTAAAAATACTGTTCAACTTTTTTAAATGTCTTTTAAAACAGACACGTTATTAAATGAATAAGCTCCTTTGAAATTTCCTTTTTTAAGTATGTTATAGATGCGTGAAAGGAGTAGAAGAAGGCAAAGATTAATTGGTAATTGAAAATGAAAAATCAAAGGCTTTGGATGGATGGTAGTAGAAGAGATCATGGATAAATGTCGGAGGGAAAGAATTGGGCCAGGCCTCTTAGCTAACTGAGATGCCAATTATTCACCCAAAGAGAAAGCAGGGAGCATTGAGCAACTCCAATTTTCTTAAGCTCATATATTGGGCCCATTGCCAGTCGTGCTATATAAATTTGGTTCGACTTGAACTAGATATTATGCCGACATCCAAAAGTTCAATTCGAGGGCATTTCACCGATTAATCGACATTTTCTGGACAAAATGATGTAATCATGTGATAACTAACATGGCACAACTCAAAACTTCGAACCATGAATTTGGCGAACCACAAAATCATTGCCTCCATCATCCAGAATCACCAAAAAGAACCTTTTGGTGCTTCTTTTCCTTCTCCTTTTCTTTTGATTGGGGTGATTTTTTGAAAAATTTCGTCTTTTTTTCCAAATCTCAAAAGATTGAAGATTTAAAACTCTCAGATTTAAGTTTTGTTTTTGAGAATAGATGAAATTAATCAGTGAAAAGTGTAAAGGCAAAAAGAAGAAGAGAAAAAAGGGATCGATAGTACCAAAATCCCTTCGTCAACAACTTGGTATAGGTTTTGTTTTCAAAAAAAGAGGAAAAAAAAGAAAGAAGGGTTTTTTTTTTTTTTCTTTAGAAAAGTAAACCAATTGAAAGGTAAAAGGAGACATGAGGAATCGAAACGTAGAATTTTTCAAATTTGATTGACGACGGATGACAGATGGCACTGACGATAGACAACGATGGTGGTCAGATTCTAGACAGCTCATAGGAATAGAGATGGAGAGAATGGGACGATAGAAAGAGGAAAAGGAAGAAGAAAATGGAAAGGCTTATATAACTTCCTCGAAATTAAAAAAAAAAATGAAAGAGATGAAGAAAATGTCACATCAATTGTCACTTGATTAATTAAGAGAAAATTTTCATTAAACATTAAGGACTCATTTTGATATAATAAAAAAGATTAGGGACTTAATTTAAGAAATGAGCATAGTTTAGGAGTTTTTTTTTACTATTTATATCTTTATTCTGTCAAACACCTAAAAATTTTGGAGAGTTTAACAACTGTCATGGCCCTTCTAGCCCGACCGTGGCTCTGATTTTGGGTGCTGCTATAGAAGTAGAAATGAGGTTAAATATATACATGAGATTAAAAGAATAGAAACATCACAAAAATATCAACATTATTACCTGCAAAATATATATATATATATATATATATATATATATATATATATATATATATATATAGAAAGAGAATAAAAGTCTAACAAGGCATCTGTTGAGGAAAGCAAATTCCAGAAGAGAAAATGTGAAGAGATGAAAATAGGGTCATGCATAATACATATACATGATTCAATGTATCAAGAAACTTGTGGCACCGAAAACTGATTGTCACCAAAGGATAGAAAAAGACAGAAAGAAAGGTCACTTCACCTTTTGGAATCATTGTTGAAATGATAAATATTGAGCCCCGACCATTCTGCCAAACAATGCCAAATGCGGGATAAAGGGCAGTCCTCTGGTAGGGCTAGACAAACTACATTACATGTGTTAGTGGTGACCATTTTCATTGCTGTTTTCTGTTGTGACCAAGAGCTATATATGCTTCCCAATGTACTGGGGTGCACTGTCAACAGAAAGCCATTCACTCAGAAAAGTGTTGGTTGGCCAATGAGGAGAAGTTACCCGGTTTCACAAGAAACTTGCAAGAATGAAATAATGGGACACGAAAACATATCGTGAGTCAATGCAAAGTTTGACACGAGTTCGACTGTTTCAGAGATTGTCTACTATGATGAAAGTTAAGGTAATTTAAGGTTCAAATTTATCAAGGAAGGAACAATCCTAGCAGCCCTGGCCCATTTATGGGGCATTGTTATTACTGTCACATTGTCATCAAGCTTTGGAGCAGCCTAACTAGGGTCTGGACCAGGCGACGTGGCTAATATCTGCAACAACCTGAGCACTATCCACAAGGCCGTCTTTTCTCTGCTCTGACTAGTCGGCCCCCCTCTTCCTATCCAGACCAAATTAGTGAGCATTACCCTAGCTAGGCCTAGCTTGAACGCAGAAATTGTTGAAACTTTTTAAATCATGCCAACCAGAAGGACGAGCGAAGTTTATGTGATCTTCACACTATATTATCGTCAACATATGCTTTTACCATTTCGTCGGATGGTTGAAAAATAAATAACAAATTCATACGTATCTAATTTTCTTTAAATAATTCACTGGACGTTTATTTTTTTCATTTCTCTTACCTTAATATCCATTTTTGCTACTCATAGAAGAAATCGTCAAAGAGTACTGAAAGACCCTAATCTTAAATTCTTAATGATTTAATTATTGCTAATTAAGCTATATTTTCCTCTATCTTGTTCCTGGGATTTTCATGGTTGTAAGTTGTTATTGTAATGCCATTGAACTATATTGAACATTTTCATTAAAACAAAAGGCTGAATCTTTATCAGAAGGTACTATACCACTACTACTACGAAGACTAGCCACTCTGAGGCCTAGGCATGGTGTGAGTAGTGAGACCTCATTGTTATTATTGGTGATCCACATAAATTTGTTTCAATTTTTTTGGGGGTGGAATCCCACCTGAACTTTGATAATAAACAATTACAATAGAAATGATGGCTACCACTTCCACCACTAATTATATTTGATGATGACTTTAGAGTCTTGGGTCAATATCCCATCTTTTAGAAAGTGATAAGCAGAGGCATCCTTCCATGGGCCGACAGTTTAATCTCCAGGTTTGACAAGTCGTAATTCCAAGCAGATTCTCCGGGTGCCTTTTGCTTTCCCCCTCTTACCAAACTATGTGCGATTTCCAATAACTCTTATATTCTCAATCCCCAAACTCGAGGGACATGCTTCCTTTCCTCTCCAACCGACATGCCTTGCCCTTTTTACATTTTACAATTTACACAGATAAAAATTATATTTGACTAAACTCGAGTAGATCTGTCAAAGATGAAAGATGATCATAACTTATAATAAAATCTAACTCTTTAAAACATATGGCAAGTTTAAATGCATTGGGGGGCGCTAAGGTTGCTTCAAGTATGCAACTCTTTTGAAAATTGTTCCCCCCCTAGCTCGTCCTCTTAGAATGATTGTTTTGACCTTAATTAATGAATTTGGACTCTACAATTGGTTGATAGAAAAACCTTTTACACCACATGAGGCATTTGATTTGATTTTAACCTTATATTGAGCCAAAGTTATAACACAACTAGTGTTTTCAGATGGCCGCGGAAGAGAGGGGCCATATGTGTGGCTCATGGCTTCCTTGTCAAACAACTGATCAATGTTTTCAGATCACTACAGGGTGCTGACATATGATGCACGTGACCAAAAACAAAAATTGAAATGATGGTGAATTGCCTAGCATTTACGGCGTTGCAATATGTATCTTTCAGGCAAACAATTTGTGATCACCACATGGTGGCAAGAAAACAGAAAGCAACAAACATTGCTTCTCTGGATTCTGTTTTTGCCCATAGAGTTCGTAATGAAGATGAGGTTTAACAATACTTGTGAACAGCCTCTCTCTGTTCCTTCTCCCAATTGTATCCATCTCCATCGTGCATGTAGCAATTGGGGTAGGAAGAGTACAATATATAGTTTGAGGTTGGTTTGATGTTGCCATTCATTGTAAGTAATTGAAAATTAATAAACGAAATCTCATCTACTTACAAATAACAATCAAAACCTGTTATTTTTGTTGTTTAGTTGGAAACTTGAGGATTGTGCAATTGAGCTTCAAATTGCATTACTACTATTGGTATGGGATCAAATTCATTTTCTTGGCTTCCTACACATATATAGTATTATTGTCTTCTTTTTATATATAGATATAGATAATAAAAACATTATATAGTCGTATCAAATATTTAAATTTGTAAGTATTATTAACTCATAGCATACCGACCCTAGCCATCGAATAAAAAATATATCTTTTGTTTATTGAATTGAAATTTCCATGAGTGGTATGGATTTTCTTGTCCCTATAATTTCTTTTCTTTTGTCATCAAAGGCTAGCAAACTTTATATAACCCAAATTTATATTTACAAGCTTATTATTATATTATATACCATTATGTTCTTTTTTCAAAGAAATAATAAAAAAAACAGGTGAGTATGCAATTAAAGAATTTTCCCACAAAAGGTACAACTCGGATTTGTCCCCCTAAAGAACACAGAAGTGGTCCCTTCAAATCCCAAGGCCACCAGGAACAAGGCCTAGAACCACTGAACTGCCACGTGTCCGTCTTCAAATAGCAAAGTGGTCCCACCTCACCGGCAATACCCAATAGTTCATCAGTCTGTCTTCACAAATTTCCCTGTTTTGCAGGGGCAAGCGAGTGTTAATAAAACGATGGGTTTTTTTAAGCTTTGTGGCTTTGCCTTAGTCTACCTGGGGTGTAATCTTGCAATTCTTCGTTTCGTTTCTGACACTTACGAAGCCCTGTTTGATCCTTGGGAAAACGAAAAATGACAGGCGTCCAGGAGAAAGAAGGGGTTACCCTGGAAGAGCTCAAGGAGAGAATGGCTGAGTTTGCGAGGGAAAGAGACTGGGATCAGTTTCACAGCCCTAGGAATCTCCTGCTGGCCCTGGTACAAAACTTAATAACGCTTCTAAGTTTTCATAAAACCCTAAAACATTTTTTTATATATCCTAAACCCATTTGAATTTCTCAATTACCCATTATACCCATGTTAAGTTTATCTGCTAAATGGTTTACTTCTTTTCTATCTTTTTTTTATTGGTTCACTCTTCTTCCTGCATCTATTATTTGTTTAAGTTGACTTTTGGATGGTTTTGTTCAGACTTTTTGGCCCATGTCCGTCTTTTATTTTTGTTTTGATTTGTTCTTTTTGAGTGAAGATGCCTTTGCGTTGTATTATGATAGACAAAGTAATAAACAGTTTTTCTTATGTATTTTACGACAGAGATTCAAGGGAATTGAGAGAAAACAATAAGAAAGTAACATTGGGCTTCCTTTGATCAGCCGTCTAAGTCTTTTTGTAGCTGCTAACAGTTGGTAATTTTTCAGTTCTTTTGCCCAAATCGACTTATTTATGTCTTGAGGAGTCTCTAGTAGTTGGTTTTAGACTTGCAATGGCATGCGGGTTTTGTGGCTAATAAAATTACTCCTTATCTTTCAATTAAAAAAAGAATGGACCGGTAGAATTGATTCCTTATCCACTTGTTAAGAATCTCCCTCCACGCTCAACAAGACCGAAAACACTATAGTTTATTATCTTTACTTTTATCTTGTAGAATGGTTTCCAGGGAAGTTCTTGTTCATATTGTTGGGTATCAAAAACCAAACAAATAGAGTCCCACTCAAAATTGGTTTTTTTAATATTGTTTTCTTGAAAACCCATTCTGGAATTTTTGGTCTTTGTCCCTTGTTTGGATTCTGTGAGATTCACTGCCATTCCATCAACTGTACAATCAAGAAATGTCATGAAGTAATGAAAACAGTAACAGAAGTACCATTTGCTTGATTATCTTTTGTCTGCTCCTTCCATATGTTTGAATCACTGTTGAAAGTAAGTAAAAGACAGGAGTGATGGAAATCACTTCTGGGCCACAAAAGTCATAAGTGAATACGAAAAAAAGAATCTTATACTGGTTGTTTCATATGATGTAACTCATGTCAAGACCCCACATTTTCCCTCATTTCCCGCAAAGGCACAATCCTGGTTCCCTGTTCCTTTGTCAGTCCCGTTGTTTCGCTTGTTCAGCATTCTCTACTCTTTACTTTGTATGAACATATTTCAGGTAGGAGAAGTGGGAGAACTGTCTGAGATATTTCAGTGGAAAGGAGAGGTACCAAGAGGACTCCCTGATTGGAAAGATGAAGAGAAACAACACCTGGGTGAGGAGCTATCAGATGTGTTGCTATACCTTGTTAGGCTTTCTGATATATGCGGGGTTGATCTTGGTAAAGCTGCTTTGAGAAAGCTGGAGATCAATGCCATTAAATACCCAGTCAAGCTTTGCAAAGGGTCTTCGAAAAAGCACACCCATATCAATGCGGATGAGAACAATTTTAATGGTGATAGTGGTAGTGCTGCTGCTACTGAGGGCATCCGAAGTGGCAGCAAAAGTAGCAGCGATGCTGATGTTTGAAATGTGGCTGTGAATATATTATGGCCACTAGACTAAAACTGGACTGCTTGGATTTTTAGCCATTTGTTTTTCTCATGTTATTTGAATAATTAATCTCATCCCATATACAAGGGCCTTTCTAAGCAGCCTATACTATATTATAATGGCTTTAGAGCTCTGTACTGTTGGTCCCTCTCTCTCTCAAGGGTGATTCGGTGGGACAAAGGGTGCATAGTTTTGGTAGCTTGTGCGTGTTGTTTTAGTGTTATTTTTTGTGTGAGCAGAATCTGGGGTCGTGTGCCACGCTGCCTGGAGTTAATAGTATATAGAAATGGTAATACTGTATCAGAGATTTTATGACTCTGGTCACTGTGTTGTACTGAAGTGTGTCCTTCTGCAGGGCCAGGGAGATGTCAACATTTTTTTTTGTTTCCGTGAGAGAGGTCGTCCATGACCATGATGGGTATGGTTTCCTTTGGACATTTGCCTAGATAGTAGAGAGGTATGATTCTTCAAGGTTACTGTTCTTTCGTTCTGCTTAAAGGTTATGACCGAGCAAAGTTGATATAATGCCAGGTTCCTGCTTGGCTCGATTAAGTAACTCAAAAGAACTCGAGCTTGAGTGGATTAAATAACAGAGCAAGCTAGGCTGGACCTCAGTTAAGTTTTATTATATATATATATATATATATATATATATATATATATATATATATATCAATTTGGTTAGAAGATGTAATAGACGTACTTGAACTCAATTGGATTTATATTTGAGTTTGAACAGAACATGTAAATTAATATTCTATTCTATTCATATGTAAAAGTCGATAGATTAATTGGACCGGAACTAACCACGCAAAACAGAAGGCCCAAAGGCTTCACCTTCAAGCAAAGGTGCCAACTCAGTCGGAGGAATATCTAAAAATATGATCCAATCAGATGCTAATGTGTAAAGATTTCACTATCTTAATAATATTTCTTCATTGGACTTAGGTCTAGGGTATACAAATGTAGGAAAACGGGCATTTTTCAAGTCTGAATTTAGTCCGAAAATTGACCTTAAAATTTATAAAAGATTATAGTCGTTGCCATTAAGCAAAGCAAAGAAACAAATTAATATGGACAAAAGCCTAGAAAGCTTAAAGATGAAATTTAACAATGAAGAGACTGAAATTAGCTGAATGAACTGATATTTGGGTGCGGTGAAAAGATTTGCACCCACGGGTGAAGTTTCTCAACCCGTTGGATCTCTTATTTAATCAGTCAAATACTTTATTTTTTTTAATTGAAAAAAAAGAGGTTCGAATTTTATTTTTTAAGTAAGAGATCATACATTAGTCAATGAACCAAATGCTTAAATACGGATGCCTTATTATTATTGATAATGCTAAGTTTGTCTATCAATTTCCATTGTCAAAGTAAATTAGAAAGAATTAACCACAGATGAAAAGGGAAAAAAAGAAAAAAAAAACAAAAGAGTTTTTGTTACTTTGATCTACGGACCTTATATTTCTCCACATTACTATTTTTATTATATATTTTCATTTTTATTTGTTTTTCTATTATGGTGTTTACCCAAACTCAAAAATTACATAATTATCCTCTTAGGAGTAAAGATTTTTGCTTGCCATGCCAACATGAGTTTGTTACAGAGGATGAGTTCATATTTATACTCCATACTCTTAATTCATTTAATTACATAGTTGATTAGTTACAGAGGATGAGTATTCAGTGTTCATTTCCGATGAAATGATTTTATCCCAAATGTTTTCTTTTATTAAAACTAATCATATTATTATTGCCCTTCGAAAAAGAACTCTTCATAATGCATAATTAGAGTCGTCATTTCCTAAAAGATCAGAAAACACAACCCAATGATGGAACTCGTGGAGTTTCTCAAAATCCCTTCACATGCATCCCATAGGCCTCAGTTTGTTTCTAATTGAACCATCTACATTCAATTAGAATTCATTCCCATTAGGAGCGTATCCTTTGTCTTGCAATTCCAAGATTCTGTCCACAACCTAATATTATCAACAGATTCATTTCATTCTATCGTTCTTATTCAAAAGAAAAATCCCATTTTACTCAAGTGAAAAACTGTCAAACTTTTTCATTATAAACTGTCTCATTATGATAAGTCATAGAGACCACAATGCCGCACCACTATTTCTTTTTAGAGGCCCCCAACCAACAACAATTATTCCAAGATTTAGTGAATGATTCCATTTGCACGGAATTGGAAGTAACCCAATTTAAACCCCCACCAACGAAACACATAGAACCAAGTTACGTTGTCCAAAAACAAGTGACATAAAATCAAAATATATGAACACATTCCTCCACTAGACCACACCAAACACACAAGCAATGGCCATTCTCAAAGTGTACCCAACGGGATCCCAAGAAGCTTTTGGTGGATATGCAGTTTAAAATGGACAATCCAATAGAACTTGGTTTTCTCTTTACCATTTTGTTCTTGAAAGTATTTAGTTTCGCATTGGTACACATTTCTCTTAATTTGAGAATTTAAGCTGATGTGAGTGTCATGTATCTTTGCTCTTTCTACTCTGATTCAAGTGCATCATAGGTTTCATACACCTTACCATAATAAGAAATGTTAATGTTTAAACGGACAACATTTGTTATTGTATTCGAGTAAACATAAAAAATTATTTACTGTTGATATTAAATTTATGACATAATGTTCAAATAAGTCTCTAAACTATTTAAAAAAAATTTAAATAAGTTTTTTATTTTTTATTGTGTTCAATACTTTTATTTCAAATAAAATAAGTTCATATAACTAATGAATGATTAATTGTCATTAGTCAAAATACTACTTGTAATTTTATATCCACATGGCGTTGATGTAGAGTATGAAAAATACCACATGATCATATTATCATGTCAAATTAACATGTCACATCATCATTAATTATGATATATTATCATACCACATCATTATCAATTATGATATATTAACATGTTATATTAGTATCATGTGATATAAAATGACAAATTGTATTTTGACTAAGTTAATTATTTGTTATAAAAACTTATTTAATTTAAAATAAAAATACAATGACTTATTTAAAATTTTCAGAATAATCTAAATATTTTTTTAATATTATTCCTTAATTTATGTTAAATGTCACTATAGTTAATCCGGGCATAAATATATTATTCAACAAACAAATGTAAGATAAATCAACAGTGCTCTGGCCGCCCGAGAGTACGCAAATGGTAAGATAAATGAAACCGGAAAGAGGCATGAGAGTTTGCCAATGTATTAGTACACAAATAGTGAGAAACTCAATGTCATTTGTGGCTTTCTCTGGCATAACTTTATGTTTTCTTCTAGTTGCAGGAAGCCTGCATTAATTGTTGTCACTACAAGTCCATCTATTGTCTTAACTATAACACTGACTATCAGCATCCATAGATTCAATATAGCATATTGATTCCTCCTAAGTTGTTTCTCCATTCCCGTTCCAGACATGGGGCCTTAATCTATCCCCATTCGTTCAATTAATTTAAATTTTATACAAGAATATTCTAATCACTGCCAACACTCTTCCCTCTGGTTTGGTCTCATGATGCTAATCATTATGGCATGAATGTAGACACAAACAATTAGTGTTTTTGTTTTTTTATTAGCATAACAATTTAATACATAAAGACTTATTTCATCACACTTTGGTAACGTTTGATATGAAGGAAGTGAGAACACATTCCCTGCAAGGTGCTTAATTAAATTACATTGCAATGTTTATTTTGCAACAGATTACTGCAATGTTAGATTACAATGCAATCACATTACAACTAAGGGATGTAATGTGATTGCAATCCAAAACCAATGCAATCACATTACATTACACTCTGTAATCTTATTAAAGACATTTTTACCCTTCAACTTTATTACTTTGTTTAAAATAGTTTATAATTTATAATTAAAAATAAAAAATATTAAAATAAAATATATAATATAAGAATCAGAAATTAAAATAAAATAAAATATAAGATATTAAAATTTATATAATATAAGTAAAAGAAATTAAAATAAAATATATAATATAAAAAATTATATTAAAGAAATGAAAATAAAATATATAAGATTATAATAAAAAATGAAAATAAAATATATGACATTAAAAATATATCTAAGAGATTATATTGTATAAAAATTAACAATAAAAAATACAAGTACATTAAACTTGCATTTTAATAAATAGAGGTAATTTTGAAAATTAACATTACATTCCCAATAAAGTACTTGTAAACCAAATGCTTCAATGTTATTTTTCCTGTATTTTAATCATTATTTTGCTTGCATACCAAACACTGTAATGTTATTTTCTCTGCAATCACATTACTTGCACTCACATTACCTGTAATCACATTGCATTGTAAAGTACCAAATGCCACATTTATTTCAGAACTTATTTCATGATTTATTTAGAAAAAGGATGACCAGAACTAAACATGAAGATACATTACACAAAGTACGCACTAAAGGAAGATTGTTTAGTGAGAGTTGGAAACAAGGATTATGCATCGGATGGTAAAGTTACACTGGTATTAGTTATAACTGACCTAGTTGAACAAGAAGTCATAGCACAAGGTTTGATCGTGTCATCTATGTCAGAATCTTCATCATCACTTTGTTTAATAACATTAGCTTCTCCTGACGCTCTAATCCGCTCCAGCTCCATCGCAACTTGTTTCATTGTAGGCTTTTTCTGTCCCTTAAGGTTCAAGCATCTTTTTGCTAACTTAACAACGGCTATAATCTCTTCTTGTGTACCATCATCCATTACTTGAGGATCAAGAATATCAAACAATGATTTCGCATTCATTGAAAGCAGAAAAAGGGCTACCAAGCTTTTCGCTTCCTCTGATTGTGTTGAAAAGATAGCTTTTTGTCCCGTTCAAAGCTCAACCAGAACAACTCCGAAACTATAAACATAGCTTTTCTCTGTAAATTGACTTGATCGAAAATACTCCGGATCCAAATATCCGAAAGTTCCTTGAACTTGAGTGGTTACATGAGTTTGCTCTATTGCAATTGATCTTGAAGTTCCAAAATCTGACAGCTTTGCTCTATATTTATCATCCAAAAGTATGTTGCTAGATTTTATATTTCGATGATAAATAGGGATTGGAGCAGAGCAATGCAAATAGGATAAAGCATTCGCTATTTCTGTTGCAATACGTAGACGCATTTTTCTTGTCAGTGGGAACTCTTCATTTTTATGTATAAGTTGAGAGAGTGTTCCATTTGAGACTGTAGATACTAGATTTTGGCTAATACTGTTATTTTAAAGAATTATGTTACAACATAATATTGTACAGAGAACAACCTGAACAAGTGAAGTGCTACTTCACGCAGAAAAACTAAAATAAGTAAAGCACTACTCCATATGGAACAACTAATACAAGTAGAACAGCTACTTCGAATAAAATAAGCACTTCACTTGGGTGACAGTGAAAGTAACTCGGAATAAGTGATAGGGTTCATGGGTTACTTTCATCTTGGGATGTTTCGGAGAGTTTAGCTTGGTGGCTCAGATATGGAGATAGTTAAGAGGTCTTCCTCTTAACCCTTACCTGAAGTATTGGTGTTCACCTTCTTACCTTGTTCTCGTATACCTATTCATGTATAGCTTCTTCTCCTATACCTATTCTCGTATAGCTTCTTCTCTTGTACCTATTCTCGTACAGCTTCTTCTCTTGTACCTATTCTTGTACACCTATTTTCTGTTATTTTTTACTTGAGAACAAATCTTATTACATTCAATTACAGTAACAGTTGCTCACATTAATGTTTTTCATAATAATGTCATTCATTAGGCTCATTAAAGCCTATTTTTGAGTAACCGCCACTTTTAGCTCTATATATAGAGCCTCACAATTCATTTAGAGGACTTTTCTCTCACAATTCATTAAAGCTTCTCACTCTAAATTCTCTCTCTAATTCTTTTCTACTCTTTAATCCTTTTTTTACTTTATTCTACCTGTCATTACACTCAGTATTTCAGGAACTGCTCCAATCTTCCTCTTTGCCGCCTCTGACGCATCTTTTTACTTGTTTGCAATGTTTTCTCTCCCTATCACAAGAACCCTTTTACAAGGACAAACTCGTACACTAACAAAGGGACTTTTGTTTCCAAGCAACATCCTAAAAGCTTAACCACATTTCTATGGTTAATTTGTGATAAAATTATCACCTCATTAATGAATTGTTGAACCATCCTTTCATCTAATTTCTTTTGATCCTCCACCATTTTAGACTTCTTAATAGCAACAATGCTTCCATCCGTTAACATTCCTTTATATACAATTCCTTGGCCTCCTTGACCAAGGATTCGATTCTCGTTATAATACTCCGTAGCCTTTTCCAATTCCTTTGAGGTGAACAACTTTATTTGATCAACATTACCTTCATTGCTGGACAACTGCTGTTGCAGTAGTAAACCTCCATTCCTTTTAAAGTACTTTTGCTTAAGTTTGCTACTTTTTCTTCTTTTTAGTACTTTGTACATACTCCATGTACCAAGCAGTACAAACAGTGTCCCAATACTTGTGCTACAACCTGTACAACGCAAAGATATATACATATAAAAGGTGAAATTGAAACCATTAATTTCAAACAAGAATTAAAAGCCATAAATATATTTCAATAATGGTGCATGTTTTCAATTTGAAAGAGAATTTAATACGCACCTATAATGATCGCCCCAGCTTGAGTCTTTTTGGCTAAAACTGTTGGTGATGAATAGTTATATTCTTTTGGCTTGCACACATCTTCGGTATGGTTATATTGATATCTAGCAGGGCATGGCGAACAAGACTTGCCAGGAGCATTCACACAAAGCATATGACAGTACTTATATTTAGAATACTTATTATATTCAGGAAATGCGCATTTGCTTGGTTCTGTCATTTATGAAATGAATAAAATAAAGTTATTTGCACATAAAAATATGTTAAGAACTACTATATCTAAATTTATATTCATACCTAATTGCTTTTCTTTTCTTCAAAGTTTGGTGCAAATTCACTATCTTGAAACAAGGAATATTGTTATACTCCCTCTATCCTATTTAAGTTGTCCTACGTTGATTTTTGTTAGTAAAAAATTTTCAACTTTAAATCTATTATTAAATATATTTTTATCGATTAAATTTTATAAAATATATATCTAAAAGTTTAGTTCATTCAAAGTCCTTTAAAATATTTTTTATATTTTTTATCAATAAAAAATATAAAATGAAAGAATTAAGCTGAACCAAAAAAATTAAAAATTAAAGACTTTTATTAATGAAAACTTAATATATGACAAATTTATTAAAAAATAAGCAAGTACATACCTTCGCATATATTAGTAAAGTAATAATCCTCGTTGGTGTGCTCTGTCATTCTGCAAACACATAGATGTGCGTAGCCCAAGTTTGTCCAACAATATTCTTCATCCTGGCTACATAAGATCTCTGAGCCTTCGTTCAACTTACACGGCGCAACTTTTGGTGTGCCCCATCGCAGTGTTGTAGAAAAGTTTTTCTTACTGCTTAAGTCAACGCGGTTTGAATATATTAATGAAATTTTATCAGTCAAGAAAGCAGATCCGCATGATCTATTGCTGCCATTACTAGGATAAATCTCTGTCATGTTTGCAACAAAAGAACTGAGACCCTGAGGAATACTCGTAAAGCAGCGACCGTAGGAAGTCACAATATTGCTACAACCGGATTGCAGACAGCCACCAATAAGATGAGTTTGATTGTGAAGAATAGTAGCCAAACTGCCGCAACCTACAGATACGAAATAATTGTCGATTGAGAAGAAAAACGGGCTACCTGTTAGGTTGACACTAACCTCATTATTATGTATATCCTGGCATTGGATATATGTTACAGGATTGTTCACTTGAACGCTTCCTAAGGAAAATGAAGAAGAGACTAGTTCCAGATTGATGCTGCTTAAGAAAGGCTTTTTCCCATCGGCGGTATCGTTGCAAGTTACTTTGAACCAGTCATTCATGTAACAGCCTACTTCTATTCCAAATGGGTATGCAATATCAACTTTTCCACAGCTTACTGTACAAGACTTCTGATCAGATAGTGCTTTTAATTCTTTGCATCGTGTGTCTGCTTATCAAAAAGAAATAAATTGCACCAAGTTAATACCAAGGAAAACAAATTCACAAATATTTTCTTTTTGGGTAGTTTAAAAAAATGAAAGTCATCGAAACAAGAAACAAAAAATAAAGAGACACAAAGATTGCTAGTTAATAGTGATAGTGAGTAGCTACATATTGACCTCCCAAATTGCATTTCACAGTATCGCACCGGAGCACTGCAGGAACATGCGTCGTACTAATGTTTACGTTAACGTCAAGGAGAAGCGCCGAATCTGTATCCAGCATGCCACTGCAAAACAAGAAAACAGATGATCTGCATCTCTTGCTGTCCTTATGATCAGGATACATCTCTGATATGGTTGAAGTATAGGATTTCAGATTTTCAAGAATTGAGGCGTGGCAGCTAGAATTAGAAGACACGTCACCACATCTTGGCTGCAGGCAGCCACCAATACGATAAGTTTGATTACGAAATTTAGTAGCCAAATTACCGCAACCTACAGACCCGAACAAATTGGATCTACTTGAGAAGGAAAATGGACTGTCTGTTAGGTTGACACTAGCAGCGGCGCCATTATTATCTTTATCGCCGCAGTTGACATAAGTTACTGGATTGTTGATGAAGACAGCTCTGGGGGTCGAAAACAGAAGCTCCAAATTGATGCGACTGATGAAAGGTTTTAGTCCGTTAGCAGTTTCCTTGCAAGTTACTCTAAACCACGTATTCGCATAACAGCCGGCTCCTATCCCAAATGGAAATAAAATATTAACATCCCCACATTTTTCCTGACAACCAAGCTCGCCTGGTTCTTGCGACGCTGCTGTTTGTATAAGCCATAGTAGCAAGATGGAGTAATACACCGAGTGAACACCCATTAGCTGTTTCTCCCTCGTTCGATTAATTTGTTTCTGTAAAGGGATTCTTGTGAGAAGGAGAGTTGAACTATTGCAAATAAGTAAAAGGATGGAAAGGAAAGGAAGATTGGGGTGATTCCTTAACTACAAAGCAAGTGAAAGAGAATAGGTGCAGTATAGTAATAGTTGATAACATGTTAAAAATAAGTGAGCAGAAGAAAATTAGAGAAAGAATATTTAGAAAGAAGTCCTTACAGACAATATGTTATTAACTTTAACTTTTTTTAAAAAAAAAGAACTGTGAAAACTCTATATATAATAAAAAAAAGTTACTCAAGAATAAAATTTAATTCACAAAATAAAGATCAATTAGTTGGGTGAATTTGTGAATAAATATATAGGCTCAAGCTTCAAAGAAATTTCTTAGCTCTTGCCCTCCCGTTTTCCACTTTCGGATAACATTGTTTATTGAAAGAAACAGTGCCAATATAGCTGGCAAGCAAGCCATATATTCGAAAATTTTAATAGCGGCGAGTTGATAGTTAATCGCATGGTCGTTGATAAACTATTCAGCCCACCAAAGTTGAATAATCACGAGGAATGTTGCTTGTCCCTTTACAATGTGTTTGGTTGAGGAGGGAAGGAATTTGGAGTTATCAGAGAATCCGAGAAGGAAAAAGGCAAATGATACGACACAAGGCTGAAACAGGCAAAGGCAATGCTAATATTAACGCACCGTCAGCTTTTGTTATTTTAAATAACCAATATGATATTTTAAAGAAAATTTTTTTAAATAGGTCTCATACATAAAACGTTTTTGACAATAAATCTTTTCATAATTTTAACTATTTTTAATCAAAAGAATTAAAATTTAGATAAAATTACCTTTAATGAAATCGATCAATTTATTTAGCTTTACGTCTCAACCTGAAACCTATTAACAGGTCAAGTATATTTAGGTCTACGTCTCAAACCCACTCATATTCTTTGAGCTTTTTTCGCTAAATTATTCATCTCTGGAGTATTCTTTATAAGAAAGAAAAACGTTTAAGCATTTTGAGTATTTTGGAGTAATTTTTGATACACGAAAAAAACCTTTAAACGTTTTGAGTATTTTTAAGCATTTTGGAGTGATTTTTTTATATATGAAGAAAACCCTTTGAATATTTTGAACATTCTTTGTCAAGTAGGTATATTCGTTAATTATGTTGTTAAATGAAATATGGTGTATCGTTTGAAATTGTTAATCTTATTAAATAAAATTAAGTAGTTTTGATGATTTTTGGGCATTACGTGACTAGTTTTTAGGCATTACGTGACTGACTTTGGACATTGCGTGACTGGTTGATATGACATTGCGTGACTAGTTGATGGGCATTGTGTGACTTGCTAGTAATGTCAAACCCTGTTCTATAAAATAATTACGACGTCGTTTACATGCTCAATAGAATGGTTACATATTTAAGAAGTTTGAGAAATCGTTAAAAGACGATATTACCCATAATGGTATCATTAAGTCGATTAAGCCTCAACTAGTTTAAATAGGAATTTTAAGGTGAAATTAAGAGTGTCACAGTTCAGGGATGACTCAAAATGGTAATTCGGAGTTCGATGATCAATTTGGAGTCAAATCGAAATTTTCACTATTCAATGGTAAAATGGTCATTTGCCACTTGGAGACAAAATGAGAATTTTTAGAAAAGATTTTTTTGATCCATTTGACTTATTGGAGTATGATTTGAGTATTGGAGTATGATTTGAAGTTTTGAAGTGAAAAATTTTAATTTCGGTATAATTTGGAGTATAGGGGCGAAATGGTAATTTTGTCATCTCAGGGGCAAATCGGTAAATTTTCACCTCGACATTTGTCCAGACCAAGGGATTTTATTCATCATGGAAATGGATAAACATGAGAAATGTGTGGTGGAGAATTAAAGAATTAAAAGTTAAATATTTAAAATTTGAACCAATAAGGAAATGCCATGTGTCATGTTTTTATTATTTTATTATTTCTTTATAAAAAGGAAAAAAATCAGCCCATTTCTCCCTTAGTGATCAGCCAAATCAGAAGAGAAGAGAAACCAAGGAAGAACAAGCCCTAGGTGGAAAAAATCAAAGAGAAAGTGTTGGAATTCAATGATTTGATCAAGCAAAGGTAAAATTTCTTTGATTTTGCTAATGATTTACCTTACCCATGCATTTTCCCTTAATTTCCATGGTTAAGTTACATGTTTTCATGATGAATTCATGGCTAGTCAAAATGGGTATGGAGAGAGAATGATCTTAGATTGGTTTGATTTTTAGGTATGTTAATGTTTTTAGGTGATTAATGATGTGTAGCATGAAAACAAGTGAAGAAAACCACCAAAGGTTTGGTGCCCATCAATAGCCGTCTCTAAGTGAATAAAGAGGAAGAATGTGATGTTATTCTAGGTGATTTGACTAAGAAATAATAGTTTTTGGTGTAGGAATTAATGAATTATGGAGAGAAAATTAAGTAGGAAAAATAACGGAGTTAGTGTACCATTGTTGGCCGAAAGTTCAAAGAAGAAAAGTGAAGATAAATTTTGCCTAATTGTGTGTTAATTAGTTGTGCTTGGTGAATTGAGGGATTGGAAAAAAAATGGAGCAAGTTGGAGCGAAATTGGACACATTGACCAATTTATTGGATGAAAAATCGACTTAGGTCAATATTGGGTCTAGATGGCTACTTGTGCATTTTTCATTTCATATCATGCATATATATCGAGCCTGAAATAACTTATAACTGCTAGACACAATTTAATTGAAATATGTGCCATGGATTATCGCTAGGTGGTGAGGCATTAGATACGAGTAAAGGACTGTACCCGCGGACTGAAAATAGGAGTATATCGACTCCTAGAACTGTGAGTGGACAACTTATCGTTTTAAATATCTAGAGTTATTATACTTGTTTGATGCTTTTATTGAATGATGAGCTTAAATTATAAAATATTATGTTTTCCAATTAAAATATTTTTTTTAATAAAAATGATATTTATATTGGTTTTGATATCAAATATTATTTTGAGAAAATTGAGTATATGGAGACTGTGTTGAAATTTATGATTTTATATGTTATTGAAATTGTGGCTTATGACACTATGGTAGCATGATGGCTAAATTTTTGAGGTTGGCATGAAATATATGAACAATTTTGGATTGGTCTCGGTAGACTGAATTACATTTTATTCGCCATATTATGCTACTGAAATTTTATGGATCTGGTGGTATATTAAACTGTCACTGCAGTGGTGGGGGTTTCCGTGGACTGTCTATGAGAGGGGTACGGTAACTCAATTATATACTTACCTCCGGGGGGAGATGTTGGGTGAAATATCTCCTGAGGTATGATTTTGAGTGCACATCACGTTCGGACCACCACGTGAGAGTGAGACTCAGCCAACATCAAGGAACGGCTGTGTGTCAGATGTGAAAACATGTTTATGGGTATGGGTCATTGAACAGCCTTGGCGGTCTCAGTGGGATACCTTGACGAAGGTACCCGCGAGAATGATTCTGGTAGGGGGGCCAAGTTTAAGAAATTCATAAGCCAAGAAATTTTGATGAAAAGAAATTATTTGGTATAGATTGAAACGAATTTTGTGTTATGAACATTATTGAGATATAACGTTTTTATATTGTCTCCATCTACTCAGCTTTTGATGCTTTTGATGGTAATTGTTTACTCACTGGGATTATTTAATCTCACTCCTCTTCCTATCCATTTTTCAGGCTCAGGACAGTTTATTGATAGTTGATTAAGACGAGAATTAATCTCGGAGTTGCATCATAGGAAATAAGGGTTCGTAGCTCTACACCTTCCTGGTTAGTTGAAGGCCCACGTGTCACTGTAAACGAAATTTCATACTTTAATTATCTTTATTACTATATGAATAAATTTATTTTACTCTTACGCTACAAAAGTTATTTTAGGAAGACTTTGAAAATATTGTGTTTTAAGAAAATAGAATATTTTATTTAATGTTTTTATTATATTCAAATAGCTATAATTTTACTTTAAACGAATGTTTTAGACTTCAAAATTTAATTTAAATCATGAAATATGTGTTTCCACTTAGATATTACATTTTTTTCGAATTTCGAAATTTCAAAAAAAAAATGACGAAAATGCCCCTGTGAGCTAGAAAATAATATTTTATTATTTTGAGTTGGAAACAACTTATGTTTTCTTGAAATGCGAGATTTAATAACTGTCGCTCACTGGGGAGATGCGAAAGTTAATGCTAAGCCTTGCGGGGTTTCAATCGGTATTCGGGGTAATGAGTGCTTATCGGGACGTCGCGGCGGTTGTCACGGGCCCGATGAGAGTTCCGGGTCGTGACAAGTAAGGCATTGCATGACTAGTTAGTAAGGCATTGTGTAACTTAGGCATTGCTTAAAAATCAATCACGCAATGCCTAAAAATCAATCACGCAATGCCTAAAATCAATAACGTAATGCTTAAAAACAAGTCACGCGGTGATTAAGTTATGCAATGCCTAAAAATCAGTCTCACAATACTTAAAAACTAGTTTAATCAATTTCAACTCCTCAACTTTGGAGTTCTATGAATAAATCAATAAACTCAAGAACATAAAACACTTTTTTTTTTGCTAAGCCATGAAATTGTGCATTTCATAAAAGATAAGTTACAAAACTTCATAACCCTCCAAAGCAAGACAAAATATATTCTTACCGGGAGGGCCTTGCTCACTCTCCTTACAAAAAAAATATATATATACTCATTTTACAAAATATTCTCTGAACAATTTTAACTCAAAATCTCATAAAAAAAATCAAAATTCTCAGTAAACATGCTTAACAATCATCCCAATCCCATATACTACAAAACCGTGAACCACCATAAAACCCATCAAACATGCTTTAACTGTTCCTTCTTCTTGAGCCCATCATTTTAACCAATCCGATCCCACTCATCAGCACTGGCATCTCCATTGTAACACACGTTTCAAAGTAAGTCATCACCAGAAAGCATCTAATTACCACATTCATCATGTTGCCTATAATCACCATAAAAGAGCAAAATCGTTGTTCATCATCCTTGAGAACCCCAAGATCCACCATCCAAAAAAATAAAACAAAATAAGAAAGAGCTTGATATCATCTCTGCTCATTGGATGGCGAGATAAACAATATTTTACCAGAGAAAGAAATCGAGATTTAATTTTGAAATTTTTGTTTGGATGGCGGGATAAAGAAAACTGAAACCATTTTAATTTGTCTGAAATTGTTTAAAGGGTATTGTTGTCAAGTCATGCCAAAAATTGACTAAACTTAGTTAAAATTTTTAAAAATGATATTTTTGAATTTGGTTTATAAAGAAGGTTATTTCTCACAATTTTCTCTATTTTAAGTGACCAATGATTTCCAAGGGCGTGTTTAGTTGGAGAATGAAGTAGGTATTTTTCTCTTATTCTCATTTTTAATATAAAATTACATTTGGTTCAATGAAATTGTTATTTTTCGAAATAGTCATTTTAAGAGGGGCCTGAATAACCATTACCAAAGTTCGCTTTGATAATGGCTATTTTGAATTGTTAAGAATAAGAAAAGAAGTTGATTAAACAAAAATACTCTTTTACAATTTAAAAAATTACCTTATAAAATATGATAAAATATCTTTACTTTCTTAAGTTTTGATCGAAATTGCACGGAAGTCTATTAGTTTTCGATATGGACCCATCATTTTAACCAATCCGATCCCACTCATCAGCATTGGCATCTCCATTGTAACACACGTTTCAAAGTAAGTCATCACCAGAAAGCATCTAATTACCACATTCATCATGTTGCCTATAATCACCATAAAAGAGCAAAATCGTTGTTCATCATCCTTGAGAACCCCAAGATCCACCATCCAAAAAAATAAAACAAAATAAGAAAGAGTTTGATATCATCTCTGCTCATTGGATGGCGAGATAAACAATATTTTACCAGAGAAAGAAATCGAGATTTAATTTTGAAATTTTTGTTTGGATGGCGGGATAAAGAAAACTGAAACCATTTTAATTTGTCTGAAATTGTTTAAAGGGTATTGTTGTCAAGTCATGCCAAAAATTGACTAAACTTAGTTAAAATTTTAAAAAATGATATTTTTGAATTTGGTTTATAAAGAAGGTTATTTCTCACAATTTTCTCTATTTTAAGTGACCAATGATTTCCAAGGGCGTGTTTAGTTGGAGAATGAAGTAGGTATTTTTCTCTTATTCTCATTTTTAATATAAAATTACATTTGGTTCAATGAAATTGTTATTTTTCGAAATAGTCATTTTAAGAGGGGCCTGAATAACCATTACCAAAGTTCGCTTTGATAATGGCTATTTTGAATTGTTAAGAATAAGAAAAGAAGTTGATTAAACAAAAATACTCTTTTACAATTTAAAAAATTACCTTATAAAATATGATAAAATATCTTTACTTTCTTAAGTTTTGATCGAAATTGCACGGAAGTCTATTAGTTTTCGATATGGACACATCGCCCTAAAAAAAAAATTTTTGTTGGACATGTAAGTCCACTAGTTAGTCAACCGTTAATATTTTCGTCAACTTGCTGATGTGGCAAGCGTAAGAAGATAATTTTACCCTTAATTAATTTTTAAAATTATTATTATATAATTTTATTATTTTTAAGTATTTTTATTAATGAAAAAAAAACCTCCCAAGATGAGGGGCATTGGAGCTCCCTTGAGGAGCCCCAAAGAGCACCTCATGCTCCCCTTCGTTGGGAGCATCGATTTGGAGCTCCCCTCCCTTGGGCCTTTAGAGCATCAGTCGGTGCTCCCCTTTTTTGGGGAGCACCGATTGGTGCTCCTTTCTTTCTTTTTTTTTTTAATTTTTTAAAAATATAATAAGTTTTTGAATTAATAAAAACAAAAAGAACACTTTAATCTTTTCATAATCTCTGTTAATGGTGTTTGCATTTTTGAGGCGGAGTGTTCATTGTGAAAACTAATGGACCCGCTTAAAATTTCGACTAAAACTTAGGGAGGTCGAAGTATTTTACTCTATAAAATAATACTAAACCTATTTTTTTTTCTCTCTCCACACTTTTTTTCTCTCTAAAGCACAGAAGACATAAAACTTTTTACTTCATTAAAAAAAAAAGGAAATGAAAATATTTAACTATTATTTAATATATTAATATTATTTAACTATAATAAAATATTATAAAGAATATTACTTAATATTATTATTTGAACATAATAAATGTAATAAAGAATATTATTTAGTATTATTTAAATTTAATGAAGAATATATTTTATCTTTTAATATTAAATATTATTTAATTATAATAAAAGGTTTAATTATGTTTTTAAAAAATTATTATTAAATTATAATAAAAATATGTTTGTATTTTGGTGTAAATATTATTTGATTATAATAAAACATATTTTGAATTTATTACTTAGAATATTTTTATCTTTTAACAAAATAAATTCTTTAATTTTAATAAAAGATATTATTATTATTTATCATTTATTCTTTAATTATTCCTAAAACTATTCCTGTCAACCAATTATTGGAATAAATCATAATAATAATTCCTATTTTGTTCAATTCTCATAAACCAAATTATATAATAGTTATTCCTTTCTTATTCCATTCCTATAGAATAACGATTTATTCTCTTTTTATTCTATTCTGTGAATCAAACGTACCTTAAGAATGTGTTTAATTCGTAAAAAAGAATAGGGTGGAAATAAAATAGTAATTCTATATGAATATAATAAGATATGAATAGATATTATGTAGTTTCGTTCATGAAAATGGAATAGGACGAGAATTGTTATTATTAATTATTTTAATGTTTGGTTGGTAGGAACAGTTTTAAGAATAACTAAATAATAAGTGATAAATGACACAAATACAATTTATTATAATAGTTAATTTTTAAATTAAAATATTTATTATTTTAATAATTTATTAAAAATATTAATAAATATTATTAAAATGTTAATATGATTATTTATTTTAACTTACAAAATATTAATAATTTATATTTCATTTAAAATAGTAATAATTTATAATTAAAATATTATTTTATTTATTTTATTTTATTCTTTAATTTTAAAATATTAAAAATATAAAAAATTATAATTTAATTTTTAAGTTCAAAATATTAACTTGTTATAATTTATAATTAAAACTTAAACTTTTTAATTTTAAATTCATTTTAATTTAGTGAGAAAAGGATAGTTGGGCAGAGAGAGAATTTTTTAAAAATAATAAAATTATATTTTATACACTATAGTAATTCTTAAAATTAATGAAGGGTATTTTTGTCTATTAATATTTTTACTCTATTTCTTACCTCATCTCCCTTAAGCATGTTTGGTTGGGGTAAATGGCTTAACCATTCCCTCATCATTCCTAAGGAATTTTGGTTCCTTTGTTTGGTTGAGAAATAGTAAAAATAATGGCTATTCTCTAAAATCCTCCAAAACTAAGGAAAGTTAATACCACCCTCTCCCATGGTATTAGCTATTCCATGGTTGAGGAATAAACTCAAAAAATAATGAAGACAAAACCGCCCCTCACAAGGTTGAAAAATTACAACATTATTTGTATAAAATATTATTTTCTCTCTCTCCTCTTTCTCTCCCTTGATTCCAACTTTTAATAAAATATTAATATTTTAAAAATATTAATATTAAATTATAAATAAAATATTAATATTTATATGATCAATTATTAATAAAATAAATTATAAATTATTCCTATTTAAAAACAAAATAAATTAAAAATAAATAAACATAATATCATTTAAATTATATAAACAATATTAATAATTAAATCATCAATTCTTAATATTTTAAATAAATTACCAATTAATAATATTTTAAAAATAAAATAAAATAAAAATTAATCATAATAATATTTAAATTAATTAATATATTAATATTTGAACTATCTATTAGTAATATTTTAAATAAATAATCAGTTATTAATTTTTAAAAATAAAATAAAAAAATAATTGATCATAATAATATTTAAATTAAATAAAATATTAATATTTTAAAATATAAAACATTAAATTATAAATAAAATATTAATATTTAAATTATCAAGTATTAATATTTTAAAAATAAAATAAAATAAAAATTAATCATAATAATATTTAAATTAAATAAAATATTAATATTTAAATTATCAATTATTAATGTTTTAATTAAATTCTAGATTATTAATATTTAAAAAATCTAATAAAAATAAATAATCATGTAAATAATAAAAGGTGTTTTTATCTTTTTATTTTCTATTCCTTTCTTATTCTAAAATTATTGTTACCAACTAAACACTACAATAAGTCATAATAATTATTCCTATCCTATTCCCATTATCGTACCAAACTAAGAAATAACTATTCTATTATATTCCCACCTCATTCTATTCTCACATAATAACTATTCTATTCCATTCTTATCTATTTCGTCAATCAAACGTAACCTTAATGGTCATTTTAAGAAATGATAATTCATTCTAACCAAATAAGGTGTTAAAGAAAGATTATGAATAAGAGATGAATGATTATTCCATTTTCCCAACCAAATATGTTGAAAAAGCTTTTTCTCAAGTTTTAATTGCACCAATTTCTTTTTTTAAAAAGAAAAGTTAAGTCAAAAAGGGTAAATTGCTTTGGACATCATTAATAATTGCTAGCTTATCTCTAAAGCTATTTGCTTCTCTAAAAATATTAAAAAAAAAACCTATAAATACTTTTTCTTTTTGGAAATAAAGGCCCCGTGAAGAAATTACTTTTTATTTGTCAAATCAGTTATGTATTGAAAAATGTTATTATTACCTAACTAGGTAAGATTTAATTACTTAATAGATTGTTCACCCCTTTTTTTTATATATATTGTTCAACAATTTTTAGAAAATGAATATTGGCTATTGCTTTGGAGAAAATGTTTGTGCATTAGTATAGGGCAGCAAAGTTTATAAATTTCTCCAACTATTTCACTTAGTTGCTTAACAATTTGAACTTATGGTTTATAGAGATACCAAGTAGTTTTTCTTAAGCCAAATTATTTTGAGGAATTAGTTTGCAAGTATATCGTTAAGTCTCATTGGAATATGATGGTTAAATTAACCACAACACTAAATGTTACAATTTTCTCAACACACTTGTTGTTGATGGATTTTAATCCTTAGCCATATTTACATTTATAGAAACGAACTTGCATTCCAAAATGGTCAATATGCCAAGAAATTTGTTTCATACACTCGCAGTGAATTACAAGAAACTTGAAAGGTTTTAAATGATTAAAAATTAAGCTAATATCCCCAAATTAATGCACTATTAGTTTTTTTTAAAATATTTCATTAAACAGATATTAGCTCGAAGTTAAAAATTAAATATTTGTTGAAAAGAATTTTTTATATAAATTAAAATTTGAAGACAAAATTAAATATGATGTTAATTTAGAACTGTACAAACGAATTAAGTCAAACTTTAAGAATGACAAAAAGAATGATAAACTTTAAAAATAATGGAAAGAATGACAGATAGATAATGTCACGACCCGGAACATCCATCGGGCCCATGACAACCACCGCGACGTCCCGATAGGCACTCATTATCCGGAATGCCGATCGAAATCTCGCAAGGCTTAGCATCAGCTTCCGCATCTCCCCGGTGAGCGACAGTTATTAAATCTCGCATTTTAAGAAATCATAAGTCGTTTTCAAATCAAAACAATATAATATTATTTTTCGGCTCATAGGGGTATTTTTGTCATTTTTCTTCGAAAATACCAAAACCCGTCAAAAACATGATGTGTGGGTGAATAACACATGTTTCATAATTAAAAGTAAATTTAGATGTCTAAAATAATTATTTGAAATGAAATTATAATTGTTTGAATAAAATAATAATATTCAATAAAATATTCTATTTTCTAAATAAAAAATAATATTTATAGAGAAATCCATAATTTAATTTCTATAGTGTAAAAGCTAAATATATTCATACGTACTTTAAAGCAAATAACTGAAGTATAAAATTACTTTTACAAGGACACGTGGGCCCTCAACTAACCAATAAGATGCAAGTCTGTGAACCTACAATTTTGTCGATGTAAGGCTAACCGAAGTCCTTGATGCAATCGGCTATCTACCAACTATCCCGAGCCTGCAATGTGGGGAATTGAGGGTGGTGAGATTATAAAATCTCAGTGAGTAAACAATTACCATCAAAAGCATCTAAAGCCGAGTAGATGGAGATAATATAAAAAACGTTATATTTCAATAATGTTCATAACGCAAAATTCGTTTTGATCTATACCAAACAATTTCTTTTCATCAAAATTTTCCTAGCTTATTTGTTTATTAAACTTGGCCCCTATCAAAATCATTCTCACGGGTACCTTCGTCAAGGTATCCCACTGAGACTGCCAAGGCTGTTAAATGTCCCATACCCATAAACATATTTTCGCATTTGACACATAGTCGTTCCTTGGCGTTGGCTGAGTCTCACTCTCATGTGGTGGCCCGAACGTGAGGTGCACTCAAATCTTACCTCAGGAGATACTTCATCCAACATCTCCCCCCGGAGGTAAATATGTAATTGGGTTACCGTGCTCCTCTCATAGACAGTCCACGGAAACCCCCACCACTGCAGTAACCATTTAATATACCACCAAACCCATAAAATTTTCAGTAGCATAATATGGCTAATAAAATTTAATCCAATCTATCGAGACCAATCCAAAACTGTTCATATATTTCACATCAACCCAAAAATTTAGCCATCTTGCTACCATAGTGTCATAAGCCACAATTTCAATAACATGTAAAATCATAAATTTAACACAGTCTCCATATATTCAATTTTTCTAAAACAATATTTGATTTCAAAATCAGTATAAATCTCATTTTTATTAAAAAATATTTTAATTGAAAAACATAATATTTTATAATTTAACTCACCATTCAATAAAAACATCAAACAAGTATAATTACTCTAGATATTTAAGACGATAAATTGTCCACTCACAGTTCTAGGAGTCGATGTACTCCTAATCTCAGTCTTCAAGCACAATCTCTGTACTTTTACTAGTGTAATTTGCTCACTACCTATCTATAATGTACAATACATAATTCACCACATTAATACTTGACCATTATAAAATCAATTTAAGCTCGGTGTATATGCATGATATGAAATGAAAAATGCACGAGTAGACATCTAGACTCAGTATTGGCCTAAATCGATTTTTCATCCGATAAATTGACTAATGCGTCCAATTTCACTCCAAATTACTCCATTTCTTTTCTAATACTTCAATTCACCAAACATTATTCAAATAACACCACTTTTAGCATCAAAACCTTCCCATTTCTTCATGGAAAAATTCGGTCATTACAGTGCACTAACACCGTGATTTTTCCTACTTAATTTTCTCACCATTATTCATCATTTTCTAAGCCATTTCTCTTGACATAATAACAATCCATCACCCACACACATCAAGGAAGATTCGGCCAATGAAGATTCATGGAAAAAATGGATTCTTTTCTTATTGTTTTGCTTCTAAATATGCTAAACTAACCTTAATCACTAACATAACGTAAAATCAAACAATTCCAACTTCATTCTCTCTCCATACCCATTTTGACCAGTCATGAATTCATCATGAAAACTTGTAATATAACCATGAAAAATAAGGAGAAATGCATGGGAAAGGTAGGTCACAAGTCAAAATCAAGAAATTTTAACTTTTGTCACTTGTTTTCTTGAATTTCCACACTTTTTCTCTTCAAATTCCCCACCTAGGCTTTGTTCTCTTCCTTTTCCCTTTGTTCTTCTTGTTTTCTTTGTTTGGCCGGCCATATGAAAGAAAATAGGCTGATTTTATGTTCATTTTAAAGTTAAATAAATAATGAATATAAACTTGACACATGTCACTACATTATTGGTCTATTTTTTAAATTCTTATCTTTTAAGCTTTAAATCTCTACCACACATTATTCAAGGGTCCAAAATGATTATTGGTGAAGACCTTGTGTTGGAAAAATATTATGGGGGTGCAAAATTACCGTTTTACCCCCGGGGTGGTAAAATTACCATTTCACCCCTGTACTCCAAATTATACTAGAATTAAAATTTTTCACTTCTAAATCTCAAATCATACTCCAATAAGTCAAATGGGGCCAAAAAATATTTTCTAAAAACTTCCATTTTGTCTCTAAGTGGCAAATGACCATTTTACCCCTAGATAGTGAAAATTTCGGTTTGACTCCAAATTGATCATCGAACTCCGAATTACCATTTTGAGTCATCCCTGAGCTGTGAAACTCTTAATTTCACCTTAAAATTCCTATTTGAACTAGTTCGAGGCTTAATCGACTTAATGATACCATTAGGGGCAATATCGTCTTTTAACGATTCTTTGAACTTCCTAAATATACAAACATTCTATTGAGCATGAAATGACGTCGTAATTATTTTTTAGAACAGGGTTTGACAGATAAAATTAAGATTTTCTATTCATTATATCATTCTAAGCATTTCGTGTTTACAAAATTTCTATTCTAAGCATTTCGTAATTTGTTTCTTAATTCCCGTTCCAGACATAGGGCCTTAATCTATCCATTCGTTCATTTAATTTAAGTCTTATTCATGAATATTCTAATCACTGCCAACACTCTTCCTTCTGGTTTGCCTTTTAAGGTGTGCTAATCATTATGGCATAAATGTAACCATAAACAATTAATGTGATTGTTTTTTTATTAAGATAACAATTTAATAATTAAAAACTTATTTTATGACATTTTATTTCAAAACTTATTTCATAATTTATTTAAATTAAGGATGACCACAACTAAACATGAAGATGTATTACACAATGAAGATATATTACACAAAGTACACACCAAAGGAAGATTGCTTAGTGAGTGCTGGAAATTAGGATTATGCGTCTGATGGGAAAGTTACACTAGTATTAGTTATAACTGACCTAGTTGAACAAGAAGCCATATCCCAAGGTTCGATCTTGTCATCTATATCAGAATCTTCATCATCACTTTGTCGAATAACATTGGCTTCTCCTGATGCTCTAATCCGCTCTAGCTCCATCGCAACTTGTTTCATTGTAGGCCTTTTTCGTCCCTTAAGGTTCAAGCATCTTTTTGCTAACTGAGCAACGGCTATAATCTCTTCTTGCGAACCATCATTCATTACTTGGGGATCAAGAATATCAAACAATGATTTCTCATTCATTGAAAGTAGAAAAAGGGCTACCAAGCTTCTCGCTTCCTCTGATTGTGTTGAGGAGATGGGTTTTTGTCCCGTTAAAAGTTCAATGAGAACAACTCCAAAACTATAAACATCGCTTTTCTCTGTAAATTGACTTGACCGAAAATACTCTGGATCCAAATATCCGAAAGTTCCTTGAACTCGAGTGGTTAAATGAGTTTGCTCAATTGCAATTGATCTTGAAGTTCCGAAATCTGACAGCTTTGCTCTATATTTATCATCCAAAAGTATGTTGCTAGATTTTATATCTCGATGATAAATAGGGATAGAAGCAGAGCAATGCAAATAAGATAAAGCATTCGCTATTTCTGTTGCAATACGTAGACGCATTTTTCTTGTCAGTGGGAACTCTTCATTTTTATCGTGTATGAGTTGAGAGAGTGTTCCATTTGGCACAAACTCGTACACTAACAAAGGGACTTTTGTTTCCAAGCAACATCCTAAAAGCTTAACCACATTTCTATGGTTAATTTGTGATAAAATTATCACCTCATTAATGAATTGTTGAACCATCCTTTCATCTAATTTCTTTTGATCCTCCACCATTTTAGACTTCTTAATAGCAACAATGCTTCCATCCGTTAACATTCCTTTATATACAATTCCTTGGCCTCCTTGACCAAGGATTCGATTCTCGTTATAATACTCCGTAGCCTTTTCCAATTCCTTTGAGGTGAACAACTTTATTTGATCAACATTACCTTCATTGCTGGACAACTGCTGTTGCAGTAGTAAACCTCCATTCCTTTTAAAGTACTTTTGCTTAAGTTTGCTACTTTTTCTTCTTTTTAGTACTTTGTACATACTCCATGTACCAAGCAGTACAAACAGTGTCCCAATACTTGTGCTACAACCTGTACAACGCAAAGATATATACATATAAAAGGTGAAATTGAAACCATTAATTTCAAACAAGAATTAAAAGCCATAAATATATTTCAATAATGGTGCATGTTTTCAATTTGAAAGAGAATTTAATACGCACCTATAATGATCGCCCCAGCTTGAGTCTTTTTGGCCAAAACTGTTGGTGATGAATAGTTATATTCTTTTGGCTTGCACACATCTTCGGTATGGTTATATTGATATCTAGCAGGGCATGGCGAACAAGACTTGCCAGGAGCATTCACACAAAGCATATGACAGTACTTATATTTAGAATACTTATTATATTCAGGAAATGCGCATTTGCTTGGTTCTGTCATTTATGAAATGAATAAAATAAAGTTATTTGCACATAAAAATATGTTAAGAACTACTATATCTAAATTTATATTCATACCTAATTGCTTTTCTTTTCTTCAAAGTTTGGTGCAAATTCACTATCTTGAAACAAGGAATATTGTTATACTCCCTCTATCCTATTTAAGTTGTCCTACGTTGATTTTTGTTAGTAAAAAATTTTCAACTTTAAATCTATTATTAAATATATTTTTATCGATTAAATTTTATAAAATATATATCTAAAAGTTTAGTTCATTCAAAGTACTTTAAAATATTTTTTATATTTTTTATCAATAAAAAATATAAAATGAAAGAATTAAGCTGAACCAAAAAAATTAAAAATTAAAGACTTTTATTAATGAAAACTTAATATATGACAAATTTATTAAAAAATAAGCAAGTACATACCTTCGCATATATTAGTAAAGTAATAATCCTCGTTGGTGTGCTCTGTCATTCTGCAAACACATAGATGTGCGTAGCCCAAGTTTGTCCAACAATATTCTTCATCCTGGCTACATAAGATCTCTGAGCCTTCGTTCAACTTACACGGCGCAACTTTTGGTGTGCCCCATCGCAGTGTTGTAGAAAAGTTTTTCTTACTGCTTAAGTCAACGCGGTTTGAATATATTAATGAAATTTTATCAGTCAAGAAAGCAGATCCGCATGATCTATTGCTGCCATTACTAGGATAAATCTCTGTCATGTTTGCAACAAAAGAACTGAGACCCTGAGGAATACTCGTAAAGCAGCGACCGTAGGAAGTCACAATATTGCTACAACCGGATTGCAGACAGCCACCAATAAGATGAGTTTGATTGTGAAGAATAGTAGCCAAACTGCCGCAACCTACAGATACGAAATAATTGTCGATTGAGAAGAAAAACGGGCTACCTGTTAGGTTGACACTAACCCCATTATTATGTATATCCTGGCATTGGATATATGTTACAGGATTGTTCACTTGAACGCTTCCTAAGGTAAATGAAGAAGAGAGTAGTTCCAGACCGATGCTGCTTAAGAAAGGTTTTTTCCCATCGGCGGTTTCGTTGCAAGTTACTTTGAACCACTCATTCATGTAACAGCGGGCATCCATTCCAAATGGGTATGCAATATCAACTTCTCCACAGCTTACTGTACAATCAGACTTCTGATCAGATACTGCCTTTAATTCTTTGCATCGTGTGTCTGCTTATCAAAAAGAAATAAATTGCACCAAGTTAATATCAAGGCAAACAAATTCACAAATATTTCTTTTTTGGGTAGTTTTAAAAAAAGGAAAGTCATCGAAACAAGAAACAAAAAACAAAGAGACATTGTCAAAGATTGCTAGTTAATAGTTGTGATAGTGAGTAGCTACATATTGACCTCCCAAATTGCATTTCACGGTATCCCACTTGAGCACTGCAGGAACATGCGTCGTACTAATGTTTACGTTACCGTCAAGGAGGAGCGCCGAATCTGTATCCAACATACCCCAGTAAAACAAGAAAACAGATGATCTGCATCTCTTGCTGTCCTTATGATCAGGATACATCTCTGATATGGTTGCGGTATAGGATTTCAGATTTTCAAGAATTGAGCCGTGGCAGCTAGAAGTGGAAGACACGTCACCACATCTTGGCTGCAGGCAGCCACCAATACGATAAGTTTGATTACGAAAAATAGTAGCCAAATTGCCGCAACCTACAGACCCGAACCTATTGTAGCTATATGGGAAGGAATATGGACTGTCAGTTAGGTTGACTCCAGCAACGGCGACGTTATTATCTTTATTGCCGCAGTTGACAGAAGTTACTGGATTGTTGATCAACACAACTGTGGGGGTCGAAATCAGAAGCTCCAAATTGATGCGACTGATGAAAGGTTTTAGTCCGTTAGCAGTTTCCTTGCAAGTTACTCTAAACCACGTATTCGCAAAACAGCCGGCTTCTATCCCAAATGGAAATGAAATGTTAACATCCCCACATTTTTTCTGACAACCGAGCTCGCCTGGTTCTTGCGATGCTGCTGTTTGTATTAGCCATAGTAGCAAGATGGAGTAATACACCGAGTGAACACCCATTCGCTGTTTCTCCCTCGTTCGATTAATTTGTTTCTGCAAAGGGATTCTTGTGAAGGGATTCCTGTGAGGAGAGTTGAACTATTGCAAATAAGTAAAAGGATGGAAAGGAAAGGAAGATTGGGGTAATTCCTTAACTACAAAGCAAGTGAAAGAGAATAGGTGCAGTAGAGTAATAGTTGATAATATGTTAAAAATAAGTGAGCAGAAGAAAATTAGAGAAAGAATATTTAGAAAGAAGCCCTTGCAGACGATATGTTATTAGCTCTAAATTTTTTTTTTAAAGAAATTGAACTGTGAAAACTCTGTGTAATAAAAAAAAGTTATTCAACAATAAGATTTAATTCACAAAATAAAGATCAATTAGTCGGGTGAATTTGTGAAAAGTGCTGATTTTTTTGAATGATTGTGTATTGCTGGTACCTGTCCCTGCACAAAATAATGATTTTTAATAGCGACAAGTCGATAGTTAATTGCATGCTCGCTGATGAAGTATTCAGCCCACCAACGTTGAATAATCACGAGGAATGTTGCTTGCCCCTTTACGATATGTTTGGTAAAAGAGGGAAGGAATTTGGAGTTATCAGAGAATCCGAGGAGAAAAAAGGCCATTAATATGACACAAGGCTGAAACAGGCAAGGGCAAAGCTAACATTAATGCACTGTCATTTTTTTTTTTTTTCAATAGCCAATTTGACGTTTTAAACAACCAATGATTTCTAAGGGCGCGTTGGTTAGAGAATGAAATAAGCGTTTTTCTCTTATTTTTATTTTTAAGATAAAATTACATTTGGTTTCTCTTATTTTTATTTTTAAAGTAAAATTACATTTGGTTTAATATAATAGTTATTTTTCGAAATAACCATTTTAAGAAGGGCCTGAATAACTATTGCCAACGTCCGTTTAGATAATGGTTATTTCAAGTTGTTAAGAATAAAAAAAAAAGTTGATTAGAAAAAAATATTTTTTTACAATTTAAAAAATTACCTTAAAAAATATAATAAAATACATTTATCTCCTTAAGTTTTAATCGAAATTACATAAAAGGTCTATTAGTTTTCGGTAAAGACATCTTGCCCTAAAAAAATATTTTTCACTGGACACGTAGGTTCAGCCGTTAGTCAACCATTAATATTTTTGTCAACTTACTGATGTGACAACGGTAAAAAAATAATTTTACTTTTAATTATTTTTTAAAATTATTATTATATAATTTTATTATTTTATTAATTAAAAAAAACCCTAACAAAATGGGGAGAATTGGAGCTCCTTTGGGGAGCCCCAAAGAGCACTTGATGCTCCCTTCCATTTGGAGCACCGATATGGTGCTCCCTTCCCTTAGGCCTTGAGAACACCGGTCGGTGCTCCCCTTCCTTGGGAAGCACCAACCAGTGCTCTTTCCTTTTTTTTTTTTTTTTTTTTTAAATATAATAATAATTTTTTGAATTAATAAAAAAAGAAAAAACTTTTTAATCTTTTCATAATCTCTATTAATAGTGTTTGCATTTTTTGGGTTAAGTGTCCATTGTAAAAACTAATGAACCTATTTAAAATTTCGATTAAAATTTAAGAAAATCAAAGTATTTTACCGTATAAAATAATATTAAACCTATTTTTTCTCTCTCCTCCTCACTCCTTCTCTCTCTAACGCACAAAAGACACAAAATTTTTTACTTTATTTTTAAAAAAAGGGTAATGAAAATATTTAAATATTATTTAATATATTAATATTATTTAACTATAATAAATATTATAAAGAATATTATTTAATATTATTATTTGAATATAATAAATGTAATAAAGAATATTATTTAGTATTATTTAAATTTAATGAAAAATATATTTTTTCTTTTAATATTAAATATTATTTGATTATGATAAAAGGTTTAATTATCTTTTAAAACAAAAAATTATTAAATTATAATAAAAATATGTTTGTATTGTGGTGAAAATATTATTTAATTATAATAAAACGTATTTTGAATTTATTACTTAGAATATTTTTATCTTTTAACAAAATTAATTCTTTAATTTTAATCAAGGATATTTTTATTATTTACCACTTATTCCTTGATTATTCCTACAACTATTCCTATCAACCAATTATTGAAATAAATCATAATAACAATTCTTATCTTATTCCATTCCCATGAACCAAACTATATAATAGCTATTCCTCTCTTATTCTATTCCTATAGAATAACGATTTTATTCTCCCTTTATTGTATTTTGTGAATCAAATGTACTCTAAGGATGTGTTTAAATCATAAAAAAGAATAGAGTGGAAATAAAATAGTCATTCTATACGAATAGAATAAAATATTAATAAGTATTATATAGTTTGATTTATGAGAATGAAATAGAACGAGAATTGTTGTTATTAATTATTCTAATGTTTGGTTGACAGGAATAGTTTTAAGAATAATTATATAATAAGTGATAAATGACACAAATATCATTTATTATAATAGTTAATTTTTAAATTAAAATATTTATTATTTTAATAATTTATTAAAATATTAATAAATTATTATTTATTTTAATTTACAAAAATATTAATAATTTTTATTTCATTTAAATAGTAATAATTTATAATTTAAATATTAATTTATTATTTTATTTTATTCTTTAGTTTTAAAATATTAAAAATATAAAAAATTATAATTAATATTATAACAGTTTAAAATATTAACTTTTTACAATTTATAATTAAAACTTAAACTTTTTTATTTTAAATTCATTTTAATTTAGTGAGAAAAGGATTGTTGGGTAGAGAGAGAAAATTTTAAAAAATAAATAAATTATATTTTATATACTATAGTAATTCTTAAAATTAATGAAAGGTATTTTTGTCTACTAATTTTTTTACTCTATTTCTTACCTCCTAGAATGGCCAATACTAAGAGCCTTATTATTGGCTGTTCCCTCATCTCCCTTAATAGTTATTTTAAAGAATGGTCATTCCTTCCAACCAAATAAGGTGTTAAAGAAAGATTATGAATAAGAGAGGAATGATTATTCTATTTTTCCAGCCAAATATGCTGAAAAAGCTTTTTTGCAAATTTTAATTGTACCAATTTCCTTTTTAAAAAGAAAAGTTAAGTCAAAAAGGGTAAATTGCTTTGCATACCGTTAATAATTGCTAGCTTATCTCTAAAGCTATTTGCTTCTCTAAAAATAATTTTAAAAAAGCCTATAAATACTTTTTCTTTTTGGAAATAAAGGCCCCATAAAGAAATTACTTTTTATTTGTCAAATCAGTTATGTATTGAAAAATGTTATTATTACCTAACTAGGTAAGATTTAATTACTTGATAGATTGTTCACTCCTTTTTTTTTATATTGTTCAACAATTTTTAGAAAATGAATATTGGCGATTGCTTTGGAGAAAATGTTTTTGCATTAGAATAGGGCAGCAAAGTTTATAAATTTCTCCAACTATTTCACTTAGATGCTTAACAATTTGAACTTATGGTTTATAGAGATATCAAGCAGGTTTTCTTACGCTATATTATTTTGAGGAATTAGTTTGCAAGTATATCGTTAAGTTTCATTGGAATATGATGGTTAAATTAACCATAGCACTACAATTTTCTCAACACACTTGTTGTTGATGGATTTTAATCCTTAGCCATATTTACATTTATAGAAAACGAAATTGCATTCCAAAATGGTCAATATGCCAAGAAATTTGTTTCATTCACTCGCAGTGAATTACAAGAAACTTGAAAGGTTTTAAATGATTAAAAATTAAGCTAATATCCCCAAATTAATACACTATCAGTTTTTTTAAAAAATATTTCATTTAACAGATAGCTTGAAGTTAATAATTAAATATTTGTTAAAAAGAATTTTTATATAAATTAAAAGTTTGAAGACAAAATTAAATATGATGTTAATTTAGAACTATACAAATGAATTAAGTCAAATTTTAAGAATGACGAAAAGAACAATAAACTTTAAAAATAACAGAAAGAATGGTAGATAGAGAAAATCAAGATTTTCTATTTATTATATCATTCTAAGCATTTCGTGTTTATAAAAATTCTATTCTATTACATTCTAAAATTCCTTTAAGAGGAGTCGAGAGATTTATAAATTCGTCAAATTTTTTATTTGAGTGCACATTAAAAAATTTTTGAGTGGTTCATTGTATCTTGGGAGTAGACATTATCAATTGTTATCACTCATCCGAAAAATTGTAAAGAATTTAAGGATTGACGTCTGTGATTGCTGCTTCAATGAACAATATGTTGATATAGTGACAAAGAACCTGTCAGTCGATAAGTTTAAGCTTATGAGATCAAATTTAGGAGTTACCAAATCAGATCTCAGAGAGGGGTGTTAGAATTACAGTAATGTTGTGTTTAGTATTTTATTTCGCTAAGTCACCATGTGAGTCACGTCAAGGTGCACAACGGATGTAGCCCCCATGCACCTGCTACTGTCGTTTTATATTTCAGTGCATCTTTTGTATTTTTGCTCCTTTGTGCCTTGGAGAATATGGCCGACCATGCCAGCTGTCTTGTCTACTGAATGGCCACCGTGACTTACTGGTATTGGTTCTCGTACAAAGCCAAATGTTCGAATGGATGAGGGTGCTCTGTTAGCCTCTGTTTGGTTACCTTCTTTCAATTTGTTTACAAAAGAGACGCAAAAGCTAGAAAGCAAGGCGCATTTTGCAAATTTTTAAAGGCGGAAAGCTGATATTCAGCCCACCAAAGTTGAATAATTACAAGGAATATTGTTGCTTGAACCTTTACAATGTGTTGGGTCAGAAAGGAAGGAATATGGAGGTATAATTGAACCCGAGGAGACAGAGGCAGATGATATGGCAGAAGGCTGAAACAGGCAAGGGTACTGCTAATATTGCAACGAGTCTCACAGATATGTGACTAGCATTTCTACAGCTAGCTTAATCAGGTCATGTTTATGGGCAATTAAGAATAGAAACCAGAACAATGGAAGACACCGGGATGTTTACACAGAACCTCTATTGACATTTAACGAAATTTGATTTTGACTGAGAAAAAAGAAAAGAAGATACCGGAAATTCAAGAATGGAAAGAAAATTTATTATGTGTCTAATGGAAAGAAAATTAAAATAGTAGAATATGGATGAAATTTCTCATGTGGTGCCTGTGAAGATACAAGTTTTTGTATATTGATGAATGGATGGATTCAAAAGATCTCAAATTAAGAAATAATCAAATTTTTAAATTGAAAATTGAATCAAATATTACAAATATTTCAAAAAATATATTACAAAAATATCACAAATTAATGAATAATTTATTCTCATAATTACCTTAAGTCAGAATAAAAATTTTAAAAGCTTGAATTCTTATTTTCACTCAATTTACTTTATTTTTAAAGAAAGAAAAACAATAACAACAAACTCATCTCATCCCTCTTTTCATTATCATTATATCATAAGTTGTTTCCATTAAGATTTTATTGAATTAAGAAAAGTATATATGCCTTTCCATTATTTAAAAACCTGTGGCATGGAATCTAGTAGATAGTTGCATAATTATAGTAATTTTAGCCGTTAAGCTAAGCAGCAACAAATAAAGTTTCCAAATATGAAATGTCAACTTCATTCTAAGTCCATTATTGATGGGTGTAAAGGGAGGAACTTTTTCTTTGTTTTTCTTCACCATATCCATAAGGTGGGAATAGGAAAAAGGAACATTAAAGTTATTCAGCAAAGCACAATACATTTAAAGTTATACTATAGGCCCAACATGTTTAGAGTATGTTTGATTCGTAGAATGGAACAAAGTAGTAATAAAATAATTATTTTGTGAGAATAGAATAAGAAAAAAATATTTATTTTTAATTTGATTCATGAGAATGGAATATGATATAAATTGTTATTATGGTTTATTCTAATGTTTAATTGACATAAATAATAGAAATAACTAAAAAATAAGTGATAAATGATAAAAACACCATTTATTATAATATATAATAATTTGAGTTTTAATTTTAATTTTTATTTTTAAAATATTAAAAAAATTTAATTAAAATTTTCAATATTAATTTTTTATAATTAAAATTTTAATTTAATTTTAAAATATAAATAATAATTTTTGGCTTTTTTTTTCTTTTATAATATTTTCATTTCTTTTGTCTTTTCTAACGAAGATGTAGTTGATGTAATGGAGCATTAGATTGCCGAATAGCTATTCTCTATTCTTGGAATAGCTATTACCAAGACCCCTTAATAATAGCTATTCAAATATCTTCAAGAACGACCGTTCTTTTGAACAGTCTTCTTGTAAAGCAAACAAGTTATTAAAGTTATACTAATGATACGTAACATTTTAAACAACTAATTACTTACTTTCAAAAGTTTTTTCACGAGACTTAATTGGACCAATTTTTTTTTAAAAGAAAAAGTTAAGTCAAAAAGGCAAATTGCTTTGGACCCCATTAATAATCGCTAACTTATCTCTGAAACTATTTGCTTTTCTAAATTTTTTTTTTTAAAGAAAACATCCTATGAATACTTTTTTTTTTTTGAAAATAAAGGCCTTGTAAAAAAATTACATTTTATTTGTCAAATCAATTATGCACTGAAAAATGTTATTATTACCTAACTAGGTAAGATTTAATTACTTGATAGATTGTTCACTCCCTTTGTTTTTTAATAGTGTTGAACAATTTTTAGAAAATGAATATTGGCGATTGCTTTGGAGAAAATGTTTGTGCATTAGTACAAGGCTGCGAAGTTTAGAAATTACTCCAACTATTTCACTTAGATAATTAAGAGGAACATGTACAATTTGAAGAACTTAAGGTTTCTAGAGATATTAAGCAGTTTTTCTTGAGCTAAATTATTTTGAGGAATTAGTTTGCAATTATATGGTTAAGTTTCATTGGAATATAATGGTTAAATTAACATAGCATTAAATGTTACAATTTTCTCAGCACACATGTTGTTGATGATTTGATCATTAGCCACCTTTAGATATATAGAAACAAACTTGCATTCCAAAACCGTGAATATGGCAAGAAATTTGTTTCATACACTTACATTGCATTACAAGAAACTTGAAAGGTTTTAAATGATTAAAAATTAAGCTAAAATCCCCAAATAAGCACTGTCAGTTGTTTCTCAAAACATTTATCATTTCATTAGATACATGTTAGCTCAAAGTTAATAGTTAAATATTTGATGATAAGAATATTTTTATATAAATTAAAAGTTTGAAAATAAAATTAAATATGATGTTAATTTAGATTATACAAACGAATTGAGTCATATATTAAGAAAGACAGAAAAAATGATAAATTTTAAAAATAACCTAAAGGATGATAGATAGGTAAAGTCAAGCATAGACCATGAAACATATATAACTTTACAATTGCGTGAGCTAATTTTACAGCAATGGTGATGAGACTAACTCACGCTTCAATTTGAAGAGTAAATCACCAATTTTGTTGCCCCCATGCTCTCCTTTTCTCTTGACATCAAAAGGATGAATATTATCATATCAAGCACAATTTAAAGTCACATCTCATCTTTTTATATCAACTTATTGAAATACAGAGATTAAGAAAAAGAAAGACAAAGAAAAATCTTCAAGTTCAATTAATTCCCTTTCTTAAAATTAAGAAAATAGAAAGGAAAATTTGTCATATGGACTAATCTTTTCTTATACATGATCATTAAAAAGGATATGTGCTTAAATGTTTATAATATAACCGATCAGCATGATGAAAATGCCAATTTCTTCAACTTCCTTTTTGATTGTTGCATTGTAGTTGATGAAGTCACCGTCCGTGAAAAAATCTGTTTGCAATCGATTTCCTCCACAAAAGCTGCCTCTTTTTCCTATTCTTCTTTAAAACTTTCCTCCTTTTTGCCACTTTGTTCAACAAATTGTATTAGATCTCCTCATAGAAGCACCAGTTTTTCCCCTTCACTTTTAGGGAGGAAGCAAGACTTGAAATCTGTCCACTGTTTGTTGCAGGGCTAAAGAAGCAAATAGGTTAATATTCTCCTCATTCCCTGCCATAAGAGTATCAATGAGGTCTTCGGGACTTTCTCTGGGGCTGCGGATTCCTCCCTCAATAAGGCCCTGGACAGCATTTGACCCATTATTTTCTGCAACCAAGCTAGGTCCATATTATGGTTTGATTGCAGCCCACAGGTTACAAATTCAATTTGCTCTTCTCCATACGCCTCCGAACTCTGTTGCGTTGCCGAATTTCCCTGACAATCACCTCTTCCTCATATGCATTCTGTGAGACCTCAATCTTTATAGGCCCGTAACTAAGTGTAGACGTGATAACACTGATCAGGGATAATTTCGTCATTTCTCATTGTGAGTCTCTAGAAGTAGGCTTTTAGACATTATTAAAGTCTAGGTAAATCTACGAAATAAATGAATGAGGGTAAAATAAATGAAAAATATATAAACACTGATAATTTTCATGGTAGGGGTAAAATTGTCATGTTGCACCTTAAGCCTAAATTTTTAAATTTTCATGAACTCGAGTACTTTTAGACTATTATGGACTTTGTCTCAGTATTAAAGGAGTAAAAAGAGTGCATAAAAGAAAAGAGGAAGACAAGTAGCCTTGTTAAAGGCATTATTGTAAATTGTATGAAAATTGGATAAACTTTAACTATAAATATCTAATCTCCAACAGCTTTTCTTCAGTTTTCCAGCAGCTTCTTTTCTTCTTCTTCTTCTTCCTCCTATCCTCTTCTCCATTCCATGTTTCTTTGCACCTTTCATGGAAGTATCCTTTGAAACCTTTAAAACTTCCCCAAATTAGCTTTATTTCTCATGCTTTTCTACACCCTTTCATAGGGTTTTTCATGCTCTTCCACTTTTCCACCTCAACAACCTTCAAAAGTCTTTCTTAAGTACATTCTCTCACTAGTTAGACATGTAGAGAGAGAGAAGGAGTGATTTTCTTTATTATCTTGGAAGAATTTTGAAAAGAAATTCAATTACAAATCCATCAAGGTGAGTGAACTTGCATTTAAAATATTTTGAAAAATGTATTGGTATTTGAATGAAGCATGTGAATGGTTTTTATTTGATTTTTCCTTAAAGATTATGCATGGGAACAAGTCTTTATTAAAAAGTTTTATGTGGTGAGTGTGCAATATGATGAATCCTTGTGCTCTTATAGGATGCTTGTATATATATGTTGTATATCGATATTTAATATTGTATAATAAATATAACCGTACGTGTGCGCGATGTGGGGGATGCACATGCCAGTGATAACGGGTGCGGGAGTGTGGATGATGATATTCCCTGTGCATGATGTAAGGGATGCACACGGCGGTATTAACTATGCACGATGTGGGGGATGCACATGACGACTCCAGCTATGTGTGCGATGTGGGGGTTGCACATGAGTTGAGTGAGGCGGTGGTGGTATTGGTGTTTATATATGTGTGTGTGTATATATATATATATATATATATATATATATATATATATATATATGTTTATATAATAGAAAGTTATGAATATGGTATATGGTTGTAATGTATGTGAAATCTTGCATGTTGAACCTTGAAAATTGCTAAGTATTTTCAAGTTGATTTTGTCATTGTAGCAGAATGGCTTTTTCTTGATATAATGAGAACTTTTTTTCTCGGTGTTCTATTTCTCGTTGTAGTGAGAAACTCTCAGGTGGGGAGGCTGGCTGCAGTCCTGTAACTCGCTGTAGTGAGAATACATTCTCGCTGCAGCGAGATGTCTACAGGTGGTTTCGCTGCAGCGAGAATTCATTCTTACTGCAGCGAGAAACCTTTTGTGAGAAACCCTTCATGCTTGCTACCTTGTTTGGTTTCTGCCATATTTTCTACTTTTTTAACATCATAGTTGATCATGGACTTCCAACATCAAGGAATTAATTAATTAAGTTTGAAATGAGGGGTTTTAGTGAGAAACCCTCGACCAGCTGACGATTTGAGCCCAAATTTTGCTACAGCGAGAATGCCTTTCTGCTGTAGCGAGGATCAGTCATTTCGCTTGACTTGCTTGAATGCTACTAAAGTTTTCACTCTTCAAATTCTTTGTTGTGCATGGATCCTTCATCATCAAGTGATTAACCAATTAAAGGTTTAATGAGGGGTTTTAATAAAAACTAAATTAAATTACATTGTTTTGAAAATAAGTGCAGCATGATTTCTTTAAACTTTTTCTTATCGTTTGCTTGTTCCCTTTCTTTATTCACTCACTGGATTTATACTTAAGTTCTCAACTTCATGTTTTCATATCAGGAGGTAGTCGATAACTAGATCGAGGTGTCCTCATAGATTCGTCTCCTTGGTAGGTATCTCGGCATTCAATAGTTGTACTTTAGCCTGGGTCTCTTTGTTGGAAGTCGAGTATCCCTTTTGTTGTGTATAGGCAAACCCGATGTAAATTATTAAGATGTATGTTTTAGATAATATATGTATATTTTGATGGGTAATGCCACTATGAGTTGGTAATGGTTAACATTATTTTGAATTGGAATTATAAAATGTGACTTTAGGAACTTTTGATGAAATGATGAACAGGTCATATAAATAAGCTTGCTTGGACTTAATGGGCTATGCCTATTGGGCCCATGCATTGATCATGGCTCGAAAATTGAGTCGTAACACATTCAACATCTTCTTCACCCAATGCTAAGCTTTTCTCCCCCAGTCGCATTAGTGCCAGAGTACTATTCATTTGAGAATGGCCCCGAAAATCCCATTTCACCCTTGTTAGTCATCAACCAAAATTGTCTAACCACATTAGCTAATGATGCCACGTCCTAATCTTCAACCTTCTATACGATAAAACATGGAAATTCTAAGGAACCTGTTGAGGATGCTGCTTCATTCGTCTCATTCTCTGCCCCCTACTTATATGCCTCCATAAATGGAATTCATTATACTCTCTTGGGATTCCTCCTATCCTGACTTTATACATGTTGGTAATCACAAAGATTTTGTTATATTTACAAACTTGAGAAAGATAAAACGAGAAAGAAAACATAATTGAATTCTAAGTCTCTCTATAGTTAGGGATGGAAATAGATACTCTATTACAAGATACTTGCAGATATCCGACCCTGTTATATAGAGTTAAGGTAGTTTATAATCAGGTTTTGGTAGGGTTTAGGTACCATCTCTTGGGTACTCATTACCCGAACCTAATTACCATTTATAAATATTTTATTATTATTGTAATAATTAAATTAAAAATATACAATTTTTACCAACTTTACAAGTAATTCTTTTTGTTAAAAACTAACAAATATATGAAAAGTATGGTTACTCTAATTATTAATATGATGACATTAATATATTTAAATTAAAAAATTATTAAATTTATTAATCATGTTTAAATAATATGAATATTATATCATATTGTAAAGGAAAATTGTCATGACCCGGAACTCCCATCGAGCCCGTGATAACGACTGCGATGTCCCGATCGACACCATTACCTGGAATGTCAACCGGAACCCCGTAAGGCTTTAATATCAGCTTTTCATTTCCCCTATGAGTAACCATTTCCAAATATCACGTTTTAAAAGAGTTTAAGCTATTTTTGAGTTAAAACAAATAAAATAATAATTTTTGTCTCATAGGGGTATTTTGGTCATTTTTTTCAAAAATTTCGAAATCGACAAAAATGTAATTTATGAGTATAACACACATAATTCATAATCAAAAATAAGTTTAAAAGTCTAAAATCTTCATTTAAAACGAAATTATGATTATTCGGATATAATAATAAAATAAAAAAAATATTAGGTAAAATATTCTATTTTCCATATAAAATAATATTTTTAGAATATTGCGTAAATAATTTTTACAGTATAAAAGCAAAATAAATTCCTACTTACAGTAGTACAGATAACTAGAGTATAAAATTTAATTTACAGTGACACGTGAGCCCACGAATGACTAGAACTATCAAAAGAATCGAACCTAAATATTTTGAGGATGCCAATCCAATTGTAGTTCTCAATGAAATGAGCTATTTACTGACTATCCTGATGCCTGAAAAGAGTGAAAAAGAGGGTGGTGAGATTATATAATCCTAGTAAGTAAACAAATATCATTTAAAATATCTAAAGGCGAGTAATAGGAGACTAGTAAAGTATTTCATCCAAATATGTTTTTCAGAACACAAATATTCATTTCATTTAAAAACATTAATATGACTTATGGGTATCTTAAAAGCTTGGCTCGTGCCAGAAATCATTATCATACTCAGTTATTAGGGATACCTTGGCCGAGGGCTATCCTAAACCGAGTCCGCCAAGGTTATTAAAAAGTTATGTACGCATAAAACATGTTTTTATTTTGAAAATGTAGCCGTTCCTTGGCGTTAGCCGAGTTTCTCCTCACGTGGTGGTTTACGTGAAGTGAACTCTAAAGTCATACCTCGGGAGTTATCCTACTCGCCTTTCCAACCGAAGTAAAATATATAAATATTCAGATTCCGCCTACTGCAGCAAGCTAAACCCAAAATAAGCAAGTACATACCTTCGCATATATTAGTACAGTAATAGTCGTCGTGGGTGTGCTCTGTCATTCTGCAGACACATAGATGTGTGGAGCTTAAGTTTGTCCAACAATATTCTTCATTCTGGCTGCATAAAATCTCTAAACCTTCGTTCAAGTTACACGGCGCAACTACTGGTGCGCCCCACTGCAGTGTTGTAGAAAAGCGCGTCTTACTGCTTAACTCAACGGGGTGTGATAATTATTGACGTTTCTTCAGTCAAGAAAGCAGATCCGCATGATCTGTTGCTGCCATTACTAGGATAAAGGTCTGACATTTTTGCAACAAAAGAACTGAGACCCTGAGGAATACTCGTAAAGCAGCCACCGTCGGAAGTCATAATATTGCTACCACCGGGTTGCAGACAGCCACCAATAAGATGAGTTTGATTGTGAAGAATAGTAGCCAAACTGCCGCAACCTACAGATACGAAATAATTGTCGATTGAGAAGAAAAACGGGTTACCTGTTAGGTTGACACTAACCCCATTATTATGTATATCCTGGCATTGGATATATGTCACAGGATTGTTCACTTGAACGCTTCCTAAGGTAAATGAAGAAGAGAGTAGTTCTAGACTGATGCCGCTTAAGAAAGGCTTCCTCCCATCCACGGTTTCGATGCAAGTTTCTTTGAACCACTCGTTCATGTAAGAGCCTCCTTCTATTCCAAATGGGTATAGAATATCAACTTCTCCACACCTTACTGTACAATCAGACTTCTGACCAAGTACTGCTTTTAATTCTTTGCATGGTGTGTCTGCTTATCAAGAAGAAATAAATTGCACCAAGTGAACAACAAAGAAAACAAATTCACAAATATTTCTTTTGTGGGTAGATTAAAAAAAATGAAAGTCGTCGAAACAAAAACCAAAGAGACATTGTCAAATATTGCTAGTTAATAGTGATAGTGAGCGGCTATATATTGACCTCTCAAATCGCATTTGACAGCATCCCACTCGAGTAGTGCAGGAACATGCGTCGTACTAATGTTTACATGAACGTCAAAGAGAAGCGCCGAATTTGGATCCAACATGCCCCTTAAAAGCAAGAAAACAGACGATCTGCATCTCTTGCTGTCCTTATGATCAGGATACATCTCTGATATGGTTGCAGTATAGGATTTCAGATTTTCAAAGTTTGAGGCGTGGCAGCTAGCTTTAGAAGACACGTCACCACATCTGGGCTGCAGGCAGCCACCAATACGATAAGTTTGATTACGAAAAATAGTAGCCAAATTGCCGCAACCTACAGACCCGAACAAATTGTATCTACTTGAGAAGGAAAATGGACTACCTGTTAGGTTGACACTAGCAGCGGCGCCATCATTATCTTTATTGCCGCAGTTGACATAAGTTACTAGCTTATTTACGACGACGATTGTCGAGGACAAATACGGGAGCTCCAGATTGATGCGACTGATGAAAGGTTTTGGGCCCGTTAGCAGTTTCTTTGCAAGTTACTCTAAACCACGTTTTCGCATAACAGCCGGCTTCGATCCCAAATGGGTATGAAATACTAACATTCCCACATTTTTCCATACAAACAAGCTCACCTGGTTCTTGCGATGCTGCTGCTTGTATTAGCGATAGTAGCATGATGGAGTAATACACCGGATGAACACCCATTCGCTGTTTCTCCCTTGTTCGATTAATTTGTTTCTGTACTTGTGAGAAGGAAAGTTGAACTATATAATATAAATAAGTAAAAGGGACAGAGATAAATATTGGAGCAATCCCCGGACTACAAAATGTTGTCACAGGTAGAAGACAATAGATGCAGTCAAATAATAATTAATAATATGTTAAAAATAAGTGAGTAAAAGAAAATCAGAGAAATAGCATTTATAGAGAGAGCTCTTAGAGAAAATATATACGTTTACTAACCTTGAAATCTTTTGCTTTTAAAATGAATTGTAAAGACTCTATATATAGACTTAGAAGAAGAGTTATTCAAGGATAGGATTTAATGCATAAAATAAAGATTAATTAGCTGGGTAAAAAGTTTCAAAGAAATTTGTGAGCTCTTGCTCTCCAGTTTTCCACTTTCGGATAAACATTGTGTATTCAAAGAAACAGTGCCAATAAAGCAGGAAAGCGAGCCATATATTCCAAAATTTTAATAGCGGAAAGTCGATAGTTAATTGCATGCATATGCTCGTTGATGAATTATTCAGCCCACCAAAGTTGAATAATTACAAGGAATGTTGCTCGCGCGTTTACAATGTGTTTGGTAAAAGAAGGAAGGAATATGGGGTTACAAGAGAACCGAAGAGAAAATGGAAAATGATATGACACAAGGCTGAAACAGGCAAAGGTACTGTTAATATTGCAACGACTCTCATCTATTTTTTTTAAAGGTATGTATATATATATATATAATATGTAAATTTAATTCCATCATTAACGAGTGTCATTACTACAACAATTTTGATTTAGGATTACACATTTCTTAAAATTTATTATTATAAATACTTTTAATAATATTTTTATATATTTTTTACAATTAAGACAACAATTCTAATATTGCTACCAAATGTAAAAAGAATGCAACTAAAAATGCAAAAGAGGAACTAAAAACCTAAATAATTACATTTTTGAAATTTTACTACATAAAAAAATTATAATGTAAAAACAAGGTGATTAAAATCAAAATTTGTTATCGTTTGTCTTGGGGAACTTTTTGTTTGTCTTTCTTCATCATTTTTAGAGGGTAGGGATTGGACAAAGGAACATTAAAATAATTAATGAAATGTGAAATTTTAAACAACCTAATTGCCGACATGAAAAAGTTTTTTCACGAGACTTATTTGGACCAAAAAAGAAAAGGATTGGCTCACTGCTCACTGCTCACTGCTTTTGGCCTCGTTTATTGCCAGCATATCTAAAAACAATTTTTCTTTCTTTTTTTCTTTTTAAAGAAGTGTCTCTTCGGAGAAAATGTGTGTGCATTAATTAGTATAAGGCTGTAAAGTTAGAATTCCTCCAACTATTTCACTTAGATGCTTAAGATGAATATATACATTTTAAACTTATGGTTTATATAGGTATTAATTAAGCAGTTTTTCTAAAGATATATTAATTCCAGTCATCAGTTTATAATGAATTCGTTGATGATTTTAATCTTTAGTCGTATTTATATATAAAAACAAACTTGCATTTTTTTAACTCAAACTCGGAAAGGTAAATATGGCAAGAAATTTGTTTCATACACTCACAGTGCATTACAAGAAACTTGAAAGGTTCAAAATGATGAAAAATTAAGCTAACGCCCCCAAATTAATGCACTGTCAGTTTTTTTTTTTTTTCAAAATTTTTAACATTACATGCAACAGATGTTAGTTCTAAGTTAATAGTTATATTGATGAAAAGAATCTTTTTATATAAATTAAAAATTTTTAAAAAATTAAATATAATTTTAGTCTAAAACTTTATGAACGAATTAAATCAAACTTTAAAAATGATGGAAAGAGGAATAAACTTAAAAAATGACGGAAAGAAGAATAAACTTTAAAAATAATGAAAATAATGACTGATATGCAAAATCGGGCATAAAAAATAAAACATGTAACTTTAAAAACACGTAAAATAATTTCATGATAAATGCATGCATTGGAAAAAGATGAGTTTCCATATAGGCCAATGGAAACATGGCTATAAAACTACGTCACGTTTCAATTTCAAGAGTAAATGACTTATTTCGTTGCCCCCATGCCCTGTTTCCCTCTTTATAGCAAAAAAAGGGTGAATATTCTAAATCAAGCTAAAAGTCACAAGATTAACCAATCAAATTCAATGAGAATGGTGAATTTATTGTGGTTTCGTGGAATATACAATTATTGTTGGCTCTATGGCAGAATTTTACTATTTTGTCCCAAAGAATTCCAAGTTCACTCCATCTCTAGGCAGCCATGATTCAAAAGTCTTCCACTTATGAGAAACTTTGTTTCCCACGATGTTACTTTGTGGAAGAAAAGACTCACCTAATTTAGGTAAAGCTTATTAAGTTAAGTTTCTAATTTCCTTATTCAAATCGATCAGATAAATCTCAGTATATGAATGAAATTTAATGAATAAATCAATAAAAGAAAACAGTTAATTAAAATTAATATCTATAAATGATATTTGACTAATAGTTGTTTCAAATGTGAAAATTGTCAAAATTTACACGAAAAAAATTATCTATTTAAACTCTAAGTTGGGAAAGAAAGAAAGAAAAAAAATCTCAAAGTTCAATTAATATCCCTTATTAAAATTCAGAAAATAGAAAAGAAAAATTGTCATATCGACCAGTCTTTTCCTATACATGTTTAAATGTTTATAATATAACCTATTAACGTGAGGAAAATGCCAGTTTCTTCCTAATTTTCCAAATTTCTTCGGCTTCCTTTTTGATTGTTGCTTTGTAGTTGAAGTCACTGGCCGTGAAAGAGATCTGTTTGCAGTCGATTTCCTCCACTAAAGCTGCCTCTTTTTCCTATTCTTCTTCTTCAGACCTTTCCACCTTTTTGCCACTTTGCTCAACAAATTGTATTGGATCTCCTCTAGAAGCGCCAATGTTTCCCCTTCACTTTTAGGGAGTGAGAAAGATTTGAAATTTGTTCACTGTTTGTTGTAAGGGCTAAAGAAGCAAAGGAGGTCAATATTCTACTCATTCCCTGCCATAAGAAAATCAATGAGGTCTTTGGGACTCTCTATTAGGGCTCGGATTCCTCCCCTCAACTAAGCCTATCGGCAGCATTTGGCCCATTATCTGCTCCCATTAAATAAGGTCCATATTGGACAAATCTATTATCATTTGATTGCAGCCCCACAGATTATATATTCAATTTGCTCTTCTGCATGCGCCTCCGACTCTGTTGCATCGCCGAATTTCCCTGACAATCGCCTCTTCCCAATACGCATTTCATATTGAAAAATAAAATAATTCAAAAAAAAAACAAAAAACAAGTGAGAAAAACTCTATTTAGTTTGACAATAAAACATGAAGGGATTATTTTGAGTTCGTTTAAGATGAGTTTACCTCTTGTAACACCCGAGGGGTCTTGTTGGACTAATATGGTGTTCTAAGGTATAAGAATATGTGGTTGATTGTGCATTGGTTTGGGAATATGTATACATATGCTTACAAATTGTGTTCACAAAAACTCCAAGGTTTAGTTTGCCCCTCTCTGTGCGTATGTTTATTGAGATTTTATATCTCATTAGTAAATTCTTTTGTTTTCAAATGAGTAGGTCATGAGTTGGCATCTTCGGATTGAGTCCTCTCTCCCTCCCACTAGGTAGGTGTTCGAATTTTTTCATATAAATTCAAAATTTGAAAACAAAATTAAATATAATACCAATTTAGAACTATAGTAACCAATTGAATCAAATTTTAAAAATGACGAAAAGAATGATAAATTTTAAAAAAGATGAAAAAAATATAAATACATGAAATTAACTAGACATAAAACATGAAACACGTATAACTAATTTCACAGTAAATTCATGCATTTGGAAAAGATGGATTCCCGTATAGACCAGAGGAAGCATGGTGGTAAGTCTAAGTCACGTTTCAATTTCAAGAGTCAATCACCAATTTTGTTGCCCCCACAATCACTCTAAGGTTACAAGATTGATGAATCAAATTAAATGAAAATAATGAATTTATTGTGGTTTCGTGGAATATACAAGTTGTTAAAAGTCAGTGGCTTTATGGCAGAATTTTACTGTTGCCCAAAGAATTCCAGCCATGATTCAATAGTCTTTCACCGATGAGAAACATTCTTTCACACCATGTTGTTTTGCGAAAGAAAAGACTGACCTAATATCACTCTCTCCATCTGCATCTTTTTATCAACTTATTGATACATTGAGATTAAGAAAAAATTATTGATTTTATTATAGGTAAGGTTTAAGTAAAGCTCCTTAAGTTAAGTTCCCAATTTTCTTATTCAAATCAATCAAATTACAATAAGTAAGTTAATTAAATTTAATGAATAAATCAATAAAATGAAAACAATTAATTAAAATTAATTTTATAAATGATATTTGATTAATAGTTGTTTCAAGGGTGAAAATTGTCAAAATTTACACACAAAAAAATGTCTATTGATTTAAGCAATAACTTAAAAAGAAAAAGGAGCAATTCTTACTCGAAAGATATAGATGCATATATTACACAACATATATATCTGTAAAAATTAAAAGAAAGATCTCAAGTCACACCTTATGCATAAAAAAGAAGAAGAAAGACAGAGAAAAATCTTGAGTTCAATTAATATCCCTTCTTAAAATTAAGAGAATAGAAAAGAAAATTTATCATTTCCCGCAATCTTTTCTTATACATGATCATTTAGTAGGATATATGTTTAAATGTTTATAATATAACCTATTAAGGTGATGAAAATGCCAATTTCTTCCTGATTTGATCGTTCCTTAAAGCCTCTGCATAACATAACTTTGCTGGCTGTGATACCCTCTGTACATATTTGCAGCTTTCATCCTCACTTAGTCTGTCCAAGTTTCGACTTTCAGACACCTTTTCCTGAAACATATTAACACGTTTCTCTAGAAAGCGCCTCTGAAACCGTATCTAACTATGTTCACTCCCACCTTGTTGTTGAGGAACCCAGCTCTATTTAGTTTTGGGACCGCCATTATGGCATTTGCCGCATGTTCAAACCTCACAAAGCCGAACCATTTCCCACTATTGGGGTTTTTTTTTTTTAAAATAAACACGTCCAAAATGTTGGAAAACTTTCCACTGGCCAATGCACCTTACCAGGTGTATTATTTACAAAAACAGAGAAAGCCATTACATGGATTTCTTTGCTGCATGAATTGGTACGATATCCCTCCATAAGATAATACTTAAACGAAAGCATAAACCTTTCTCGACTCCACAATCTGATTTAATTTCCAAGCATAAAATTTACTCCCTGCCTATGTTCACCTCGTATTAGCAATGCATGCAGCCTTGGCTTCTATATATCCTTATTTCCCCCAAAATACATACCAACACCATCATTGTCCTAGAGGTGTTAAGCATTTGTGCTTATTAAAATAACGAAAATGTTAAACCAAAAAAATAACTCAATATTTATGTAATTTTATCTTCAATTAATATACAAATGACGCTTTAAAAAAAAACCTGAAGATTAACATTTAAATATCTGCTCCTCATTCTATTGTTTCTATGGAGCTGGTTGTTTTCGGGACTAAATTGCATTATTGGACTTCACCATTGACTTTAAGCCTTCAACATAAATTGGGAATGAAAGTACTGGAACAAGGCACGAGAGATTGCTAATGCAGGGTTATTATTAGTACGCAGATAGTGAGAAATTGAATGTCATATGTAGCTTTCCGTGGCCTAACTTTTTGTTGTTTCTAATTTGAGGAAGGCTGCATTAATTGTTGCCAGTACAACTCTATCTTGTCTTGACGATAACACTAACAATGAGTCAGCATCCATAAATTCAATGTTCCATATTAATTCCTCTTAATTTGTTTCTCTATTCCCATTCCAAACTTGGGGGCTGGGGCCTTAATTCATCCTCATTTGTTAATTTAATTTAAATCTTATACATGAACATTCTAATCACTGCCAACTCTCTTCCCTCTGGTTTGCCTTTTGGGGTCTCGTGGTGTTAATCATTATGGCATAGTTGCAATGAATGTAAACATAGACAATTAATGTCTTTGTTTTTAATTAGGATAAACAATTCAATACCTTAAGGACTTATTGTTTGAAATTTCCTAAAGGTTCTGTATCAGATGTGGTGGATGTAGGACTATTGTTGGATGCCCGCAGTCTGATTAAAAGAAGAATGGAATATATATGGACAGCTTCGTTCATTTATGTTTTCCTTATTTGGCTGCAGTATATATAACCTTGGACTGGGAAGCGTATACATGGTATACAAAGTTGAGAATGATTGATGTTAATGGAAATTAATTTGCCATTATACATAGTTCAAACCTCATCCATTACTTAAGCGACTTTAACATTTTCAATTTAATTGTATTAATTAGTTTTCTGAAAATTTAATTTAATTAACTGGATTTAATATTTCAATTTTATTAAGTAAAATTTATGAAAATGTAAAATGAAGAAATTTTTTTATTATACTGCTGGCTTGAATGTAGTCAGGTGTTACAAGGAGTCGTCAGTAATTGAATCTACGTCTCTGGGTGATTACTACATTGTTATGGTCACATTGGTGCGTCCAAGGAATTATAGAGTTCATTTAGACTTTGATAATTAAGTGTTTTAAGAGAAATATTTAGTTTATCTTTATCCAGCAAATGTGGCCCCACACTGGTATCATCTTTATCTTTTAACTAGTAATTAGCAGACTACATCATAAGCTAATGGGGCCAGACCAGATTATCTCCAGCTGGTTATTAATTAAGCAAGCAGCTTTTGGCACTGGTCCTATCAAATCAAAACAAAACAAATCAAAACAAATCATAAGCTCACCTCACAGTGAACTTGAACTATTGAACAGTAGCAATCATCAGCAAGCAAGATACTGTCTTCACTCTTCGCTTTACGCTAGAGTCGGATTCTTTATTGTCAGTAACGCTAAAGCATGATTTATCGCCTTTTGATTCCGGAAGTTTTCATCTTTTTATGTTATATTTCAGTTCTGTGTTTCTTCTTCAATTGCCTAGCGATGAGACTTTTGGAGCTGGTCTCGTCAACCTGGCTTTAAATGCTCTTTGTCTTGTAGTACTGACAGTGATGCCCCACTCATCTACCCTCAAAAGGCACGGATTTGTTCCCTCGGTTTCATCTCTTTTATATGGAAATCTGTTCAGCGATGCCCAATACTGAAAAAAACGCACCTAAACATTTTGCAGCGTTACTCATCAGCAGCAGCAGCATCAACAATATATTGGATCTGATTTCATTAGTATTCTTATAGTCAGGAAACCATGAACAGCACTACTTCTAGTTCTAGCCGCAACCAGTCACATTATAATGATGAACAAGACCAAAAGGCATTCACAAACAAGGGCTATCTGCCTCTTTTGTTGATCAATTATGCCTGCCTGTTTGTGGGTTCTTTATCCTCAAGCTTGCTCTCAAAGTACTATTTCAACCACAAAGGCTCAAGCAGATGGGTTTCAACGTGGGTTCAATCTGCAGGGTTCCCTCTCCTTGTCATCCCCATTTTCCTTCCTTATTATTTGTTCAAGTGCACTGAGAGAAAGCCCTTCACTCATTTCACTCCCAAGGTCCTAGGCTTGTCCATATTCATAGGCCTGATGCTAGGCATAAACAACCTTCTCTTCTCTTGGGGCAACTCTTACCTGCCTGTATCCACCTCTTCTCTCCTTTTATCATCCCAATTAGTATTCAATCTCATTCTGTCTGTAATCATCGTGAAGCAAAAGATCACTTTCATGAATCTCAACTGCGTCATTCTACTGACACTTGGCTCAGCCCTGCTAGCCTTTGAGTCCAGCCATGACAAACCTCGTGGCCTGACCCGAGCCAAATACTTCATAGGATTTTCGGCGACCATAGGGGCTGGATTGCTGTTCGCCCTATATCTGCCGATCATGGAGATGATATACAAGAAGGTGTTCTGCTACGCGATGGTGATGGAAATGCAGCTTGTGATGGAGATAGCGGCGACAGCGTTAGCGAGTGTGGGGATGGCGTGCGACGGGGGTTTTGCGGAGATGAGGAGGGAGAGCAGAGAGGTGTTCGACAAGGGGGAGAGGGTGTACTGGGCGGCGGTGGTATCGAACGTGGTGACTTGGCAGCTGTGCTTCATAGGGACGGCGGGGATGGTGTTCTTGACGAGTTCGTTGACAGGAGGGATATGCATGACGGCGTTGTTGGGCATGAACGTGTTGGGAGGGGTGTTGGTGTACGGGGAGGAGTTTGGTGGGGTTAAGGCTGTGTCCACTGTGATGTGTGTGTGGGGATTTTGTTCCTACGTATATGGTATGTATGTCAAGAACAAGATGATGAAAGACTCGGATGACCTTGATCACAAACAAATTAACACTCCTCCTCCCACCGAGATGGCTCAAATTGTAGCTCCTGGGGTTTGAATATATGTATCTGCAAAAATGGTATCAAATTCAAACTCCCTTTTTATTAATCAAAAACATAATGCAAAATGTCATTCTTGACATACTCTTTATATCCTTGATTTCCGCCAAAGCCATTACGATAAGAGTTTTAGGAACTGAAAGTGTCGTTTTAACTCATGAAAAAACCTAAGAAAGAAATATAAATCTTCCTACATTATTAGGAGAAAAGGTAAAAAACACAAGTAGAGAGATTTTTTTAATAGAATTATTCCTTGTGAAAAATTAATTTCACCAAAAAACAAAGGTTTAAAAATTTACCAAGATCTTAAATTACAAAAGCAGTTAAGAAGGAAAGGTTGGGATCATTTTATCAATAATTTGACATAAAATATGATCCTTCTTCTAAGACAAATTGCTTCCAAAGTAAAAAAAATTCAACTCAAAGAAAATTGATCAATATATACCATTAAAACAACGAAGATACAAAAAATTATAGCAAAGAAAACAAGCGGAAAACTAGAGTTGACAAAAATACCAATAGAAACATAAGTTGGTCTTAGAATTGTTCAATTTTCTTTGATTTGAAAAGTGCTTTTGTAGATGCTATACATAATATTAGCAACCGAGAAACACTTCTCTTTTGTTCAGCATCTTTTATAAGCTAAAAACCTTAGAACATAGTAGAGATAATTAACAATGTTAAAGTTAAACTAATACGTCAGGAAGAACAAATGAGACAAAAATAGTTGAATTCAGAAGAAGGATGGCCTTAATTAATCAAGACATATTACACAGACTACGCACTAATGGAACACTGTTTAATAAGTGTTGAATCTAGGATCATGCACCTGATGGTGAAGTTACACTGGTATTATTTATAATTGACCTAGTCAAACAAGAAGTTATGGCCCAAGGTTGGATCATATCATCTATATCAGAATCATCATCGCCACTTTGTTGAACAGCATTAGCTCCTCTCGACGTTCTAATTCTCTCCAGCTCTATGGCAACTTTTCATTGTAGGCCTTCTCTGGTTCAAACATCTTTTTGCTAACTTAGCAACTGCTATAATATCTTCTTGTGGACCATCATTCTTCAAGAAAATCAAATAAGGAACTCTGTTTCATAGAAAGCAAGAAAAAGATACCAGCAACTTTTTTCATTGCAGGCCTTCTCTGGTTCAAACATCTTTTTGCTAACTTAGCAACTGCTATAATCTCTTCTTGTGGACCATCATTCTTCAAGAATATCAAATAAGGAACTTTGTTTCATAGAAAGCAAGAAAAAGGATACCAAGCTTCTCACTTCGTCTGATTGTCTTAAAAGAGATGGGTTTTTGTTCAATAAGAACAACTCCAAAACTATTAAACATCGCTCTTCTCTGTAAATTGACTTGACTGATAATACTCTAGATCCAAATATCTAAAAGTTCCTTGCAATTAAGTGGTTAGATGAGTTTGCTCAAGTGCAATAGATCTTAAAGTTTCAAAATCCAACACTTTTGCTCTGTATTTATCATCTAAAAGTATATTAAATAGGGACAAAAGCAGCTGAATGCAAATAAGATAAAGCATTCGCAATTTCTGTTACAATGCGTAGAAACATTTCTCTTGTCATTGAAAACTCTCTATTTTGATTATGTATGAGCCAAGAGAATTAATATTCTATTTGGGATGAACTCATACACTCGTAAAGGGACTTTTGTCTCCATGCAACCTCCAAAAAGTTTAACCACATTTCTATGATTAATTTGTGATAAAATTATCAACTCATTAATGAATTGTTCAAGCTTCTTCTCATCTAAGTTCTATCTCTTCCATCATTTTAGATTTCTTAATAGCCACAATGCTACCATTCGGTAGCATTCCTTTATCAACCATTCCTTGGCCTCCTTGATCAAGAATTCCATTCTTGTTATAGCAATCCGTCGTCTTTTCTAACTCCTTTGAAGTAAATAACCTTAACTTTTCAATATTATCTTCATTGCTGGACAATTACTGTTGCAGTAGCAAACCTCCATTCATTTTAAATCTTCGTTGCTGGACAATTGCGGTTGTAGTAGTAAACCTCCATTCATTTTGTTTGAGCTTGATACTTTTTTTTAGTATTGTGTACATACGCCATGTACCAAGCGGTACGAACAGTGTCCCAATACTTGTGCTGCAACTTGTACAATTCAAATATATGTTTTTTTGTTTTTTTTTTAAATGTGGATGTTTGTATTAAAGGGTAGAAAGTTACAGGAGGAAGGTGAAAGAAAATTTTCACCCATTGAAACATCCTTAATCCTTGCATTGCAAGGTCTACCCAGCCCTGAGGTACAACTCAAAAAAACACAAAATCAGGGGTCCAGACATCCAGATGACACATGAAGGGGACCTCACCGAGGAGAGGACATACATGTTGGACCCAATATATGTACAAAGGAAAATTGCAAACATTAATTTGAAAAAAGAATTAAAAACAATAAATATATTTCAACATGGTTAGAATGAGATTGAACTAAGGTTTGGTGGTGGGAATGGGAAGGAGAAGAGGAGAAGGAAAAAAGGCAAATGGAGCAGTGAAGAGAGAAGAACTGATTGTTAATGAGTCAGTAACGGATAGCGACGTGATAAATCAAAGCAAGCAAATTATAGAGAAGGCGGTTAAGGTTTGGAACGTAAGCAAAGAAGTCGGTTTGGTGGAGCAAGGAGAAGAAGAACAGATCCTGGATCGGATTGAGAGGCCGGTTTTATAGGTATGACTGAAACCTATGGGGATACTGTCATTATGTGAGAGAGAAAAAAAAGAAAAAATAAAATAGAAGAGAAGAAAAATGGGAAAGTAAAAGAGAAAAAAGAGATAGGATGGAAAAACAAAAATATTTTAGGATTAGGAACAGAAAATGTTAAGCAGAGGATTTAAAGAATCCTATGGTTGAGTATGGGGGTTGTGGAAACACGGGGCTGTAAAATATTTGAGGGACCACGGAGGTGGGATGTTGATGATGTTTTTTGGACAGATGAGGTTTTTGTGTATACAAATATGCTGGAACTGGAGATAATCAAAATAGCTCAGGAGGTGCTCTTGTTAGCTGGAGTGGGTATGGAAGCAAGCTGCAGTGATTGAGACTGCTTGGAGTTGTATGAGTAGGCGGGTGATGAATAAAAGGTGTCGGCCATGGAGAAGGAGGAGGACGCTAATTCTGAATAGGCGGAGGGGAAATGTCTTTGCTTATTTGGTGTAGGGACATGACTTAGTACCAAGGAAATTGAGACAAGTTTTCTGGACGGCTGCTGGTTGATTCAATATTTGGGGTTAATATGTACAGCATACCTGTGTTTTTGCTTACTGGAGGTTAATAATATGTAACTACGATTAGGGGAAGGGAATGATTTAATGTATAGGTTTGATTTTGTACTGGAAGGTGGCTAGTCCGTGGTTGTCCAATGATAATCGGCGGCAGGACATAGAGCTAAAACACTTGATATAAAATCAAATGTTAATGAAAATTAATTTTTGGCTTACCAAAAAATAGTGAATTTAACAAGCACTTAAAATAATTGCCCAATTTCAAGACTTTTTTGTCAGAAATGCTTCTGAATTAAGTATTATTGGCATGCATTTATCTTCAATACCATTGTACACATATCTATTAGGGCATGACCACATACAATAGTTACAAGCATATGACGGTACTTATATTTAGGATGCCCACATTTACCTATTTCTGTCATTTATAAAATGAATAGAATAAAATTATATTATATAAAAATATGTTAATTAAGAAATATCAGAATAAAACTTATTTTCATATCTAGTGTCCTTTCTCCTTTCTTTAAAGTTTAGTGCAAATATACTCCCTCATTATGTTTATGTTTCATGCCTATTTTGTTTTAATAAAAAAAAATTTTAACCTTGACTCTATTATTAATTTTTTTATTAATTAAATTTAACAAAATATATATATCTAAATATTAATTCATTCAAGGTTCTGAAAAAAAAAATTTTCTTCATATTTGTATCAAACGATAAATATAAAAATAAAAAGAGATCAAATGTTAAAATTTTTTACTAATGAGAAATTAATATATGACAAATTTATTGTGCTTGGAGAGTGTAGTATGTAAAAAGAATGTATAAGTCTATACCTCGGCATACATCAACAAAGTAACTGTCGGTTTGGATGAAGCTGCAAACACATAGATGCCCAGAGCTCAAGTTTGTCCACCACTACTCACCACCGGGACTACAGAAGATCTTTGAACCTTCTTTCAACTCATGGAGCCCAACTTTTGGTGTGCCCCATTGCAGTATTCTAGGAACGTGCGAGGTACTGCTTTCCACAAGGGCGTCTCGAAATATTGTTACATCTGAATCCAACAAACTTAAGCCAATCATGAAAGAAGATCCGCATGATCTGTTGCTGTCATTATTAGGATAAATTTCTGTCACGTTCGCAACAAAAGAACTGAGACCCGGAGGAATTGTCATAAGGCAGCCACTGTTGAAAGTCTCCATATTGCTACAACCGGGTTGCAGGCAGCCACCAAGAGGATAAACAGCACTCCGATTGTGATAAATAGTAGCCAAACTGCCGCAACCTACGGACACGAATCCATTGTCGATGTTTGAGAAGAAAAAGGAGCTGCCTGTAAGGTTGACACTTATTCCATTATTCTCTATACTGCGGCAGTTGAAATATGTTACTGAATTGTTGACGCTAATGCTCTCTTCGGAAAATGAAACAGAGAGTAATTGCAGATTGATTCTACTTATGAAAGTGTTTTGTTGCAAGTTACTCTGAATATCAACATTTCCACATCTTTCTGTACAATCAAACTTGTGAGGTACTACGCCTCGTTCTTGGCATTGTGTGGCTGCTTAGTAAGAAGAAGTACATCGCACCAAGTGAACACCAAGGAAAATAAATTCACAAACATTTCTTTTTGGGGTAAATTAAAAAAAAATCCAAATAGAAACCAAAGAGACATTTTAAAAGATTGCCAGTGAATAGTGATAGGAGTAACTAGTGACCTTCCAAATCGCATTTGACGAGATTCCACTCCAGGATTGCGGAAACATGCGTCGTATCAATGTTTATGTCTTGGGGAAAGGTTAAATCTGGATTCAATTTGGACCCGTCAAACATGAAAACAGATTATCTTCATCTCTTGCTGTCTTTATTACGAGGATAAATCTCTTTCATCTTGGTTTTCAGAAACTATGGTGTAGCAGCCACCTTTAGAAGTCTCGTCGCCACATCTTGGTTCTAGGCAGCCACCAATAGGATCAGTTTGATTACGAAAAATTGACGCCAAATTGCCACAACCTACACAACCGAATACGTTGAATCTGCTTGAGAAGTAAAATGGACTCCCTGTTAAGTTGACACTAGCGGTGGTCCGATTATTATCTTTATTGCTGCAGTTGACATAAGTTACCTAACTGTTGACGATGACGCTGTCTGAGAGAACGAATCCAGCAGTTCCAGATTGATGCGACTGATGAAAGGATTTTCCCCATCATTGCAAGTTACTTTAAACCACGTATTCGTGTAACAGCCGTCTTTTATCCCGAATGGGTATGGAATAGTAACATTCCCACATCCCCACAACCAAGCTCGCCCGGTTCTTGCGATACTGCTGCTTGCAGTAGCAAGATGGAGTAAAACATAATATTGATGCTTTTCAAAAAAAAGATGGGAGTAAAACACCAAGTGAACACCCATTCTCTCTTTCTCCCTCCCTCGATTTGTTTCTTTCACTGATAGAAATGAAGATTAATTAACTGGTTGAAGTGGTCAATATAAAGACTGGCGTCCCTATACACGTTCAAGTTCCAAAGAAATTTCTCGTCTCCTGCGCTCCCGTTTTCCTCTTTCGGCACCACTAACACTACTGTTTATTGAAGGAAACAGATTCAATAAAGTTGGGAAACGAGAGACCCATATTCCAAATTTTTAATAGCGGAAAATTGGTAGATTATTTAATGCTCGGTGATAATAAATTCAGCCCACCAAACTTGAATAATTACGTGTTGCTTGCCCCTTGACTATATGCTTGATAAGGGAGGGAATACGGAGGTGTAAGAGAACCCAAGGAAATAAAAGCAAATGATATGACACAGGGCTGAAACAGGCACGGAGATCATAAATACGGACATTTAAGAATAGAAACCATAACAGTAGAAGATAAAGGGAAAATTCAAGAATGGAAAGAAAATTAAGAATTAAAATCAAAACAGTAGACTATATGGATGAAATAGTTAGTGTATTTTTAAAATCAAAGGTTATGTCATATAATAAAAAAGTTATCTTAACTTAAAAGTTATATTGCATAAAGTGACAGTGTGCTATTAGATTATAGGTAGATTTTCATGTAAATGGTTACGTTTCTTAGTAAAATGATATTCAAAGGTTATGAGATAAATTGAAAAAACATCATAGCTTAAAAGTTTGAATATGAAAAGTTATCGTTTTAAATTATAACTTAAAAATTATGTTTTAAGAAATGAATAGTTATCTTTTCATAAAGTGATTATTGAAACAATACTTTTATCCAAAAGTTATGTCTTACAAAATATCAAGATGTCTTTTAGATAAAGTGGTGCCTTAATGAAAAAGTTGTGTCCTTAAAAAAGAGACACTTACAAGCCTATATAAAAAGTTTGTTACCAACCATTTTGAAACATCAAATCAATAACAAAACAAGAGCAGAAAAATCAAGAGTAAGAAAAATATTGTGTTCTATTAACATAAATACTTAAGTTTCCATCAACAATAAAAGTGTCCAAATTTCTTATAATTTATTTGATACAGAAAGTAAGCTAAGGTCGAATAACTTTGCAAATCTTTAGCTCATTGGTTAGTACATAATCCCGAGTAAGTTTTGAATCCCCTCCCAGAATTATAAAAAAAAAAAAAACTTTACAAATCCTTGGCTGTATCTAGCAATTTACTCTCGTAAAATGTAAGACGAAGTTAGACGCTGGCTTCATTGTATCCTTAAGACTATTCGCATTATTCCTTTTGCATACTGAGTAGTAGGAGTTATGAGCGAAATAAATCTTAAAGATAATGTCTATTAAAAGGCTCACCTTAAAGTCAATTTTACCAATTCCTTAAATTTCATCTAAACCCCATTTGCACTAACAATAAAATTTCTCATGTTGTGCTTGTTAAGATACAGATGAATGAGTGGATTTAAAAGAAATGAATAAAAATCAAAATTTTAAATCGTAAATTAAATGAAATAATATGAAAATATCATATATTAATAAATAATTTACTCTCACAGTTATCTTATTTCAAAATAAAAGTTTTAATTAAGTTTGACTGGATTTGCCTTATTTTTTAAAAAAACAATAATAACAGCAAATTCATCTTATCCATCTTCTCGTATAAATAATTTTCCAATTAAAATTTTATAAATAATTTTTCAATTAAAATTTTAATGAATTAAGAAAAATATGTCTTTTAAATATTAAACCACATGCAGGATGAAATGTACGTAGTAGATAGTTGCATAATTAAAGGAAAAAACGAAGTTAATTAGAGCAAGGAATGGAAACACGTTGAAGAATGATTTGGATAAGGGATCATGTCAATGAATTTCAACACAACTTTGAGAAAGCAACCATATATTGACTTCCACGTCTACGTGAAGTCGAAAGTTACACTTTTCATGCATTGGGTCCAACAACTTTGTTTATGTCAGTGCCAAAATTATTAAAAGAAAAAGAGACTTTTGATTTATGTGGAGTTTGGGTGGGGGTTATAAGCCGAAATATGAACAAGTGCAAACGCAATGATCAATTTCATAGCAGCAATTCCATTTAAAAGGGAAAAGGATGACAATCAGACCTCATCTAGAGCATATTATAGTAATCTTAGCCGTTAAGCTAAGCAGTAACAAATTGAGGTACTAAAGTTTTCAAATATAAAATGTTAACTTGAATTTTAAGGTAAAATGCTGCGCACACTTTTAAGTTTTAATTAAGATTTGAAACGAATTTATTTGTTTTCAAAATAGATGCTTCGTCTCAAGAGAATAAACATTTTCAATAGAAATTACGAAAAGATTAAAATATTTTTTTATTAATTTAAAATATTATTATTTTTTAAAAAAAATAGATTATTTTTTTAAGTTAATAAAATAATAATAAAAATTATATAATAATAATTTTTAAAATTAATAAAAAGGTAAAATAATTATTTTAATGTTATCATATCATCAAATTAACGAAAACACTAACAATTGACTAACGGTAGAAGATTTTTTTGATACAGAATGTCTTTTTCAAAACCTAATAAACTTACTTAAATTTTTGATTAAAATTTAAAAAAGTGAGAATATTTTACTTTAATTTTTAATTTTTAGGTCCATCATTCATTTGCTTAAAAAAAAAGTCCATCATTGATGGGTGTAATGAGAGGAACTTTTTCTTTGTTTTTCTTCACCAAATCCATAATGTTGGGATAGGAAAAAGGAACTTTAAAATTATTCAACAAAGCACAATACTTTTTTAAGATTATATTAATGAAATGTAAAATTTTAAACAGCCAATTACCTGACTTAGAGATTATCAAAAAAAAAATTACCTGACTTGAAAAAGTTTTTTCACAAGACTTAATTGGACCCAAAAAGAAAAAATAATGGCTGAAAGGGAAAACTGCTTTTGGTCCCGTTAATTGATAGCTTATCTGCAAAGCTATTTGCTTCTCTAGAAACAATTTTTTGTATTTCTTATTTTTGTAAATAAAGACCCTGTAAATACTGTATGGATATTGTAAAATTGCTTTTTATTTTTCTAATCAATTATCTATTAAAAAGTGTTTTAATTACCTAACTAGGTAAGATTTAATTACTTAATAGATGGTTGAGTTCACATCATTTTTCTTCATAGTTTTTTGACAATTTTAGAAAATGAATATTGGGGATTGCGTAGGAGAAAATGCTTGTGCATTAGTATAAGGCCGCAAATGTGGATATTGGGTGGACGAACAAGACTTTCCTAGTCCTGCTGATGGCTTGAGAATCGGTGCCCAGGAATATAACAGTTTTAGCTCATCTTCAGGTCCCTTATTTTTTAGTATGTGTTTTTTTTTTTTTTTGAAAGGTGAATTTTATAAGCATTAAGTGAATTTTTATTTTTTAGTATATTAAGGGAAGATTATACCGTAGCCAGGTACTGTGGAGAAGGTGGTACTCTGCTGGGGCTCTGTTTTGGTAATCTTTTTTTTTTTAATTGGGTTGAGCTGCAAATGTATTTGGCTAATTGGGCAATCTTCAATCATGTATATTATCTAATCGAATTTTACTGATCAATAAAATTCATTTGGTTTTTTTAAAAAAAAAACTATTTTAGACTTACGGTTTTTAGAGATAATTAGCGATTGATTTATCTTAAGATAATAAGCAATTGAATTCTACGTGTTGTTGATGTTTTAAATATTTAGCCGTAATTAGATATATAAAAACAAATTTACCTTCTTGTTTTTTCTCTCAAACAGTATTCTGGCTTTAGGTCTGCTAGGGAGGAGCTGCCTTTGTTTTCTGTGGCTTGCTTCTCGTTAGCTTTTGTGTTAATGGTTTCAGCTTGATTTTTCCCTTTGTCTAGGGGCTGTTTTTGCGGGTGGGTCATGGGTGCTACTAAAATCTATTTGAGCAGTTACCATATATTGTGCAATTGTATAGTTCTGACTCTTTAAGCCGTGTTTATGGCAAAAGGATTCTTTTACCACTGAAGTTTAAGACTCTTTATGACATTTCAGACTTTCTTAAAATAAAATACCAATTTAAAAAAATTGAAGAATTGAATTACAATGAATATCTTTAAGTTTCATTGAATATGATGGTTTAAGTTAGCCATAGCATTAAATGTTACAATTGTCTTAACACGTGTTGTTGATGTTTTAAATATTTGGCCGCAATTAGATGTATAAAACGAAACTTGCTTCTTTTTTTTTTTCTCTCAAACGGTGAAATATGTGCAACTTTGCAAGTGCAGGAATCAATTTCAAGCAAATGCATGCAATTTGGAAAATATGGGTTTGTCTGATCACCTCTTTTCTCCCATTGAGACCAGAGGAAACATGGTGATACCGCTACATCACGTTACAATTTCAAGGATCAATCACCCAATTTGTTGCCCCCACTCTCTTTCTCTCTTCACAGTAAAAAGATGAATATTATTACATCATGCACAATGATAAGTCACAGGATTCATGAATCAAATTAAAAAAATATAGTGAATTTATTGAGGATTTGTGAAATATCAGTATTGTTGTTAAATGCCAATGACTTATGGCTGAATTTTACTATTTGGGTTGCGATCCTAAAGTATTCATGTTAATATATTTTTTTAATATGTGTCTTTTGTGCGTATATGCAGGTGCAGGGTTGGGACTTTGATGTACATGGTATTGGAGGATCTTTTATTTATGATTTATTTTTTTATATAATATTTCCTTATTAAGCTTTTTCTTTACGTTGCACTCTAAGAAGGTATAAGATTAAAAAAAAAATTATATTATTTACTTTACTTGCACTCCAAGTAAATCATATATATATATATATATATATATATATATATATGTCTTCATTTTGCTAATGAAGAGCAAGGGTTTTTCTGATTCCATTTCTTTGAGTCATTTTATTTTTCATGGTATCAGAGTAAGTTACAAAACTTTGACTTTTTTTTTTTTGAAAATAGTAGGAGATGATGCGAATAATGACAAAAGTAAAACTACTGAAGAATTGATGGTGACTGTGAGTGCTAATCAAAGCAAGGTCATTGATGCCATTTCTTCGTACTACTTGCATTCATTTGATCATCCAGGCTTGATTTTTGTGACGCACCATCTCAATGAAAGTGGAGATAATTATTTCATGTGGAAGGGTAATTTTATGAATGTGCTCTATTCCAAAAACAAAGTAGGTTTTGTGGATAGAACGATAAAAAAACTAGATGTTGATTCTCTGGATTTACAGTCATGGATACAATGCAATGCAACGGTTCTTTCATGGCTTACAAATGCACTTGCTAAAGAATCTATAGGTAGATTTGGAAGAAAGATTTACTCAAGGAATTGCACCGAGAGTTTATGAGTTGAAATACACCATAGCTCTTTCACAACAAGAGAAATCCTCGATCTCGTGCTATTACGATAAATTAAAAACCATTTGGGCTGAGTTACAACGTCTTAATCCGGTCTTGTCATGCAAATGTGGATGTACCTGTGGTGCAGCGAAAAGTATGCAATCTATGCATGAGGAAGAAAAGGTTTTTTTATTTTTTGATGGTACTTGATGAAATATGTTCAACTGTGCAGTCACAATATTGAGTGTTGACCCAGTGCCAAATCTTGGAAGAACTTATGTCATTGTAACATAAGAAAAGAAGCAACATTTGGTCGCTACAACTCGTTCACCTATTATTGAAGCTATTGCCCTGTTGACTAAAGAAAATAATTTGGGACAAAAGAAAAATGATGATGGAAGTCGTAGCCGATTTCGATCCTATATCCATTGTGGGAAGACAAACCATAACAAAGAATATTGTTTCAACGTGATTGATTATTCAGATTGGCACAAATCTGGAAAGAGGAGCAGCAAACAAACTAATAGTGATCAATCGTGTTCTCGAGGAAATCAATGGGATGGCAACGTAGTGACAAGCATGTCTTCAAGAGCTGTTTGTGCCGCCAATGTGGATAGAGTTGGATCACTTATCCCAGGTTTGACTTTTGCGCAACATCAACAGCTACTAGATTTATTAAGTAGTCATAGAGCATCAACAAGTAACCCATTTGTAAACATGACTGTTGTTCAATTTACTACCCACACAAGTATACGTATTGCAAGGATAATATAATGATGAATAGACTGTTGATTCTACAAGGAATTGAATGAGTTCTTACTATTAATTACTAAAATTACACACCCTAATTTTATCCAAACACTAAAAATTAAATTAAAAGCAAAACTTCAAAACTAAAACTACTCTAAATTAACTCAACAAAATTACTTTTCTAAACTTGATTGACTTTTAGACCTAATATTATGATGTCCCTCAATAGTTCATTGTATTACTGTCTCTCTCTCTCTCTCTCTTAACTTAGCTTAATGGATTAAGTTGTTCACCTAGAGTTTTAATTTATTTCAAAGTGTTAGTCAACTTTCTCATAAAATATCTCTCTTAATTAATTTACCATATGTGTATGCAAATTAAATGAAAGATAGATTCATTACGTCCAAGCTCTAATCCTGGCTACGTATGACTTATAAGTGTATGTCTACCCTATATGCAAATCAAACTACCTAATCAACAAAGTGTATTTGATCATACGCTATTATATTCAAGATTTACCTAAATCTCCTTCGTCAAGGTTTAACCTAAGTTTCTAATTTAATCTAATTGGTGACCAATCAATTAGAAGCATTAAGAACATAATAGAATAAACAACTTAAATCATCAAACATAAGCAAAACAGAGATAAATAAATTGGACTACTTATTGAGTTCAATCATAATCTTAGATAAATAATTTAGTTCCCTATCAAGTCACTGATCATCATCAAATTAAGTTTAAACAATAAAATCAAACTAAGGAAATAAAAGAATAACAAAAAGATAATAGAATCCAAGAATTGTAATCTTGATCTTCCAAATCTTCTTGAATTCCTCCAAATTCTTTTAAACTTCAATGACTTTGTGGCTTGATTATTAGCTCTTAATCTCGCGTTTCGTTCTTCTCTAAAAGTTCTCCGAAATGTGGCTTTTATAAGGTTTTGAATTTAGGCCAAGTTAGGTGAAGAAAGAAGTCAATTTCAATAAGGATTTTCTCATCAAACTATGTGAGCCATGGCCTACCTCCACCAAGGCCGCTGCCTCAACTAATTAATTAGCAAAAATCGTAATTGCTCTAGGATTACTGCAGTGCTTCAATTTCAACAAAATTTTTGACTATCTTCCAAGCCGAATTGGGCAAAGTTGTAAACATAAAAATTGTAGCTTTTTCTCTTAGTTTTTCAATAGTTCAAGAATCATTTCATTTAGAGCTCTGTAGAGAGTTATAGTCAAAATACCAAAACATGTGTAGTGGAAGCTTACATCTTAAAATTGTTCTCTTTATTTTATTAAAATTCTTTCTTCATTAAACACTGACAAAAATACAAATAAATCAATGACAACCTATCTTAATCACATTAACACCAAATTAAGTATAAAATAAAATAAGATTAGATTGACTCACCTAAATTAATTAACTTAAATAATTTAAATAAAACTTACTAATTTCTATGTATTATTACAAGAACTAAACTAAATTATTATTAAAATGAAGCCCAAATAACTCTATATAATAGAGTTATTAATGGTAGCCTTTAATTTTTCTGGTAAAAGAAACGATGAATGGGTTGTAGATACAGGAGTCACAAATCATATAACCTACAATACAGATTCTTTATCAAATGTGGTATCTCGACTCGATATACCACTGTATACAACTATTTCAAAAAAATCAAAAAAATAAATAATAATGAAATATAATAAAAAAATAAAAAAAATAAGAAATAATTTTTTTTTAAAAAAAGAAGAACAAGAAAGGTTTGAGTGTGCTCAGTCCTTTCTCCAATCAATCATTACAAGGCATTAATGCCCCTGAAAGGTAGCCAGATTTGGAGAGGAATGGTCACCTCCGGCTACCAACTCCCCTTTGTGCTAGAGACATGTGAAATCATACTCAAAAGAGCATGATTTCACCTCTAGATTGTCCAATTTTTTGGACAATCTAGTTCTTAAAAGGGGGGGAAGAGGAGCAAAACAAGAGGATAGAAAAAAAAAACAAAGAGAAAATGTTTCAAAAAAATCTCATCTTCTTCAAACAATCGAGACCTGCAAATCCAAAATACCCTAGTGTTCTACCAGTAGATTTCCTTGGCCACAATAACAAAAGATCAAAAATCAAAACAAACACAACACAAAAACAAAAAAAAAAGAGATTAGATCTGGTGAGGGGCGAATTTGGGTGTGAAGGAGAAAGTTGATTTTGGAGGGTGAGAGAAAGAGAGTAAGTGAGGGGCATCGGTTGGGAGAGAGAGGGTCGAATCGGCGCTGATTAAAGAAGGAGGAAGAAGAGAGAGAAGGGGGTCGACAGCTAAGAAAGAAGAAAGAGAAAGATAAGAAAACAAAAAGAGGAAGAAAGGTTCAAACGGCATTGGGTCCTTTAAAAAAGGGAAAGACTTTTCCTTTTTGGCCTCTAACAGCCCAATTGATTAAAGGACTCGGTGGGCTATACACAAATTATTTGGGTCATTATTAAAACCCAAATAAGGTAAAAATCTAACCCCTTTCTTTATGAATGCATTATGAATTATGTTGCTTGGGTTTGGTCCAATTCATTAGGTTAAATATGTAATTAGATGGCATAAATTAAGCTAAATTACTTAATATAGTGTCCTAAGGTTTATTTTAGATAATATTTTAAAGTATAGTATAAATAGTAAAAAAAAAAAAAGATGTTTAAATAGAAGAAAATATTTATAGCATAAATATATTTAGATACTCAAAAAATTTTATATATATACGTGATGAAAATATAATTATTATAAAAAAATTAAAAAAATAAATTTACATAATGTTCGAGACGGATTCTCACCGAAGTGTCAGGATGAATTCGAATTCTATATTCTAGTACCTATTAACTCAAATAATCATTGTTAAAAAAAATAAAAAATAATAATATATATTTTAAAAATAAATAAAGTTCGAGATGGATTCTGACCGAAGTGTCGGGATGAATATGAATTCTATACTGTAATACCCATTAACTCAAATAATCATTATAAAAAAATAACATACATCAAAAAATATATACATAATAATAAATATATGAACAATGTAATAAATCATTTTAAATTATTAAACATGTTTATCGCGTGAATAACGAACTAACTAAATCAATAAACGCGTTCATGTAAATATCATCATTTTTATCTTGTCATAGCATGCCACGTTTATCTTATTAATGGGGCGAAAATTTCGATGATGGGATTTCCTCGAAGAGCTTGTAGAGATGAATTCTTCGAAGGATATTCCTAGGTAAGGAAAACTTCAAGACTTCACCAAAGCGTTGGGATAGTCTTCGAATGATTTTTCAATAAAAGATTATCGATCCCATCATTTAAAATTGAATAAATCATAACATCATTTTGCAATTGCATCATGTGCACCATGAAACCAAATAAAAGATTCAATCAAATAACATAATAAAGAATTAATTAATAAGAAGGATTAAGGGAACATAGGAATAGAGTCAAGGTAGGCTACAATAGGATAACTTAAGATTAAATGGTACCATTCGAGGAACGGACGTCACAGAGGTGCTAACCCTTCTCCGTGCTTAACCGCAATCCCGAACCTACTTTGAAAAGTGTGGACCAGTTCTCGTTCTGTCAACAGACCTAAAATTAATTTAGGACTTTTCGATTAGAATCGAGTTAATAGGTAACCAATCACACCTAAATAAAAAAGATTGGTGGCGACTCCTAGTTTCATCCGCGTCTAGTGGACGGGTTCCCGGACTCGTACATTACGACAACCACCAGTACAAATTCCTAATAGTAAAATAATAAAGGTTCATGTTTTGGGCCAAGTTGCTTTTGGAAAAAGATTATTGTCTGATAGTACATTAACATATGATTTACATTGTACGGTAAATTTTTGTCTAAATTTTTTGGTGATTCAAGACTTACATTCGAGAAAGCCAATTGGAGTGGGTAGAGAGCGGAATGGTTTTTATTACTTGGAACCAATGAGAGAGGAAAGGTCATTGATAGCCAACGATTCAGTTAATGCAAGTTTATGGCATCGACGCTTGGGGCATCTACCAGTAAATTGCATTCCTTGGGTGTCTAATTTATCCATTTCTTTTTATTGCAAGAAGACTTTATTTTGTGGTGCTTGTTGTAAAGCAAAAACAAGCATGATTATCATTTCCCATCAGTACAAATAAGACTATGCATGCCTTTAACTTAATACACTATGATATTTGCGGTCTGTACAAAACAAAATCATTTTTTGGATCTCACTATTTTCTAACAATAATGGATGATTTTAGTCGAGCAGCATGGGTCTTATTCATGAAGTACAAGAAATCAAAACGTATCTACTGTAATTTTTTAATTGGGTTCACACACAGTTTAACTTGCGAGTTAAAATTTTACAGACAAACAATGGCTTAGAATTTACTCATGATGATTAAATGACTTATTCTTTTGATCATGGCATGGAATATCAATCTAGCTGTATAGACACACTGCAACAAAATGGAGTTGTTGACCGAAAGCATAGGAATCTTTTAGAAGTTGCATGAGCGTTACGATTTCAAGCACATCTTTCTATTTCGTTTTGTGGTGAATGTGTTCTTACTGTCGCATACTTGATCAACTGCATGCCACTCGCTATTTTAGTAAATAAAACGCCTTATGAGGTTTTACCTGGAAACAGTCCCACATATGATCATTTAAGAAGCTTTTGATGTCTTTGTTATGGGCATATAAATAGCAAGCCACATGACAAGTTTGCTCCATGTGCTAAACCAAGTGTTTTTGTTAGATATCCTAGTGGTCAAAAAGGATACAAAATTTATGATCTTGAAAATAAATCAATTTATGTTTCGCGAGATCATTTTTTAGAAGACATTTTTCCATTTGCAAATTCCTTAACAACAAAATCTATACAATCAATTGATTTTGGTCGAACTACTAAATTGGATAGTCCATTCAACCATGTAGTGCCCAATGTCACTGAACTTGGGCTTAGTGAGTCATTTACTAGTGTTAACCCAATTACAAGCACAATTGGGCTTGTGTCTTAAAACAATAGACTTGCAATAGACAAACCCACATTACCAGCTGTTGCACTTAAGTCTACTATGACTGGGTCCACCTTATTCCTCAACCAACATGAGTTTTTTCACCTACCAATCCTGGTTTAAGTCAATTAAGTCTGATTTGTCAGTCACAACAGCTTCCTCATCTGACCCAATTGGTTCTAGCTTTGTCAATAAGTTCAACAATATTGTTTCAGAAGCTTCTCTTATTTCAAGCGAACAACAACGATAAGTTTCATGTTCCTTATTTGGTTATGATTATCTATTACCCCCTTTTCTCACTCCCTCAAGCATCACGTCTCTCCTATCTCCTCATTCGGTTAACTCAATCGATCATTCTTTCTCACAATTTATTTCTTACTTTAAATTTTCCCCCAATCACACTACCTTTTAGCAGCCATCTCATCTACTGATGTACCGAAATCATTTTTTTGGAGGGAAGCCATGGCGAAGGAAATTTTCACTTTGAAGGCAAATCATACTTGGACTTTGCAACTTTTACCCCTTGGTAAACAAGCTATTGATTCAAAATGGGTTTATAAAGTTAAATATCAACCAGATGGAAGTATTGAGAGCTATAAGGCGTGACTTGTTGTTAAAGATTACACTTAAATTGAGGGTGTTGACTTTCATGAGACATTTGCTTTCGTTGCCAAATTAGTCACCGAACGTTGTCTGTTGGCAGTTGCCTTGATTAAGCACTGGGAATTTCATCAACTGGATGTGAATAATGCCTTTTTACATGGTGACTTGGAATAAGAAGTCTACATGAAGAGCCCACAAAGGTTTGCTAATTAAGGGGAGTAGCGGGTTTGTTGATTACAAAATCTATATATGGACTCCATCAAGCATCTTGAAATTGGTATCACAAGTTTACCACTTCTCTTCTTGCCATTGGTTTTTGCTAATCAAAGACAGATCATTCTTTGTTCAATTTCTCTCGTATGGGAGGATCTTTTATTGCAGTTCTCATATGTGTTGATGATGTTATCATCACAAGAACAGATTCTGGTCATATTTCTAAATTAAAACTTTATTTAGACCCAAAATTTTACATTAAAGATCTTGGCAAACTCAAGTGTTTTTTGAGAATTGAAGTGGCATGCTCTCTAGCAAGTATTGCACTAAGCCAACCTAAGTATGTACTTAATATCTTAAACGAGAGTGGTTTCACAAGCTACAAGCCGACCAACTTTCTTGTGGAGCTATAACACAAGCTTTCACTTGACTCTGGTGAAATTTACGCTAATCTAGAGCACTATCATCACCTGGTAGGTCGTTTACTTTATCTCACCATCGTCTGTCCAAATATTAGCTATGTAGTGCATATTCTTAGCCAGTTTATGCATGTCCCACAACAACCACATCTTGATGCTGCTCATAGGGTGTTGCATTATTTTAAAGGAACCCCAAGATAAGGTATTTTGCTTCTTTCCAAAGGTTCACTATGTTTGCTAGCATATTGTGATGCAGATTGGGTAAGATGTCTAACAACACACAGATCCACTACTAGCTATATTATCTTCCTTGGGTCTTCTCCTATCTCATGACAATCCAAGAAACAAATGGTGATTTCTCATTCTTCCACTAAGGCTGAATACCGAGCCATGGCCACCATCACTAGTGAGATCATTTGGCTGATATGACTCTTATGAGATCTTGGAGTGACACCCACTGCACTGATTTCCTTGTTCTGTGACAATTAAGCTGTTATTCACATCGCAACCAATCCATTCTTCCACGAATGAACGAAGCACATAGAAATAGATTGCTATTTTATCCGACAGCACATTCAGTCTTAAGCTATTATTACTCATATTATTTCATCACAAAATCAATTGGTTAATATATTCACTAAAACACTTGGGTACGATTGATTTCATAAACTATTGGTCAAGTTGGGCATTTGTACTCTTCATGCTCCAACTTGAGAGGGAGTATTGGGGGATCTTTTATTTATGGGATTTATTCATTTTTATAATCTTTTCTTGTTAAGCCTTTTCTTTACTTGCACTCCAAAGAAATTTAGGATTAGAAACTTTATTTTATCTTATTTACTTTACTTGCACTCCAATCAACTCATGTATATATATATATATATACATGTCTTTATCTTATTAACGAAAAGTAAGGTTTTTTTGACTCCATTCTTTTGAATCATTTTATTTGTCACAAAGGGTTAGGGAATTTCTAGTTTGGTATAGCAATTCTCGGAGTAAGCTATATAAGAAGATTTTGAACTGTTTTACTCTATATAAGAAGATTTTGAACTGTTTTACTCTACTATTGTAAACTAGGGCAAAATCCTTTTGTAAGCTTCACATAGATGGTCAATTGATTCCTCTGTTCCTAGATACATATGAATTTTAAAAAAAAAAAAAAGAGAAAGATTTTAAAGCATCAAGAAATATTTTATTGCAGGACATACCCTCCATGGCTTCTCCTGCCTATAGAGAGAACAAAATCTAAAAAATCGTTGGGTTGCCAATAGGATCAAGCACAATCCCCAAGGAAACTAATGACCTGCTCCCAAGCATAACGAAAGGAGCCGAAAGACAAACCATGATCATCCTACTACAACAAAATTTCTCTTTATTGTACAGAACAACAAATATATCACACATTAAAACAGACTCCCATGACCAGAGAGTCACCTACCTATACAACTGAAAAAGTAGCCTACAACTTCAAACCCTTTACCTTCAATGGAAACCTTGTGCATCTGGCAACGGATGAAAAACAAGCCATTCCAATAAGGCCTATTCATGACGCGAACATGCACCCTGCTTCCAATCACAAACCAGAAAACACAGCACAATTTCAAATCTTGGTAAAATAAACATAAAACCCTTGGCACCACTCAAAAGGCAAAGAAGGAATTCATATTAATATTAAGGTTAAATTAATACATTAGGAAGAAAAAATGAGGTAAAAATAGGTTAATTTAGAAGAAGGATGACCTTTACTAAACACGAAGAAGATATATTACAAAGAGTACACACCAAAGAAAGATTGTTTAAGAAATGTTGAAAGCTAGATTATGCATTTGATGGTAAATTAGTTGAACAAGAAGCCACAACCCAAGGTTCAATCGTGTCATCTATGTCAGAATCTTCAGCATCACTTTGTTGAATGACATTAGCATCTTCTGACACTTTAATCCGCTCCAACTCCGTTGCAACTTGTTTCATTGTGGGCCTTTTCTGTCCATTAAGGTTCAAGCATCTTTTTGCTAGCTTAGCAACTGCTATGATCTCTTCTTGTGGACCATCATTCATTACTTGTGGATCGAGAATATCAAATACGGAATTCTCCTTTATGGAAAGCAGAAAAAAAGGTACCAAGCTTCTTACTTCCTCTGATTGTGTTGAGGAGACAGGTTTTTGTCCCGTTAAAAGTTCAACAAGAACAACTCCAAAACTATAAACATCGCTTTTCTCTGTAAATTGACTTGATCGAAAGTACTCCGGATCCAAATATCCGAAAGTTCCTTGTACTCGAGTGGTCAAATGAGTCTGGTCAAGTGCAATTGATTTTGAAATTCCAAAATCTGACACTTTCGCTCTATATTTATCATCCAAAAGTATATTGCTAGATTTTATGTCTCGATGATAAATAGGGACAGAAGCAGCTGAATGCAAATAAGATAAAGCATTCGCAATTTCTGTTGCAATTCGTAGACGCATTTCCCATGTCAGTGGAAATTCTTCATTTTTGTCATGTATGAGTTGAGAGAGCGTTCCATTTGAGACAAACTCATACACTAACAAAGGGACTTCTATTTCTAGGCAACATCCTAAAAGTTTAACCACATTTCTATGGTTAATTCGTGATAAAATTATCACCTCATTGATGAATTGTTGAAGCTTCATTTCATCTAATTTCTCCTTTTCCACCATTTTAGACTTCTTAATAGCTACAATGCTTCCATCCGTTAGCATTCCTTTGTAAACAATTCCTTGACCTCCATGACCAAGGATTCGATTCTCGTTATAGTAATCTGTGGCCTTTTCTAACTCCTTTGAAGTAAACAACCTTATGTTTTCAACATTACCATCATTGCTGGTTAATTGCTGTTGTAGCAGTAAACCTCCATTCCTTTTAAAGTATTTCTGCTTAAGCTTGATATTTTTTCTTCTTTTCAGTACTTTGTACATACGCCATGTACTAAGGAGTAGAAACAGTGTCCCAATACTTGTGCTACAACCTGTACAACTCAAATATATATAAGATGAAAGTACAAAAATTAATTTCAAACAAGAATTAAAAATCATAAATATATTTCAACATGGTTCATATATATTTTCAATCTATTAGAAAGTGAATTTAACACGCACCTATAATAATTGCCCACTCCCGAGATTTTTTGGCCAGATATGTTGGTGAATTATGTTCTATTGGCTTGCACATATCTTCAGTACTATTGTATACGTATGTATCAGGGCATGGCGACGAACAATAGTTGCCAGGAGCATTCAAACAAAGTATGTGACAGTTCCTATATTTTAAATATCGACATTTGCCTGCTTCTGTCATTTATGAATTGAATAAAATAAAGTTATATTCACATAAAAATATGTTAATTAATAAATACCAATTATATTCATATCTAGTGTTTTTTTTTTAAGTTTAGTGAAAATTTTCATATATTTCCAAGCAAGGAATATTCTTATACTCCCTCTATCTATGTTGATTTTGTTTTAATTAAATTTTTTTTCAACTTTAACTCTATTATTAAAAGTATCTTTTATTAGTTAAATTTTACAAAATATATATTTACAAAATACTTCATTCAAAGTTTTTAGAAAACATCTTGTCATTGATAAGTATTTAAAATAAAAAGAGATGAAATTTTAAGATCTTTCACTAATGAAATTCACAAGTGGCTTATCAAAAAATTATTTATATAGGAAGGCATGTATATGTGCTTACCACCGCAGCCATCCATAGAGTAATTGTCTTCTATGTTGAAGTCGGTGTTGCTGCAAACACATAGATGCTCGGAACTCAAGGCTGTCCAACAATATTGACCATCAGGACTACAAGAGATACTTGAACCTTCTCTCAACTCACATAGCCCTAATTTTGGTGTGGCCCATTGGAGTGTTGTAGGAACTTGCGTCATACTGCTTATCTCATGGGGGTCTCGAAAGGAGGTGCCATATGAATCCAACAAACTTAAGTCAATCATGAAAGCAGATCCGCATGATCTGTTGCTGCCATTACTAGGATAAATCTCTTTCATTTTTGGAACAAAAGAACGGAGGCGCGGAGGAATTAGCATAAGGCAGCCACCGTTGGAAGTCATAGTATTACTACAACGGGGTAGCAGGCAGCCACCAACAGTATAAACATCAGTTCCACTATTGAGAAACATAGCAGCCAAACTACCGCAACCTGTAGCCCCGAATCTATTCTTGATATTTGAGAAGAAAAAGGGGCTGCCCGTTAGGTTGACACTAACCCCACTGTTTTCCTTGTTGCGGCAGTTGAAATATGTTACTGAATTGTTGACCAGAACGCTGCCTTCGAAAAATGAAACAGAGAGTAGTGGCAGATTGATTCTACTTATGAAAGGCTTTGGTCCACCTGTGGTTTCATTGCATGTTACTCTGAACCAATCATTCATATAACAGCTGGCTTCCATACCAAATGGGTATGTAATTTCAACATTTCCACATTTTTTTGTACAGTTAGGCTTATGAGGTACTGCGCTTGGTTCTTGGCATAATGTGGCTGCTTAGTAAGAAGAATTAAATTGCAAAGTAAGCATCAAGGAAAACAAATTCACAAACATTTCTGTTCTGAGTAAATTAAAAAAATGAAAATCGAAGCAGAAATAAAGAGACATTACTGCTAGCGAATAGTGAAAGTGAATAGTTAGTGACCTTCCAAATCGCATTTGACGGGGTTCCACTCCAACGTTGCAGGAACATGTGTCGTATCAATGTTTATTTCATGGGGAAGCGCCAAATCTAGATCCAGCATGCCCCAGTCAAACATGAAAACAGAACTGCATCTGTTGCTGTCCTTATTAGCAGGATAAAACCTTGTCATGTTTGCAGTATAGGAAGTTAGATTTTCAGAAAATAGGGCGTAGCAGCCAACTTTAGAAGCCACGTCGCCACATCTTGGTTGTATGCAGCCACCAATAGGATCGGTTTGATTAGAAAACGTAGCCAAATTGCCGCAACCCAGAGACCCTAACATGTTGAATCTACGTGGGAAGAAAAATGGAGTCCCTGTTAGGTTGACACTAGTGGCGGCACCCTTATTATCTTTATTACCGCAGTTGACATAAGTTACTGGACCGTTGACGATCGCGTTGCGTGTCGAGTACGAACCCAGCAGCTCCAGATTGATGCGATTGATGAAAGGCTTTTGCCCGTTGACAGTTTCATTGCAAGTTACTCTAAACCACGTATTTGTGTAGCAGCCGGGTTTAATCCCGAATGGGTATGGAATAATAATCTTCCCACATGTTTCCACACAACCACGGCCGTCTTGCGATGCTCCTGCTTGTATTAGCCAAAATAGCAAGACGGAGTAAAGCACCGAGTGAATACCCATTCTTGCTTTCTCCCTCCTTGGATTTGTTTCTTTCTCTGAGGGAAATGAAGATTAATTATTTGGGTGAATTAGTTGAATGGCCTGGCGTACTTACATACGTTCAAGTTTCAACGAAATTTCTCAGCTCCTGCACTTCCGTTTCCCACTTCGGAGCCACTAACATTGTTTATTGAAAGAAACAGATCTAGTTAGCTGGAAATGCGAGACGCATATTCCAAATTTTTAATAGAGGAAAATCGATAGATAATTGCATGCTCGTTGATAGAATATTCAGCCCACCAAACTTGAATAATTACAAGGAATGTTGATTGCCCCTTTACAACGTGCTCGATCAAAAAGGAAGGAATATATGGAGGTAAAGAGAGCCCAAGGTGATAAAAGCAAATGATTCGACGCAAGGCTGAAACAGGCAAAGATACTGCTATTATTGCAATGACGAGCATTTCCACAGCTAGCTTAATCGAGTTAAATTACAACAAGAGAGTAGAAACCAGAACAGTACAAGAGACCGGGAATTCAAGAATGCAAAGAAAATTTAGTATTATATACATAATGGGAAGAAACTTGTGGATAAAAATTAGAACAATAGAATATGGATGAAATTTCTCACGTGGAGCTTGTAAAGATACACATGTTTACATGTTTGATAAAATGGGTAGATTTCAAGCAAATGGAAAAAAATCATTAAATTGAAATTATCACATATTAGTTAATAATTTACTCTCACAATTACCTTGATCATAATAAAAGTTTTAAGCTTGTGTTCTTATTTTTCACTCAATTTCTTTTTTTTTTTAAGAAAGAACAACAATAACAACAAACTCATCTCATTTGTCTTTTCATTATAATAATTATATTATAAGTTGTTTTTCCAATTAAAACTTTATGGAATTAAAATTTGACCACATGCGGCATGGAATCTAGTAGAAGTAGCATAATTAAAGGAAAGAAACAAACAATGAATGGAAACACGTTGAAGAATGTTGTGGCTAAGGAATGCATGTCAGTGTATTTCAACACAGCAACTTTGAGAAAGCAAGTGCATATTGACTTCCAGAACCACATGAAGTCAAAAGTCACTTAATTTCTTTGTAAAAGGAAAAAATCACATTTTTCATGCATTGCACCCGAAAACCTTTGTTTATATCAGTGTAAAATATATATATATATATATATATATATATATATAAGTCTTTTGATTTATGTGGAGTATGGTTGGGAGGGAGAAGCCGAAATGTGACCAAGGACAAATGCTTTGACCAATTTCAGAGCAGCAATTACATATCCATGTATAGAAGAAAAGGATGGCAACCAAACCTCAAATAAAGTAAATTATGGTAATCTTAGCTGTTAAGGTACTAAAGTTTCCAAATATAAAATATAACTTAATTTAGGTCCATCATTGATGGATGTTGAGAGGAACCATATTTTCTTTGTGTTTCTTCAACATATCCATAGGGTGGGGATAGGAAAATGGAACATTAAAATAATTAAACAAATCCCTCCTCACATCCTTACCACCTTTATTGGTTGCTTTTCAAAAAAAAAAAAAATTAAACAAAAAATAAAGCAAAGTACGTTTAAGATTATTTTAGTGAAATGTGGAAGTTTAAACAACCAAATGCCTGACCTGGAAAAGTTTTTTCACGAGAGTTTAATTGGACCAAAAAATTTTATATAAAAAAAAAAAAGTTAAAGTGAAAAGGGCAAACTGCTTTTGGCCCCGTTTATTGCCAGTTTATATATCTCCAAAGTCATCTGCTTTATCCTATGGTTCACAAAGTTATCAAGCGATTGATTTTTCTTAAGATAAATTTGAGGGATTAGATTAAGTTTCATTAAAACATTAAATGTTACAATTGTCTCAACACATGTTGTTGATGGATTTTAATCTTTAACCGTATTCAGATATATACAAACAATCTTGCATTTTTTTTTCTCTCAATTGCCAACATGGTAGATAGGCCAAGAAATTTGTTTCATAAACTCATGCTGCATTGGAAGAAACTTGAAAGGTTTTAAATGATTGAAAATTGAGCTAAAAATATACAGCACAAACACCAAATTAAAGAAGATCATCATAAAGTCCCAAAATCTGACACCTAATTTGCTTTGTATTCATCATCCATAAGTTCTGTGAAGATAGATTTTATGTAAATATGCCAAAGCATTTCTATTGCAAATTCACAGCTACATTTTCTATCTAATTGGGAATTCCTCACTCTCACCATGTACTTGTGGAGAAAGAGATCCGTTAACGACCAACTCATAGACTACTCAAGGAAGTTGCGTGTCTCCGAGCAGTGTCCTAATAACTATTGGGATTTTTGTGATTAATATGCGATAAAATTATTATTTGATATTATTTGAGTTTCTTGTCATCCCCCCATTAGATTTGTTAATTTTTGTTTTCCAATTTTCAAATTATATTATAAAAGTTTTCCTCTCGTCAGTTTAACTAATATAAAAAATCAAGTGATGCTTGCATGTAACTTTCATCTTATAAGTTTACAGAAGATTTAATAATTAAATTGATGAAATGAATTTTTTTATACAAATTAAAAATTTGATGGTGGGGAGCTTGTGGACGTGATGGGTGGTGCAAGACTTTGGTCTCTTGGTTGGGGCGCTATGACTACGTTCTCAACAACAGATATGGGATGGTTTGAATTTTTTTTTTTCTTGTTAAAATTCATTTCTTATTTTGGATACGAGTTTGTGATGGGGTTGCATCAATTAATGATACTGATTGGTGGATGGAGCCATGGAATGCATTCACTAAGCAAACCCCCTCCACACGAAGCTTGGTATCTCATGGCAAACCTGACCCGACAGTATGTGGTGAAATATTACGGAATTGTGATGGTTATATCGTTGAGGTTTTCTTTGGGCTTCCTGGTATACACGATTCCAACTCTGGTATACATGCCTTGCGCCTTTCTCCTCCTCCCCATATTGAGGCTTAAAACTAATTATTGAATCTGATTCTATGATTCCATTGTTTTGGGTACATAACACGCACCAGAGAGCACGCAAAAAATGACATATTTTCAATGAATTTGACACGGTCAGACAGATACTTGGTACAGTATCCCTTGTACATATCATAAGAAAAGCCGACTCTTTTACGGATTTCTTATTAAGTTTGGGGTTGATAAGAACTCCATGTTTTCAGCCTAGTGGTAATGCCTCCATCTCCAGCTAAGACTATCGGGATAGCTAGTCTTTGGTGTTTCAGATCCACTTCGTGTTGAGCTTTACTGATTATCATTTACGTAATGCCTTTGTATTGCCACAAGGTGTTGTTTTTATCTTTAATTGTAATGCTCTTGAACCTTTGGGTCTCCTATATGGGTGGATCCTCCCACTGATGTATTTTTTTTATATAAAAAAATAGAAAATAAAATGAAAGAAAAACTTTCATATAGACCAATCTTTTCTTATACATGATTTAGAAGGATATATGGTTAAATGTCTAAAATATAAACTATTAACATGATATACAGCTTAGAGAATGAGCGCCTATGAATTTTTGTGCAAAATAAGCATTGAAAAGGAAAACAAAAAAAAAGGTACAAAAAATCCCCATATAAAAGGATATATGATAGACTGCAGCCTGAAACTTAAATCACGGAACACGTTCCAGTACTCGTTGTAATGCCTTCTTAATACCTTCTTGATCAAGGGATGTCGTCAGTTGTATCTCCTGCACCTGAACGATAGAAAAATGATGTAAATGCCAGAAATTATGTCTGTGTGTGTGAGAGAGAGAGAGATCATATGATGCATTTACCTGCCTTCCAGCGCGGGCTAGGAGGGTGAACATATTGTCACTAGGTGGTGCCTGCAGCCAGATGACAGTTAGATATTAAGATTATGATCGCATACAGATGATGAGCACTGCATGGTAAGATCAAGAACAGAGCAACTCACATTTGAAAGCCAAAGCTGCAAATCTTGTGAGACTACCCGTTTCTCAAACCCTTGCCGACTAATTCGTACATCATCTATACTGGACCAGAATATAATTACAGAATAAGTATCTGCATAAACTATTAGGTGCGAAAAAAAGATGCTACAATTCTAGTAACATATCTACTTTCTTCAAGAAAACTGGCCTAGCAACAACAACCTCTGGTTTATAAACATCAAGATTCCAACTTGCAAGTAATGGTCCTGAACTCGTAAATCACATGCACACGATGACAGACATAGCATCAAACTAGGCCTTAAAATTTAAATGGATATGAAGGAAATAGGGACATATAGAATTGTAGATCTGACAATTTTGCGAACTTAGAACCATAGGAACACAAGTGTAGCAGGGAAATGTTTAATGGATATGAAGGAAGATGATAACATAGACATTTATAACATTAAACTAGACCTTGTAAGCATGGTGAAGTAAACCTGACATTTTGACTCACTAAACAAGCATAAATGAATAAAATTGTACCAAGACACCCAAATTTGAAAGAAACTTAATGGAACCTGAGAAAAACAACATGAAGATACTTAGAAATATAAAAGAATAAACAGATAACACAGTAAAAGTAACCACTGCAGTCAAGATGAAGGGTAAAAGTTCAATACAAATATAGGGCAATAATGAAAAAACATTGTGAAAGCTTACCCATTTTCCTGCAGAAGCTCTTTGAATATTGTGTCGAGCCCTGGAAGTGGTTCAATGGTACTGCCATTGCTTGTGGTCAAGGAATCAGAACCAGCTGAACCATCCTGAGAAGTGTAAGTCCATTGTTAACCACAATTATTATTTCATCTCAAGGAAATTGAAACTAAAATTCAGGTTGAGGATTATCTATCACAACTCCAATTCACAAACCTGGGGAATCACTTTGTCCAATGTTTCCAAAAGTGGGTCTTCCTCCAACTGTTTGATTGATAAAGTAATCCTTGACTTGGCCCTGCATAAAAGCTCAATATAAGTTCAGTGCAAGTGGCATTACAGACAAACAAGGATAATATGTAGGGAGCCGAGAGGACAAGAAAAAAGAATAAGAATCCGCCACAAATAATTTATTAGAACCCACAGGCTTACCTGCCTTATATAGGAACAAATATTACACTATTCTTGATAAATAAGCCATATCGATCTGGTTATGAAATTTTTGAAATGATTAAATAATTTGCATAATGGAAATAACATAGATTTGAAGCAAGGAAAACTCACCTATCAATATTAACAACCTTCACTCTAACATCATCTCCCTCAGTCAAGATGTCTCTGACATCCTGAACTAAATCCCAGGAAACCTCTGAGACATGTACTAGTCCAGTGAGATAATAAAGCCCTGCATCATAGTTATAAGAATGCCCATAATAAGCTTTGTGAAACCAAAAAACAAAACTCTGAGGAAAACTAGAGCTATACAAATCAAAGACTGTAAATACCATCAGGGAAGCGTAAGTGAACAAAGGCACCATAATCCTCAACAGAACCCACCCTTCCTGCAAAAATATCCCCTACATTAATTCTTGTAGAAAACTTCGACCAGACAGCTTCCTTTTCTGAGAATATCAATTTCCTGGTCTCCTCATCAGCTTGGATTACCTAAAATAATAAGATGAGATACTTAAATTACTGAAATCACATGTAGCACTCTTTTACGAGTAAACATATCTCCCCAAGAATTATTTGGCAAAATGGAAGAGAAGGGGAAAAAGGAACAAGTTAAACATTCTGTATATACTGATTACAAACTAATCCTTTATGAGATGAAAGAAGATGATTAACACCACAAGATAAAATACAAAAGAAACTCATTACCTTCACTGAAAGAAGTGCACCAACCAAACTTTTGGCAATCTGATGGATAGTTTTGCGTGGTTCTACATGATATGTTATCATAAAAATTGAAACAGATTAGGTTTTAGTGGATAATGTAAGTGGAAGTACAAAAATCAATCTGACCAAATAGAAAAGTAAGCAATATGAGGAATGGGGTTCTCCTTTCCCCAAGGAAGAATGTGCAAATAGAAGAGTCTGCCCAACAGCATTCTTAACAATAGATGGAAAACAGTGAAATGCAATTTGCAATAGTACAGAATCCTAGTACAGTAAGCTGGAAACTTTCCCTACAATTCTTAGAATGCTGAAGAGGGTGAAAACTAAGGCATATTTTAATTAGTAGACATATCAATTCCAGAACCTTCTAATGATCCATACTCCAGAATGAATAAGTCATCACATGCTACTTCAAATTTAGCAGACACATATTTACCAGAAGTATATCTCCTTAATTGCCTCAGTATTCTTTTAAATAAGCCTAGAAGAAACATGACATCAGCTATTCATCTAGACTCCATACTCTCTTTACCCATGGTTCCACTAGATATAGTAACAACCTAGAAGGCTAGAAATACTTATAGTTAGCTGATTGATCACATGCTAAACCTCCTTTTAGCATACTGTAGATAATTAGATACATTAAAGTTAAACTTATCTTTTCAGACGAACAAATATTTTGAATGAAAATATAAACAAATCATGAGATGTGCAGAAGAGATATTCTATTGCATGAAGTCAATGCACAAAGACCATGAAGACAGAAACAACAGAGGGGGAAAAAAAAAGAACAAAGTAATTGAATTCGGAAGAAAGTTAATCTTAACTCCATGTCAAGATATAAAGGGTATTTGGAAATGTTCATTTGCTGCCATCAAGATGTCTAGATGCAAATTGATACTTCAGGTTAATGAACAAATTTATTTAACATTCTAGTTCTTCTCGGCCTTGTCAAAGTAAAAGAATGCTTCCAGTTTCACAGGAAGGTCACTGAAATCACAGGTTAAATTAAAGCACACAAATCGGTTTCCTAAAATTTCTTCAACATAAGATATTACTTAAACGAAAGCATAAACATTTCTCAACTCCATAATCCACATTAATTTCCAAGCATACAATTTACTCCCTTCCCGTGTTATTTAATCTGTATGCAAAAGGTATGTGGTAGAAAAGAGAAATTACAATAATGGAAATTCTGAGACTACAGCTCAAAATTCGTAAAAACCAAGTAGGAGCAGCAAGCTGTAAATAGTACCTTTACAAGAATGTGATGGACTCAACTGTGGAAAAGGAAGAAAACCCACAAGAGAATAAAAGCGAACCAGCAAACCTCCACCATTAAATCCTTCAACTCTACCCTCATAGATGAACCCACTGTGAGAGTACGCCTTGGCTGCCTTCCAATCAGCGGACCTCTACTTCTTTGCAGGAACTAAGTATTAGAGTGTATACACAAGTATTAAAGCACAGAACTTGAATTACATATCCAACTAGTTAAATCAAAACAAGTGGAAAATTCCTTCACTAGTAAAAACCAGCCCATTACAAAAGCTATGTTGATTAGTCGGAATTATGCTGCCAAAACAGTTAAAAACATAATACATTCATGCCCAACATAACTTAAATAAATGTAGACTTCTTATAGCAGAACTCACGTTGAAGTATCACCAATAATAAACAATGAGGGAAGAAAGCACAAATACATAACAAAAAGAATCGTAGAGGAGTAGTAAAACCACACCCGTGCTTGTCTAATAGCATCAGAGGAAACAGAGTCGTCAAGAAGTGCGGTGGCAGCGGCTTCAGCTTGTTCAGAATTATCCGTTTTGGCATTGGTAGAAGCAGAGAAAGCAGAGACTTTGAGAGTGTAAAACGAAGGCGGCCTCTTGATAAGAGAAGGCTTGCAACATAAGTTGGACAGCTTTGATTGGTTTAGGAAACAAGAAAATGAGGAGACATCAGGGTTGAAGAGCCGAGAGAGGAAAGAGACTGAGCCTAGTGTTGCAGTGGATACCGGCATTGTGAAAACTGAAAATCCTGGAATGCGTAAAGGGAAGATTGGGAAGGGGATTGACGCAAGGTGTGTATATGTTCGAATTTGAAGGTTTCTCTGGTCAGTTTTAGCAAAGCCATGTGTCCTTTCTCTGCCCACATATCCATTCCTTCTCAAAAATCCATTCTGTTTTAGGCATGGGCCCCCTCTGATTATGCTGGTTAAAAACAGAGATGAAGGTGAAAGCACAGATTTTTTTTTCCGTCGTGTGTGTGTGTGTATATATATATATATATATAAAAGATAAATAAATATTATCATGTTTTATTCTATGATTTATATTTTGTTAATTCATCTATTTCTATTCATGTAAATCATAAATGTCAAATTTCAAAGTATTAAAATAACTAAGTATTTATTTGATGCTTATAAAATTTTAATAAATTAAATATGTTTTCCCGATTAATATAATAAGAACATCAAATTGAGTTGAGACTCTATGTACATGACGGATAGGAATAGGTCCTTAAATCAAACGTTAATTTTTTAAAAAAATATTAATTATTATAAAAAGGTGCAAAATTAATCTCTATAGTAATATAAGATAAAAATATTAATAGCTGAATTGATAAATTAATTAATTTTGGATAATAAGTGGATTTTGGATATAAATTCTAGAAACGGTTTATCTTGATCCTAAGTAGCAAAAGTGGTAATTATAGAAATTTAGGTATTGATCCGAGATTAAAGATGCTAATTAGGACTTATTGAAATGATTAAAAGGGTCGAGCCTTAAAAGGAAGGTTGGTCGGCAATGGCATGCGTGACATCAAGTGTTCTTGGTGTAGTTTCGGCAATGTTGCATGTGGCGGTTTAAGTGCATGGTCCGGCTATTAATGGTCACGCCTCCCAACTCCCAATCCCTTACAATTTTCCCAAGGACCTTCTCCTTTCCCACGAGCCTCACCTTCTCTCTGACCCGCCCTTAAATGTAATTCAAGCTCATATTAAATGCATTCCTATTTTAGTAGTAAAGTTTTTCTATGTTTTAAAATGTAACATGAATTTAAATCTTTAAATAAATAATTATTTAATTAAAAGTTTTGAGTTCAAAATTTCATAATAAATTTTAAATTTCATATTTTTAAAAAATAAAAAGTAAGGAATTGTATTTTTTAGATAAAAAATCAAACAACAATAAATAAAATCATATGGAAAAAGTATTAAGTGTATTCAATTTTTAGGTGAGCTTTGTGAGCAAATTTAAGCTCTTTTATTGATTTTTTTTTTACGTAATAATGTCAAAAGAAAACCCAATTTTTTCAAATTAGATATTGTAATTGTTATTTTATTCTCTATCATTTCTCGTTTTATAAATATGTATATATCTAAAAAAAGAAGTAGATGTGATGAAAATGTCAAAATAGTCCTAATAACTATAAAAAATAAAAAAGAAAAAGAAAATTAGTGCACATGTGTGACAAAGGTGAAAAGTTATAAAAAAAAATACATAGCGGTGAAAGTCAAAACATAATATGCGCGTGGGCGTAGCAATGAAGTCACGTTACACAACCTGGTCCACCGTTGGTCTCTGCCACTTTCTTCCATTCGTCTTCCCCTGGTTTACCTCAAAAACTGTTTATTCATTCATTTTCCCAATCCCACCGCCAAAAATCTAGTGAAAATCGAAATCTCAAATCCAGAAAAGAAGCAAAATGTCAGACGATGAAGCAGTGGAAGAGTACCTATTCAAAATAGTGATAATAGGGGACTCAGCCGTGGGAAAATCCAACCTTCTCACTCGATATGCACGTAACGAGTTCAATGCTCACTCCAAGGCAACCATAGGGGTGGAGTTTCAGACCCAGAGCGTGGAGATTGATGGCAAGGATGTTAAGGCTCAGATTTGGGACACTGCAGGCCAAGAGCGTTTTCGTGCTGTGACTTCTGCTTATTACAGGGGTGCTTTTGGTGCATTGTTGGTTTATGATATTAGCAGGAGAGCTACTTTTGACAATGTTGCTCGATGGCTCGATGAACTCAACTGTAAGTACTTTTTCTTTCTGTTCTTCTGGTTTTGGGGTGGTGACAAAGTTTTAATTTTTCTTGCTTTTGCTTGGAAATGCATTGGCTGCTTTGGTAGAATTCAGGGAGTTGTTGGCTGGGATTTTTATATTCTTCAAACCACAATCTGGGATTTTGTTTTCTTTTTTAACATAAAATTCAGTTTTAGACTTATTTGAGGAGCTATTTTGAATATTCAGTTTTTTTTTATTGGAAAAAAAATCCAGTTTTAGATGAAATGATGCCTCATTTAACCTTGAGAATTGAAAATTACATTAGGAGATTACTCTGCATAACAGAATGTAAACTGTTGGAGCAAATGTAATGACCAGTGGTGAATATGCTACTATGAGTTATGTCCGATGCTATGCCTTGTGGATTATATGTGTTATTTATATGGGCAATTTCCCTTATTCCATTTTGGTTTCAATATCCTGAAATTTTGATTATGATGGAACAATTTTTCCAGCACATTCTGATACGACAGTGGCAAGGATGCTGGTGGGAAACAAATGCGATTTGGAAAATATCAGGGAAGTGACTTTGGAAGAAGGTAAAAGCTTGGCAGAAGCAGAAGGCTTGTTTTTCATTGAGACATCTGCACTTGATTCCACCAACGTCAGAACTGCGTTTGAGATTGTCATTCGAGAGATCTATAACAACGTGAGCAGGAGAGTCTTGAATTCTGATTCATACAAAGCTGAGTTAACTGTCAATAGGGTGAGCCTTGTGAATGATGATGGCTTAAGGCAAACTCAGACCAAGAACTCATGCTGTTCTTGATAGGTTCTGTTCAATTTGATACAGTGCAAATGAAGGGTTCCTCATATTTCTGTACTTTTTCTTCCCTGCATTAAGGTCGTCGCAGCTGGAAGGATGTGAGACATATTAGCCTTATCCAATTTGATAGAATTAAAATTGAAACTTTTGGTTGCCTGCTGATACATGGTTATCTTCTTATGTACTAAAGTGATACAAATTAAGTTCATATGTATCCCAAACTGTTTTGGATATGTATTAACTATAAAGCGTAATGATAACATTAAGCTCACCTTAATAGCATTCAATTTAAATCAATAATCAGAATTTGGGATGCGTGGACTGTAATTTTATTTTCTTTATTGATAGGGTTCGTGATGATAATTTTCCTTGAGCTGCCTGTAATTATCAAAAACCAAAGAACCCCAGATATTCTTCTTTGTAAATAAGCAGTTCTTGGTAACCATTAATAACCTAGTCATTCCCTTGAGCAACAAATTGCCTTCCAAATCCCCTATTCTTTCTATGCTTGTCCTACTACTATCAATTGAACTCTCGCCTTCAACTGCAACCAGAAACACACACTCCGTTAACTGTTAGCCTATATAAGTAGATCACTGTATCATTACACGTTCTTCCAAATCTAGGAGGAGGAAAACCACCACACTGTCATGTTCATGCAGGAAGCGGTAGCCGCCCGATGCTGTCCTCCTATTGCTGGTCCTAACGAGAGAAAAATGGATTTACTTGGGCAACCAAGGGCCATAACTAATAGCTAGAAGCCTTGCTTTACAATTGTACCGCTCTTCTTGTACGTAGTTTAGGCCTATCTGATGGGTCCGTTGCATGATCATATAGAGTTGAAGTCTCGTGCTCTGTTGGAAAACTAAACCAAATTTAACATTTTCCCACCATTTTTTAGTTTTAACTTTTAATCATCAGTTATATTTTGTTAGAAGGTTAGCTTCTTGATTGAGTTTTATATAATTGCTCCAAGTCGCTGTTGTTCCGCAAATCTGAATTGTTAGAATTTTAGATAGTAGACGAGAGTTTGCTCTGTCCATGAAGTCATAATCCATCTTGTACTTGATTTTTCCTCTATTTTCTTCCTGGACCCTAAAAGCTTTGGACATGTATTTTGTATAAAATATTCAACATATAATAAAAAAATCTGCAAATCATGTGGCTGATATAGAAGAAGGAAAGAGTGAAGTGAGGAGATGCCGTGCCAATTTTGATGTTTTTCTTGTAACAGTGTAATGCTTTATTAGGTCGTTCACTCGCTTCTCTCTCCCGTTGAATTGAAGAAGAGTAAAAGGTTTTTTTCTACTTTGTACTCATCCCTTCCATTCTTCTACTTCTCTCTCCTAACAAGGGAAGCCTTAATTTCAAACTTACAGGTTATATACCTCAATGGCTCAATCTGGTGGGGTTGCAATGTCAATGAACTTAATTTGCTGAGTAAACTACTTTTTGAACTCAAACGCATCAAATTCCAATCTCAATGCTACATGTTCAGGCAGTACCTTCAAGATTGCTAATGCATTCTACAGCATTGTGATTTGATGATACCTGTTATGATTATTTAGGATAACGATTCCTCGATAACTCGGAAGTTGCTAGAACAATCAAAGATTATATAGATTTATTTTTTAACCTGGATGATTGAAGATCATATAGATTCCATCTAAGAATTTTACACAGCGTTTCTTATGCTGTCTTTGAATGTGTTACAGATTTTGTATGGGCTATATGATAACTGTACTGCTAGAAGACCAGTAATGTACTGGCCTTGAACAATCAATTTGCCGAAGATCCTCAGTAACTTGTGAATTTTTTACCGAAACTTGAAGGCCGTTAGTGAATGCTTGCTCCTGCCAACTTTCTTTGTCCCAGAGCAAGAAGCAACTCATAATCCTGCATATTTCAATACATTAGAAGTGCTGATATAAAACGAACAAAATATTTCCGTTTTCCATCCTCCTATTGTATGGACTCACATTGCCACCTTCATAAAACTCTTCTGGGATGGTATATAGCAACAAGTTTGGCATCTAAGACAATTACTAATTTGAACTTAGTGGGAAAAAAGAGAATTACACCAGTGCAGTTACAGTAACATGACACTGAAAAGAATGCAAAAAGTACCTGTACAATAGACTGTGCACAAAGCTTCCCTGAGAGAACAGCGCCTTCCATCGAAGCCAGATACTTTTGTTTTGTGTAATCACCTGCTAGATAGAACCCCTCTATTGGAGATCTTTGCAATGGGCGGCAGGGTTCACAATCTGGAACAGTTTTATATACAGATCTGAAATGATCATTAGCTTTAAGTTTCAGCAGGGAATCTTGGGGTTAACACCTAAAATAGGCACTATTGCACATGGATTTAAACATAGAAACATGCATGCATGCATGTATGTACAAACATATGTATGTATGTACACAATTACAAATCTGAAAAAAGGATTTACTCTTTCTTTCTTCGGAACATATTTGAAATGGTACTGGCATCCTGTTTAGAGATGTGTTCGAAAGTGTGTCGAAGATAGCATTAAGCTTCCATGAATATTTTGAAATAAATATTTATATTACATGTTTCTCACACAATTATACTCTTTGATGCATCACTATTTGAACATAGGGGGAAACGACCCCATTCATTTATATTCAGCCATAACACGAGACTTCAAGCAATGACTAGAATTTGATTTGAAAAAGAAAAACAAAAAAAAAAAGAACTATATAACAGAGATTCTAAAAAAATGCACTCAGTCTAACCTTGGTGTTTTAACAATATGGTACTTTATAACTTTTGCTTTGCTCTGATCTGCAGAAATTTCATCAGGAAAGAGTTTTGCAAGCTCCTTCATTGTAGCATCAATAATTTCCAAGTCACTACGGGCAATCCATTCTTCTGCAGGGGCAAAAACTAACTCCAACATGGACTGGTTTGGATTGTAATATTCCTGCATAAAACAATAAATCATTAATTAATGGTCTCATGCATTTAATGGGGAGACATGAAGCTAACGTAGTTAGCCTCTCTTTATATAATGGAAAAAATAATAAAAAGCAGGGAGAAAGAGTTATGTCTCTGCACATATATTTTTATTCTTCTTAAGTCTTACTTGCTGAAACTTTCCTTTTTCTCAATTCTCATGGAAGGTTGAGTCAAACCCACATGGTTTTATTTCCAAATGTTCTCCGCACCTATCTTTTTCTTCTTCTCTAGTTCTTACTATCTGAAACTTTACTTTTTTCTCAATTCTCACGGAAGGTTGAGTCAAACTTACATGGTTTTATTCCAAATATTCTTTGGACTTGAAAGTTACCCATTAATAGGTTCCCCTGGCAAGGCTACATCAAATTAAGTCCATAGCATCTGCCATTTCACCATATCCCCTTGTTTCAAGATTAGGAACTCATCATGATACATTTCCACAGAAAGATGTCAATAAAAAATTAATAACTAAAGCTTTTTTGTTAGATGTTTTCTTTTAAATGGAAGAACACATGATAATCATTCCTGTGTCTCATCTAGTTGGGGCAAAACTAGCATAATTACCCACACATCTGCAACAGTATTGAACAGAAGCTGACAATTTTGAATAAACTTTTTTCCATTCTTTTATTCAAGCATGGCTGTTAGTCGATAAAAAAAGGATTAACACCCAATAATTTTGTTATGCAAAGAAACCAGAATGTAGTTAAACATGTAATTATATCATATACACTTAACAATTCTTGCAAGATTGTAAACAATGTTACTGACATCCAATATGTAGGAAATATAGGCAGCATGGCAACCTAAAGAACATAAATTCAATGGAAATAAAAAAGAAATTTTAGAGAGCTTTTACCTTACACGTTACAGACATGTCAGCATAGACACTTAGAAGGGGACTTCTGCAAGCAAATGAGGAAAAAAAGTGAGAAGAGTATAAACAAAAGTAGTTGGTAAGAGAGAACAACATTCATGAGATTCACCTCAGTAAATGAACATGAAAAGAGAAGAAAACACTAATGCAAATTAGTTTAATGCAAAGATGTCCCATGACTTAGCAAAACAATGGAGGATAACCATTCTCCTTAAACCCCCACAATCCCTCATGGGATTATTCCAGGTCAATTAACTCTGGGAAAACATTACAAATACTTAATAATGCACCAAATGGTCAAATCTGAAAATTTAAATAATTAAATTGTGTTAAAAAAAAAAGAAAAGCATGCAACGGATTTGCTTGACTATCAATAGGCAAAGACCGCAGACTGGTAATAATAATGCCTTTACACTAGGGTTTCCACATTCTTATAAGCAATGATCTTTTTCCTCCAAATATACTCTAGGTTCATTTCTACATGAATATTGTAAATTCAGAAATACAATTAGTAAAAAATCATAAGGCTACCAAGTGTCAGGCAGATAATAACCATAAAAGCTGTAAATTTGCAAAGAGGGGAAAAGGCTGATAGACGAAGTAGGAAGACCTGCTAAAGAGTAGATGATTGTAGGTGTTCTTCAATTTCCTATCAAACCTGCAAATGGAGATAATCCACATCACTCAACCAGGGACTCTCATATTAACTTGACACTCTAGAAACCCAAAAAACAATTTTGCATCTATAAAATTAAACCGTCTGCTCAAAAAGGGAAATAGCACACATGTATCACTTTTTTTTAAAAAAGGCATGACGCATGTATCAATTAACTCATTTCACTAGTGCAATGCAGTGAATTAATGGGAAATTAGAAACAAAAAATTCTTGAGCAAAAACACACCAGAAAACCAACCATAGGAAAAACACATGCATTCTCTTCTATACTACTTTAAAACCAGAGAAGTAAGAGATTAGGCAACCCTAGAAAGTCATTACACATGGTCAACACTGCTGCTTTTTGCTTAGAGGGTGTGTCCAGTGAAGGCATAATGTAAATGAGGAGCACCATCTTTCATGAATGCTTAAGCAATGTGTAGCTGAACAACATATAGAGGTCATTCATTTCTTCAGAGTTCTGATATGCAACTCTATAACACAGGTACATTATGGATTACAATATGATGTGAGCACTTAACCATTCAGCTCAGTCAGATCAGAGAAAGCTTCCACATGATATCTTTTCCTTCCCCTACCACTTCTTTAAAGTTTCCAGGTTAAATCAGTTGAAGATATATCTATAGAAAGTCATTGGGGTGTACTTCTTCAAATAACACCTTTCTGCAGTTCAAAGATTAGAAAATGGTGGGAGACAGAGCAACAGCGGTACCAACAAATTGTCTGAACAAACAATAGACTTTATTACTAACCATATGTGAACGTTGATTACTGGGACTCCAACTAATTTCTCTAATTTCTTGAAGTATGAAATCTCTCTCCAGTCTTCAGGCAAAAGTAGCTTCAGAATATCAACTGATGAGATCAACATCCATCAGCTATTATTAGAGAAGCAGGTAATACAGGAAAGCTAAAAAAATTGTTATTCAATTGGAAACAGAGTATACCTGGAGCTGCCATTACATAAGCATCTCCTTCAATTGTATTGCCATTAGTTAGAAGAAAACTCTTCACAGTTCCATCATCATTGAGCTCTATTTTCTTTATTCGTGAGTTAAGCCAGACCTCACCACCCAGTGACTCAATATGATTAACAATAGGCATGCAAAGCCTCTCAGGGGGGTTGCCATCCAAGAATGCCATCTTTGATCCATTTTTCTCCTGTTGGTGAATTTTCCACGCATTTGTAACAAGCTATTTTAAATGTTGTAATACCATATTTTCCTTCTATTTTGTATAACCTTAACTGAATGTAAATGAATAAACATGACTACCCAACTGTGTATATACCAATGAACCTTATTTGTAATACAAATTACAAAAGGATCACAACCTCAGATGCTTCTAGTATATGAGAGTTATAAGAAAACATGCGATCTTAAATGTGACTGGAGAACATCCGATGCATGAAAATAAAAATTACACATCTGTTACTCAATCTATATAACCTAATTCACCAAAAGGACCCAAGATATTAACCCTTTATACATATCTCAAGCAGAAATAAAAAGGGAAAAAGAAGAAAAGGCAGTTTTTTTTTTTTCGAATTCCTTTTAACTTTATTTATCAAACAATGATAGAGGGTTTTTGTCAAAATTCTCATTGATAATTTAAAAAATGAAAGTCATTTGAAACATACATACAAATATAGATAGCTGTATACATATATGATTTATTGCTTGATGATCATTTTGAAGGCAGTAATGGCAGCTTTTGGCCAAAAAGAAAAGGTATATGTTGCCACCTATGGTATTAGAACCAGGGGGGAACTGTACCCATCCCTCTGTTGCCAACAGAGGAAGAGAGATATATATGCTTACATATTGCCTAAAAGATAGCTTTGTCATGGAAATTCCTAGTCTCTTGAAAATTTCAGGCTGAAAACTATTGGAACACCTAAAAATAGCATGTAAACTTAATTCCCATTTTAAAAGAAAATGTAGCCATAATAAACAAGAACAAATTGTAATGTTTACTTGATGTGTCCAAGTTTCACATTTATAGATTCCTTTGGTACCCAACCAACGTCATTACTAGTGACATACAGAGCAGGGTTTCTGTTAATAGTCAAGAAAAATTTAAACACACATCATTTTAATTATTTTGTTGCTGACCGTGTTTCCAATATAATCAAATTTCCAAAATAGGAGTAAACTAGGGTACCATACCTGCAGAAATCGATTCAAAGCAATCAATATACACTGCATTGAAAGTTCATCTGGGTTAATGAAGTTCAGTGCCTTTGACATGGCAATAAACACATTGTCAGTCACACGATCAGGTATGCCCTGAAAAGGAAAATGAGGAAAGGATTAGTTTTCTTTATTTTTTATTTTTTGAAAAGTATTAGTTTTCTTTATTCTTAATTCATTTAACAAATTTTTACTACTTAAAGCAATTCATACCAGATTCATTAACAATGACAAGCGGGCAGTATTTGAATGAATGCAGAGGGGAATGCATACACTAACTGACAGACTTTGCATCACTTACAAAAGTCACTATACTAAACATAAGGCTGTACATGGCAATCTCTTTTCTAAAATTTTCTTTCGTCCCCTCACCTTCCTCCTTTTTCTATTTTCCTAAAAGCATTCAGCAATACTTTTCCTCATGTTTGTTGTAAGACTAAAAAATTTATGCATGTTATTCTTATAGATTAATACTCAACCCACACACGTCTGATCTAAAAATATCCCACTATTATATAGTATCCAGTTTTACCCATAAAAAACGAAGCATCAGCACCAAAATCCATGGACAGAATCGTGTACACAGACAATAATATGTCTATACCACAGAAGACACCTCAGAATGACTTCAAACAAATCCAGATGCAAGGATTGTTGCTCTATTATACTTGTGCTCTTCTGAACCTTTTCAAGCAAAGAAACAGCCATGTATTTGGTAAGGGCTTAAAAATCCATATCAGTCAACCGTACATGCATGTAGCCACAAAGCAGCAAATAAACTGCCACTATATGAGCAAAACTTCAAGTTAACAAGGCTCTTTTTGGGAAGCTTTACATCAGGATGAACTAAGCTCACCACTCAGAAGCCAGCCAGACATGTGGCCTTACTATTTATGTACGTGCTATTAGCCACAAAAGGATGATTTTATCAAAAGCAACCAGCATACCTGCTTTCTCATCCACTCTTTAACAGTTAGACCATCTTGGGCCTCAACATAAGGTTGTCCGCCAAGCATTGCTGGTAGGAGTCCTATTGCAAACTTCACTTTCTCTGGCCAAGTCAGCATTTCATTGTTCTTCAAAATGGCCCATATCCCTGTCAGTTTTCATTGATATGAAATTTAAACAAAGTAGATGCAAAATGTAATTTCTAATTCCTGTAGATGTTAGTATTGGCATTCAAGAATCTGTAGAGCAAATTCCATATACATTTGAATGATAAAGGAAAAACAAAAGTTTCCAAGCACCCTGATCAGTCCACCAACAACATAAATCAGCCACAACATATCAAAGGAATATAATTCAGCAGCCAACAACAAGACATAGGATCCTACAGACATGCACCACCAGACAAAAAATGAATAAACAATAACAATGTTGTGATTTGGTCCTCAATCAAAAGCTTGCAAAAGGAAAATTTAAGCAAACAATCGAGAGAATTGAATCAATCATACATGACAAAGATTAAAGAACTGAAAAAGGGAACAAGCAAACATAGGAATTAAAGATACGGTGTGGTTTTGCTGATTTCCTACCACAGCCGCAATAACAAGAAAATCCACCATTGAAAGATCAAGAAATTACAAACTGTGACCCTTCAAAGGCCCTTAAACTCAATTGTCAGGTACAAACTCAGTCTACGGTCTCTATGTGCTTTTCTCCTCACATGCTCATCAGCAGACTTACAAACACTAAAAGACTCTTTTCCTCAATGAAGAGCCTGCAAAGTGTACACATAAAAGAGTGCTCCCCATGCACTAGAATCCATCTTGAATTGAATTTGTTGAACACAGCCCTATGTGTTAAATGAAACTTGAGAGTACCAAAACACATTCATTTTTATCATTTTATAGAAGCTCAAAATTTTATGAACCAGAGGAAGCCAACCTTGTGCCTTAAACTAGTGTCAAACAAAACTCTGAAGTGTAATTCAACAAATGGCCCAAATCTCAGAGTTCAAGATTTCAAGAAAGTAAAATATTAATCTTCAATTAAAAGGCATCCAACTTAAAACCAATTAGTTCAATTGGAAAGACCAGTCTCGAATATAAGGTCAGTCTAAGGAAGCCCCAACTTAGAAGACATGGGAATGCCATGACTAATGATAACAACTGATTTTTCAGTCTTAAATTTTCTACTATGAAAACAACTAAGGGAAATTTAGGGAAAGGGGTTGAGCGATTTGGATGACTGGAATCATATAATATTTATTAAAACATGTAATGCCCAATATGTTGATTCTATAATATGCATTACATAGAGTAGATAAGAAGAAATTTAATTGGTACTTCACAATAAATACACATAAATGTAAAGAGCAAACATCAAAACAAACTGGAATTGACATTGACTAACATATAAGATAGAGTAGTGACAAGAGCGAATAAACTCATCCCAGATACCAATTAATCATTTAGAACAAGGTATTGTCCACATCCAACCGATTAAATAAAAACAGGTAACAAGCAAGCAATTTTATCTTTCATTTCAAATTTTGCTGCTTCGTACTGTTTGTAAAGCAAAAAAAAGTTTACATAGCTGCCGATTTGATAATTGTACAAATCTATCTAAACTTTTTTTTGCTTTACAAACAGTACGAAGCCGAAAAATTCAAAATGAAAGATAAAATTACCAAGTATTTTAGTTGTTTACCATTTAAGGGTGCAGGTAGAACTTCTGGAAAATCAAATCGGCTGAACTCTCCAGGTTTGTTTGGCATTGCAAATATCATAGAGTGCTCCTTCCATTGCAGCCGGTCATTAATGCCAAGTTCTCCAAACAGGTTTTGCACATTTGGATAAGCCCCGACTTGCCAAAAAGAAAAGACATAATAAGAATATAATTAAGCAAAGAAAGAAAAAAGATGTTGCAATGCATAAGATAACAGCGGAATACAAGAGTCAGGAGATAAAAAGGAAAATCATAAGTATTGTCCAAAATCTCCACAAGCCTATGTATTTACAACTTTCAAGTACTAAAAAGGGGGACAATAAAAGTAAAATAAAACAAAAAAAAAATCAATGTACTGAATGAATATTTCAATACAACACTACAACCTTCAAAAACTTAAAGAGGAAGACCAGGTGGTAAAGACTGAGAAAACAAAAAAGGTAGTTATTCTTACAGAATATATGTAGGCCTGTCTCATACCAATCTCCATCATCATCTTTCCATGCGGCCACCTGTTAAAAATAAGACCAAACCCTAATCTCTCACAAAAGAGCAGGAAAAAGGGAAAACAACATCTTAAACCACATATGTAAGCATGTCACGTTGGAAGCTTAAAAAATTTACAAGCAGCCATTTGAAAGATATATTAATTGCTAAAATATCAAAATCTTAATTCAAATGAAATTGTTTTTTCCTTTTTATGCATGTGACTGGCAGCTCAAGGAAGTTAAGTACAAAGAAATCATTTACAGCAACACAAGTTAGTTATTAGCACAGTTTAATTTCTGATGGTAAACACTCTTTATTTAATCATGCCGCATGCCATAGTCCAGAAAGAAACTAAACCGTCCTTGAATAAATCTCGTCGATTAAAATTGTTTTTTCTTCATTAAAGATAAAGTGTGATATATCTCCTCATATCACAATAAGATTTTAGCAATGAGGAGTGAGATAATTCAATAATATAAATAGGTGTAAATTTCTATAAAACTTAGTAGAGCAAAAACCTTTCCACCTAGGACATCTCTTGCTTCAAGCAACAGAGGTTTGTGACCTGCATCTGCTAAATATTTTGCAGTTGACAAACCAGCCAAACCTGCAACAATTCAAAAGTGGTAAGTCTAATGTAGAAGCAATGACAAACGCAAGTGATGGATCATACATTAAATCTAAAACACATAAGGAACAAAATTTTAGGTATAAAATAAATATCAAGTTAAGGCCAAAGGGTTATACTTGCACACTACTGATAGCTTTCAAGCATGCAGATTCTCCCTTATTGCTCACCACAAAAGCACATCTTCACTTGAAAGCTTATCCATTGCAATAAGTAAAAAGAAACAAACAAGATTTTGCAGTCACAGACTTTTGGACTTTTGTGACTGAAGAATACCATATCATTACCCAATTTTACTCTTCCTAGCACTTGTATGCAAACCATCTAACTGTCACAAAGCACAGGGCCCTAAATTGGCACGGCCTTCTAGTGAAAGCTAGAACATAACATAAAAAAATGTAAAACAAACACATCTTGAACACAGAATCAGAATCCAATGACAGAGTATGAGATTCTGAACTGGAAAATATACTTAGACATGAGGTTAAAAATCAAGGCATGATGAAGTCTATGCAAAATTCAGTTCATTAATATAAAAAAGATAAATTTTTAGAAATTTAGCTACAGCAAAGGCACAAGAAGTCACAAAAAATTCAAAAGAGAGAAAATGGATTTCCCAGAAGACAAAAGGAAGCACAGATTAAACTTAAGACAAATTCATACCTGCACCAGCAATTATAACTTTCAATGGCTTAGTTGGACGGGGAGCAGAACGAAAAGAAGCAGATAGAGAAGCAGCCTCCAAAAAATTAACAGTATTCTCAAGCTCTGGCCTTGGATAATCTATGCAAACTACCTGAGTCGTGATAACAAAAGAAAGTAAAAATTATTCTTTGCACTGTAACAAAAGGGTAAGGTGATCCAAATATTCATCAACACCAACCAACCTGCAAAGGACAAGCACCCTTACTTGACCTCTTTTTAAAGGGAATTCTCAAGGCATGTCCCATGGATTCACCACCTCTAAAAGCTAAGACACTTCCCATGCTTATTGTGTTGCTTTGGGAGTTCAAGCGCACAGCAGAAACACTCCCACAGAGACTCATCTTCTTCAAAACCAAAAATCCAAAGCCCAGATTTTGATGAGCAATTCAACTGCAGCTGTTGCAAATCGGAAAAAATAAGAAATGGGTAATTGTAGTTTATCAATATGAAGAAGAAAACAACAAATTACTCATTAAAAAAAAGGCGAAACATACCCTTTTTTTGCCTTAACAAAGCCAAAAACCATTTTAAGAAACTGCTTGATTTAAAAAGAAAACAAAAAAGGGTCTCGCAGATGCTAATTAAACACCAGCAAAGTCACTAATAAGAATCTAGAGAAGGAGTAGATTGAATTACACAAAAAAGTGTGTAAAAAACACTTGAGTTGCCTGAATAATAGAAAGTGGATATGGAAAGTGGGTTGGGACAGACTAAAGAGCCACAGAGGAAGTGGTGGAGGTGATAAGCTAACGTGTACTTGTTATTTATAAGACATGAGAGATTGAGAGTGGGTTTGGCCGAATTAGGAGGAAACATGACATGAATTCATATAAATGAGCTTTTTGGCGCATTGCTAGGCTTGCGGGTTGGTCACTGTTACACGAATATTCTTTTAATGGCCAGTGGCTCAACTCAACCAACTAACTTCCAGGCCAGAGCTGCAGCCTACAGCCTATTGGTATCTCCAATCCCCTTAGTCTTGAGTTTGCACTCTGCTATATTTTGATTTTCGCCCCCGAAGTCAAACTATTACATTTTCATAGGTCTCAACTCTCAAACGTGGCATGCAGGTGATAGCGTACATATTTTTCTTTTACTTATTTTTTGTAAAATGGAGATCAAGAAAGAAAGGAAAATGGAACATGGACTGCCATCTTTTTGTTATATTTCAAACATGGCATGTGGTTGTGTAATTGTATACACCGTGAATGAATTACAATATACCCATAAAGATGCAATGGGCAATGAGCTTATGCCCGTAAAGATTTCGTTTTAAATAACAGTACCAGAAGAAAAAGACTAAAGAAATTTTTACGAGCTCAATTTCAGATTACAACTGTAGCATAGAATTTTTATGTTCATCATCGGGGAGGAGGTAACAACTTGTGCAACATAGCATCTTTACTAAAAGATGAAAAAGCATCTGTACCAAGGAATAACGCAGATCATTTCTCCGGCCACAAATAAAGGACCCGAAAGGAAAAGTTCATACAAAATATTGTTCAAAAATCTCGGAAACTCATTTTAGGGTCCACTTGTTTTCCAGCTGCGCGTCCTCTTCCCCTATATCCGCCTCTACGTGTTCCTCTTCCTCTTCCTCTTCCTCTTCCACCCAAGCCTCTACTAAATGATTTCCCATGCTTCACCTCCACAAACGAATGAAGCAACTCATCGCAAAGAATGCAACCAGTATGCAAGGTAGCTCCATCTTCCAAAGGAGTTGTTTTCTTATTAAAGTCAACCTCTATGATTGTTGAGTCACATTCAGCACAGCGCTCTCGGGTAGTGGCAATACGGTGAGCACCTTCAGGGAGTAAGACAAGGCAATTGCATTTATTGCAATAAAGTCTCCACTTCGGAGCACTTACTGGGTCTAAAACAAGTGTTCCACTGCATTCGGGGCAAGCACAGACTCCCTGTGCCACTACAGAATGGCGACATGTGGGATGTGGGCAGAGGAAGCACGGCATGCCTGCTCCTTTCCCCAGCTTCCCTGAACTACCTATCCTTGTGGCACCAAAGAGAGTGTCCATACCTTCAAATGGAGGACTATTATAGCAATATGGGCAGAGTGGAAATGACTTGCCTTCGGGACCAGGCATGGAGAAGATCAACAGCTCGAAGTTATCCAAAGGACAAGTAAGTTCCTTGTACAGCTGCAGAAATATTAAAATGCGAGTCACAACAGGCAGTGCAATGACACATATCCAGACAAGGAAATGCTTGAGGCTTTTCCAACCATCAACTTTCAAAACAACCAATAAGACCCAAAATATTGCCACATATTGAATGAAGTAGACACATAACATGGAATTTGCTGCATTAAATTCAATTGACTCTAATTTTCTTCAAGAATTAATTTCTGAAAAACATATCCAAAAAATGACCATTCCTATACTCAGGGCACAAGCAAGGCTAAAGATGACTACTTTTCCCTGTCCAGTCAGATCCACAGGTTGCACCAGCTTAATTCAAATAGGTTTCTTTACAAGAGCAACAATAAGAAAAAGAGGGACCTAGCACCTTTAGTTTTACAAATTAATAGATTCTAGGATTGATCCAGAGAAAGGAGGAAATGAAAGAATAAAAATAAAAAATAAAAAATAAAAGGGAGGGGTGAAGAAAAGTGGCAAGCTAAGGAAAGAGATTTATTAGAGTGTTTGAACTTTTCTTTCTAATCCATGGATTTTGCAAAGATGCAAGAAGATATTTATAGCTAAAATGTTTCCACATGATTGATGCTCCAGTGAAACTTTGAAGTTTGCAAGAGGTCCAGCATTTTGGTATTACCTTGATTGTGCCTTTTTGAGGAAGATGGTAAACCTCCTCACATGTGCCACAAAACAAACGTGGGGGTTGCATAGAGATGTACTTCATGTACCGCAAGCATTTCCCACACTTACTTAGTGCACGTCCTGAGTCAGCTAGTGGAGAGAATTGTGCTTCAAACAAGGCATCCATGTTCTCAATCTGGAAAAGAAAAGGGGGAGTTCACTGATAAATAAATAAATCTAAGCTACAATATCTAAAAGCAACCACTAAAACTAGTTAGTTCCTCATACATGAAATATATACACATGAGCATTCAATGAGTAGTTAACTTCAGATTTTGTATCACAAGTCAAGGTCTATTGTAACAACAGCAACAATAAAACATACTACAATTGTGCTATACTTAGAACCGTATCTTGGGTAATATTACTAAAAACAAGGTCCATGGTAACCAACCCAAATCAAGCGACAAGCATGATTCCTCTGAGAAAAAGTTCAATTGAGTTTAATACTTTAAAATGTTAATAGAATTTACTTCTTAATTAACAGAATCCATAAAAGAAGATGCTGAAACGAAATTTTAATGCCACAAGGCATGAGCATTATCAGATAGCATTACCAAGGGATATCATCATAAAATTTACAGCATATACCTAGCAAATCCATCCAAACCAATACAAAGATACAAAGACTCAATGCATATACTTGGTTTAAAACAACAGGGATAGACAACTCACAACTATTAAACTCTCCCCTTCCCAATAGTTCACACTTGTAACATATCCTTATAGCATTTATGTCTAACCATCACAATCTTGCTACCAAACTTCTCCAACCTCCCCAAGACACATCCACACCTCAATAACAAACCCATATGATCCTACCACTTTTGCTCTTTCTATCATCTTACATTTGCATCCTTCAGTTCGAAGCTACAATAGACAAATGCACTTGACTATAGAAACCTATACAAGAAACTTCTTCTTTTTCTTTTCTATTTTGGGTATTGTCCTCCTAAACTGAAACTCTTTCTTCTCCCGGCCATTGACGTTTTAAATTGTAATTAATGAAAATTTCAAGGTTCAATTTGGAATTGCAATTACGAACCACAAGCCTTTTCTTGTAATTTAGCCATGAGGCTATTTAAGCATGCAACTAAAATGTGCAAGTACTCAACCATATAGTTCTCTGACCTGCTGAACAAAATAACTGAATTTTTGCTTGAATTGCTGTAATACGTGTTGCACAACATGAGAATGATTGGCCTGACCCTTAGCAACCAAAGTAATCTGATGCTCAATGAAACTGCGAATGTCTGGCAAACAAAGATCTGGATCAATGCATTGATAGCCTCTTATCAGTGTTATGCCTAAAGCAGTTGGAACCAATTTCCTACCACCTTGTACCTGCATTTTGAATAAGAATAATATATCCAAACAATACAAAGAAAAACTAACATTTTGCATGAAAAAGCTAAATATCACAAGGAAAAACTTCAATTTTTCTTCAGAACCTGCACATAGTTCCGCTCACATATGTTGTTGATATGCACAGGAATTGAAGCATCTGTGCCTATTCTATTCCTCTCCATCAGAGAAATCAGCTCGCTCTCACTGAGATAATCAGGAGGTGAAGTCTCACCCTAAACAATTTAGAAAATCAGGCATCAGTAGCAAAATTTGGAAACTGGACGGTTCATTACGTGGAGGAGGTGAATATATTACCTCATATAACTCCACTTTTGAAACTTCAATTTTCTCCCCTTTTGTAAACTGGGGAAGATTTTTTTCATTTATGGCCAACCATGGCATAATATATGTAAATCCTTGTGCTGTAACATGCTGCCCAATGCAATGGAAGTATTCTCCGCCAACTAAAAATTCTACTTTTCTCCTGAAATAGACATCAAGTAATAAATATTATAAAATAGAAAAAAGAAAATAGTAATGTGTGTCAACCAATGATATAGAATCTAAATATCAAAAATTTTCCTACATCAGTGAGCATGTCAACAGTATCCAAATCATGGCAAAACAAACTACAGAAACAACCATGCTGTTTTCCACCAGGTGAGATCAGTACCATGGACCATATCGCACTATGATGGTCCAGTTAGAACCATACCTTCAGTAAGCTCAATAAAAACAAGGCCCTTCTCAGTAGCCCAACCCCTCCCCCTCCCCCAAAGTCTTCTTTGGTCTTGCTCTCCTTTTGACAGGAACATCCTCCTTCAAGAAACAACTGTGGCATTCTATACTGAAGTTCACTTATGGTAGAGCATCAAACAGCACAATCCAATTATATATATCCTTTCCACCACAATAATTTCCACATCCTATGGGGGCATCTAAGTAGTCAAAAAGCAAGTTGTAAACACAAAAGGTGTACAACCATATATCATCAAGGTCTGCATTTGACCAAAGTAGAATATGAAACACTGCCAGATACAACTAAACTAAATAAACAAGAGGATTAAACATTAGGCCTATTACCTCACATATTTGCAGTCAGGAGACACAGTTCCTATAAAATGTTGACAGACGTACTGATATAAACTCCAAGCATCTTTTCCAAGAATATCCTCAGTTGCTGAATGCATTGGAGTTATAGGAGGATGGTCACCGGCATCTGTTCCAGACCTTGGTTTATGATAACCTTCAGCAAGCAATCTTTGGACATAATCACCCCATAGTGGATTATTTGCTATTACATTAAGCGTGCCTTTGAAGTCAAATGAAGCAGGATATGCTGTGCTTTCTGTTCGTGGATAACTAAAACCGCCAAAGTTCCAAAAGAAAAATACCAAAAAGAAAAAGAAAGACTATTTAAAACAATAATGAAAATATCCAATTAGATGCTGTTATATCTGAAGAAAAATGTAACACTGCACCACATTATGACAAGGCTCATTCTTAACCATGCTTATCAGAACCAGGACTTAAATTAATGATTCTGAACCATAGCCTCAGTTTTCATGGCTCAAGGCTTTAAAACATGAGTTAAGGAGCAACTGCAAATTCAAAGAGCCATTAACCCTAACTCATGTCTAAGTCAGGTATATACAGACCAATCACGTTATTTTTTATTAGTTACTGTATAGTCCAAAAATACAAGAAATATATCCATGAGTGTATGTGTGCATTGTACTCTTCCATTGAAAGCACACATAAAATCTAGCTCCAGACAAACCCCCCCCCCCCCCCCCCCCCGACTCTAAACACACACACACCCCTCTTCCCTTCCCTCCCAAAATCCCAAAAACGCAAAGAGATCAAGAGTACATATTGCTAGACAGTAACCACAAAACAGAGTTTAGTAGATAGTTCCATACTTAATCATCTAATTAAAGATAAAAGCAACAACAAAAGAACTAAATCGTCCAGCTTATTATTTCTAGCATAAACCTCCCTGTAGAAAATTTCCCAATAGCATGCTGAATAGCATATTAAGAAACCCATGCTGAGTCTAGGTATTCCCAGTACTTTAAAACTAAAAGAGTCATCTGAATAACTAGCTCTTTAGTGAAAAACTTTATCATTCATTAGTATATTATTACCAACTCAGCAGTCAGCTCTGAACATCATTCATTACCAAGGTTAAATGTGTGATAAGGTAAAAAAACTTCTTACCATATCATCAGAATCTGCAGAGTCTTTCTCCTAGAACACATTATATGAATTAAGATTCATAGCTCATATGGGAAACAGAGAAATAATATAAGCACATATACATGGCCACCTGGCAATAAAACTCCTAAACATATTCTTATTAGACAAAATCTCCATTGGTACAGAAAACATTTTGCTAGCCTCATATAGTAGCACTTAACACCTAAGAAAGACTCCAAGAATACAGGTAGAAAATCTATTTGCTTTTTCCATCGTATTCATGACAAATTGCAATGGCATTACAAAAATTAGTAAGGAAAGGTACAAAGAGATTCATTGTAATCGAAAGAGTGAGAGAAGAAGACCTTATGAAACCTTGTGTATACAAGCGTTCCGCAAGTTGCATGGCTGTCTGAGGTCCAAAGCCTAGTGCACTTGAAGCAACCTGAGCAAAATTAAGAGAGTTACCTCAATTTATTTTTCCCTAAACGAGACTGCTATTCAAGAATTAGCCATGCCAAGCAAAGATTTCATTCCCATCCACCCATCATGCAAAAGCAATTTATAGTTCCTTTAAGCAGCTATTCAAGAATCAAGTATAAGCTACTTACAAGTGAAAGATTAGCAAAAGCATATCATAACTCTTCTCACCTTCAAAAGATTCACTGTGTTCAGACCAGAAGGTCGACCTTTGCTTTCCTGTTTTTCTGATACATCAATTACTTCAAGAATTCCATCCTCTGTCACCAACTTCTGAAACATTATAGCAACCTGAAATATAGAAAAAAAACATTAATCACCATAGCTCATAAAAAATAGAAGAGCAACATCAATAAATGTTTATGTAACAAGGCCTCACATCTATGTCAAACAACTTTTGACGTTTCCATTCTAGCTGAAGATCATAACCATTCTGAATAATATAGGGACGCAATGCCCAAAACTTTTCTGGCTTAAAAGTATTAATTTGCAAATAGCGCTGTACACAAAACCCAAGTGTGGGGGTTTGACATGGACCATAGCTGAAATAATCAATTAATAAGCCAATTAAATGGTTGTTCCCAAGTGGAAAATAAACAAATCGTATCCATGAAATAGTCAGAATCACTCTAGAGAAGGGGAATGAACTAAAAAGCAAAAAACCAACATTGCAAACTTCTCATGTCCTCCGTAAGGATATAAAATTTAAGCAAATAAAATGCAACAGAAGCACAATCCGCATGAAAACTCTAAAGAAAATGCATAATGAACAACAAATGATAGAGAAGAGAGATGAAAGAACCAACGAGATAACTCTGGAGTCAAGATTCCCATATTTTCCTTGAAAATAACGAGTTTGAAATCGGGTAAATGCAACACCAACTTTCAAATCTATCTCTTGCCGAGCATCCACAGCCAGTGCCTCATGTCTGTTTGGTTCCACTAGGTTGTCCATAGCCTTTGAGATGTCTTTCTCAGTCACAGAAGAAAACCTAGCACGATAAACCCTTTTCTTTGCCTCATTCATATGAAACCCCGTACACTCAATGACTACAAAAACATTAAGATAGTGATAATAACAACAAAAGTAAGTAGATATGGAATCTGTCGCTCAAAGAAGATCTACAAACAATCTCATGCTCGTAACTAATCTGAGGAATTTTGTAGTCATTCCAAAACGAATAACATTTCTTTCAAGCCATTCCAAAAGGTTAAAGTTCAGAAATTTGGAACCCTATTCAGTGTAATGCCTTATAGAATTACCAATCAGGAAACAACAAATAATTTTTCTTTTATGTCTTTTTTTTGCTCAGCAAAGAATCAAACTGATTTCAAAATAGTAATGCAGATTGATTTTACATGAATAAAACATGACATACTGTCATAAATTTGCTTAACCGTGAAGTCATGCAGCAACAGGTATTGCTTCACAGTGATGTACATAGAAGTACAAAAGGAGGAAAAATTACCTTCAAAACAAATGTTCTCTCCTTCACGATCACAATCCAACCATAGTACCAAATAACCACAACCACGAGCTTCTTGGCTTAAATGTCTAGAAATATGGGCCTGATTACCCCCAAAAAAAAAAAGAAATTACACATTTAAAAAGGAATTATAGCTTTAAATTATTACATCAGAACACAAAGTTAATACACAATCATCAGCCAAGAAATCAAATACAGACTTATCTGAACCATAATGTGATATAGAAGCAAAATTTGTAGTATTTATCTACTAACTATATCTGTCATGGTTTATTGTCATATTATTTATGCATTGCCACTAGTGCAGGCAAAGATAAAGGAAGTCAGTTTTAGTAGGTCAATATTCCATGGTAAACTACAGCTATATCCTCATGAACATGAATTTTAAAGAACTCAAGTAGTCAATGAAATTAATTTAGAATAACAACTTAATTAAGTACAGAATTGATATATGCATTTGGATAGGAATTTTCACAGCAGGAAGGGAGAACGCTTTCTAATACCATGACTAAATTGCAGATATACATTGAATTCAGATGGATTTGTCAACTAACTGCCATCACCAGCTTAACTTAGTTGCATGCAGATGATGATAACAGAAACACATGTTGACCCATAAAATCACTCAAGAGAATGACAATGAAAAAATTATAAAGGAACTGCATATTGATAGAAAGTTGCATAGATTATATATACCTTTGGGTTTGATTCTGTCTTGATAACTGATGCTTGAAATAAATCTAGAGGATTAGTGACATTCCAATCTTGATAGGATGCTGGAAAATCTACACTAGATTTGCACAAGAAAAAAGAAAGGAAAAATATCATCATGAGAAATTAAGCCAATAAGTTAGGAAGGCTAACAAAAGTAAACAAAACAAGTACCAAGTTAGATTAGTAGTTCGCCTTAACATCTTCTACAAGCCATTTGTTATGACTATATTGTAATGCCGGTTATACTGTAATTTAATGCAAATATATAGCTGAATATGTTTTTTCCAGAATCAAACATTAAAGTAATATCTTTCCCTACACCAAAATATCCACTCGAGCCTTTCAATCTTAGCATGTGAACAAAACTATTTTCTAAGTAGAACATATATAAAAAAAACTTAATAATGAAGAATGCATCAATATAAAAATAACTTAATAAGGAAAAATCCATCAGCATTATAGGCACCTTACTACAACAAATCCTTAAGTCACAGCACTAAGCATAAGCAAGGAGCAAAATAAAATTATCACATTTTTTGTTTTCAACATATCAGGGAGAATAAGGACCTGAATACATGTCCAATAACTGAAGTCACTTTATAATGGGCATTAAAGCCAAGAAACGTCCCGTTGAATTCATGGACTTCAGTACTACCCCTCCTTGTTGACATCTGACAAACACAATACAACTTGTAAATCACTAACAAAGATTCAATAGTGACAATTGGCATGGCATTCATAAAAAATGCTGGTGTTCAAACCAAAACGTCAGTATGCATTGCAGTAAGCACTAAAATGAAATAAGAGAGTTCATGATTGTGTCATACACTTCACCTAGCTATGCCTGTAATTAAATAAGTACAAAAGGTGTAACTTCAATTTAAAATATGATGGACCAAACCCAAGCCCAACAAAGGGGTTTCAAAATTTCCAAATGGATTACTGTTTATTCAATACAGAAGCCATTATGAAGGTAGTTTAAGGGGGGCAAAAAGGAATTGGTGTTGGGGGGGGAGGATCAAACAAAAAAATTATACCGTGAGGACATCTGCGAGTCAAACGCTAAAATTGAAATCAAGCCAATGCTAACTTTTTAATCAGGGATTTTTAATTTAAATTTTTTTTATCGAAAGGTTAAAACAGTACAAGAGCTTAGAGCTTGCATTAACTTCAGTAGCTCAGAACAACTGTTAATTCAACCAAATAATATTGAAAGATTTTTATTTCTCTAAAATTCTTTTTTGGTTACTATGTCTGTCTGCTTTCAACTTGTTTTGTTGGTACTTAGAAAGTAAACCCAATGGTTAATAGCATCAATACAGTAAAGATGAAAATTTTAAGGTTTAAAATGTAGAAATCAAAATTTCAAGGTTCAAACTTGTAATATTTATGAAACTACGAGGCTTTTCACGAAACAAGAGGGAGCTTAAGCATACTTTGCCATGAGAGAGTACGGAAGCGATGGAGAGAGCGATGCTAGGCTTCTCCGCCACCTGCAGTAACAGTGAGACAACCAACTTAAAAATGAACGATTTTGATTAATTTAATTTATGTGTTTAGCCTAAAGAATAAACATCTGTTTGTTTATATACCATGAGAACTTTAGGCGGAGGAGACATTTCGTTGCTTGGATTAAACCTGCTTTTCCACCTTCCCTCTTGGGTTTTCTGGCTTTTAATTTAACGCCTCGGAGCGGAAGCATAAGAGCAGAGAAATATAAGGGCTCTCTTTCTCTCTCTCTCTCTCTCTCTCTTCGAATTAAAATAAAAGCGTAAAACCCTAAAATGCCCACAGTCAGGCCCGAAAAGGGCTAAAATACCCTCAACATTTGTCGAAATTCCAACTTAACTCAAATCAACTCGAAAGGGGAAAGGAAGCACTGCTTCCTTGTCGCGGCGGTTCCTGGCGCTCCTCTCCCGTCTTCCAGTTTATTTTTGCTTTTCGGTGTGGCGTCGTCCGCTACAATCTGCACCAACAAAAAACAATGACGAAGACGAAAGAAGCTGCAGTCTTTTCCCCCTCTAATACTTCTCTAAAAAACAAAGCTTTGCGAACATTTACAGCAAGGTATACACACTAAATAATAGTAACTCCTTTCTACTTTCTTTTAATGCATCTTTTATTTTTGATCTTTCAATTTATGTTATTCGCCTGACTTGAAGTTTTATTTCAATGCTGAAAATAAAGTACTTACCACCGTTTCCATATTTAATTAATTTTTGAATATTGTTTGCTCTATAAAATTATATATTTGTAAATGTTTATGCTTTGTTTGAAGTAAAGTAAAGAGATTTTTCTGTATTTAATCCAATGAAAATGCATACATACTATCTGAAAAGACAAATTTATATAATAATAGAATAAAATTATTTTACTACGTTAGGAATTAGGGCCTTTGATCCTGCACCTTATTGTGAAGCCCTTCTAACCCTTGATTTGCTGCCAATTTGACAGCAGATTAAACAAGATGCAGCGGAAACCAACCAGGCGTCGTCGACTGCTACCAGTTCTGCCTTTGACTTTCTCACCATTTGCTCGTTCTGTTGCTCGAGCTGCCACTGCTTACCTGGTTAAGGATCACATGCTTGATTACAAACAACAATCAACAGGTTTTTCAGCCGAATTGAGTTGTCTATCGTGTTTAAAGAGATAACCATTCTCTTTTCTATTGTTATCTGCTTGACTTCCCTTGGTATTTTGGAGTACATTCTTATTGCTTTCTGACCTGAATTGTAGGCGGTCAAATTAAAAACAAGTTAGAAAAGATAGACAGACAATCTGAGTCGTCTGAAGATGAAGACTTCAATGTAAATAACTTATTCCTGCAACTTTGAATATGCAGTGAAATATATATATATGAAGAAGATTTTAGTTAATTTGTCTTTTTTGCTTTTCCCTTTTTCCTTAAGGGAGTTGTCCAAGCAGATTTTGCCTTCTTTGATCCGAAACCTGATGATTTTCATGGTGTGAAAACCTTGCTGCAATCCTACCTTGATAACAAGCAATGGGATTTGAGTGGTTTCATAGACTTGATATTGGGACAACCCACAGTTGGAACTGTTGTTAAATTAGAGGATGATGAAGACAATGGAGTTTTTTCTGTAATTACTGCCCTCAACTTGGGGAGATATAAAGTAAGAAACTTATCCTTTTGATGTGATTGTTTCTCTTTGTACATGATCTCAGTGGCTAGCTTGCTTTTGGTTAGAATAAGCCACAAAATTTTAGGACCTAGGCTTTCAGCTTTTAATGTATATAAAGGGAAGTTAACTGTTCTCTGTTTAACCTTTTCCAATTAGCTGGATTAATGATGGACTGGCCCCAATATGAAATTGATTTGATTAAAGGTAATCCTTACTGCCGATCTGATATATGGTACCATTCTGGTTTACTGTACTTGGGATAAATTAATATTCAAAAGTCTACTAAATACCTGATTGTTATAATCTGAACTCAAATCCCTTAATGTAAATGAAGGGCCACTGCACAATGTGATTGATTAGCTAGTAAACAAGCTTTTCATATAATTCTTTCTTGTGATAGAATGATTTGTTTGTGTAAAGTTCCCCAAACCTGAAGCTAAATTGGTCATGATGTCAAGTTTTATCACTCGTTAATGTTTACCTCAATACCTTTTCACTCTTCTTGAACCATGGGTGGTTTCATAATTTTATCTGTTGAGGTGCCATTTCTTGTGTGAACATGTGAAATAAAATGCCATGGCTAAAATGTTGGTGAAATGTTGTTCTCACTAGGATCACAAGTGTATTACAGAGATCAAGGAGTTCCTCCTTAACATATGCCATGAGAAAGATAACATAGGCAACTTGAGATCACTTTTGGGAGAAAAAGCACAGGATGTGGGTCTCCTGGTTTCCCAACGTGTGGTGAATCTCCCTCCTGAACTCTTGCCACATCTTTATAATGCACTGTTTGATGAAGTCTCATGGGCTACAGAAGATGAGGTTAGATGTTTAGAAAACGGGTGTCCTTAGTAAAATATACTATCTCTTACAACTGGAAACACATATCACTGGTAAACTCATATGGTCTTGTTTTACTTTTTGAAGCCCACAGAAGAGCTGTGTGATTCCTTCCGCTTCAAGTTTTATATACTAGTAAGCAAAATTTACAAGGTATAAGTTCTTCCTTGTGCTGATTGTGCTTTTCATATCAGCATTCCTATGATTCTTTCTCTGACTTTGTATACAAATTTACAGCAAAAAAATCATAATCGGAAAAGGTCTTCAGGCACTGACAAAATTGAGGAAATTATATATATTAAGCCAGAAGATGAGATTTTTCATAAGGTATTGGTTCTTTGATACATCTAATCTACAATATATTGTGTGTCTATTGGCTTGTTTTTGACTTTGCAGTTTAATGATTCCCTTCTCAAACACATTTCAGCTGAGCATGTGGTCCTTCCTTTTCCCTTTACAAACTCAGCAGGTCGCAACTCATGAGGTTAGTAGGAGTGAACTTCAAACTTACTATAATTGATCCTTCTAGCTCAACTCTAAAAATGCTTCATGGGTAATTTCCTTTTGGGTAAATTACCTTATGATTTTTTAGATTTTTGACAACCCTTGTCCCCTTTTTCCGGGATTTCAAAAGTGAACCTTAAATCTCTTGAGGTATTATCCTGTAGTAATAAGGGGTTATAATGTTAAACTTTAAATGAAGAGAACAAATTTCTCAATTTTTTCAGAGGTCTAAGTGTCAACTGTCAATTTAAAACCCTTATGGCTGTATTTGAAAAACTTGAAACCAGAAGAGTGTAATGTAACTGAAATATCTTAACGAATGTAAAGATACCTTTTTAAAATTGTAACTCCCTTCAATTATCTATGCATGTCTTAAGTTATTACTTTAAAAACCTCAAGGTAATCTTTGAAATATTCAAAGATCGCAAAAAATTGATTTAGGTTCCATCTGGTCTAACTTTTACTACTTGCTTCTTGCTTCTGAAAGCAAAACGTAAAATGCTTTTTGGATATTGAAACAAACAATATTTTTAGAGAATTAAAAGTATATATTTATAACCTTTTATTTCTAAACTTCATAGATAACAAAAAGCATGATTTTACTTTTATGGAACCATTATTTTTGAATTGGCATTACCTTATAGCCATTTCCTCATTTCAATCAAATATGATTTTGCATTTTAGTAGTTGTTTTTACTTTATAGCACATTTTGAGGAAGTAAAAAGGAGACAGGAAATAAATAGGTAAGCAACATGTAAATGGGACCTAGTTTGTTCTCTACCCTTCTCTCTTTCTGTTCAAGTGTTTGACATTTATGGATTTTGTTGCAAGACTTACATATGAACCCCAAGTATGACATCTTTACCCTTTTCTCTTTCTTTTCAAGTGTTCGACATTTATGGATTTTGTTGCAAGACTTACATATGAACCCAAATGTGACATCTTTTCCTGAAATTCTACTCTGGGAAAAACAAACCTTTAATAACATCTTGTTTGTGGTTCTTACAATATATTTTTCTTTTCAACAGTAAACCTCTGTGCATAAGGATTAAGGATGTCCCTTCATACATAGAATATTATTATCTTTATGTTAATGTTTCTCTGTTCATTTTTTCCTTGTTTATTGTTAATGCTACTAAAATAGACAGTCTTATTGGATAGTTAATACCTAAAATGTGCTTTATCTTTCTTCTTCAAACTAATGGCTAAATTATCTTCTATCAATATTTTTGCAGCTAAAAAATTACCAGTTAACGGGGATTGTCATGGCTGTTGAAGCAAAAAATATCTCCTCATTCAGACAGCAATTACATACTTTAATAAATGATTCTTGAGTTTTATTGTAAGATTATAAAAGTTTTGATTTTGTAATGACTGTATCTTTGAGTTAAAAGATTTTGCAAAGTCGGTAAATGTTCAGGATGCAACCTCATAACTTATGGTGATTTTCTTGCACCAGTTTGGGGAGCTAGAAATCAGTCTTTTTCAAGAGTCTCCAATTTTGTAAGTATAGGAGACACCCGGACCTTATTTAAGGTGACATTTTTGTTGGAATGATAGTTGTTGTGATGGATAGCTTTCTCTTTTTGGTTCCATTGTTAATGGTTTCTCCTTCCTCCACTGTGAAACTATTTGTCTTTTAGATTAGCTGTAGTTGACATTTAGTCCAATTATGCATTCAACAGTGAGAACTGAGAAGCTTGGCATTGCTAAATACTTGTTTGATTTCATGAAAACCTGCCCCATGTTTATCGGCTTTGCATTTTTCTTGGATAGGTAATGATTCGATTGTGGGGAGTGGAATATTAACTTGTCCCCATGACCATTAGCATGGTTTGAATGAATACAGTTCTAAACTGTAACAGCACAAAAGAAAAGAAAAGAAAAAACAAACATAAGATCAAAAAGAGTAGGCATCAAACAACTTGAAACAAACATTGAAAGGTAAAAACTGAACGAACTATGCGCAATAAGAAGATATCCCCACTTGGAAGAAGCATTTAAATTTGGTTTACAGCATTTTTGCCAAAAGAGCATATCTTCATGGCATGCTAAGCTCTGCACTAGCGAAGACTCCTCAACCGGATGATCTTCTGATGGTGTTACCAAACTTTTTTGAGCCTCTTTCTTCACTTTCAAATTTTTAGGCTAATTCCATGTCAGTTCATTCCTTGATCTTTTTCCTTTGGAGGAAGAAAAGAAAGAAAAGCCTTTTCCCCTGTGGGAAAAACCCAGTAAGGTGGTAGGAATTGATTTTTTTTGGAAAATTATCCCATGCACCCCATTTAATTATTCATTACAGGGTGGATTCCTAATTACTAGAGTACATGGCCCACGGATTTCACCCAAGTTCTCACAAGCACCAGCTGAGCATTCAAAATTCCACTTGCTATTTGCCTGTCAATTGGATTACTCCTTTCCTATTGGCTCCTTGGCCCATAGAAACTTACAAACATCTTGTTTTATTCTTTGTCAGCCCCTTACTCCACTCCAATAATGCCCGAGTAATTGTACATAAAGGCTGAGTCAACAAAAAGTACTGGAGCCCACAAATAGTACATATAAACTGCAAGCCTAAAACTCATTTTGGCCTCCCAAAAAAGTTGGATTTGAAGAAAACCCCATTTCATCAATGAGCATTTAAACAAATTTATCATAATAAACAAGCCTCAACCTCACAACAAGTAGCTACGATGTATAACTGCCATTAATCTTTGACCTTCATTAAATCAATTTCGTGCAATAATAGACTACATTAATAAACGTGAGAAGACAAACTATGCGGTCTAGAATAAAGACCTCACCTCTCTAGTTTTGTTATTCTTTTATGCTCATTAACTTGTTTACTCACTATAATTTTCTTAATTTTTTATTTATATAAGAGAATCAAAGATACGATACTAAACACTAGTTAAAATATTATATATTAAGTTATATATAATAATGAAAACTTTGAATTACAGAAAGGGAAAGCATGTCAAGATCCATAACTGGTTTGCATGTCCAATGAACAAGTTACCTCAAAAATAAAACTTAATTTAAAAAAAAATTGAACGTGAGCTTAGTAAATATTGACGTAGGGCTACACTAAGCAACTATGGGAGGAGAAGTAGTCAAGTAGCAAACGATAATGGGAACCTTGAGGGAGTCCACTTTCTTTGTTGCCCAATCCCATGCATCTGTTTTTCTCAAGGGGCATGGAAGGGTGACTTTGGCTTTGGGATAGCGATAACATTGAATATATCGATATAAGTAATTTAAAACTTAAGATTAAGCGTAAAAGAAGGGAAGCATGCCGGTTATATGCTTCCAAGTAACTATTAGCTTTGTCTGGTCCCAATCGAATATTCTCATGCAAAGTGCAGGGCAACTTCTTTTTCACTTTAGTCATCATTAGCTGAATTTAGGGTTTAGTTTATTACAAGTTACAGAGCTACTCAATCCATGTCCCCCTTTCTTTTATTTTTTTACTAACGGAAATTAAGAGTGGACAAGAGAAAGTTGTTAAGGGGTTGTAGCAGTCCAAGGCCAAAGCTGCCAATGACTTGCAAAAGTGATTAAAGTCAAACCCACAATCAAGATAGATAAAGAAGAATCGCCCACAGTTATAGGGTTATAGCCGCAAAGGCCATGCTCAAAGTCGGTGGACACTGAACGAGGAATGGATCATAGAAAACGATAAGGGCATTTTTTGTTTTGAGTTTTTTCTTCGTCTTGGTCCCTACGGGGTATGTTCAACTTTTATATTCAGAATGCCTTAACCTTACCTGTATTAAAGATATAGTAACAGTAATAATTATTAATTTATTATTAGTATTGTATTATAGTTTAAGGACAATGATGGAGAAGAACCAGGTTCATTGTTACGAACGGTGTGGGGTTTTTTCTTTACAATATAAAACTTGAGGTAATAAGCTAGCTAGTGCTTACAATAGTAAAGTTAGAATGAGACTGTTCACCTCGTTGCATTAGAATTCGAAGGATATTTTAATGCATACAGAAACCTCTTGGTTACGTAATAAAATTTGCAAGTGTGATGGGTATGAACTAGCCATACAAAGAAAAGTTTGCTAGCTACTGAGCTGGCTCTATCTTATCTTATAAGCTCTGCCCTTCATTTTTTTTTTTTAAAGATTCAAATGTAAAATTATTATCAAATTAGATGTTTTGAGTTTTAATCATGACGAGATTTTAATAAAAAATTAATATATATATATATATATATATATAATGTTAATTTAGGAATGTTGGGCTATATATTCATTTGAATACATAAATTCAAACTTTGAAGGATTATTGCATGAAAATTTGCACTTATCGCATATGTAAAATATTGATTCAAGGCTTTCTCAATCTAAAATAGGGTATGAACCTATTTTAGTACAATTAAATAAGATTGAGAGATGAATATAACAGGCTCAATTTTGGAGCTTTAACTTTGCACCAAAAGCTAGGATAACAAATAGCTAATTAAACTTAACTATTATTATTATTATTATTATTATTAATTCATGAACCACTTGCAAAGCCAATATTACACGTTGTAAATATTTTTACATTAAATGCAATCACATCAACTTATTTTGCGCGATTCGATTACCTCTCTTCAATCATTTTCATGCGGATTAAAAAAGAAAGGATTCATGTATTTTGGGGAAGTATAAACATTTAAATCTTTGACCCAACCCTCTGGCCTTGCCCTATAACCTATTAATGTTTAAAATAACCTATGGGTGTGCTTGAGCCACAACTTGAACAGCAAAGAAATTTCTAAAGTGGGGGCTGAACTATTAGGCAAGTTTCCGATTGGAAGGGTAATATATACAGGTTTGCCAGTTGCAATTAATTAGCTCAGCTCAACTTGCCCATGGCTGCTCCTTTCTTTCAGAGTGAAAGCTTATCTTCTTTATATATATTCTTAATTCTTGACATGTATGATAAGATATCATTACGTTATGTGAATGAATCTTGAATATTGAATAAGAAATAAATATATAATTAGAGAAATTAAAATCAAACATAAAATTTGAATGAAATTTACATGCAACGAGAAGTTAAAAAAATTTTCTTAACCTTTTTATTTGTCATTGAAATAAAAAAAGATTCCTTCAACTTCAAAAATATTTCAGAAAATAAAATGAAACAAATAATTAATGCTACTATGAAATGGGCACCATAGCAACTTGCAAGAGAAGCAAACTGGTGAAGTAAAATGTCGTGAATACAAAAATATCAGGCAGAGAATATCTGACAAAACTGTTCCAAAATTAAAAGAAATACTATATGGTAAATTTAATTTTAAGAAAATAAAATTGGGCTAACACCTAATCATTAACCCTGCTATATATATAATATATAGGATTCTTTCCAAGCTTTGATTGGAAGAGACTTTTAATTAAAATAATTGTATAAATAAATAATTAAAATAAACGTTTAAATACCTGCAACCGTTAGTTAAACTAGTATTTAAAAGTGCCAAAATAAACAAAGAATTTACATCGGACTTCGTTCCTCTTGAATTATTAGAGAAGCAACACGTGTCTCCTAGAACAATAAAATTTGGTCAAACAGAGGAGGTTGCATGTGAGTGTGTGCATCAATGATTGAACCTCACGTTGGTTCAACGGTGGATTTTTGCAATTCGCCGACGTGCAAAGTTGAATCGTATGTAGTTTGGGGTTGGTCCATTTCTCCAATTTTAAGAAACGAAAAGCAAATTAATGTAATTATTAGTTATAATTACATTTAAGATCACAGATCATCAAAGTTAATTAATTTCTAAAACTTACATCAAATCTATAAGTTAATTTAAGTTAACAAAAGGATGAATGTTAGTTAGGTTTTTTTTGGTTAATTTGAGGCTCATTTAGTTATTAAATATTTGAATGTTTTCATTATTAGCATTGACAATAGTTATACAAAAGATAAAAGAAAATTATGAGCTAAGGTTGGGACACTTACTCTTCTTATATTATAAAATAATTATAACATTTCAGAAAAAAAAATATATATATATATTTATTATATTGTTGCAGAGCCTAGAAAGTGTAATCCCAAATTCCCAATAGGCAATAGGGTAAAAATAATGCTACTAATTACTTAATTCCATTAACGTGTTTGTGCATGTTTTTAGATTCCTCTTATTTTGTCTGTTAACTAATTTACATGCAAAAATCATTTATATTTAAATTTAATTGAAAATAAAAAAAATGGAGATAAATTTCAAAATGATGATTCAATCACATTGTCAACATTGTAATCTCTAATGATTTTACACAAAAAAAGAAATTATACCCACCATATCTCCATTTATTTATTTTTTTCCTTTTGCCTTCCAATTATATCATCACCGCGTACAGATTGCTGGACGGTAGCTTCCCAATTTTGAAGGCTTATTAAAAGTTTATCTTATCTTGACCTAACTTTTTCCTGGAAAGATCTTTCAAAATTGCCTTTTATGTTTAGTATGATATCGAATGCCTTGAACGCGTGGTTGCCTCTAATTATAATTTATAACAAGGATTATATGGAAAATAGTAAAACACCCAACAATTCGATTGTCCCACCATTCACAAAAAATAAATACTCATTATTGTTATTTATTATTAATATATATATATATATTTTATACATAAGAACTAAAAAGGTTCGATTTAAAATTCTTCAGTTTTAAACAACTCCAATAATCGAAAGTCGTTATAAGATGACATCACTTAAAATATTAGAAACATAATGGGTACTTGAGTTATTTATATGAATCATGTTAAAATTAAATTTTAATTTGTTACGAAAACTCAATTTTGCTATCAATGACTTTTTTACGTAATTTTAAGTATTAATAAAATCTTTCTTAATACAAAAGTTAAGTTTTTTTTACTTACTTATGTTTTATATATTGAAAATCATTGTATTTAAAAGTCCAGTTTTACTTTAAAAAATTATATTAAGAACACAAATATTAATGTGACAAAAGCAACCACAAATTCAATTACCATAAAAAAACTCCCTATGTTCTCCCCTTGTTGGCTAAAGGCACTTAATAGTCATAATAGTATGAAAAAAAATAAATAATAAATGGATGAATAACTAATTTTTTTCATTAAAAATTGAACAATTAAATTGTTAAACACTTTTTAAATTTTGAAAATAAAAAAAGTTGATGAACCATGTATACCTAAGTCTGGGTCTTTAAATAGAAGAAAGGAGAGAATGGGTTGATTGGGCTCTGGGCCACTTCAGTACATGGCGTTAGTTAAACACTCAAGATCTGGGACCAATTGCCTCACAAAAAATAAATACTAAAAATAATAAAAAAAGGAAAAAGACCCGGGGACCAGAAGAAAAAACTAAAATAAAAACCTGCTAAGCTTTGTCTGGTCCACTTCAGCACCTAATATTTTAAAAGAAATTTATATAATAATTAAAAAAAAGAAAGAAGAAGAAGAAGAAAGGATCAAAAACTTCTCTGCCTCACAAAAATGTTTCAAAAGAAAAAAAAAAATCCAAAAGAAAATTCCTGGATCTGTCATAGTCCACACCTATTCACATCAGAGATCCTTTACATCTTCAACTATTTATTTATTTAAAGCTAAAATACAAGAAAATACAAATTGTTTCTCTCTCTCTCTCTCTCTGTCTGTCTGTCTGACATTGTAATTATGATGAATTAAGTAAAAATTAAATAAGATTAAAACAAATCTGACCCACCCCTTTTTCCTCTGTGCATTAATCATTGATCATTAGCACAAACGGTTGTAGTGTTTTGTGCCTATCAGAAGCACCCAAAATTAAAAGGGCAAAAAAAAAAATAAAAAAAAAAACAAAATTAACTATGCTGTTTTACAGAAGGCTTGAAAATTAGGATGGTTTGACGTTTAAGGCCCGGCATTTCCATCCCTTCCTTCCTTCCACCGTCTGTTACGCAGTTTTAGGCTGAGATTTTCTGTAATAATAACTTGTAATTTAATATTATTCATTCTTTTGAAAAATTAAAAAGAAAAAAAAAGGTCAAACAGACATTTCCGTTCTTTATCTATCTTTGCTTGCTCCTTACTTTCCCTCATTTCTTCTCACACTTCTTTTTGGCTTTGCTTTTCTAAACTCCTGCACACTCTTCTCTTTGCTTTCATATTCCATAATTGAGTGACATCGCGTCATCACTGTATAAGAACAAGTTCCTTTTATCTCAATTCTACTGAAAACCTTTGCTTCTTTCTGTATCCCAAGCCAACACATCCCACTTAAAAGGAAACATCTTCTTTTTTTGTGGTTTCACTTGAAATATTTTCTGGGTTTTGTTTCTTGATTCCTGGTTTTTGGCTTTCACTATTCTTGTTGATCTGGTTCTTCAACTTTTTCCTGGAAGTTTCTCATGGAAAAAGACAAGGTTTTGATGGCTGAGGGACTAAACAGAACGGCTGCACCCCCGACTTGGAATTCTTGCAGTTTTGGGATGGACATGCAAACGAATGAGCTGAATTGTGCGACAGAACAAGTGGGAAGTTGTTTTTTCAATCCCAATTGGGATAATTCAATGGATCAGAGCGATCCCTTTGAGTCAGCATTGAGTTCCATGGTGTCTTCTCCAGCAGCATCCAATGCTGGAAGTACTCTCCCTGGTTTTGGAGAAAATGTAATGATCAGAGAATTGATTGGAAGATTAGGAAACATATGTAATTCTGGTGATATTTCACCTCAGTCTTTCGTCAAACCAAATAACAACACGAACAGTGGTAACACTTCTTGTTATAGTACTCCATTGAATTCACCACCAAAGCTCAATCTTTCAATGGTAGAGTCACAGATCAGAGGGAATTTGAATTTGCCAGGTCTTGGAAACCAGTTACCGAATCATCCAAGCTTGGCACCATTTTCTGCTGACCCTGGGTTCGCTGAGAGGGCTGCTAGATTTTCCTGTTTTAGTACCACTAGCAGGAATTTCGGTGGCCTAAACGGTCAACTTGGATTGACTGAGACTGAATTGCCTCAAAGATTACGTCCTAGAATGGATTCTGTTAAACTTTCAAGAGTTTCCAGTAACCAATCCATTAAGGTTACTGGATCTCAAGTAAATGTTCCGGAAAGCAACAAAAACTCACCGCAGGAAGGGAGTTCAGGTTCTGACAAGAAAAACAGTAGGCTGTCAAGGTCTTCCTCGCCGGAGAATGCGGAATTCGGTGATTCCAAGGAGGAATCTTCGGTTTCTGAACAGATCCCAGGTGGTGATTCAAGCATAAAAGTCCAAAATGATGCTAATGCCAGGAAAAGGAAATCAATTCCGCGGGGGAAAGCTAAAGAAACCCCATCTCCAGTGGCTGCTGATGCCAAGGTAATGTAATTCGGTTTTGCAAATTATTAGGATTTATCTGAATTATCAAATTCCTTTCGAGAATTCTATTGGAAACTAACCTTGGATTGCCATTTCAGGTTGCACCAGAGAATGGTGAATCCACCGCGAAGAGAAGCAAGCAAGAAGAAGCCGCTGGGAATGCAAAGGAGAAGACAGAACAGAATGGCAATGGTAAAGCAGCAAATGATGGGAATCAGAAGCAAGGTAAGGAGAATTCCAAGCCACCAGAGCCACCAAAGGACTACATCCATGTCAGGGCCAGAAGGGGTCAAGCAACTGATAGTCATAGTCTCGCTGAAAGAGTAGGAAACTTAAAGCAATGATCTGTAGTTATTACATTGAACGGTAATTAAGATTTGTATTGATCTGGATATCTTTTGTCATCTTGTATCGGTCCAGGTCCGAAGAGAGAAAATAAGTGAAAGGATGAAGTTCCTTCAGGATCTTGTTCCAGGTTGCAATAAGGTGAGCAAAACACTATAAACTTTGCACTTTGCACGATTGAGGCAGTTGTGAGAACTGAAACAATACCAATTACAATGAAATTTGTTGCAGGTGACTGGTAAAGCTGTTATGCTCGATGAAATTATTAATTATGTGCAGTCCTTGCAGCGTCAAGTGGAGGTAAACTGAAATTGGCCAATGTCTCTATTATTAAATTGAAATGTTGATTTGAAATTTAAGCGCAGAACGTTATTTTGTGCTGACTGATATTTTCTGCAGTTCCTATCTATGAAGTTGGCTACCGTGAATCCGAGGATGGATATTAACATGGAAGCCCTTCTGTCAAAGGATGTAAGTTGCTGTCCATGATATTGTTCTCTATTTATGGGTTGTGAGTCATCTGAATTTTCAAGTGACAATCTTGCATCAATTGCGTGCTGCAGATGTTTCGATCTCGTGGATCTTTGCCACATGCCCTTTATTCAATGGATTCTTCAGCACCAGCATTCCCTTTTGGATATCAGCTGCAGCAGCAAGCGCTACCTCTGCACAGTGGTATATCCAATAATGTAGAGACTCAATTCTCAATGAATCCACTAAATGCTGTGTTGCGTAAAACCCAAGGCGTGCAGCTGCCTCCTATTGATGGTTTTACTGATGCTAATCCTCAGGTAATCTATAAAATAACTTGTCTAGTTAGTAGTATATTCTATTTAATATTGTTCAGAATCTCAATTGGAAGCTGAAAACTTTTGTCTTCAGGTTGCATCATTTTGGGAGGATGATCTCCAGAGCATTGTTCAAATGGGATTCGGCCAGAATCAGGCACAAAGCTATCAAGGTAAGCATAATTCATCAAAACTCAGGCACTACGTGTAGAATTGATACATTCTATAATCAAATGTTTGATCCACTTTTTGTCTGGTGCAGGCTCAATGGCTGCTGCAGGGCAGGTGAAAATTGAGCTGTAATTACCATAGACAACACTTGCTGATTCCGCTTCAGGCCTTCCAGGGGAGCAAAGAGAGGCCTTTGTACATAGAAAGCAATTACGGTTGGAGTGAAATCGTTAGCCTGGAAAAGAAAAAAGAGAAAATTTATAATCTCGTTTCCCAAATTGTTTCCGCAACTCATTCTTTAGAGAATTCTCACAGGAATTCCTGATTGTAATATGTTAGAACTAATTGGAATCAAGTGGTGCATAATCCACATTTAAGATTTAGCTTTGGTGAGAGGAGTCTTGATGGGGTTGAAAGAAGAGAGGAATTTTTATGTAAACTTCTGTTTCAACCGTGTGTGTATTGGCCTTACAAACTAAGAAAAGAAATTGATCTATCAATTCATTGAGAAACTTTTGGATATATATATGTGTCTTTTCTTTCTTTTTCTTCTTTTGATTGCTGCCTATAACTCTGGCTAAGATCCTTCCGCTGATATTGGTTGGTTCGAAGATTGATAGAAAAGTGCAGATAGTATGAACTGCAAAAAGCAGGTGTGAGATCCCATGAATTTAACCATTTTCCTCTTTACTTCTTGGCAACCAAACAAACACTACAGTACAGTGTAATGAAAAGGATAGCCCCCTCCCCCTATTGCTTTCATATTTAGCTGGAAAATTTGATGTTGGGAGTGGCCCCGGTGTAAGAATGACAATTATGTTACGTTAAATCGCGTAACTAGTGGGAAAATAGATTCTAACTTGTAAACAGCTGTTAAAGTGGGGACAAATGGTCTCTTAAGTCCAACTGATGATTAAGAATGATATTGTGTTTTGAGCTGGAATCCAAAGTCATTTTTTGACAGCACTTTGCTGTTTACCATATGCAACAATTGACAGCAAACAACTACTATACTAGTACTTTGCTTTTCTTTCTCTTTTTTCCTTCTTTTTTCATTGCTTTTTGGCATACATTTTTTCTTTCTAAAGTGGGGAACTCAGATGAGCGCCAAAAGCCCAGGTTGGCACTAGTGAACTTCTGACTTGGCTGAGGAATCAAAGGGTCTTTACAATCGCATCTGCTTTAGAAAATTCTGAAACAAAAGAAAAATCTGTTAGGGGGATATGTGGAAGAATAAAGACTATAAAGTAGTGGAGTTCAGATGTAGATAGGTACCCTCTCAAGACACAAAGCTTTTCCATCGAAGGCTGACCTCAAAAATTCCAAAGTCTACAAACAAACACCCAGAAAAAGAGATCTCCTCTGCTTGATTGATCTAACTGTAATTGATCAATGCATTTATGTACATGTATTGGATAATATTGAATGCAAGTTATGGATACTAAAAAGAAGGCAGCCAAGTACAATATACAATGATGTGTATTTATTAATCTGGTCTGAAATGGCACTGGCTGTTTTTTATAACTCTTTTAATGCAACAATGGGCTAGAGAATTAGAAGCAGACCATTCCAGTGCATAACATTTTTGGGTTTTCAGACAATCGTACATAGCTTAACTCCATAGCTGCTCTTTTTTTTTTTGGGGGGGGGGGGGGGGTGGTTAAGGGAAAATGGAGATTCTTTGGCTTCTATTTGGGATTTCCATTCTCTACCTACTTACAGCTAGAGCGACACCAAAGTGACTTTTTCCTAAACGTTTCTGATTTCAAATAGAAAACTGTGGAAATGTAGTCTTAAATGTATTCTTCAGATGGGCTGCTGCTGCATTCAATTGTTTTTGACAATACAACAAATTTAGAGGTTATTTGAAACGTGGCAAGCATCCTTGTTAACCTCTCGTGTCATGATAATAAATCAGGGATAGTGGATGCAGACGGCTCAAATTACTTCAAGGGACACATGGCTTTTGGCTAGGAAAGCCTTATTGCTACATGGATTACTTCATGTCTTGTACACTTCCTTATCAAAACAGGATGAGAATATCCAATTTCACAAAAAAACTTTTCCACCATGTCATGTGGTACATTGCACATATGCTTTCGACTTAATTCTTGATTCAAAAAATCATATTAGAATTCTTATTTTCGTATAATAACAAAAAAAATTATATTAAATGTTTAATTTGTTTTGATTGAATGACTTTGACATACACCGTCAATTACACAATTGATCTATTAAAGACAATTGCAAATCCATTATGAGATTTAACAATGAAATATATCTAAATTTCTCATCCAAATTTGGTGCATTTGTGTTTTTTTTTTTTTTCTAATTTGTATTTTTAGGTTTTAATGGATGTGGTTGATGGTTATGGTGAATCAAGGACAACTAAGTTGGATAATTTGCCCTGCTTCAAAGGGATATTGCTTGGATAATTAGTCAACCAAAAAGATTTAGCACCTGAGATTTGGGAATGTTAATTATTAGATATTGTTATGCAGCAACCAATGAGACTGGGGCCTCGCATAAAAGTTGAATAAAAAAAGTAGTTGCTACCTGCTTTCATCATCAATGTCACATTGACAATGGTGCCAAACCAAAATTATTATGTGACTAAATCTAGCAGGATATCAGCAAATCAACCAATTGAGTTGTCTGTCAATGGAAAGCGATTCCTTAAGTCCAAATAACCCTAATAATTTTATCCATGCTTTTTACTAAAGATAAAGATTCTAACATTACCAAAGGATTATTGCAGTCATTGGAAGGAAGGCATAAAAAACATAATAATAAACTTTCAAATGAGGGTGAAATCCGCTATTAACCCCATCAGCATTTTCCGTCTAAATAAAAGTTTTTATACAGAATTATCAATCCCAACTTATATTTCAAATTACGGTGAAATTGGAAAATAATTCCCACTTTCACAAAAACGTGGTTAGGTAAAATTAGTTGCAATGTTGAATTCTTCCTGTGTCTGTGTTTTAAGCTTAGTGTCCCACTATTACAACTGCATCTGCATTAAGTGGCAGACGCAGATTGATGCACGCTTGTGAGTTTGGTTTCTGTTAATGTCATCCACTTCACTTAAAAAAGTAACTGAATTTGGTACATACCCATCACACGGTACAAAGCAATGAATAACATCTCAAGATGTCAGCCTCCTCATTCCAATAAAAATGTCAACATGACTAAGCTTTGATCTTCTCGAGAAAGGGAAAGGCTAAGAAAAGATGAACTTTTGGGGGTGGAGTCACATAAAATAAACACCCTTTAGAGACCCAGACTGATCCTTTTAGGAACGTGTTTTGGCATTCAAACAATCTTACATACAAGTTGACCTTAATACTTTCACTAGTTATCCACAAACATCATCCATGGAGCATGATGATGAGGAACAAAAAGATTTACTAGAACGTTTAATTACAAAGAAAAGGTTTTTTTAACAGCATATATATATATATATCGATCTAGAAAGTTCCCCACAAGTAACTCTGGCAATGAGGGGTCCAACGAAGGATGAATGATGAAGAGAGATTGATGGAATATGTTATTGTGGGGTTTACAAGAATTAATGATGATTAGAGTTAGAGAGGGTCTATTTACCAGGCTGTCACTGATTCTATCATGCTCCTCTCTCTCTCTCTCTCTCTCTTTATGTCTCTTTCTTTCACCTTTGCTGCCTTTAACTTGGGTGGGTATCAACTTTGATTGTATGTTGGGGATAAAATATATCAAACCACTAATATTTATATATCAAAACCTATCACTGTGCTTCACCGAACATAAACCATAAACTCCAAACCGTTGTTCCATGCAGTACTCAACCATCTGAATAATGTTAGAAGCAAACAAGCACGAGTCAAAATCAAAACTCCAAACTCATGTGATACACATAGGTACTAATTAACAAGAATGCTAACTCCTTTTTCATGGTTTTACACCTCATAGTTGGTTTATTTTTCTTTTCGGACAATTTATTGCTTCGATTCCCATTTTATAAATGTTTCACATGTATTTCAAGATTCAAACTCGAAACACATTTTTTTAATGAAAATTTCAGTTTTCAACGGTTAAGATATTCCATCAGAAATATTTTTTTTTCAAGATTCTAACTTGAAACACATTTTTTTAAATGAAAATTTCAATTTTCAACGGTCAAGATATTCTATTCGAATTATTTTTTCGATTTTCGTTTTATAAATGTTACATGTGTATTTCAAAATTCAAATTCAATAATTACTAGAATCTCAATTTTCAAACGATAAGATATTTTTCATACACGTTATTTTGATTTTGTCTAATAATAATTATTTATAAAATTTTTTCACTTTAATCCCGTCACTTCATCCTTCATTGTAAACCACAAAACAAGCACAGAGTTAAAATAAAAACTTCAAACTCATGCGATACACATTGGTACAATTACAAACCAGAATGCTAAATCATTTTTGATGTTTAATTTTCAACCCCATACTAGGTTTATTCTTTTTTTTATTAATTTACCGTTTTGATTTTCATTTTATGAATACTACAAACTCAAAACACTTTTTTAATGAAATCTCAATTTTCAACTATTAAACTATTCTTTTAGAAATATATTTTTTTATTTTCTTTTTATAAATGTTACATGTGTATTTCAAAATTCAAATTCTACACTTAATGAAATTAAATTTTTAACCGAGAAGATATTCGTTTATAGACATCATTTCAATTTTATCTAACAATAATCATTTATACAATTTTACATCTCATTCTCATTATTTTATCTTTCTTTGTAAACTATAACGGTAATTTAAATTTATTATTTATATAAAAAGATTCACAAATTATGTAATTTCGAACCCCAAATTAAATTGAGAGAGTTTCTACTAATATCTGTTAGTTTGGTTGCCTCTTTCTATGAGAATTGGTAGAAATTATCTAGATATCATTTTCATTCCTCATTTGTTTCTTCTAAATAGATGGCTTAGTCCTTTCTAATCCTGCAAGAGAAAACCAGTGATGTGTGGCCAGGGTTTAGAAGGTTGCACGTCCTGTTTTATCATCAGCCTATCCAGCCTCCAGGCTTTGTAAATTGGGTCTCAAGTGTGAAAAAATGGTCCACAGGTAGGGATAGGCTCATGTCAGGGAGAAGACAAGGCCACAAGCTCCTTGTATTATGGTCTCCATGAAATGATAGACTCCTAAACCAGGAGCCTCTCAATGCAAGTACTTGTGGACTGTCTTGTTTTTTGCCTTCCTATAAAAATAAATAATAATAATAAAAACAGAAGGGAGGGGAGGGACCATAGACATACCTCTCTGATCCGCTTGAGGGATTGCCCCCTATGCTATTGACACCAAAACCAAAGAAATAAATGATCCAAGGCTTCAAAATAACATGTTTGTTTAGCTTGTCAAATCTGTTGTCTGTACAAATTTTAGGGGTCCACCATATCCATTATCACAAGAACACCCAAAAAGGAAATACAAATTCAAATGCAAGTTTAACAACTCTTCTTTCTCTGTCTCTCCAATGCCATATTTTGGAATGTGCCATGCTGAGTTCATGTGCCTGAATGTCTACAACTTCGTTGCCCAGAGATGGTCAAAGGATGAAGAGATTGGGAAATAAATATAGAATCAAAGTGGAAGAATGAGAAATCTATGTGCTTACATATGCAGGGAAGAATAGAAAAAAGAAAGAATATAAATCATTCATTTAACTCTTATGAAATGAAAGAATCTGAATTTGGTTACAAAGAACAACAAGGGAACCAAGATACTGGTCCCCCTAGATTGGCAAGAACTGGTATACCCAGATGAACAACAAAAAACAGCTACGACTTTGGAGCTATATGACAGAAACTATTAGTTATACATACACTATTTTGCAGTTAGGACTTGAGCTATATATTGCAACGATCATATCCAGAGAACCATGACGAGTTTTCTGCTAGCTTTGATAACTCACCATCTTCACCGTTATAGAATGGTTCAAATTCTTCTCGCCATCGCTGATCGCTGGCATAGTGTGTCTCACCTGCATCATACTTGGCATTGTCGAAATTATCATAAGCAGGTGGTATTGCTTCTTTAGGTAGACGCGATTCTGCAAGTAGCTCATTAAGAGTGCTAATCTCATGTTCGTGTTTTCGCTTTAATTTGTCAATCTGTTTGTGAGCTTTCTCAGCTTCTTGTTCTGCTTCCAATGCTTGCTTCTGCGATAATTTAAAACATAAGGTAATGAGAACAGTGCCAAAAGCTCCATCCACTTTTGAAGGTCACATTCACTGTCAAAGAGCTATCTATAGATTCCAAGTTCATAAAAGCATAAAATCATAATTGAGCTTTGCTAGTAAGACCAGAAAGTGTGACCATTCCCTACCACATGCAAAACCATGTCGATCTAATACATGGGATAATTTACTGTGAAAGAAAGCACTATATTGTAAAACTTTTGGCCATCTAAAAGTACACTCTTGCAAAGCATGCTAGAAAGGATTTTTGAGTGAGAATAGATAGCTACGAGATATTGAGAATGATTATAGTCTAACAGCATTATGTTGTTTACGCTATCTTTGATTTGAAGTGCGAGCATTTCATCTGGAAATTCTAGGTCTAAGTCTAACACCCAGCCTTCACCAGATAAAAAAAAAAAAAAAAAGAATTTATGGCTCAGCAAGAGATGTTCTATTGACATGTAAGTTCATTGGCATGCTGAAAAATTAGATTTCCATGCATTACCTACAGATGTAAATGAAGTTAAGATTTTTGAGTGAGAATGGAAAACTACAAGATATTGAGGAAAACTAACAATCTAACAGTATGATGTTGTTTATGCATTCTTTGATTTAAAGTGCGAGCATTCATCTGGAAATTCTTTGTTTTAAAAGTCTAGCACCCAGCCTTCACCAAATAGAAAAAAAAAATATTATGACTCAGCAAGGGATGTGTTATTAAGGTGTAAGTTCATGCCACACTCAAAAATAAGATTTACATGCATTACCTACAAATGTAAATGACTAATTGGAACATTTACTGTGCAATATTTGTACATTAAACTTCCAGTTTCATTTTCATCGTGACACTTTCAAAAAGTACCAAACAGTAACAAGATGATGACTCAAGCTTCACCAATAAGTTCTCTGAGCATTGTTATCTGTAGTATGAATGTAAGATGCAAATCCATCTCAATTTCAAAAAGCAAACTTCTAAACATCTTTATGTACATTCTAAACTTGAGGTTAAAGATCTGATTCAGACTTAACCTCAAAAAGTTAATTGAGACCTCATGACAGGTTGTTTTGTCACAAACAGCATTTGTCACTAATACATGTTTATTATAGTTGATTAGCAGGGTTTAAAACAAAATTTTATTTATCACAAGGCAATGTATAGGGAACATCTGTAAGTGCATACATACATATGAGTGTGTGTATGTGAGACCACACTAAGAGACATACATATATATATGAGTCTGTGTGTGAGACCACACTAAGAGTGCTTATTTGTAGAATGAAGGAAAACGAATAATTTTCACATAGAAATTAATGTATACACTCTTTCTATGCACTCATCTTGTCACTTCTGCGTTCTGATATTGTCCCATTCAAAATTTTACTTTGAAGTCAGCAAATTGAACAAAATGTTTCCTACTTTACTCTACCATCATAACCATTTAAAAGTAATACAACAAACTGCATAGACACTCATACATCTAAACTTAATGTATAACAAGAATCTTAATATCAACCAGTGAAGTTAAAGTGCATGAAAAATATCAATAGCCTCACTTACTTGGGCATCAGCCACAGCTTCTTCTGCTTCTTTTAGCCGTACAAGCAATTCACCAGCAGCCTGGACTGCTTCAGCAGTATCCCTCAATTGAGCCTGGAGTCCTTTATTCTCATCCCTAAGATATCGCCTCTCCTTTTCCCTTTCCACTTTCAATGCAGAAATTTCAGCAGCAAGGGCATTTATGAACTTAGATTCAGCACCCCTGACCCCTGCCCTAGCAGCTGCCTTTTTAACATCATCTATGCCCTCTTGAATCTTCCTATGCCTTGCAAGCAATTGAATATGTTTTTCCTCAAGATCTGCATACTGTTCTAGCATTCTTGCATGTCCCTCCATAGCCATCTGCATTGCTTCCTTCAATTCTTCCGCACATTTCTTCTCCATATCTAGTTCCTGCTTCCTTTTTTCAGCCAACGACCTACTAGCATCAAGTTCAGTCCTTAATTCCTCTGCAAGAGAAATCCATTTGCTTTCTGCCTCGGTCCACCGAATTCTCTCTTGTTCAAATTTCTCTTCAGCACTCTCCTCACTTGTCTCTGTTATTGCACTAAGAGGTGGAGGCACATTGGGTTCACATGAATATGTCAACTGCAGTAGAGAATTTCGTCTTCGAGCTGATGTGGAAGAAGAGTCTATATAATACTGTAACTGGTTTCTTAAATCCTGAATTTCTTCTAACAACACTTCCCTCTCTCCCAAATCATGAAAATTTCTAAAGCGCTCCAGCTCATCTTGAACTCGTTTCAACTCAATCTTTGTTCTTAAAACCTCAGGATGGTTCTCATATTTCTCCTTCAGAAGCTGTGGGCAATAGGTAAGATATAGATGCATAGCTTTTCAAAAAAAAAGAAAAGATATAGATGCATAAAAATGTTAAACAAAAAAACTTTAAGAACAAGCATATACCTTGTGCTCATGCTTGAGGGAGGCTAGCTCTTCTTCCATGAATTCCTCAGTAGGTAAAACACCATCCATAAGGCTCTCGAGGCGAAGAATTTTATCCTCCCTTGTCTGCCCTATAATGGCATTGCACTCTCGCTCATGTTTGTACTGTTGTACCTGTAAAAAATAGCCAATAAGTATAACACCAACAATTCACAATGATGGAAAAATTACTAAGAAACCTACCAGACGGTTTAACTGCATTATCTCAGAAGCTCGCTTCGCACAGAACTCTTCAAGTGCCATTTCTCTCCTGATAGATCCAGCCAAAACCTTCTCCACTGCCTGTGCAATACAAGGGTTAAAAAAAGTGTCTATTATGTGGAAGATATAAATCTGAAAAGCCAGGACTTGAGACTTCTTACTTTGGGGACTTGCTTCTTGGTTTTCTCAGCAGACTCCACCTCATCAGCAGGAACTAAGGTTTTCTCATTAGACTCTGACTCATCAACAGGAACTAACTGCAGGTTTGAGCTTTCACCGTCCTCTTTGCCCTCCAGGTTTGTTCTCTGCTTACAGTTACTACATAGAAATACTACTTGCTCTTCTTCTTGAATCTCATAATCTTGAGGAAAAGTTTGGACTCCTACATCAACTTTATGAGCTGCAAGGATTGGCTTAGGATCAGCAGGTTTTAATGAATAACGGAATGATGACCTCCTCAATGCTAAACTCCGACGGTGACAATCAATAATCTCAAGACCGCGATGGAGGCTAGCTGCCAAATGTTCAGTTGGTGTGAAAGATACGCGCATAGCCTCTGAGCGTAACTTGCCATCATCCTTAAGATCTTTTTGCGAAGCAGTGAACATTGATGATGTCCTCAGACTCTTCCTACTCTGATTGACTCTAGGTGAGACACTTGGTGTTGGGGATTTAAGAATTGCAGAGGAATCCCCATCAGTTGTTTCGACAATTAGATGGCCTGGATCCTCTTTGACACTATCATGACCAGTAAAAACATTTGGGGTGTTCGTAACAGGTTGAACACAATCAACAATCATAATTTCAGAGGTTTTAGGCTGTTCAGATATTTCTTCCTCCATGTTCACATCAGAATCCTCAGCATCTTGTGCTTTGACACATTCAGATGTGTTAGGCCCTGGTTCACCAACACATCCATTTTCAGAGGGGGTATTTCCTATATCTGACTCAATTAGCTCTAGTTTGGTCAGTTCATTTGAATGATGATATACATCTGCTGATTGCAGACCTACTTGAGCACAAAGATTCTCAACAGCTTCCTCATCAATTTCCATCTCCTCATCACCATCTTCATCAACATGAGGTAATGTCCTTGGATGATGGAGGCTAAATTTTAACAAATTCAAGCTCCTACGGGCATTCCATCCAGTTGAGTAACTTCCATTTGGATCAGTTTGGTTGTTGCCATTAGCTTTCATTCGATGGAGTTCATCCTGCATGGTTCATCCACATTTGTCATATTCAAGCATTTGATTGCATAACTGATGGGTCAAAAAAAAATTGATTATGAGAATATACCTTCAGCTGTCGAATCACTTCACGCAGAAAATTTACATCATCCTGCATTACTTCATTAACAACTGCCTTGTTCTTGATTGCCTTTGCACGCTGAGCAAATCGTAATGTGCTGAATGTTTCACTCTTACAGCTGCATTATTGACTCATTTAAACTTCTCTCACAAAAGTGGGGGACCAATATCTTAAACAAAATAAGGGCACTTGTTTTATTACCTTTGTGCTGGAGAAATTGCACAGACCATTGCTAATTTTGCATTGCCACCAAGAGATTCCTGCAATAAAAATGTCAACTTGGAGTCTCTGTAGGGGATATGCCTTTGCTTTCCAGTTTGAGAAATTTCAGCCAGAATGTTTATCAAGTTCCTGAACTCCAAATATTAAGTGAAATTAGCAAAAGGCTAGCAGTGTAAGCCTCTTCATACATCCATGAAACATGTCAATGCAGCAAAGAAGCAAGAAAGCATAGTCAAATAGAATCTGAATTGAACGATTGTCTCAGTACATTTTGCATATCGCATATCCTTTTTATCTTCTGTATCTTCTTTTTTCTTTATCAGCTTTTTCTGAAAATGTGATTTGCTAATAAATTTCTTTTTCTTTCTCAGTGAGGTACACAATCACCCTTTAGACAAATGTGCTCAAAGTAGCTTTCTTTAAAAGTTTGCACATGCATTTACTCTATCACATTAAGCTTATTTACATTTTTGTATTTCAAAACTCCATCTAGCATCCCTTTTTCTTTCCATGTAATATCTGATTATTGTGTCAATGCTGTAGCATAGATTTTCCTGCATTCTGACCTGAATTCTAAAGAGGAATTCTAAATTGTGATATTCAACGCAATCAGACCAAAAAAATAAAAGGCAATAGTGTATAAGACAATTCACTGAACTGTTCTAGGGCAGTCTTTGTGAAATGTGTAACTGTTAAGCTGCATCTGTCGAGATGGCAAGCCATTTGCAGCTCAACAATGTTCTGTACTATATTTTTCCAATGATTTTAAATCTAAAAGATTAAGAATTGCTGATGTATCATACAGAAGTCAAAGTTGGAAGATCTATCCTTTTTGTACAAAAAACATAACTAAAAGTTGAATATGGAGATTCAATAAAAGATGCACCTGAAATAAGGCGTGCATATGAAAGAAAAGATACAAATAGCATACCCAAGCTGTGAGAGTGAACGATTAATATTCCCTGCCTCCTTTAAGCGCTCCCCTGCAGCACCAGTTAATTTCTGTCGCTCTGAGCCAGCAAGATCAACAAGATTTATTCGACTTGTTTTAAAGCTACTTATACCGTCTGCCACACTCTGTATGAATATAGAGTACTTCAGAATCCCTCACGTATAACTGAGAGAGAAAAACCCAGGAAAATGGGAGTTCTTTTTCCAATTGTTGTGCAGATCATTAGACCCTTTGTAATTTTATTATTTGCAAAAATTAACATATAAACAATGAAATGTAATTTAAGAAAATTCCTGTTTGTGATTTGATGCCATGACTTAGTTTTGACAAAGTTGAAATTGGAAAAGAAATATTTGCTAAAATCTAAATGCTAGAAATGAATAAACCATATGAAATTCAAAGCATTATTACCTTGCATCGAGATTCAACAACACAGGTAAAAACACTATGTGAGCGGGAACTTTCAGCATTGATACTAGTCGCACCTGTCCTTCTATTTGATAATCCCTGCATCATATATAGAGCAGCTTGTAAAGATAAACCTTAAAAATTAGTTAACAGTCAAGTTTCAAAATCCATTTAAATCAAACTAAAAAAGAAAAAGAAAAAGAATCAAGCTAATAAGAAATTATACATACAAGTGTTCCATTTCTATCAAGAAAAGTTTAATGTCAGCATTCTAAGAATAAAATTTGAAGACTTTTCTTCACACTGTATAGCGAGGAAACAATGAGCAGTCAAAGCATTGGCAAAGTAAAGAACAAACCTTCATTAACAGCTGAGTCACATCCTTCATTGAACTTACATACTCCTCTGTCAAATTCTCGACATAAACACCAGATTTTACATCTTCTCTGATCTGGATGAAAATCATAAAACAATTTAAGAAAACCAGAAATTTTCCTCCCAAAAGACTAATTGAAATGTGAAATATAATATTCCTTCTACCTGCAGATTTCTTTGATTTGGATCCAACAAATCTGTGATTTGCTCATTATAGATCTGCAAAAGGAAATTGAAAAGCAAGTGGTAAGAAAGAACAATATTACAAGGCTCAACAGTCAAATTATATCAAAATTTAGAATCACAAAAAGCCAGTAACTCTACCTCGAGAAAGGAACAGCGACATTGATACTTGAGTTGTTTATCAGCATGCTTAATTTGCTCCTACAAGTATAAAAGGTCAAAGCGCAAACTATTAAAATTGGTCCATTCTTCATAATAACTTTGAGCGAATTCGTCCATGATTGAATTTTTACCTCATTTATACGAGCAAAGAGTCGCTCAAAGACACGGGGAGTTAAGCCTTGTTGATCACTTGATAAGTTCTCTTCCAACAAGGCGTTGGCTGGACCCCAAATCGTATAAGTCTTTCCACTTCCAGTCTAGTGAAATCAATTTTTGGAACACACAAATTGAAAAATTAATAGCATTGTTACAATTTACTGGATAATTTACAATATTTTTTTTTGAAAGTTAATTTACAATAATTGAAACGAAATTGAAAAAGAAAAAAGAAAGTTGAAGAAGCAAGTACCTGCCCATAGGCAAATACGGAACTGTTAAAACCTGCAAGACAATTTTCAACAAGAGGTGCTCCCACAAGCTGGAAAATATCTAGCTGCAGCCAGCAAAAGAAAAAAAAAATTCTTGAGGCATTTCAAATAAAAAAAAAAAAAGCCTGCTGAATCATGTTGAGAAAAGAGATCTTACCTGAGTTGCATCCGTGTTGGCGACTGAGTCAAATGTGAAGGTTTGTCCGTTGATACTCAAAGAATCACTTGTAACTTTCTGAACAATAATTTCCCCTTCTTCCTCTTCTTTATTTGGTGGCCGCATCCGTACAACCACCTGGAAAAAAGGAAATTAAAATCTAAAGCTTTTAAAATTTCAAATCTAGGAAATTACATATTTTTTTTTTTAAAAAAAGAAAAGTGATACCTTGACACCGGAATCGGAAATTCCCGGGACGGCGTTTTCGGGAAGGGTTTCCGTGTAGAGCTTGCGTTTGAGAGGGTTGGAGGAAGGCGGGCGAGGTGGCAAGGGACTCTTGCTCTTGGCCATTGTGGTTGCGACGGCGGCGGGGGAGGGTTGGGAGTTAGGATCCGGAGGCGGTGCGTTTTCTTTAGATGATTTTTGTTTTCTTAAGGTTTTGGATTTAGAAGGGGTAGGGCTCGGGGAAGAAGGGTTCTCCATCGGCTCCCTCAAGACCGTGTTTCTTGGTAGCATGAAGTGCTTCATTGCTTTCTTCTTCTTCTGTTGAGAAAGAGAAGAAAAGGAGAGAAAGGGGAGGGGTTAGGGCAAGGAAGCGAGAGAGATGGAGAGAAAGTATGAAAGAAAGAGCAGAAGTGAGAGAAAAAATGTAGCCGTTAGAGGGAAAAAGAGAGTTTGAATTTGGGATTTTAATTATTTCACATGTCTGTTACTTACTTTATTTTTATTTTTATTTATTCTTGGGGGTTTTAAGGAAAACAGTGGATTTGAAATTATGTTGGATCTGGAGCGTTCTCTCTTTTTTATGGAGTAAACGGAAGGTCATCCCATCCCTGGGCCCACTTTTCGGGACCTGCCGGCCCAGATTTTATTGGGCTTTTTTTGTCTTTTCTCTTCCCTTGAGGCGACAACCATCTATTAGCCGCAGTACTCTTATTCAATTTACGATTCACCCATCCTACTTTCATTCCTTTCAATTAAGCCATCGGACTATTGTTGGTTAGTTAATTGAGCCACTTCGCCGTTGGTGAATTGGGCTAAGTAAGGTTTCCGTGGCCTTCCAATTGTTATTCTATTTATGCAGGGACATTGATTCAAATGTTGAGATTTTAATATAGGTAATTGGCTCAATGATGTTGCCTGATGAGGGATGAGACCAAGCAACGCCTTGTGCAGCCTGCTTATCCTACCAAATGGATTGGTGATGGAATTGAATATTGTACACTGAACAACCTTCATCCCATCCATTGCTTCAGAGATTTTGGGACACATTTCCAACCTCAACCAACCCACCTTGACTCTGCCCATGGATTTGTTTGGCATGTAACAAAATTTCCGCTTCCAGGATGGAATGTTATTGTGGCTGGTCTTTGATTTCATGTACTATATATATACATCCACAAGCTTAAGTCTTGGAGCTTAAACAGATTAATCAAATGCTATGACATGAATTCATGAACATGCAAAGACAGTTTGATTGTCTCTAAACCAACAAAAGTGATGCAAAGCAAAGCAGGTTGACATAAAAAGAAGCATAAGTGAGTAGTGGATGCCAGCAAGCAGAGTTGGAGAGTGGAAATGGGCACTTGACCATCTACGGATACAGGTGTCGTCCTCTCGTTCTCACAAAAACGTAATGCCACCCAACAAATCTCATCAGTCGTGCAACGGTGCCCGAGACGATAAGAATCACACCAGAATCAACGCCCCCACTCATTTCTTGTGTTCTCGGCAGAAATTAAAAACTATACAACAAAATTCTGTCCAAAACGCGAAACACTGTCCCAACGAAATGACGCCATCTAATGTCGTTTTCCCTCGTGTCTAAAATACGCGGCACGACGTCGATGCGCTCGCTCTCGCTTGCCCTATCAGGCCAATTCACCACCTTAATTTGCGTGTCAAGGCACTCCCGTTTATTACCCACCACTCTTCCTTCCTGTTGCAGTTTTCTCTCCTATATATAACCAAAACCACCCTACCTCACCTCTTCACAAATCATATCATATCATTATCAAAGCACAAGCATCGAAGGAAATGGCGAAAGCTGAGGTCATCATTCTTCTATCTTTGTTGTCCGTAATAACATTGTCTTTCACGGCGGTTAACGGGTACGGAACGCTGGTAGGAGGGAAAACGGAGATAAATGACGTGAAGACGAACAAGGAGGTGCAAGAGCTTGGGAGGTTCTCGGTGGAAGAATTTAACAGGAGCCGGGGGGGTCTCAGAAGTAACGGAGGGACGGAGTTGGTTTTTTCTCAGGTGGTGGAGGCTCAGAAACAGGTGGTTTCTGGCATCAAGTACTATCTCAAGATTGAGGCCATGCAGAGTGGGCTTACCAGGACGTTTGAATCCGTGGTGGTCGTGAAACCTTGGGAGGATTCCAAGGAGTTGCTAAATTTTTCCCCTTCTCCTCTTTAATGATCTGGTGTTTGTTTTGTGTTTTATTTGCATTTTGGTTATGTTTGACAAGGGAGTAGGGTATGTTTCGTGGTTTTAACCTGTAATTTTCTTCATGCATTATGTGTAATCTTAATCAATAAAGGAATAAATAATGCTACTTAAATATTGATTTACCAGAAAGAGTCCATTCTCTTGCAGGGGAAGAGAAGGATTGTGATAATGAGTCATAACACGGATTCAAATGCAGGTTAGCTAACAAAAATGCACAAGCTGCTCTTGCCATATTCAATAATGAGGAATTGGCCAGTTAGCCAAAAGATAGCCTAACACATACCAGGCACTCTCCATTTCCCGCACCTCCACCATTTCCTGCCCAGCCATCCACCTATCCGCCACTATTCTCTCATGGAAGGAGAAACTTGGGTTTCAGGATCCTTTCATCAGCTTTCAAGTCTCTCCTTCCCAAGAGTTGAAAGGAAACGGTCTGATCAGCCAAGGGAGAGCTGGGGGGAAAAGGAAGAATCCACCCTAGCCAAATCTACGCAGGCCAAGCCCCCTATGGTTTGATATGAATGCTACATAATCCATGTAGCATTCTTCACCTAACTCATCTATTTCAACCCTTCATTCAAAAGCAGCAGAGAGATCACAAACCTTGGCTTCTTTTTTAAATAAGAAGAAGCCAGTATTCCAACACTAGCTGTGTCATCAGAAACTTGTTGGCATAATCAAATACCAGATAGTGGAGTTATGCATCAGAATGAAATTTCGACATAGATTGCAATCTGGCATAAAATGAGATGAGGGTTCATCAAACTTTCAGGACACAAGACAAGTAGTATAACCACATTCATGTCCTCGTTAATAAGATTTAACATAATATCTTAATCACTTAAAAGCGAATATGGATGAACAATCTCCGGCCCTAACATCTGGAGAACCTTCCTAGCCTATCATAATATCAACTTAACACAATGCTCTTTGCATTTATCTACAAAGCCGTCTTTAGCTGCACTGACGCCTATCTATCATAAGGAAATTCTTGATCACTCTCCGTCACTTTAAAGGGTTGTGGTTGATGACCTAAGCAGCATAGATTCCACATCTTAAAATATGCTCGTTCAAGGTTCCTCACCTGAATAAAAGAATTAAAAGTCAAATCTTGTTAACACTAACGAAATAGATTGTTACATGCTAAGCACAAATACAGATCCAGAGTTTGTTGAGGCAAGCTTCACTTACATGGCATGAAAAACAGAAACAAAACCTCTATAGTAAAAAAGCAAAGATAAACACTCACCCAGCGTAATGTGTCAAAAAGAGGGCAAGTCATACGGGCTTCTTTGAGTTTATTAGAAAGATCCTGGAGCTTTGGACGATTTAGAGCAAGTGAGACAGCCTTCTCTTCGTATTCTTTCAAACTTTGAATATTTTGGCAAAATTTGAAGTAGAAAAAGGCACCATCATCAGCAAGAAAGGCCATAAAGAAAAAGCAATACCATCAATTGCTTGCTTCTTAACTCAGACAAACATGCATATGGACTAGAGAATTCTGTTTGGTTGCATCACAAACTGCAAAAAATGCCCTTGCTGCTTTCCAACCCCTTCATTTTTATTTTTCTCAACCCATTTCATTTAATGAACATAGAATGTGCTAAGGCTTACAGTTAATCATGCTTAATGCTAGCCTGACAAGAATAAATTATTGGACAGGCAGGTAAACCATCCAATCATGTCAACTTTTAGCAAATATTAGACAACTCAAATTCTTCTTAATATTACCGCTCTCAGTCGCATCTTGTTTTTATTACTAATATTTGGAGTTTGTTGGCTATGAAAAAAAAAAAAAAGGTAATTAACCCTCCACTATATTCCACAAAGAAAGCTAGGAAAATTAATGAATAAAACAAGTAAAACTTTTCAATTCACCCTATTATTCTCAAGAAAAATGCTCTTTTCTCCTTAATTCATCAGTCACATACCAGCTGACAATCATCTCCTCCCCGACACCAGTAGCCAAACACAAGGAACCAGCAACTCTAGTCGCCATCTTGTCAAGTGGAAGGGTCACCATTGGAAGACCAGCCCATAAAACATCAGTGCCTGTTGTATGCGCATTGCATAATGGTCTAATAACAAAAACAAAAAAAAAAACAAGCATCACTACTATGAAATGGAAGCCATATATTTTACTGTGCCTAACCAAATCAAAGCTTAAGAGGACATCTAATCTACTGATCTCCCAAGTTGGGAGGAAAGACAAAGAGGTTCCAATATATAAGTTAAATATTTACGTATCAAGGAAGAGATCTGCCAAGGCACTGCGTCTTATATGTTCACTTTTCAAGGCAACATCTGTAAATATAATCTGATCCGGCCGCACACCCTGCTGAGTTGCATCTGAATCACATGAAAACCAGTTATTTTAATACTAAAGACCAATAATAAATTCAGGCATGTTTGACGGCTCAGAAAAGATAAGTAGACAATATACAGATACTGAGATACTAGAACACCTACATGTGCGAAGTCTCATCTCGCCTGCAGCTGGGAATCTAAGAAGCCAAAGAGCACTATCGGGAACACGCTTAAGAATATTGCACCTGAGTTTAATCGCAAGAAGACTGAGTAGGTAAATGAAACAAGCAAGCAGTAAAACAGGATTAAAAATGCCACAAATTTACCATGTGGTGAAAATGTCAGGATCCATCTTGTACAGCTGATTGAAACATGCAAAGATAAATTTGTCTTCTGGTAATCCATAATCAGATCTCTTAGGCAAGCACTTGGGATCCAAGACATCACGATTTTTCTAGTGACAATTGCAATGCAAAGAAAAGAATTAAAGGAACAAGACAAATCATGATGTCGAAGCACATAACAGAGACAAGGAACCATTTCTAACCTGCTTATAATCATTTACAAAGTAACAATGAGGAAGGTGAACAAGCTTCTCAGAGTAGATATGAGAAAAACGAAGAGGTGAGACGAACTGCAACAGGAAGAGCAAATTATGTGTAAAACAGAATAGAATATATTCAGAAGTATAATCTAAAGAATTCACCTATTGTTCTCTAACCTCATCAGTGACCAAATAGTGTATATATGATGCACCAGTAGTCCCAGGAAATCCCATGTAAGAAATCTGAATAGGAGCAGGTTGCATAGCAAATATCTCATTCCTTGCCCCCTGCAATATTAGATTTGAGGCAATTGAACAAAAAATAACAATAATATTAACAATTAATGGTAAAATCCTAATAAGATAACAGCTGATAGGAAAAAGAAGCATTTATAAGAGGTAGAACAGTTATCTTCACATAAATTTGGTTCACAAAGGCATTCATCTAAATTTCCACCCCATCAAGTGGAGCAAAATAAAAGCAAACAGATATTAAAGATATCATTTCTTTTCCCCAAATTTTTACGAGTTTCAGTTGAATTACCAAATAGCAAAAGTTGATACCTTCGTATAGCCATTAAGATTGACAAGAATTTGTATTTTATCCTCATTTATCATCTTTGCAATGATGTCAGAGGACATGGATGATACATCTATGAAGTGCTCTGCTTCAGACTGGATACGCAACCTCCATTCTGTTCCATCATTTGGACTCAATGCATAGCAGAATACCTGCAAACATATATTCTTAGTTCTAGCATGTATTGATAAAACATAAGAAAAAATTTGAAAAGCCAAATCAAAATTAGGGTCATACGAGAGCAGATCAATTTTCAAACCTCAACATTTTCTCTATTGTGCATGCCAAAGACTGAGCCCATGAGATGAGATAGGGGATGGTTGCCAAAATCACTACTCACATATCTGAAAACACAGTTCAAAATAAAGGACCAGAGAGAAAGAAAAATTACAGATTTACAGCAACAGAGAGAGATCTTAAAACGTACCCCACCCTTAAGCGTCCATTCCCATTCTCACTCTTCACAGGGAAGGGTGCAGGATAGTTGAAACGAGCAAGTGAATAACGAGATGCAATAACAGAGCAGTGTGCCGCATATTTACGACTATTAAAAGGAAAAAGAAATCAATCAGAAATCAAATTTGTACAGTTCAAAATGTTATTAAATCCACAAACTTCACCCAGCTTGCCTGATATCTAGTGCAAGCACTGGATCAATTGGATAGGCTATTGCATGGAAAGGCTGCACGCTAGGAATAACAGACATCTGAAGGATAAAATGAAAGCTGTCAATGCTTCTATGTGATAAATCAACTAGGAAGGGAACTCAAAGCCAGACAAAAAGCCAAAGAAATGGAAGTATTGCTTATAGCAGATTGAGTATGAACCTTAATCTGTCTCCTGAGTATGCCTTCAACCTCAATAAATTTATTCTCTCGATCCTCCCAGTCACAAACACACTGACCAAGAGAATATAATATTTATTAATTGCAAACAAACAAAAAACATCAATTGAGTTAGCCTAGGAAGCTATATCTCTATGGTGAAATATATGGACTGTTCAACCTTAAGTTTATTGATACACAGTAAACATATAAAAATGCACCTCTGGAATTTTTTTTTTTTTTTGGTCATTTCACATTATCCAGGAACCATTTAATCAAATACCAACAGCCTAAAAAACATAACAAAAACAAAGCAAGATACTAGGCATAAAGTGTCTTGATCATGAACTAGGGTTTATTTTAAACCCCCCATTTCCCCATACTTTTAAATGGAAAGTACTAGATTATTACTTCCTACAACTTTAAAGACTTGGGAAAGAAAAAGTTGGGAGGTAGAAGGAATGCTCTTTAATCAACAAAACTTGTTGCTGAGCATGCTCAAGTACACTATCTGCCAATTCCAAATAAGGGCCAATAGGAATTATTCCCAATTTGTTATAATGTTCACTTAAGTTATCACTATCACCAACACGTGAGATTACAAAAAACATTACCATCTGCAAAAACGTTCAAGATTTTGCTAGCATATAATTTCTTTCATTTAGACGCTCCACAAAAAACAAGGAAAAATTTTCTATCAACTTAAATTTAACTCTAAAAATTGAAACACATATTCACATGCTCTCTTTGAAGAGGAATCATGATGAATGATTAGTCAAGTTGTAATTTTGCACGTACAAGACGATGCACTATGACACAAACCTAAGATTGCCACTTATGGCTCAAACTTGAACTAATCCTCATTTTGAAACACATATTCACATGCTTTCTTGGGACTCAAGGTGCATCGCTAGTTCTCAGGGAGATGCATGGACCTCATATTGTTTCAACTTTATTGGTACAAGATACCCACTTAATCTGAACAATAAAAGATTTCTTGAAGAATATATCGACTAAATTAATTTACCTACATTTCAGTGACCACATCAGGTAAGCTAGAGTTGAAAGACAATTTAGATAGGATCGATGTCCTTAACAGAAAACAGCATCAGCATCATTCTCTACTCCAACAAGTTTCATGATCTAGAAATTATCTACATCTAAGATGCTGAAAATCAAGCTACACTGGAACTGCAGATGTGTCCTAATTTCATTCCTTTCTGTTGGTCCATACCTGTAATGTATGTAGAAGGTTACAGGTTGCTTCTGGAAAATCAGGGCGAAGAGCCAGTGCTTGCTTGTAGCTTTTTATTGCAGCCTCAACATGTCCACTGCAAAATGTTGGAAAGCACAAACATTGACACAATAAGATTTACATAGAGGAGAAAATAGCTGCATTTAAGTATCAAATACCTGTCCTTATAAGCCGAAGCCAAATTTGCATGAGCTTCAGCCATGGCTGGCCTAATGTTAATAGCTCGTATGTAATCTTGAATGGCTTCATTTACTCTTCCACTCTCCTTATATGTGTTCCCCCGGTTGACAAGTGCATCAGCGGCCATAGGATCAATACGCAGAACTTCATTGTAACAAGATATAGCATCTGAGAGATTGCCCTGTAAAGGAAGAGATAAAAAAAAGTATAACCCCGCATCAGCATTGTGTATAAAAGTGACTGTGCAAGAAAGAAGATACACCTACCTGCTGTTTGTAAATGATTGCTAAATTGTTGAAAGGAGCAGAAAGTCCTGTTGTCACAGATAAAGTTGCCTTGTAGCATGAAGCAGCAGCAGTCAACATATTCCTACAATTAAAAATCATTATCTCACAAGGGAATCCTATTAAAACTCCAACCAACCAGAATGATTTAACAAAAGCATAATTGGTGCAGTACAAACCATTCCATATATATATTCCCAAGGTTTGTAAGTGCCTGAGGATGGTTAGGTTGCAAGGCAAGACATTGCTTCATTAAACAACAGAAATACAATTAGAATGATGTGTGAAATATATGGAAAAACATGATAAAGAAAGCAATCAATAGGACAGCAGAACAGGGTAGATAACACAAGCCTACCCTATAGCATTGTGTTGCTTCATCAACTCTTCCAGCATCTTTCAAAGCATTACCCTGATGTTAACATGTCAAGTAAGACCCACATTAGAAATCAAAAAGAATTAATAGTACTAAATTGGCAACCAATATAAAAAAATAATAGGACCAACCAAATTGTTATATGCCTCCAAAAATCCTGAGTCAAGAGCAATTGCTCTCCTATAATTGAGAATTGCCATATCCAGGTTACGCTGTTCGTAATAAATACTTGCCAAATTGCCTGCAGAAAGGTATTTATGCAAAACATCATTAGTCATAAATCAGAGAACATTGTGTAATGACACACACACTACAGCAACTTCTCTACGTCCTTTAAAGACTTGCAAAAGCCAGTTGAAATGTGCAGCTCTTAATTTGCCACTATTCAATTATTAGAGACATGTTGGCCAAAAGACAATTACGAGAGACGAGCTTGAGCAGGCACTGTATTGATGATAGAGTTCTTAATTGAATGATAGAAAGCCGAGGTTCTCTTCTACTTGTATACTACTCAGATTTTCAGAGTTAAAGACTGTTTTTTCAGTTTCAATTTAGATCAGCATAAACTGATCAGTGGATGTAAGTAATATACTGGCTTCTTTCAATTTTTTGTAGTCAACATACTTCTTGCAATCAGGGTTCACAATCCACAATTTCCTTCATTCAAGCACTCTAATCCTTCAACTAATTGCAAGTCCTTGTTGTAGTTAACTTTCCAGAAAATTACATGCCAGAGATTGTATTCTGCAATCAACCATATGCATTATGTATAAGGAAAATCTAGGTATCTCTTAAGAGTCCCTAAGTTTTGGCACTATTTTGGAACAGTAGACAACCCCATTTGTCCCTATAAATGACCTAAACAAAGCAAATTTCAACATTAACAGGTTGCTATTTATGGCTTCCAAAACCGTCTCATAATTCAGTTTTCTACTTTCAATTAAGTGCAAATCTTGTTCTTTGCTAATTCAAATATTAAACTCCATCTACTGACAACCTCTAAATAACAAATCAGCTATCTCTAAAGCCTAAAAAAACCTCTACAGAGCTGTTCAACATCATGTTCGTTTAAAGATGTTGACTTTAATCAGATGAATTTACTTTTCTGCAGAGAACCTTTATAATGCCTACACTTTTCAGTAGTTGCGTTAATATTCAATGAAAGAATGTCCAGCAATTAAGCACTAAAATCTCATCACCAAAAGTTTAAAACCCACTGACATGTTGAGAGGACCAGCTATGCTGAAGATGCATAAGTGTAATCTTAAGAGTCAATACTGTAGGACAGTCTTATACAAACTGTATTATGACTTACCATAGGCCATAGCATAATCCGGTCGGACCTGAAGAGCACGCTGATAGCATACAATAGCCTCTTGAGGCATTCCCAGAGCCTGGAAAAGGCAAAAGAACGTGTTTTTCTCCAGATACCTGTCCTGGCATTGCAGCTACCTGACCTTACTTGCATAATAGATGATAGCTTACCTTATAAACATTTCCAAGGTTTAGGTAGGCATCAAAAAATGTTGGTTTAAGTCTCACTGCTTCCTGTAAATTAATAAGCTTACTAAATCAAAATCAGCTAAAAGAGCAACAGCAAATAGGGGGATTACATCCAACAAAGAATTTGCAAAGAAGATCTACAACTTTCACTGCAGAATGACTTGGCTTATTGCATATACACATGCCTATCCAAAAACAATGTTAGTAATCAAACTAACTCGATATTCAATCTGGTACCTGAACAAAACATTTTGAGAAATGCGGTACCTAGATTATGTTGTTTTTAATCAATTTACTCCTTTATCTGAAATTTTTAGCTTGAGGTGCCAATAAGTCACTAAACCAATCATTTAGCAAGACTTGCAGATTATTTTGAACAAATTATTTCACAGCTAAGTTCGGAAAAGTCATTCTCTTTTCTATTTTTATGTCTTCTCTCTCTCTCTCTCTCTCTCTCTCTCTCTTTCTATATATATATATATATATATATATATATATATATATATATATATATTATTTTTTCTGCTTAAAAGCAGAAAACTCTATTCTTTTTGGAGAATAATCAACCACCATTGTTCCAAGATTAGAGTTTTTAGGCCTCAACTTTAACTGAACAAGTTAATTTTGTTTCTAGCTAGTAAAATTATGTGATTGATATTATTAAACCATAGATGCACTTTGAATACAACCAAACAAAAAAAAAAAATACAAAAGAAACTTGATTTCCTTTCTGAGTTTTTTTTTCTCCTTTTGCTTACAAGATCTATGTCTGCTATCTTTTTGTTTCATCCTGATTACACCATCCTCTAATTTTTCTTAAAGAACCACTTGCTTTCTCTTTGATCCCCTACCTGAGCTCTTAGTCTTTTGTTATCTAGATTCAGTTCCAATCTTGCAAATAGTAGGTAAAAACGCTGGCCAAGTCAAAAGGCAAGTGATAATGACTCTCATTTCCAGATTGACCTTAATTCTGAATCCTAAACTCAATCCTGAGTAAGGTGGGCTGATTTTTTGTTTCTTGCACAAGGATCAGAATCTATTCTAAAGCCCAGAATAAGAAGCTACAGATCCAATCATTATCCTAATGATATTTTTTCCCCCATTGTGATGCTGTCTCTTTTGCTTTATGCTTATGCGGTTGAAAATTTTCAAAACGTCGATGAAGCAATTAGAATTTTTCAACTGATATAAAACTTGGTAGCCATTATCTATATGGACAGATCACAACTCTACCAGCTGCTTGGATTGTAAAAGTATAAATTACACAAAAAAATATGAAAGGGTTGTAACAATTATTTTCTTTTATGAGCTGCAACAATCACTAATTCTTACAGTAGTGATGTGTAGGCACATATTCATATACGCACATGAGCCGACACAAACATGCATACTATGTTGCTAAGAAAGCACATTCAACTGGTACCAATCATTAAAATATGGAACACATACCTTATAGTATTGAAGTGCCCTGTTAAGATCCCCAGCTTCCATGAAAAGCCCAGCAAGATTAGACCATGCAATTGCGAAATTGGGTTGTATACGAAGAGCCTCAAGGTAGCAACTGTAAGCCTATAAGTGGAATTAATTGAAGGATTAGACAGGAGATAAAGAACAAACCAAACAACATAAGTCATGCACGACACTGCTCTGCACTGTTGACATCCAAGAAACAAAAGAAAAGTGCACAAGATAAACAGATTAACACAAAAGAGTGGAAATTTCCAAAAGGCCTTAAAAATCTACTTCATGTCAGCTAGGGTTCCAAGCATTTCAATCTTTCAACAGGCAGGACCAACTCACAATGACCAACAAAAAATCAGTAGTGGCATCACACCTTTTAACATGAACCTAAAAACGATCTAAATCTTTCTCAAGAAAGAGTCCTACTTCCTGTAGCAAGAACTTGCACCCAAATCAGTTCAGGAGTTCAATAAGAATTACTTAATTGGAAAAAGCTGCAAACAGCACTACACTGCATTCCAAGCAACATGAATAGGTAATTATATATTGAAATAAAATTTCTGTAGCAGATATGACTTCAAACTCCTTAAACCAGCATGGAAGTCTAAACAAAATTGACAGAAGAGTTTAATACTCATGATCAAGTCATATGATATTTAGTTTATTACCCAGACAGCCACCACTCAACAAAAACCAAGATGTGAAATATAGGCCAGACACTAAGCAGCTTGAGCACCTCAAAATAAACAGCATCAAACTAAAAATGACAGGGAAAGAGATGATATGATCAAGATGATTTGAGCTCGCCTTACCTCTTGCACAAAACCTTGAATTTTCATTAAATTGCCAAGGTTACTATGAGCATCAACCTGCATCAATAAGCAAAACTCCATAGCAATCTCAAAGAATCTTCAGCTGTTTATGAGGAAAGAGGACAGAGAAAAAACAAATAAGGATGTACCAAACGGGGATTTAATGCAAGCGCCTGGCGACAACACTGGGCTGCCTCATTAAGCCTCCCTTTCCGCATGTATGCACTAGCTAGATTTGACCATGCATCAGCAAAATTCGGTCGAAGCTTCAAAATGAAAATTCAAACCAACAGTGAAAAACTCACTAAGGGTAACCAATAGCAAACACTACCATTATGCAATAAAAGCCTTGCTCATGAGATTGCTGATCTTAGCTATTCTAAAGAAATTTTGAGGGCTAATGACAAACAAATAAGTTCAGCAACATTTGATCCATTAAGTTTTACATGACATAATAGTTGATAATATTACAGCGTACTTTCAACCGTTAATAAAATTCACTCATCGATATATGTAAAAGTTTATGAATCATACATACTTTTTATCAGTTCAAATAAGAAAAATAAAAAAACAAACTACCTATTCTATCAACCAAATCAACATTTAAAAGAGAGGGATGATGCACCAATAGCTTGTTACATAAATTTTATGATCTTAACCTCTTTGGAAGAAAAAGGCAAAAGCCATGGCTCTTTCATCAAATGAAGAAGTTCTTTTGGTCCCAAGGAAAGTGACCTTTGTATTAGGATGTTATTAATAAAAGAGATTTATCAATTTTAATTAGGCCACCCAAAAGCACTGTAAACATATCTTATTAATGATTGAAAGAAAAAAAGATAAAGATAAAACTCTAGAATGCCCCATATAATCAATCTTATGCTCGTAGCCACAATTCAAAAACAAGTAAGCATAATTGAGAAGTAAATATGCACACGTTTTATCAGTTGCTCCCCCATGGTCAATGACATGCATTACAAATTACAATAATCTATTTACAATTAAACAACTAATGACAATCCAAACCCGAACATCTTCTTGTCCCATTCTAAACCATAAGTTGTTCCTCAGTAATCAAAAGAAAATGTAAATATTTACATATAAGTTTTATAAAAAGCACAACAATAATTGGGCTTTGGTATACTAGTTTTGATGATATTACTTCTTCGAAATGTAACAGTATCTTAATAACAACTTCTCCTACAAGTTATATCCACGTACAAAGAGTTACAAATGAACTTTTTGCTATTTATACAGACTTAAGATCCAGATGTCCTGGTTTGTCAATCCAAAAAATGGTTGGCTTAAAAAAGAACTGACCAAAACTGCACTTGGACACCAGAAAAGGCTATCCAAGTTGTCCTTTTACCCCAAATATAATGAAGTCAGTCAGAAGAATTGCACCTGAGACTACTGTCAAAGGCTAAAACAAGGTAGTTCTACAAATCTAGGCCACATAACATAAAAACCACTAAAAGCATCTATTCACCCTCTTTCCCAAAGGGATTTCCACATGTATGCATACATATAAATAAATGGACCATTGATAGGTTGCTTTCCCATGATGAAATCTCAGAAGAAAGTTTCAGATATATTCTCTTGGTCCTGGTATGATAATATAAAGGTTCTAAATGCTATAAACAATTCCTCTTACCACAACATGATAACTGCCAGTTACCACATTATTTTGTTATCAAAGCTCGGGAAAAATTAAATCTAAAGTGGAACTGATAAAAGACAGATGAAAATAAAAATAAAAATAAAAAGAACCAAGATTTTGAATATTAAATTCTTATTTCAAAATGCTTCCAATTAGAAAAGATAATGAACGCATGATGAGGCCACTGAAGCAAACACGTTAACCGCTGAATACTGACCTCGATAGCAAACAAATAATACCGGATTGCAGCATCAATATTGCCTTTCTCCTGCAGCAGAAAAAATTAGTAACACATATACCACCCGCAAAGGACAACAAATTGAAAAGTAGCTACAATCACTCAGAAAATACCTTCCAAGCATTTGCCATATTTCCATAGCACTCAGCAAATTGTGGATCAATTCTAAGAGCTTCTTCATTCTTTGCAATGCATTGATCATAATTATGCAACTGAAAGAAACAAAGTGTTCACTATCAGAAGCATTTAAAGCTCCTCCCTAATCGAAATAAAGCATTTTCAAAATCTATTTAAAAGCTAAAACGAAAATTTTTTTCATGATAAAAAAAGAACACCAGAAAATTTCGGAACAAGGGGTGCAGCCTGCAGAGTTAATAGTTAAAGAAATTACCAGAAAAATTCAACCATTCATGGCAATAAATCATATGAGCAAATATATTTGTGGTGATAAGTACAAATAATACAAGACAGAAATAAAATAAAAAATAAAAAACAAAAAACTTGTGAAACAACCTGATAATGAATTGCACCCAGGAGAAGCAAATTATCAGTACGATGTGGGTTCCTCTCATAGACTGCATTGCTGTGTTCTAAAGCATGCTTGTAGTTCCCAGCCTTGTACTTTTGATGAGCAAGGGCCATGAGTGTGTCATCATCAACTGAAATGCATAAAAGAGATTCCTTCAGTACTCCTAAAAAAAGAACACACCTCCCTACCTCAATTACACTTCACTCAAAAAATGTGAGAAAGAAAAAAAGACAAGGAGTCAAAAAAAAAAAAATTGAAATGTTAGCAAGTTCTTCCAGATAGACATGAAGATTGCAGTCGCCACACCCTCAAGCAGAATGAAATGATGTCAATGGCGCATGGCACACTCTAGGCACCAGGACCCTTACGTCGCCTGAGGCGCAAAGCACAAAAAAAGCACTCTCCCAAGTGAAGCAGTGCAGTAACTTTTCAAAGCACTGTATTTAATAAGCTTTAAATTCATGATTTTGCTAATAGAACATTGAGGAGTTGACTCCATTCCATTGTTTATGTGTTCCAAAGATTAATAATTATCATAATTAACTAAAGACATCATAATTCTAGTAAAGAGAGCTAAAATTATCCTTTCTGACAATTAAAAGAAAATATGATAAAAGTAATCAAAACTAAAGAAACCAATGTACATTTAATTCAGGACGTCAGTCACACTTTTTTTTGGCTTTTTCCTTAAAAAAAGTGCACCTAGGCACAAAAGGCATGTGCCCATAAAAGGCACCTCACCGAAGGTGTGCAAGGGCTTTACTTGATTTACACTGCACCTAGGATCATGCCTGGACAACAATGGCAGAATCTATGTGCCACCAATTTAAGTCAACATTTTACTGCCAGTAGTAGACAGTATGTGGTAGCACATTTAGTTTACACTAGAAACCTGCCATGTCTGCCCCTGTTAACTTTCTTCTCCTCTAACCGCAGTATATGTCAACAAACAAGGTGAAAGACAAAAAGGTCCTCCCTTATCTTACTAGCATTATTTTAGCAATAGTCAATTAATGACTTGTGTTATACTAAAGCACGTAGTTAATATATGCAATGGATGTGATTCTAATATTTGATCACTATCCTACCCAGGCCAAATGAGCTACCTTATCATGGAATGACTAAATCTTCAACCACTAATCAACCTGAACCCTGAGACTTATACAGGTCCTGATTTAAATAAATCATTAGCGCCAAAAACTTATAAAGTTTCAGAATTTCCATATTTTGTAATTGGTTTAAATTAAAGACGTAGGATGGCGGTGATTCCATCATGAAAAGAGGCATCGCTTAAATTTGTGAACTGAAAAGAGCCCTATCTCACTATTCTGGCATCACATCTGTGTTCAACTTTCATTTTCTAATCGCTATTCTCTGTCATTCATCTAGTTCTTGCCACATGATAGGCTAGTCATGTTACCTTGTGAAATCTAAAAGTTATTTCTGGATAGAAATGTCCCCTATCCATTAAAAGCGGAAACAGGGGGTGCAATCTCTATAAGGCTAATTTTAACACAAGAATTCCTCAATTAATTGTACGAAAAGTGGAAGCTTGCCAGGGACAGCTGCATGAAAAGGCCCAATCTAATTGATGAACATAGAGTGTTTAACTCAGGATGTCATTTCAAGATCAGGATATACAAGTTTCTAATTTCAAAAGACCATACCAACCATAGGTGGATTACACAACCATTGCTATAACAGAACCTACATGAACATAAATATCTCTGTACATGTATCTGAAATAATAGCAGACCATTCACAAATCCTAAAACAGAAATAACTTTAAAAGAAAAACAGCCTAATTAAGTCTCTTCATCGTTGTTAATTTTACTACTTGCTTCCTAACAGTTACTAAACAGTAAAAGCAAATTCATCTTTGATTACAAATAAGCACATGGCTAAAATGCGACATACATTCACCTATAATTGTACCATCTAAATGTAAAATTAATCATTTTGCTATTCTCAAATTTTAAAGTTACAAAAAATATTATACTATTTTCTTTTGATATCTCTAAATACACGTTTATGTTTTCCTTTCAGAAGTGAAACACAAGTAGGCAAAAGTAATAGCCAACGGAAGAGTAAAATTATTTACAAATCGAACGCCCAAAACCGAGAATTATTTTCTCTCCAGAATATTCTTTTAAGGGAAAATTTAGAAACACAATCACATGTAAATATATCAGTAAATCTTTTAACAGGAATCTAAAAGAGTGACATTGAGGTCAAAACCCTAGAACTGGAAAACAAAATAAATTCCAAAAAGAAAAGCATGAAAAAATCGCACAAAATAAACCTTCATGGGAGTCCAAACCCTGAGAGGGCTTGAGATTAACCAAAGCAGAAGAAGAAGAAGCAGCAGCAACGGCGCCTCCAAAATCAGAGTGCAGACTCAGTGAGTCATCGTTGTATGGAACCAATTGAACCTGTTGCTGCTGTAGTTGTTGTTGAAGCTGCTGGCTATGATGGTACTGTTGCAGCCGAGGATCGCTCTGCAAGGAGAGCATTTTTCCCTGCTTGGATCACAAGAAAACCTATTTTTCTCTAGAAAAAGGAAAAGAAAGGGAGAGAAATTTTTGATTTTTTCTCGAGAAAATTCTGATTTTAGGAGAACCCCCGCTTTTCCGTTGTACTGTCTCCTTACGTCTGTTATCAAAAGCGACTACTCAGACCGTTAAACGTCGAGCTTCTTTTTGTTCGGTATTTATCACGTGTGACCTATCTTCACTCATTGTTAGACTGGATATCCCATGGATTGTCACCCACGTGGCGGATGATGATATCCTGCATATCTAAAGAGGTAATTGGTGATTTCGAGAAGGGGTTTGGTGTTTTGTGACAATAGAATGGGTTGTAGGGGATTTGAAGTTGTCCAGCGTTTTGGGTAAAAGCACACGCGTGTTGGAGGTACACTTGTCGAAAGACTCGTGCATGGACATGGAGTGGATAATTACACTCGTTAGGTCATCTGAGAAAATCTGCCGGGCAAAGAGTCCAGTACTCATGGGCCGACGGGCCGGATAGGATCCAGCATGGCCCATCTGCCTTTAGGACTTGATTATTCATCCCAACACCACCTTAGCAATATTATAAACCTTTTTTTTTAAATAAAAAAAAATTAAACTTTACTCTTTAAATAAGGATGTCTTCAACTAAAAATTAAAGTATGAAAAACACCTGCAAAAATATTTTGGAAGATTTTGCATCTATCGTTTGTAATCAAGCCTATAAAAATTATATACCTGATAATGGGCAAATGGTAAATACTAAATAATCCGAAAATAGGAATGATGCAAATAGAATATCGAAAAAATATGGCTTTTGAAATCGATTTTCATTTCTAAATCTTGCCATACTTGGTGTTTGGTCCCTTCTTTACGATAACATTATCCTTGCAAGAATTGTTGCTTGTGTAACCTTCATAAGGAAAACATGCCCAGGCGATTATGCAAGCAATGCAAGCATTCACCTTTGGGCGTCCGGACTTGTTGAGGCCTTCAGGGTAGATTCACCGCCGATTGTGAACATAGAGCAACTTCAATATCTTAATACAATGAGATGTCAAGTTACAATGTCAATCACATGAAACTACATTCTTTCAAATGAAGAGGAAACATTTTCCTCAAGATAAACCACAATGTCATATCCTCAAATTCGGATGTTAGGCTAGCACCACAATTTATATATCTAGTACAGTTATCATCTTTGACTTGAACATCTTATACATGATTTCTACTTATGTTCAACTGCAAATACAACATGCACCCAAGGCACGAAGCTTACATAACCACGTGATCCACAAGGGGATCTGACCATTTTTGCCATGTTAAGATTGTGATCATGGAGAGTATCAGACAGAGGCAAACCAAAATAACCAGCAATCTGCAAACCTGCTTAGAGTTCAAAGAAACAAGATTTCTTTATTAGATGCATTAGAAGAACTTCATCATACATGACCTTTCACACTTAACTGATTAGCACTATCTTAAGCTTTACTATTAATTTTAGGACAAGCACTCTGCCTTCACTCTTCTATAACATTGAGAAGGAAAAAAGGGGAAAGGGATCCAGGAGAATAAAGGGGGATTGGGGCAAATGCTATCATGCCTTGCTGTCAATGGCCATGGGTGTTGGCCCCCGTTTTGCTGCCTTTGCTTGCTCTAATTTGTTCATCTTTGCAAAAATGTTGCCATAAAATTGTGCATCCTTCTTGTTGTACTCCCTGATTTTCTCCTTTAGGACTCGGTACTCCAGTTTCACATCCCTAGTATCAACACAAACATAAGTTTAACTCCAACTGCAATCACATAAATTGGAATAAAACAACTTACTGATGAAAACATGATGCCAAAGATGCTGCATCTGGATTTCTATCCTAATTGTACTTTTCACTATAGTTTTCTAGTCCTTCTTGGTAACCTTATTCAAATTCAAGTCAGCCCTTGATTACTTCCCAACTGCAGCAAAACACACATTCACCTAGAACATTTCTACAAGATATGTTCTCCGGCTCACATATGCCACAATAGAAGGTAGGATGTACTGACTATAGCTAAGATAAATCACAAAAGCAACCACATTCAAATACAGCCAACAGTTTGCAGTAGGGAAATACCTGTTATCAGGGTCAATCTCCAAAGCCTTTTTGATATCCACCCCCGCCAAATCCAAATCAACAATTTGAATATATGCTTGAGCCCTCCTGTATAGTGCTTTCACGTTCTTATTATCAAGTTCCAACACCTATAAAATTACACATGCCTAACTGTCAGCACAAGTGAATCGATATTTACACTTTGTCAAGACAAAATCCATATGCCATTAAAGCTACAACCTTAGTACACAGCTTCTCAGCCTCCTTGTAATCTTTAAGTTTCAACTTGCAAGCTGCATTGTTAAGATTGCAAGTTATTTTTAGCAACTTAGTTTGCTGCTTCTCCTCATCACTGAAAGAAGAGTCATACTCTATGAACTTAACAGCCTGCACATTGTTGCCAAAGAGTCAACTCACAAGTAAAATAAGTCTCAAGAATTTTATAAATGGGAAAGTGCATGGTCCATAACTATACCTTCTCATATCTTTTTGATGCTCTTTCATATTTACCAGTCTTATATAATGCATTCCCTTCTTCTTTCTTTTTCCCTGCAGCTTCAATCTTTTCCTGTGTGTTCATATCCCAAGATTCTTTCTCCTGCAATCAATCATTAACTTATTAGACTGTAAGCAACACAACACCCATAGGCAGCGGAGAAATGTACTACAGGGTTACAAGGTGAATATACACACTAACCTTCACAAATGAGACCATTTCAACCTCATAATACACAGTTGCGTTTGCAGGAACAACAGCCAATTCTTGCTGTGATTCAGATGAACCAAAAGCATATTCTGGCTGAATAGTGATAAGTGCATGTTCTCCTCTCTTCATCATCTTCACAGCTCTATCAAGACCATCAATTACTTGTTCTGTCACAAATGTCATCCATATTAGAAACAACTTTAGACTCAAACTAAGTATGAAACTAAGTGCGCCTTTGTACACGAGATCTTATTGAGAGGGAAAGATAAGAAAAAGTGTCCAAAACGAACCCTAATGCCAAAACCATGATTACCTTCATCTATTTTGAACTCAAAGGGCTCCTCATCATGACCTTTCTTCACAAAGATCTTCCCATCCTGAAGCTTCCCAATTAATTTCACTAGCAAAGAATGCAAATAACAGTTATGAATACGTTGACAAATCATTGAAATAATTATAGACTATAATGAAAAGTAATGTTCCCAGACATCTTACCATGAACCACTGTCCCATCGTTTGGTCGGTCATAACCCTCTCCCTCCTTCAAGATCTTCTTCATGACCTTCCTGTCCTTTGTGACATCAGAAACATTCTTCCAAGACACCACCTCAAGAGTTATATGAAGGGTAGCGTTTGGAGGAACAGCACCTTCATTGGCCACTGCTGGCCTACCATCCTCACCAAATGCATCTGAAAATGCAAACAGGAATCAGTTAGGTTTCATAGTGTGCCATAACCAATACAAAGCATAAAGGAATTTGACTTACATTGTGGTTTCACTGTCAACAGGACTTTCTCCCCTTTCTTCATTGTTTTTACTGCCTTTGCTAAGGCAGGGCAGAAATAGCCTGGAACAAATTTCAATGTCATACTTAAGCTTGCAGAATTGATTTAAGATAAGTGAGAACACATAATAAAAAGGAATCACACATACCATCTCCCACAGTGAACTCGACCCCATCAGATTTCGAAATGAGTGTGCCATCTTCTAAACAAGCTTCATATTTAACTGTCATAAATACAAGAAAATCACTGTAATCAAACAGTCACATAAAAATTTGAATTTTGTAAGCAGCAAAAGGTGATGAATTAATAACATACCGAATACTTCATCCAGATCTTTTGGATTTTCCAATTTCTCCCCTTCAACAAGTATTTTCTTGAAGATTCCTCCATCTTTGCATATGTCCTTGACACTATTCCAAGAAACCAACTCCACATCAAATTGAAGAGTTGCGTTAGGAGGAATAGTTGGAGGTGATCCAGATTCCCCATACGCCAGCTCAGAAGGTATTGTGAAAATGGCATTTTCACCCTTCTTCATTGTTTTGATACCCTTATCCCAGCCCTTTATTACTTGTCCTGCAATTTAAGTACAAGAAAGAAGTAAGCATTTGCAATTCATGCAGGTACAAATAAATAATTAACTACCAAAATAGTCAACTAAAATATAAATAAAGAAAATTCGTTAGTTTCTTAAATAACATAGCTCCCTCCAATGCTTCAATGAAATACTTCCACATATCGTACCAGACAATAATCTATTCTTATCGAAGAAAGCTTTACATATTAGACACGAAAAACTTTTAAAAATGAACACTTATCTTAAATACATAAGTATTTTCAGATTTTATTAGAAAAATTGTAAAATTTATGCCACAAGTTTTTTAGGAAACAAACATTTATTAAATTTATTTCCCATATCATCCAACTTATTTTTTATGATTAGAAAATTCATCAAACCTTACAAAGTTCGATAAACTCTTTTTATCAAAAGGGAAAGTTGCAAGGATTATTCAAAAATGTTGGGCAATTCAAAATATAAGGTCAGCATCTTATCAATATAATTTTACAAGAATAGATACAAAAATATTTGACCAAATACTAAAACATCAAAACTTTAATTTTCAGAAACTGATAAAGTATTAACTATTAAGAGTTAAACCAGTTTCAATAGAGAGGTAACTAATTTCAACAAGAAACGAAGCCAAATATTTTACCTAAAACCTAATAAGATAAATAAAATCATTTACCTAGGCCAAGCTTGAACTTAAAAGTACTCCCTTTGTCTCGACTGGAATCAAATTTAGTTCCATCAAGCAAAGTCCCAGTGTAATGCACTGCAATGAATCAAAATCAACAAATCCATCAACTCAAAATACCCAAAATTAAAAAAATAAAAAACTAACAAACAAATCAATCCGTGAAGGATGATGAAGAAAACAATTACCTTCAACTTCATCACCATTATCGGGAGTCTCCCATCCTTCGCCTTCCTTAACCAGTTTTTTCTTCAGACCATTTTTTCCAATCTCTTTCTCCTCACCGACTTTGAGAATTGGGTCAATTGGGTCAACTGGTTCATTTTCTAGGTTGTTCATCTCGTCTTCTTCCATGTCGCTTGCTGTTGGGACCTCAAAATCGTCTTCCATAAATGAAATGGGCTAAAGTAAGCTGAAAGAAAATGTGAGAATTGAGGATTTCTAAGAAGGAAATGGCAAATGCTAGAAGGTTTTTTGGCATGCTGATTGATGCGAGAAAGTGAACTGAGTCTTGGGGAATTTAAAGTAGACGTGTAGATGGAGAGAACTAGGGAGTGTAGACTCTAGAGAGTTCTAAAAGCTAACAGACTGAAGAGGGTTCCAGAATTCCCCCTCCTTTTTTAGAGCGTTTGACGTTGTCCTTGAGATCTTCGCGCTTCTATTTGGGCCTCCAGGATCCGCTGATGAGTGGTTTTTTTTTTTTTTTTTTTAAATTTCAGCCCAAGTAACACTATTTAAATAATTTAATTATATTTATATATTATTAAGTTATTGATGAAATTTTATAAATAGAATAAGAATATTATCGCACGTTTTTTAATAATCATTATCTTTAAATATATCTTTATAATATGTAATAATTCTTTAATTTTATTGATAAATTAATTTTTTACTAACAATTTATGAAATATAAAATAATAATTCTTTTATATATATATTAATTTGAAATTAAGATTACATGATGAAAACAGTTATATCTTATTAGATAAGTCACCTTTTTTATTTCTCACTTATAATACTCAAATAAATATTAATAATTGATTAATTATAATTACTTAAAATGATACTTGTTATTTTATATCTACATGATGTTAATGTATAAGATAAAAAATGTTATATGGTCATTTTATCATGTCACTTTATTATCAATTATGATTAAGTTAATCATTAGTGATAAAGAATTTTTTTAATTTAAAATAAAAATATAAAAATTTATTTAAATTAAAATAAAAAAAATATTTGATTAAATTTAATAAAAGTATAAAGGTTTATTTAATTTTTTAAAATAATTTAAGAATTTTTTAGACTAAAAACTTCAAATTAAAATATCACTGGTAGCTTTTTCGAAAAATAAAATCTAATATAACCATAATTATCAATGATTCACTATAAATATATTTTTTAACTTATCATATTAATTATCAATATTAGAGTTAATAAAAAAATTTGTTTTTAGAATAGAATATTAACAAGTATTTCAGTTAGCAAAACATTGATTTTTGTTCCTTCTTTTTAATGTATTCAGAAATATCAGATTAAATTCCTCAAAGAAAAAAAAAAGAAATATCACATTAATTATAACTCAAGCTACGTTGTCATGGGTGAAAAACTGTTATTGATTATTTTAATATAACAATGCCACAAAAAAACTGTTATCGAAATAATTAAAAGCATGTTCTTAAATGGTGTTTATTAAATACATGTATTAAGAAAAAACTAAATCATGTACTACTGCAAAATTTTAATTATTTATTAACCAAATATATAAATATGATTTTCCATTTTGTTATTCATTGTGAAATTTTATGAATTTTGTCTTCCTTTTATTTTATTCATTATATATCTATCTTAATTATAAGAAGTTTGCTTCTTAATTTATCATTTAATTTACCTATTACATTGTTATATCTTTTAATTGTATTAGAATTCTACCTATTTATTTTTATTTATCAATTAAATACCTAATAGAATATAAGATCTTTATCAAAACCTCACTCTACCCTCACATATTACTTTTTTTTTTCGTATATGACAATTTGCATTCCAATAAAGATGGGAAGATAGGGACAAAGAAAGTTGTGGAGCTTAGTGGTTATTGAAAAATTAATTGATATGAAATGTATGTGCATTTAATTTTTTTTCTTGTCATAATGTTTTAAAAAAAGTTTTTAAATTATTTAAGAACATTTAAACAAATTTTTATTTTTTTATTGTTTTCAATTAAAATTTTATATTTTTATTTTTAATCAAATAAATTTTTAATTGATTGATTGTCATTAATTAAAATATTGATATGAAGAATAAAAATGTGATATGATTATGTTTTATGTTATTGTCTATTATGATATATCAATAAGTGACGTCAATATATCATCAATAGCACGAAATATAAAATAATAAATTATAAAAATTTATTTAATTTAATAAAAATATATGAATTTATTTAATTTAAAATAAAAATATAAAATTTTATTTATTATTTGAATTTTTTAAAGTAATGTAAATTTTTTTTAAAATATTATGTTTTTTTTTTCTTTTTGAAATTTGAATTATAAATAAGTCACGGGTATGCATAAAAATAATGGGAAAAGCCTTTTGCATGAATGAAACTGCCATTCTATCCTAGCCGTGCCAGGTCTAGTCTATTATTACGAGATTCAGAGCAATGCCAACTGTAAACATGTTTGGCTGCTAGGGGTAGTAATGACTTAACGTTGGTTCAGACATAGTGAAGGGGACAACAAGATTTTATTGGCTTCTCTTGTATCTCTCCAACCTGAAAGTGCTAAAACTTTGCTGGCTTTGATTAATTATGCGATTGAACGTAGAAGAAGCATTAAAGATTACTCAAAATGCTTGTAGCCTTAAGTAAAGGGTCAACCTTTCCAAGGAATTTTCTGATTGTCATCTTTTTAAGTCATGCAATGCCAACTGAACTCTTTTTGAGTAGAACCAAGGCCTCTTCTTCAAAAATAGAACTACACAACAAACCTTAGAGGGCCCAAACCACGAAGCTTGGGTGTCGAGTCTGCAAACCAGAACCATTCTCCAACCAGCTTTTGGCGGTTCCATAAATAAAACAAGTATCAGTATTTTATTTTTTAAAGTGTATGTAGTTATTGGGGGTTGGGGGGTTTGCCATTGGTCTTGGCTGGGCTGCACAAGGTTTGACAGCAAAGACCCCCCCATCTCCTTTCTTTGTCATAGAGTTGTGTTGAATTATTTTGTTTATGGGAATCCCATACATTCTGCATCCTTGCTCTGAGCCAAATCCTCCCACTGGATATTTTTCTACCCAGCTCTTGCTAATCATATTGCAGTAAGTCATAACAAAGCATGGAGCAGCTTGGACTTTTGCTTTCATGGCGAGTGTCTCAACCAGCTAGAGACAAGACATTCTCCGTTAAATCACATAGCCTTAACAAATCCAATCGAATGTCTCCTCTTTATATGTCCAAATCATTCTCCATGAATTTTGACCACCCATCTTTTTCTACAATCATTCCGACTAAAGCTAGGGTAACTTGCTCATTCCTTTGCCTATACCGATGTCTTGCAGAGCTATCAATTAAGTTTTGGTGAAAATTATATGTTGACTTATTAATCTGTTTGTATATAATGACAAAATGCAAAAGAAAAAAAATGCTAAACTTAAGCAACTATTCAATGACAAGAATGATTGTTGAATCTTGAAGCACAAAGTGAGAGAGAGGTTTTTTGTGTTGGGTACTAAAATTAAACAACAGGAAGTCCAATGGCATCGGTACATGTGAATAGAAAGCGCATATAGCCTCCCGTTGTAGCAAATCTTTCATCGAGGGCCTCGGCCTCTTCCCCTTAAATACCCATATTTTAGCTCAAACCCTTTTCTCAATTTTCCTTTGGAAAAAAAAAAAAAAACCAACTCCTCCGTTCTCTTGTCTCTCGGTGACCCCTTTCGCTCCAGTTTCTCCTGGGGGTCGCCCAAAAATCAGAAAAAAAAAAACAAAAAAAGGGAAAAAAAACCCAGAATTCTCATTCAATTCCTAAATTACTAATCAAATCTATCCCAAAAAAAAAAAACAAAAACAAAAAAAAAACAAGTTTTAATTTTTTCAAATAAATTGCAAACATGTCGGAAATGGCGAACACGGATCCCGAAGGGGTAGACGCCGTACGGATGACGTGGAACGTTTGGCCACGCACCAAAGTCGAAGCCAGCAAGTGCGTGATTCCGTTGGCTGCTTCAATCGCTCCGATCCGCCCTAACCCGGACATCCCCACCCTCCCTTACGCTCCGCTACGATGCAAGACCTGTTCCGCCGCGCTTAACGCCTTCGCCCGCGTTGACTTCACGGCCAAGATCTGGATCTGCCCGTTCTGTTACCAGCGTAACCATTTTCCGCCTCACTACGCCATGATCTCCGAAACCAACCTCCCTTGCGAACTCTACCCGCAATATACCACCGTGCAATACACGCTCCAAGCGAATCCCGATCCACACAACCCTTCCGGTGCACCTCAATTGCCGCCGGTTTTTGTGTTCGTGTTGGACACGTGCATGATCGAGGAAGAGCTGGCGTTTGTTAAATCGGCGATGAATCAGGCGATTGGGTTGTTGCCGGAACACGCGCTTGTCGGGTTTGTTTCGTTTGGCACTCAGGCGCAGGTCCACGAATTGGGTTTCCAGGATATGTCGAAGGTCTATGTTTTCAGGGGTAGCAAGGAGATTTCCAAGGAGCAGGTTTTAGAGCAGTTGGGCCTCGGTGTTGCTGGGCGGCGGCCAACCCCTGGGTATCCAAAAGGCCTGCAAAATGGGTACACAAATACCGGCGTTAACCGGTTTTTATTGCCCGCGTCAGATTGCGAATACACGCTCAATTCGGTGCGTTTTGATTTATTTGTCGTGGGAATTCATTTGCTATATGTTTGAATTTTTCTATTAAGTCGTTGGTTGATTTGATTGTAGTTGTTGGATGAGTTGCAAACGGATCAATGGCCTGTACAACCAGGGCACAGGGCGTCCAGGTGCACTGGAGTGGCCTTGAGTGTTGCAGCAGGATTGCTTGGAGCTTGCTTGCCTGGTACTGGTGCTAGGATTGTTGCTTTGGTTGGTGGTCCATGTACTGAAGGACCGGGCACGGTATTGCCATTAAATTCTTTGTTTGGCTTTTGAATTCTTACCTATTCCACAATTATATGATACATACCAAATTTAAATAGCCAATAGTAAGGCATTTATCATTCGTGTTGTCATGTGAAGTATAGGTATGGATGTTGCATATGGATAATATGTCATGGCTGAGATGGATATGGTTTGTTACTATCAGTATGACCTTTATTTTTGCTGCAACCCTGAAAGTTCTATTCACTGTTACATCACTAATGTCCGTCCATTTTACTTTTCTCTGTGGTTACAACCTTTTTTTGAAAATATTATATTACATTATGCCCCATGTTTCTTTGGGGATGGTATTTGATAAGAATTGGAGGCAAATTAAACCGAAGCACATGAGAAACAATGACTGGAGCTCGTTTTAATAGGAAATGGGGCCATGTTTAGGTTTTTGTTTGATTAGCATTAAATGTCGGTGCATTTATGTTACTAGGAGAAACCCTATTTCATAAACATTATTCCTGATAAGTGCCTTCATTCTGTCTCCAGAGTTCTTGGCAAAATTTCATGTAATTTGTAGTGTGTCATAGAAGATGGACATTGTACTGCTAATTGCCTTAATCTTTACTGTTTGTTTGTGTGAGATGTGTGTCCTTGAATACTTTTTACTGGTAGGAATAATGCAAGTGCAACAATGATTTAACTGAGAAAATAGAGATTAAGTAAACAACTTTAATTTGAGAAATGCTTCTTGTTAAATTTGTATTGACATTCTTGGTTGTCATCAAGATGATAATTAATTATATGATTTTTGCAGATTGTATCGAAAGACTTGTCAGATCCTGTACGTTCCCATAAAGATCTTGACAAAGATGCTTCCCCATATTTTAAGAAAGCAGTCAAATTTTATGATAGTCTTGCGAAACAGCTGGTTAGCCAGGGTCATGTACTAGACCTTTTTGCATCTGCACTTGATCAGGTTTGTCTTGGCAACCTTTTAGGTTCTCTAATGATATTTAAACTCTTTTTGTTGTTCAGAAATCTGTTTCTATGACAGATCTTGGTTGGTTTGCTTCTATATGCTCAAGTGATAACTATAATGTGTCTGCTTTCATGTTCTGTCCGAACTAGTTAGAAGTTGTATCACTCTCTTAATAAGGACATTGATTTAATTGACAAATTTTTGGTTCTTTTATGGCTTCTAATTAGTCCCATGGATTAAACTAAAGCATTGATGACACTGCTGAAGCTGATTAGATATAAGGGCCGTAAATTATATTTGGAAAATTGAACAACCCAATATGTAATTCTTACTTTATAGACCATCTCTCTCTTTCTCACTTGCATATAAAATTCACTGTTTATTTGATTGGTGGCTTGTGTGTAGATGTTTTATGTTATAAACAACTGTGGATGCTAATGGTTATTCCATTAACCAGTGTTGTAAACATTTTATTTTAATGCTAATAATTTCAGACATTAATAATCTTCACAATGTAAACTGTACGTAATCATGTTATGGGTTTTCATGTGTTCTCAGGTTGGGGTTGCTGAAATGAAAGTTGCAGTTGAAAGAACAGGTGGCCTTGTTGTTCTAGCTGAAAGTTTTGGTCATTCTGTATTCAAAGACTCTTTCAAGCGTGTGTTTGAGGATGGGGAACAGTCTCTTGGCCTATGTTTTAAGTTAGTTCTTGTTACCATACCAATGTTTTTGTTCTTGTTCAACTTTTTAAGTTTACGTTTTTCTTCTCTTATCCTTGAGCGTTGATAAATAAGTATTTAGTTGCATCATTAATTGGTAAACTTTCATTTTTATTCCAGTTCTAGTTGTCCTTGTGTTATTTGCTTAAGTTCTGGATGCACCAACCACCCGGTTCACCTTTAACTTAGTTGGGATATCATTCTGCACTAGGTAGTGCTGCTGTTAGAGAAAGTAAATTTTTGACATAAAAGTTTGCTGCCCTTGCTTTACTGCTGAAAGCAGAGGACAAATTTATCAAATTGCACAAGCTGTATCTATGAAAATGATTAAACACTAGTATTTCTGTGTTGGCATTACTCTGTTGGTTTTATAGGTTTTTCTAAGTGTTGCAAATGTGAGTGCTTGTGTTATTGACAGTGGTGTAAGCATTACCATGTGGCATAAATGACTTCTCTCCATAACATGGGGTACCCATGAAATAATTTATTTGGTTTTGCTTTGGGTTAAGTTTTTGTGTCCACAACTCCACATGCATTATCTGTTACTTATGATTGGCTATGGCATAGTTTGGAGCACCCTGAAATATCAACTATTTTAGGCTGTAGTATCAATTTCAAACTCATTTTAAGCTCATTTTTTATCTTTCTTTCTAGTGGCATGCTCGAGATCAACTGTTCAAAAGACATCAAGATTCAGGGGGTCATTGGACCTTGCACATCTTTGGAGAAGGTTGGACTATTTAACAATTTAATAACACCTCTCACTCTAAACTGTACACTTAGTTAACTTGAATTTATGGGGGTTTAAGCTGATTACTGTGATTGTTGCAGAAAGGACCTAATGTTGCCGACACAGTCATTGGGGAGGGAAACACTACAGTGTGGAAAATGTGTGGCCTTGACAAGAGTACTTGCTTGACGGTTTTATTTGATCTTTCATCAACTGAGCGATCAAATGTTCCAGGAGCTGCAAATCCACAGCTCTATTTGCAGTTTCTGACAAGGTTTGTGACATGAACTAATCAAAAGGGTCCTCTTTATTACCTGGAAATAATGTTTGATTTGTTTCTTTACTTTGTTTTTTTGCTAATTTGATTGTGATGTTTATGTAATTGCAGTTATCAAAACCCTGAAGGTAAAACAATGCTTCGAGTTACAACTGTAACAAGAAGATGGGTAGACAGTGCTGTTAGTGCAGAGGTTAGTTTATATTTGATCATTTTTGTACTTTTGGTTGTTTGTAATTGTCGAAATAACAGCTAAGCTATCATTTTCATTTCTGGATCTCATCCCATTTTGTGTTTTGTGAAATGTCTCATTTGGTTGTATTTAAGAGGAGTTTTTTCCCCAACGTGGCAGGTTAGGTGATGTGTATAAATGTCACTGCCAAGTGTGTCTTGGTCTGGATCCTCTAATAGTCATATGATTGATTGTGTTTGTTGGAATTATTTATACGAACTTTGTACCGTTGCAGGAACTAGTACAAGGTTTTGATCAAGAGACTGCAGCTGTTGTAATGGCAAGAATAACTTCCCTGAAAATGGAGACAGAGGTAATTGAAAAAGTCTTCCATTCAATTGTCTACCATTTGTTGTATATCTTGTTTGGATGACACTACACTGTTAACCTATAATTTATTCAGCTAATACCTGCTGCTTAGGTCACTATGCTATTGCTTATCTAATAATTTCTACTCTCGTTCTCTATTCATATTACGCATAAGAACTCTTAATACTTTGCCTACTGGTTAGCAGTTCTCTCTCCTTGCTTTTCTCCTAGCTCAACCTTCCCCCCTTCTTATATTTTCTATCTATTAATTGCTGGCTCCTTGCCAATAGAATACCACGTTTTAACTCTTGCAAGTAATCACTTTTTTATTAATTGCTTAACCCCTCGCCTAATTATGGATTTTTGTTTCATTTAGGAGGGCTTTGATGCTACACGGTGGTTAGATCGGAATCTCATTCGACTTTGTTCCAAATTTGGTGACTATCGGAAGGATGATCCATCATCTTTTACATTAAATCCTTGTTTTTCATTGTTTCCTCAGTTTATGTTTAATCTGCGGCGGTCACAATTTGTACAGGTAACTGTTTCTTTTTTCTAATTTCCTGCTTTTTTAAAAATATTTAACTAATTGACCTATGTTCATACATGGCTTTTCTTTCTTTCCTTTTTTATGACAGGTTTTTAATAACAGTCCAGATGAAACTGCCTATTTCCGCATGTTATTAAACAGGGAAAATATTACAAATGCAGCTGTTATGATCCAACCATCATTAATATCATATTCATTCAATTCGCTGCCCCAACCAGCGTTATTGGATGTGGCTTCCATTTCAGCTGATCGTATTCTCTTGCTGGATTCATATTTTAGTATTGTTGTTTTCCATGGTATGACAATAGCACAGTGGCGGAACATGGGTTACCAGAATCAGCCTGAACACCAGGTATGTTCATTTTGTTCATAATATCTTAATCTAGAGTTTTGATGTAAAGATTTATTTAAAATGGTTATGTATTTGTAATGTGCGCAAGTGACTTGGATTAAGCATGCCCCATGGACGTTAATCATAATAATCTGCTACCTCTCTGATTCCTATAATTGAGTATGCTCTGGGGAAGGCTGGTGCATTGTTGTGCTTGTTGAAATGATTCCTGGCATCATATATTGGACCAGTTTATAGGATTAGTGAAGTGTTTTATGCATACTTTATAATGCTTCTGCATTTTTAAAAGCTAAATAATTGCTATTTTATGTTTATTTGGCAAAGCTTACTCTAATAAGCTATAGGAAGGGGATGCCAATAAGATATGTTGTTTACTAGGCTATTGGCTTTATTTAACCTTGTTTAATTGGTCTCCTTATTCTTCTAAAAGCCTGAGCGACTGGCTTAAGAACTTTCCATTGATCATATTTCTATTTGCTTTGGCTTTTTCCGATCTCATGTTTTGGCTTATAAGTTATAACCTAGTAGCTGGTTTTGAACTTTAACTTTCTTCTATGTGATGTGCCTCTTCTTCTTACTCACTTCTTTTATTCTGGAGACTGACAATCTGTCTTATTGAGGAACATGGCGCCTTTTTCCTAGGGTGAGATATATGGTAATGGCATGTTTGTTTTGCAACGTCCATTATATGTTGAGCTCCAAATTGCAGTATTTTCTTGGATTGTTGGGAATTTGCCCGTTCCTCAATGGAGTTTCTAATGCTGCTTAAATTCCAGTGTTTACTACCCCATTTCTATGTTCATACAGTTAATGATTCTGTTGTTTAAAGCTTGATTTTTTTCAATAGGCATTTGCACAGCTTTTGCAAGCACCCCAGGATGATGCCCTAGTGATTATTCGGGAACGCTTCCCTGTCCCGAGATTGGTTGTATGTGATCAGCATGGATCCCAGGTTAGTATATTTCATTAAGACCGAATTCTTTTACATATTTTTTTGGAGATATAAAAATGTGTCCTTGATTTACCTTTGAATTACATTTCATCAATTTTAAATAGTTGCTAGTATAATTTATTGCTTCAGTAAGTGAATTATTATTAAATTTTGCAACACAATTTATAAGAAAATTGAGTAGAGTTTTTAGATGTGTTTTGGATCAATTAGTATGAATAACATGCAAAATGAATAAGCAAATAAATAAAATGATACTAAACCTACCAAACAGTAATTTGTTAAATTCTGGAAATTACTGGAAAAGTAGAAAATTGTAGTATTATTTAATGATGAAACTAACCAATTGTTGTAGTTAAAATTGAGTAGTTATGTGGAATTGTGTCTCTCTGTCTGATATAAGATTAGGGTGCTTGTAGGTCTATGGCTGAGGCAATAGGCCACACCACCGAATGTGTGTTCAAAGTTGAATTCCCAGTCCTCCCAATTTAATTTTAAACCCAGGGTGCAGTTGCATCTAGTTTGTCTTTGCTGTGAACTCTTTGCACCAAATTCTCAAAAGCTTGATAAATGTTACCGAATGTTGCCAGTGCAGATTTGTTTTATTGCTACATCGATTTAGCTCGATAATTCAGCATCTCTGGTTCATAGTACATTCTGCGGATTTAGCTTTGATATCATTTACTTCCCACTGATATGATACCATCATTATATTCTTCTGTTAATCTAGTTTGATGTTCATCTCTACCTTTTTCTTTAGTCCGATATTACAGTTTTATATCAGCATATGATCATGTTAATATATCCTTATTTTATTGCTGTTTCATATTTATTGTGAAGTTTGAATAGGTTAGCAGTAGATTAGGTACCTTATGAACTGTTTGTTTTTTCTTTGGCCTATGGATTGTGTTTTCAAGTTTGAAATATCATTATGCAAATTTATTCTACATGATAATGATTTTGAAAGGCAAGGCTGGCTTGAGCTATCCCTGTCCTTCAGTTAGAATATTGCCTTTTTTGGTGTACTTAAGAGGCACTCGTGGAAAATCAAATCCACAATAAAGGAGGGGGTGCCATGCTTGTGGTTTTGCCACTTCTGGGTCCATGACTGGAGCTTCTGGTATTCGGTGACACAACACCCCCTCTCTCCAGCCCCCTTCTGTTACTTCCCAAAGCGGTTTTACTTTAGAGGCTTAAAGTGGTACTCTTGAATTGTTATTTTACCAAGGGGCTTATTTTTTATTCCTTTTGCAGGCACGATTTTTATTGGCAAAGTTGAACCCTTCAGCAACATACAATAATGCAAACGATATAGCTGCTGGATCAGATGTGATCTTTACAGATGATGTAAGCTTACAAGTCTTCTTTGAGCATCTTCAGAGGTTGGCTGTGCAATCTTGATTGTAGAAAATGGTTGAAAGACATGGGTTTTTGGTATGGGGAATTCCCTCAGTGTGAGTTCTGTATCCTGTCATACATCCTCAATTCCATTCGGTTATTTTCCTTTCTTTCCATCAATTTTATGAATGAGAGGTCGGACCCCACAATATTTGAGAAATAAGGATAGCACATATCATTCTTTGGGGGGTGCGGGGGGGTTGCCTGGGAGGTATTTTGCTTCCTTGAAAGAATAAGGGACGCAACAAGAGGTCAGTTGAGTTTTTACATTTATAGGGAAAGGAAGGTATGATGAGAATGTAAGTTGGAGGATCCCTGTTTCAGTAGCGGGGCCAGTTAGGAATATATTTGACAGAAAGTTCTCTTTTTTATTTCACTGAGGTCACAGGTCATGTGCTTGTGTACTGAATTTCAGGTCATATAGTCATTGGGGTTAAGACACTTAGGTTGAGAAGTTGATGAATATGGGTCATTTTGTTTTGTTTGTTTCAGCCCACACTTGAAAATTCAAAGTGTTCTAATTTATCCGACTTAGCTTTAATTTGTTTTTGTTAGTCATGTGATTCTAAATTTCCCCTCAAACTCTTGTTGGTTTGGTAAAGCCAGAAGCCGATGAAATCAAATCAGGACTTGTGTTTGATCATGTTTCTATTTAGGTTTATTTTAATTCATTTGCAATGTTCGTCGCTTTCTACATGGTGGTGGTAACAAACCAAATGACAAAGTGAATTAAGAAACAGGCATAATGTTGGTAATGTAGGTACTATATTAGTACTATTTATTTGTATTCTATGTATTTGAATTGAGAAACCCAGAAGAGAAAAGAAGGGAGAAAAAAAAAACCCAAGAAATAATATGAAAGAAAAGGAAGGAATCAAGGCTTACATCCATTGCAAACAAGTGTTCATATTTAGTCGCAATTAAATGCTGAAATTCAAGCACCAAGATGCCACCAAAATAGAATTGGTCAAGGAGCAGAGCTGCTGAACGAGGCATCCGTCGAGTAGAAGGAAAACGAAGAAACCGAAGAGAAAAAGCCAATGAAGAGTGAAACGCCGCAGCCCTGTTTTAGCTGCGATGAACGCAAGGACTTTTAGATGTGATTAATTCTTGAACGGTATGTGATCAGTAAGTTATTTACGTTTTCTTAACCAGATCCTTTATAATTATTAGCAGAATCATATTATTGAAAAACCATTCCCAAATTTAAATTACTCAATCATTTGTTCGCAATTTGCCTGACAAAATTTTCTTTCAGTTTTCTTAATTTTGAGTTCTTTTTGTAAATTTAAGATATAAAGAAAAAAGAAAATTGTTCTTTTTTTCGCATTGACGATCGAATGCGGGCATGGCATGGCTAGATTTATGCTAGCCCACAAACCCCAAAATAAGAGGAAAATAATAAAAAGAAAAAGGAGCAATAAAAAGAATTTTAGAATATATCTATATATATATATATATATATATATATATATATAAATATGAAAAAAATTCCCATTCCCGCTCAAATTCAAAATCAGCTGCTCTCTTCCTCCCTGCGCAATGATGTTGGAAGATTCACAAGAACCAGACGTCTCATTCTGTGTGGATCAAGAACCAGCGGTAATCCAATGTTCGCAAGGCCACAGAACCACGCTCTGTCTCCGGACCCAACAAGGCGGCTCAATCTGCCTCCTCTGCTTCTCCAACCTCATCTCCAACCCATGCGCTCCTACCCTCCACGTCTCCTACGCTCTCTCCCAACTCTCCCACGCTCTCTCCCAACCTCTTTTTCTCAACTCCCTCCTTTCCTTCCATCCTCACTTCCTTATCTCCCCTCTCCTCCACGCCCTCTCTTCCTTCGACGACGATCCCATCGCTCAACAACTCATCGATATAATCACCGCCCTTTGCGCGTCTGCTAATGCCTCTGTGACTGCCGATTTCGTCACGCAAGTGGCCGAACAACTATCTTCTGGCACGTTGGCGTGGAGCCGGAGGCAGCTTTATCTGGTAAGTGTACATTTTGATGGTTGTTTCCGTTGTCGCTCGGTTTGAATGATAAGGAAAATGAAGCCTAAGCAAGAATAGCTAGAAATTTACCTCTTTTTTGTGATTTAATGCGGTGATATACTTCTTAATTTTTGCTAGAAATGGAGCGTAAGATTTTGATAATGTTGAAATGAATGAGAACAATGCAAATTGAACTGGGGTATGAAGTTGTAGTAGGCTCTTTTAGGATGATTTTGGGTAGTATTTTGAGCCTAATCTTAATGCATGGTTGAGAAAATGAAAGGTAATATAGAATGTGAGGTGTAAAGGTTTTCCTGTAGGTAAACAACTGATTGATCACCGTGTCTGGTTATCTTAAATTCCAGCTTCACTGCTTAGGGGTTCTCTTGAACTGTCAAGCAGCTGAACCCTGTATGCACATCAGAGACAAAGTCGCTTTAGTATCCAATTTGGTGGCAGGTCTTCAATTGCCAAGGTAACAAACAAAGCAGACTGGATATAACAGTTTTATGTTTCTAATCTGGATAGTGGTTCTTTACATGGTTGTTTCGTACTACAGTGATGAAATCCGAGGGGAGATTCTTTTTGTTCTGTACCAGCTATCCCTTCATGCATATACATCTAAAGATTGTGTAGGAGCAGATGTTCTTCAGGCTTTTTGTCCTAGTCTGTTGCGTCTGTCAATGGAAGCCCTTCTGAAAACCCAAAGAGATGATGTACGATTGAATGGTGTAGGTTTGTAATCTACTTTAGTTTACTGATTCATTTAATTTTTTCAAAATTTCATGTCAAGAAAAACCGATATTTTTTGCACAAAGCTTAGCCCACAGGAAGCAACATGGAAGTATAAATTTTGTCACATTCCATGATAGGCAAGTCTTTTATGTAAATCTAGTTGACGTAATTCAATGATGATTGCCTCCAGTCTAGTTTATTGTTTCATTGTGCGTATCATGGTTTCCATTGAGGTCTTTATAAAAAATGTACTGGGTGTGTGCGTGAGCTCATGTACTGAGCACTCATACTGCCAAGTAAGGCCGTTTTCATCCAAGCAGCTGCACTTCATCATGGTCATCATCATAATATATCTTCTCAGACTAACAATTTGCAATCTTACTTTTGTAGCTTTTTTAATGCTCTTAGCACAAAATGGATTGTTTGGAAATGGACATGGTAATGAAATAAGCAGTATGAGGTCCGATGAAGCAGACAACTTCATTCAAACAACAGAAGATGGACTAGATGAACCCCCATTGAGTTTATTGTTTGCTGAGGCCATCAAAGGCCCCCTGCTTTCATCAGACAGCCAAGTGCAAATCAGCACACTGCTCCTCATTTTCCACTACCTGTCATGTGGGGATGCTTCTGCCAAACAGATTCAGATTTTGGTAGAAGAAAATATTGTGGATTATTTGTTTGAGATATTAAGATTATCAGGCAAGTTAACAAAATCTAAATAGGTGAAAGATATTCAACTTTCCTCAGAGTCAGAACAAAATGCTGCTTTCATAAGCTCCTCCATACAAATTAAGATCAGTAGTTTTAGTTTTTGAAGCTTCTTGTAACATTCTGTTTTAAATCACCTAAAAATTTCTATGATCTAATTCTGTTCAGGAAAATCATTATGACAGCAGTTTTTCATTTTCTTTTTTTTTTCAAACTCTAATATTATCTATTAACTTAGTTAATGAGTGCTCATCATGAAATTTTACATGCATTTATTATGTGTGGATGGTGCTTATGTTTGTACACAGACATACACATGTGCATGCATATTTATGTTCATATGTATGATAAGTATATCATGCTGAGAGTCTTTTGCAGTAACGAACTTCTATTCGTGTTGAACAGAATGTAAGGATCCAGTGGTCTACTCTTGTCTGAAGGTTCTAAATCTCTTTCCAAGTACTGAGCAGGCCTTCAGACAAAGGCTTGTTATTGGTTTTCCAACTCTGATTCCAGTGCTCCGTTTTGTGGCTGAAGTTCCTTTCCACCCTGCTCAAACTCACACACTAAAGCTCATACAGAACTGTGTCTCTGATTGCCCTGGAATAGCATCAACCTCTAACATTGAAGAATTAGCTCTTATTTTGTCAAGGATGCTTGAAAGGCATAGAGGTGGAGAAATTGGCATGAACCCAGAGACATTCCTATTGGTTTGTTCTATTTTTGTAGTTCTTTTGAGAATCCCATCTTCTCAAGGGGCTTCAAGTCTGGCAGCATTACTTCAGGAATCATTAAAACATGCTGTTTTAACTAGTCTTGAGAAAGATCCAGGTCAACTCTTGCATTCTTTATACCTTCTTAAAGAAGCATATTCATACACTAATGAAGAGTTCACTGCAAACAAGTCTAGCCACTTGGAACTGCGAAATTATACTGTGGACTTATGTACATCACATATATTACCTTGGTTTGCCATGGCTATTAATGAAATTGATGAGGACACTGTCCTGGGGGTATTAGAAACATTCCATTTTATACTGCTTCAGAATCCTGACACCGAAGCAACAGAACTTGCCAAAGTCCTATTTTCATCCTCTTGGTTCAGTTTCTCATTCGGGTGTCTAGGACTATTTCCCACCGAAAAGATGAAGTGGAGAGTATATCTAATGCTCAGTTCCCTTGTGGATATTCTTTTGGGAAATCAAGCCGGACAACCTGTTAGAAATGCTGCTTTATTTCTTCCATCTGATCCTATTGACTTGCTATTTCTACTTGGGCAGAAGAACTCCCATGATTTAGATTTGTCTTCTTGTCAAGCTGCAATTTTGCTGCTTCTACATGTCAGTTGCCTACATGATGACAGGTAAATGAGCAGCCTGGTTTCATCTCAGTGTTGGAGTACTAACATTTGTACTTTACCTACATTTCCTACTGTTCTCACTATCTTCCACAGGCTTGCAGGTGAGCGGTCGATTTTAGCTTCTCTGGAGCAATATATTCTTGTTAACAGTGGAGATATCTTCTCTGGGGGCATTGATTCATTGACAATGATGCAAGTGTTGAATCTTTATGGCCTATGTAGAGGTCTTGCAAAAGTGAACTACGAAGTCTCTCACAGCCCGGAAGCTGAGAGGATCTTGTTCCATATACTGACTGAAAGTGAATGGGATTTGCCTTCTGCAATGATTCACCCAGTGGCAGTGAGATGGTTGTTTCAGCAAGAGAAAATCTGCAAGCCATTATCTTACCAACTTCTAAAATTCTGCAGAAGAAATTGCTCAGATGGGAACCAAATTATCATCCATGGGGATAAAAGTCATATTATGGATGTACAAGTAATTGCAGAGTTGGTTGTGACAGGAGATAACTATGCTGCAAAACTATTGATGTGTTTATTGGTACAGCTTTCTGAGGAAGGAGCCCAAAAGCATGACATAGTAGCAGTAGTAAATCTTATAGCAACAGTCATTAACATCTTTCCAGCTGCCTCAGACCAACTATGCTTGCATGGCATAGGCAATGCAATCCTAACGGTAGTTTATTATAATTCAAGACATTCTTCTTCCTCAGAGTTTCTTGTGGCCATCTTACTTCTGATATGTAATATTTTAAGTTCAGTGCACCCTGAAAAACTTTCTGATGGCGAATCTTGGCTTGCATTGTCTACAAAGGTACCGTGTCAAAAGTTTTCTTGTATATGAGTACTCCCAGTTTCAGGAAATTAATGGGTCTTTTACTCTTTGTAGTTGATAGACAGCTTAATTCCTGCAGTTAAAAAGCATGGCTGGAATCAGGAAGGTTTGCTGTTAGTGGGCATTCTCTCCTTGATTTTGCATCATTCTTCCAACAAAGTACTCATTGAAGCTTCAAAAAGCATAATTTGTAATGCTTCCTTGATCTCTACAATCAACAGCACAGTCCAGGCTGTCTCTGGGAGGGGGCCTGCTCTAATCGAGTATGATGAAGGAACAAGCTCTGGGGAAAATCTAATATTTTTGCTTTTGTTATACTACTTCTCTTTAAGATGGTAAGCACCTTCTTATAATGATCCTGTATAAATCCATGCTGTGAAAACTAACTTCTTTGTTGTCAGCTTACGTGCTGTTCTACCAGAGGTTCTGGACTGGCAAACTTTCCTCAATTCACCAAATATGATGCAGCCTCTTTCTACAATCAACATTCACTGGCACGATTTGTGCAGGCTGATGCATTTCGGGTCTCCAATGGTCAAGCTTGTTGCTTCATCTTGCCTGCTAGAGCTTTTTTCCGGAATATCATATCAGAAAAAAAGGAAACATGAGGAGTTACAATGCTTCATGGGTCAACTAATGTCCATAATGACTGTCTTAGAAGGTCTGGTATTTTATGATGACATTAGGGTGGCAATGAACTGTTGCCTCTGCTTATCAATAATTTTAGGGTGGGAAGAGCTGGACATGCAGGAATCAGGAATTGCGAGAAGTAATTGGTACAGGCTAATTGTGGAGGAAATGGTAATGACTATGGCAGTTCCATGCTTAGCATCAACATCATTCATTAATTATCACAAGCCAGCCGTTCATGTAACTGTTGCATTGCTAAAACTTCAGAAGGTTCCGGGGTGGATGAGAACTGTGTTTGATGACCTTTCCATATCTTGTATAATTGATAACCTTAAAATGGACGTCAGCCCTGAGATGGTGCTTTTATTTCGAGCTCTCCTGAATTCTGGATTCTTGAAGGCAGAGCACATAGCCAGTCTTAATCATGCGCTCCAGGTAACACTAATTATATATAGTTTCTGTTCTCCTTTCTTTTGATCATCACAACTGTTGGTGTCACTCTATACTAGAATAAAAATGAAACAAAACGATGTTTTTTGGGGAAGTAAAAAGAACATTAATTGTTACACTGTCCAATACCAGGTTTTATGTATATTGCTTTGGCTGGTCAAGACCCGACAACCTGATACTATGTTTACGTTCTTTTCATGTTGCAGGCATGCAGAAAACGTATGTACAACAACACTGAAGAACATCTCATGGACAAGCATGTTCAGAAGATTGTCTCCTCATCAGATGATTTGGGAGAAGTTTGTGAGTATCTCATTCACTTGATGATGTCTCAGTCATCTTCAGACGCCAATTCTGGGAACAAAAGACTGTTTGAAGAAATAGAAATGTTTTTCAGCACTTCAACAGTAGAAGGTAATAGCTGAGCTTTAACAAAGTCAACAGTCTTCCTTGGATGTAAATATTTTTTGGGCCTCTTATCTGAGGTACTAATAGCTAACATAGCTGAGTGCTTTTGAAGGATAAGCACCCTAGAGAAATACCAAAAGGAAATATAAAAGTAGTATTGTCTTCAACATTGGTGTGTATAATGTAGGAAAATCAAAGTTCTGCTTATATTTACAAGTTACTAGTTCACTACACTTCAACAACTGAAATAGCTTAGAAATCAAATTGGGTGGATCTTTGCGCTAATAACTCTTTTCCAGTCCATCAACCGCCTACTGCAACTCTGAATGTCATTACCTTGGCTTGCTTGCCAATGAACTGCAGTTGGACTTGAACTTGATACTCAAGAGTAGGAAACAATTTATCATGGGAAGAATAATGAGTCTATGGCTTGAGGTGGTTTGTTCTGGTGAAGTAGCCTCACCAGTGCACTCAACTCTGCAAGATTACCAGGATCTACACAATTGGCATCTCACCTCTGCATATTACAGGCACATTATGCCTAATCCTTGTATTTACCCCTTATGACAGTGTCCACGGGATATAAAGAAAAACATCATTTTGTTTCTCCTTTTAAATGTAATTGTGCAGAACTAATGTTTCCTAATACAATGGCTTGTATCTTAGAATGTTGCTACATTTGTTAAGGTCAATGTCACTATAATGCCAATGCCTATGCTATGCTACTGCTACAACTGTTCAGCAAATCCACTAATGGAATTTAAGCATCACTGTTCCTAACAGCAATGTGCTGTGGAGATTAATACTGATGTCACATGCTTGCAGGCCCTCAAGTTTACATTTAACTGGTTTTAGACAGAAACAATGAGAAAAAAGCAATTTACATGAATCTAGAGCATACAATCCGTGTGCAGACTGTGGATTAGTAGTGTTCCCTACACTTGTAACAATAACAGCTGTCAGGGGATGTCAATTGAGTAATATGAAACTGGAACAAGGATTACTACCTGCCTGGCTAAAGCAAGAGCTAACTTATTTGAAATTTATACGACAAGATTCAAAGAAAACATAGAAGCACTTAGAAAAAGTAACTAAAGCACACCTGAAATACCAGTAAGGACAGCTTAAGCATGATATGGATGATGAATTAATGAGAGAGATAGAGACTATGCCGACAAGCACGGAGATTAATATCCGCTTATGGAAACTATTTTTTCTACATAAACGATGTGAACAAGGGCATTGAATCATATCTGTTCATTATGAAGGCAGCAGGTTTGCTTTTACATAAGATACAGATGGCAACAGTAGTTATGTAGAAACAAATAGAGGCTATCCCATGAAGAATACTCCTCAGATTAGGTTTCCTTGATGTTTCTAGTCATAGTCCACAATTCTGGTCAGTAATGAGAAGATTTATCGGTTTTCATTATAGAAAGTGTGATGCTTCCATCGAGGTATAACAACTATTGACAATTTGGAAATCTGTATGCACTTTAGGTTAGTTTACCCAGACTTTGACAGACTGTCTTGCGCTATGGCTGCTTTGCTTTGTGTTTAATTACTAAATCAATAAGGTGGTGATAGGTCCATCTTTTCTCTTTCCTGGCTTTAGGTTCAAGGGAGGTATATATCTCCTCACAATCTCTAAGAAAATGCCCCTTTCCAAATGCAATGAGAACCAGAGGATCAGTGTTCATTTCTACAGTTCTGTAAAGAAGGCCCATTTTTCTCCAAGTCTCTAAAGCTTCAGCCCCATCAAATCCAATCTCGATAGCATCCGATAAAATTCCAATAGTGATTATATCAGGTCTTACTTGATGGCTTGGTAATTGAGAAAGTAAAATTCTCAAGCGCTTGAAATCTTTCATCTTCATATAAGCTAGCAAGATAATATTTGAGATTGTTACATTCCATGAAGCTTTTGCTTCACACATCTCCAGGATAACAGAATCCATCCCTTTTCGGCTCAAAAGACAGGCATGAGAAAGGAGGCGCAAACACCAAACAAGATCATTTCTACCAGTTCTTGAAGAAAGGTCAATACCCAAATCATCTAATCTTGAAAACATGTAGTTCTTGATATAAACACTGGCTAATATTCTAATTGTATCCTCCTTTAAAGTCATCGAATTCACAACCTTTCTATAAACCTTCTCCATCTTATCTAGAATCCCAAAGTTTGCATAAGCCTCAAGCATTGCAACCAAAGAAGAAGACTGCAAATTCATCTGTTTTGAGAGAAGGATTTGATAAACTTGTTCCATTCTTTGGAGCAAGCCACCACGTGAAAACTCACGGATAAGCAAGTTATAGGTAAAATGGTCAGGTCGGCACCTGTCCAATTCCATCGTCTTCAAGCATGTACCAATTTCATCATACATTTTATATTTTCCATATGCTTCAATTAGCCCATCATACGTGTCCGTTTCCGGTGCCAAACCAATTTCTTTCATCTCATTGAGGAAAGACAAAGCATCATCAAACTTTCCATTCCTGGCATAAGCATGAATAATTGAATTGTAAACCTCCAAAGAAGGTTTAAGACCATATCCCCCCATTTCTCGTAGTGCCTGGACTGCTTGTCCCACCCTTCCCTCTTCACCTAACAATCCTATAATCTTTTCATAGTTCAATTCATTGATTCTTGATTTCTCTATATTCTTCCACATATGAAAAACCTGCCCACAAATGCATAAGTATTAAAATTTCAAAGGGCTCATTCAATGATGAAAAAAGATCATGGAGCTTGGAAACTGAAAACATCCCATGTTCTGCAGTCTTCACTGTATTTTCCCACCCATTTTCAAAACCCAAGCCTTTTCCATCTCATTTCTCAGAGGCCAATCAAAGTGAAATTTCATTTAGTTCAAAGAAAGCATCATAATAAATTACTACATCCTTAAAACCTAACGGCCAAATTTAGTAAAAACCTGAACTTTAAGGATTACATAATTAGAAAACAGAGAAAGAGCAAAGAAAGGCACCTGGAGAATTTCATTGGATCTGGAGGCACGTCTGAGAAACCTAATGACAACCCAAAAGATGTCCTTGGTCCAATCTCCGTCATCTCGAAGCATTTGCAAAGGGCAAGAGTCGTCCTTCTCCAGCCTCTCAAGTAAGGCCTTGAGCCGCCGGTGGTGATGATAGGTCTCAACGAGAAGCGCGGTATGGTTTTTGCAAGAAGAGCCATCCGGCCCTGGCGGTGATGGGCGGATAGAGGATAGACAACAATGCCTGGTTGCTTTTGGGAATTGGGTTCCGCAGAAAATCTTCATCTTCTTCTTGTTATCGTAGGTGGACTGCCATCTCAATGTAATTTTGCAGCGTAAATTCAGGGTTAGTGCATTCTCCATCTCTAAAATCCGAAGTTATACTGAACTCTTTTAATTTTCTTGCTCCAAACCTCCATGTTTCCAACGCTCAGATAAATAGATAAACCTTTTAAGTACTTCATTTGTACTCGCCATGAATGTTCAAAGGGTGTTTTTTGCGGTTTTTTCAATGATTCTTATCCTAGCGTAATTTTTTTTTTCTTAGTAACTTAGCCTTTTAAGTGCTATTAAGGCTGATAATTAAAGAGGGAAACATACTTATAATTTTGTCAATATTCATTTAACTAAGTTAAACACTATATGGCTTTCTCATGACTCTGTTACAAAATGATCGCCAAAAGAAGTAAATTTGTCAATATAATTTTTCAAAAAAAAAATTAACTTAGGTAATGGGGTTATTGCTTAGTCAGAATATTTAATTAGTAGTTAAAATTTAAGAATTTTAAGATTTTTTTTATGAAGTTTCAGTTTGAATCTTGAAACGAGAATAATAAAATTTATATGACGAGAGAGAGTTATTGTCTATCGTATAAATCGTAATTCAATATTAAATGTACAAACAAAGTAGTGTTAGTGTTTAATTAGAGGGTTATTACTATTACAAAATTAAATGATCAAAGTACCACTTGATCTCTATACTCAAGTATTTTTGTTAATTTAATCCCTTTACTTAAAAACTGATTAATTTAGTTTCTCAATTTTAGAAATTTGTACAATTTAATTAGTCCCTTTCTAATGCAATCCAATTTAATTGTTATTGTTGCTAACGTAGAGTTGACATATTAGACAATATTTACATGACGATGACATGTCAGATGAGATTGACATGGTGATGACGTGTCAAACAAAAAATACCACATAAATTTTTTTTTTCTCTTTTATGCAAAACTATGTCGTTTTATTATTACTATTTAAAACACATTTATTTTTTTTTCATTTTTTCTTCTTTCCATCTTGCTTTACCCTTCCTTTCTCTACTCAAGGCCTGTCTCCAAACCTAGATTTCGATCGTTGGTTGAGGACGTCAACTATTGATTGTCAATCACCGATCTCTGATAATAAAAAAATTGAATAAAAAATATAAAAAAAGTTATTTTTTTCCTTCTTTCCTTTAATCGGGATAGTTTTTTTTAAATTTATCTTGATTTTCCTAAATCTAAAGTCATAAACTATCGAAAAGAGAACGAAAAAAATAAGTTTTTTTGGTATTTTTTATTCGACGATTAGAATCTAGGTTTGGGGGCCAGCCTTGAGTAGAGAAGCGAAGGGTAGAGATACGATAGAGTTAGAGAGACAAGGAAAGAAGGAAAAATGAGAAAAAGAATAAATATATTTAAAACAATAACAACAAAACGACATAATTTTACTTAAAGAAGAAAAGAAAAAAAGAAAAGAATTCACATAATATTTTTTAGTTTGACACGTTATTATTACGAAAATTAAATGCGTTACGATAAGGAATTAAATTGCATAAGTTTTTAAAATTAGGAAACTAAATTAGTTAATTTTTTAATAAAAAGGCTAAATTAAAGAAAACGATTGGATATAGGAACCAATACTAAATTAGTTAATTTTTTAATAAAGAGGCTAAATTAACGAAAACGATTGGATATAAGAACCAATTGGGTACTTTGACCAATAATGATTAGGGGTTATGAATAGTTGTTGATGCTGAATTTGGTAGATTTTGAGGCTCTGTGTTTATGTTTTGGTGTGAAGTCGCATGGAAGTGTGTCATTGGCTATGTGCTGAACTTATGCAGCCGACATGTTTGTCGAAACGGGGAGGAGAATCACGTGTAGAAGTCATTGTGATTTGAGCTGCAAGTGGGATTGAGTGAAGGCCAGTCTCCAAGTAGTCTTTGTTTTTATTGGGATGAAGTCCAAGTAGGACCTAAGAATAGAGTTTGTAATGCAAAGTGAAGTCGGTTGCCAATTAACACATGGCTAAAGACTTCCTTTGGTACTCTGGACTCTTTTTCGAAACAACAAAATCCCATATTTTTCAAAAAAAAAAAAAGAATTATGTAACAATAGGGACAATTGCAAGAGGGGAAGGGATATGCATGAAAGAGTTGTAAAGGTTGTTCGAAGGTAGAGATTTGACTACATGAAGGAATGTACTAACTAGGCTTTGCCTTACTTTGTAAAAATTAGGCTTCTTACCATTAATGAAGTCTTTGGCTTAAAAAAAAAAAAGTGGGGATGAGGGGGGTGATAAGGTAAGACTGGAGAGGGAAGCTCTGAATAGAGTAAACGTTCATTTCTTGAAAGGGTCTTTCAATTAGCAGGAGAGGCTGGTACTTTAAATGGTAGAGATGTTACATGATTCAATGAGAAGGTGACAGTACACAATAAAGTTCAAGATACCATGCATCAAACGATGTCACATGAGAAGAACCCAATTCTCGAAGAAGTGTTAAGAAATAATGTTTCTTAAACATCCCGCTTTGAGCTAATCAAACCAAAAATCTCTTAATCATCTCAATTATTTGCTTTTAACTTTAGAATCTTGCCATGTATCTTACAATAATTAAGCCCTTACCAGTTATATAATTATTGCACGTGAATAAACATTAAACCAAAAATATAAAAATTAGTCCTTAAAATACAAAGTAATAGTAAAACTGTATGATTACAAAATTATGCATCTGCAAATGGTACATAATTTATTAATTAGGCTTTTCGCGGCAAAAAAAGTAAGAAAAAAACTCACACAGCTTTTATTTATTTAACATAATTTTCCATCCAAATCACTTTTTTAACAAATTTTTATTGTCAAGGTTACTTTCAAGGCATCTTTTCTTTAATCAAGAGAAAAGAGGAGGGATGCTTTGTTCATGCTTGAAAAAATTCTTTGGGTCAATCATTGTCTTCACATGTACCAACCTATCAAAGTTCTTCTTGAAATACTTATGACCCCAAATACTTGCTTGCTCAAAACTTGTGTTACCTTTGTTATTAAGTCCGATGTCGAGATCTCTATAGTTAACATAAGCTTCTCGTGGATGTTTTGAAACAAATGAGCTCATGTAACCATAAAAATTTCTAATCCAACTCAAGTACTTTTGAGATTTTATGTTGTCTTTTTCTTTCCAACCCACATTATATATGATCTTGTACAAGTTGCCAGCTCTATGTGGGAATGGAGTTGCGGTCTCTGGAATCTCATCCATTTTTCCTCCATAAGCAACAAAACTGATACCGACAAATTCTGCGTCTACATCATAAAGTTTTGACCATATTCCTGTAAATGAAGTTTCAGGAATAGGTTCCTTCACATAGTCAGATTTCATTTTGAATGAAGGACCAACAAGAGTAGTCTTGTAGCTCCTGTCAAGTAATATATCCATGGTTCCATTTTGAATTTGGCGAAAGTAGAGAATAGATTCAATCCAACTCATTTCAGTACAATCTTCCTTCCTTAGTCCAAGCTCAGGAAATCTCTCTTGCATCAATGGAATGAGCTCATCAACCTCACCAAGATACAAGGAATGAAAGGAAGCTAGAATTGTCCTTTGCCCATCTTGACTAGAGTTCACCTTTCTAAAGGAAATACTAGAGAATATGTCATGAGGAAGCTTGGGTGCAACATATTGCCAGAGATGAACAAGTTTGGTTGCATTCTGTTCCAAGGTCTTGCTCACTGTGAATACTGTAACAGTTGCTGGAACATGAACCAACTTTACTTTCCACGCGAGGACAATTCCAAAGCTACCTCCTCCACCTCCTCGAATTGCCCAAAACAAATCTTCTCCCATGGATTTTCTATTGAGAATTCTCCCATTAGTATCGACAAATTGAGCATCAATTATATTATCAACAGCTAGACCGTATTTCCGAAATAATAAACCATAACCTCCGCCGCTGAAGTACCCCCCAACTCCCACAGTGTGGCAAACACCAGCAGGGAAGGTAAGAGTTCTACTTCTTTCAGCAATTCCATAATATAGTTCCCCGAGAGTAGCACCAGATTGAACCCATGCCACTTTATTTTCTACATCAACATCGATTGCTCGAAAATTAACCAAATCAATGATGACAAATGGAACTTCGGAAGTATAAGAAAGACCTTCATAATCATGACCACCACTTCGAATCCTAATTTGAAGCTCGTGTTTTCTTGAACAATATATTGTAATTTGAATGTGGGAAGCATGCAATGGTGCCACTATGACTAAAGGTTTAGGAGTATCTGGTTCAGAGAATCTAAGATTTCGAATAGAAGACTCCAAAATAGAAGAATATGATGAATTATATGGTGTATAAATGACTTTAGAAATGGAAGAGGAGTCCTCAGAATGAAAAGAAGAAAGGCAATGAAGGAATTTGTTGTGGCTTTGAGCTAAAGTTGCCCATGACGATGATAAGAGAACAAGGAAAAGAATAGGAAACATTGAAAAGTAACAAGAGTTCATATCTGAAGTTGGTTTTGTGCGTATCACTTCGTTTGGAGTGCCTTCATTTATAGTAGTACAGGAATCAATGCTTGCATACTTGGAATTTTCCTATTGTTTAAAGACTATCGAGCATATTGAAATTAAGCCTTACCGTTGTTTGAAAGTTTGAACATTAAGGGTGAAGCCAATCAGCAAAGCAAAGGTCAAGAAGTCGTTTTCCATACAGAAAAAAAGAAAATATTCTTTCCCTGAACAGTGTTGTTACATTTATTTCAAATTAATTAGTCAACATTATCATTTTGCACGTAATTACAAGGAGAGAATATGAGTGGGAGTGAGCTTGCTTTAGTTGACTATTCTTACAAGAAGAAATATTCAAGCAATGTTAAGTCTCTTTCAAATATTCTAGCTACCGGTGTCAATTTCTTAATGGACATATAGTTGTTTCTTCTTTACAATATCATCCAGATAAGATTAAACGTTTACAAGTTTAGCAAGAAATTAAATGGATGCACCTGGTCCTAGCTAACAAGAATACAATTTGTTTAAGCAAGGAATTTAAAGCCTAGTTGTTTACTATGAACAAGACACATTTGAACGCAAGATGTAGAAAATTCTCTTGTGCTGCCTATCGAGCTCTATTTGCTTGTCAAACAAGTAGCCACGTGATGCAAAGTGCTTGGATTTTGAAAACATAGAAACGACTGATCTAAGCGCTTGGCTTTCCGGAGAAACTCAAGTACATTAATTAAGCCACTTCACTTAAATTTTTTGACTAATAGTTCTAGTACAGTGTAGGAAGGAATATTATTAGTGATAATAATATATATTTTTTCAAAAAAGGATTCACAAAAAAATGATGTGTAGAAATAATTAATGACCCCTTAAACGAGGTTTAATAACACACATTGATTAACCGCGTTGTTTGTGTTTCGCTAGCTCTTAAACTTTATTTTTTAATTTATACTGCGCTAATTAAGGATGTAACTATATTTATTTTAATGGAATAAGCACATTGTTTGTATATGTTTACAAATATAGTCTGACTTTGTCTTCCAAGAAAAATAAAGAAAAGCATAGGATGCTATAATTCGAGCAAAGAACTATCTGCTAACATGTGATAATCATTTGATTGGATTCTTTCATGAATTTTGTTTTGTCCTCCCTTTCGATTGAGAGAGTCGAAGGTGGGTGGAAGCAACGGATCAGAAGGGTTGACATGATTAATTTTACTACTTTTACTGGGTGATTGCTGAAGCAAAACCATCAGCCATCATATATAATTTAACTGAAATTCCATAAGAATTTCAGGACCCTACTGCGGGTCCACCGTCTATGTAAAAGTGTCTTAAATATCCTAACTTTATTGGGTTTAACTTCAGAATCTTGACACATATCCTGGAGTTAAGCCCACACCAATCATATAAAACTTTAGATAAAAGTACAAAAAATGGTTCATAAAATACAAAGTAATAATAAAGTTGTATAATTGCAAAATTATGCATCTACTAATGGTATATAAATTATAATTTATGGTTACGTCATGTATTCAAATCATCGTGACAAACAAATAGTAATAAAAAAACTCACTGAACTTTCTTTTATTTAATATAATCTTCCATCCAAATCACTTTCTTAACAAAGTTTTATTGTCTAACAGAGTTTTATTGTCAAGATACTCGATCAACATGCTTTTGCTAATCAAGAGAAAAGAGGAGGGATGCTTTGTTCATGCTTGAAGTAATTTTTGGGATCAATCATTGTCTTCACATATACCAACCTGTCAAAGTTTTTCTTGAAATATTTACGACCCCAAATACTTGCTTGCGCAAAACTTGTGTTGCCTTTGTTGTTAACTCCGATGTCAAGATCTCTATAATTAACATAAGCTTCTCGTGGAGATTTTGAAACAAATGAGCTCATGTAGCTATAAAAATCTCTAATCCAACTTAGGTACTTTTGGGATTTTACGTTGTCTTCTTCGTTCCAACCCACGCTATATATGATCTTGTATAAGTTGCCAGCTCTATGTGGGAATGGAGTTGCAGTCTCTGGAATCTCATCCATTTTTCCTCCATAAGCAACAAAACCGATACCAGCAGATTCTGCTTCTACCTCATAAAGTTTTGACAATATTCCTGTGAATGCAATTTCAGGAATAGGTTCCTTCACATAATCAGATTTTGCTTTGAATGAAGGACTAACAAGAGTAGTCTTGTAACTCCTGTCAAGTAAAATATCCACAGTTCCATTTTGAATTTGGCCAAAGTAGATAACAGATTCAATCCAACTCATTTCAGTACAATCTTCCTTTCTTAATCCAAGCTCAGGAAATCTCTCTTGCATCAATGGTATGAGCTCATCAACCCCACCAAGATAAAAGGAACTAAAGACAGCTAGAGTTGTCCTTTTCCCATCTTGACTAGAGTTCACCTTTGTTAGGACAACATTAGAGAACATGTCATGAGGAAGCTTGGGTGCAACATATTGCCAGCGATGAACAAGTTTGATCGCATTTTGCTCCAAGGTCTTGTTGATTGCGAATACCGTTACAGTTTCTGGGACGTGAACCAACTTTACTTTCCATGCGAGGACAATTCCAAAGCTACCTCCTCCACCTCCTCTAATTGCCCAAAACAAATCTTCTCCCATGGATTTTCTGTTGAGAATTCTCCCATTAACATCGATAAATTGAGCATCAATTATATTATCAACAGCAAGACCATATTTTCGAAATAATAAACCATAAGCCCCGCCGCTGAAGTGCCCCCCAACTCCCACAGTGTGACAATTACCAGCAGGGAAAGCAAGAGTTTTACTTTTTTCAGCAATTCCATAATATAGTTCCCCAAGAGTTGCACCAGATTGAACCCATGCCACTTTACTTTCTATGTCAACATCGACTGCTCGAAGATTAACTAAATCAACGATAACAAATGGAACTTTGGAGACATAAGAAAGACCTTCAAAATCATGACCACCACTTCGAGTTCTAATTTGAAGCTCATGTTTCCTTGAACAATATATTGTAGTTTGAATATGGGAAGCATGCAATGGTGTCACAATGACTAAAGGTTTAGGGGTAGTTGGCTCAGAGAATCTAAGATTTTGAATAGAGGACTCTAAAATGGAGGAATATGATGAATTATTTCGCGTATAAATAACTTTGGAAATGGAAGAAGAGTCATCGGAATGAAGAGAGGAAAGGCAATGAAGGAAATTCTCATGGCTTTGAGCTGAAGTTGTCCATGACAAGGATAAGAGAACAAGAACAAGAATCGAAAACATTGTAATGTAAGGAGGTTTCATTTATGAAGTTTGTTTTGTGTGTATATGAGTTCTTAAGAGTGCCTTTACTTATAGTAGTACAGGGAGCAGTGCTTGCATACATGGAAAATTTCCTAGTGTTTGAAGACTATCGAGCATATTTAAATTAAGTTGCCGGTTGTTTGAAAGTTTGAACATTGGGTTAGCCAATAAGCAAAAGTCAAGAAGTCGTTGTTTTTCGTATATAAAAGTATTAAATGTTGTTGCCCTCAACGGTGTTGTGACATTTTCTCCAAAGTTGATTTCTCTACATTATCTTTTTGACTGATCACATGTGACTCTTAAGTTCATATATGAAGATTCCTTTACACGGCAATTAAAAGGACAGAAAGTGGTTGGGGTGAACTTTCCTTAATTAGTTGCTGGTCAAAAAAAAAAAATAATCTTTCTTCAGTTGACTATTCTTACAAAAAAACTTCAAGCTAGTGTGAATTTAGTAACGGAGATAATTGTTTCTTCTTTATTTAATCATGATATAAGGAGTTGTTGGTGATATGCCACTTTAAGATGTACGAATTTCACTAATTTCTCTTGTGTGATCTTCCAACGATATTACTTGCCAAACAAGTAGCCGCATGATATTGGAAAATTAAAACACATATAACGTGCGTGACTTTCCAAGAAAACTAGAGCAAATTAATTAAGCCACTTCAAATAATTATAATACAAGCATTTGTAAGAAAATGTCATGTAAATTATTTTTTGAACCACCAAATGAAATATATATTATTCAACCGACTTAGATTCCAAATTTTAATCAAAGGAAAAGATGAGGGATGCTTTGTTTATACTTGAATAAGTTCCTTAGATCAATAATTGTTTTTACATGGATTAATCTATCAAAATTTTTCTTGAAATATTTATGATCTCAAATACTTACTTGCTTAGACAAAACTTGTGTTACCTTTGTTATTAAGTCTAATGTCAAGATCTAAAGAATTTGAAACAAATGAGCTCATGTAACTATAAAATTTCGCTACAACATAAATTGGTTTTAATAACCCTATTTTAGCTGCACTTTTATATTTGCATCTAAAGAATTTGTTATAGTATTTGGACTTTAAGATTTAGATGTATTTTTTATTTTATAGCTCATAAAAAATTTAATACCTTTTATATTTCTTTGTTTTAATTAAGAAATTGGCACTCTTACATCTTACAATCTCTCTTTCTCTCTACATTAAAAGAATATCAATTATTTTTTTCTTTCTATTTTTCACTTTTTATATTGAACACTAAGAATGAAAAATATCTTTCTTTTTTTTTCTTTTCCTTTACTCACCCTTTTTTTTTTCCATCTTTTGAATTTTTCTTCCTTGTTATCAAATATTTTTTGAAAATTAAATGTGCTAATTAGAGCAAAAACCTAACCTTGCAATAGTTTGAATAGAATCTTAAGATAATGTAATACTAGTAAATTGGAGCATTTATCTTCCCAATACCTATCATTTGGGAATGTAGCCTTTGGTAGGTTAATTTTTCAAGTTAGTTATCAATCCCTACAAGAGCCATATGAAAATTAATGCATAGATCGATGACTATATGGAAATATGGAAAATGTAGAAACACTTTTTAAATTCCAATTCATTGGAAAACATCTATCTCCCCTCTATCTTTCTATATCTCTTTCTTTTCTTCCAAAATCTTTCCCTTTCCCTCCTCATGCTTCTCCTCTCTACATTCCAAAACCTCTTTCTTTTCTTTTTTACTTCCTTCGTTCATTGCTTTACCTAGTTAAGCTAATTTTGCTTGTAAAAATCTCACTTGTTTAATCTCACCATCTTTCCCCCAAGAAACTAGGTTTTCGTCTAATGTTACCCCTTTTAGTATAAAACCAGGGCACTCAGACATTCGTGCATGTGCAAACTATGAAGCATATCTGGCTTGAAGTCCTTGTTGCTTGAAAGTTAATTTTGGTTGATTTAATTATGAGCATTTGCTAAGTCGCTTTGAAAAAAAAAAAAAAAGAAATGAAAAAGTCATGCCCATTTCTTCATGGACACTGTTGCTCTCCTTTTCATTTTTTTTTTAAAGATAAAACTGTGTTCTCCTTTTCTTTTAAGAATCTGTTTTAGATCATATATTACATATATAAAAATGTCTTCGTAACAAATATAATCTAAAAGACATATATATTTCCAGCGTGTAGATGCCCCCCTTGTAATGGATAAATGGTTTCTTCTGTACTCTGATGGTTATATGGTTATTTTGGTTTGAGTATTTTGGAGTTTTGTTGTAACTTATATGGATTTTAAGGGGTGTTGTAGCTACTTTAGTATTTGTTTTCTGCTTTTTTATTTTTTTCTTGCTACGTAATCTCTTCATTGCTTAATAAATTTCTTTGATTTAACTAAAAAAATGAAATTTACATATATAAAATGACATGTTGCCTTTAATAATTTGTGTTGTTCCATTTCCTTTAATTGCATCACAAGTTGCTTTCATTTCTGTATATAGTTTATTATCCTATACACCGAAAACTTATGAATTTCACAAACGAAATTAAATGCATCAGGAGTCTATGTAAATTGTAAATAATAATAATTACTAAGTTGACATATTTATTTACATGAACACATCACATGTATGTTAATCTATTTTTTAAAAATTTAAAAACACAGCCAACAATGCATAGAATGTATAATAATAATCTTTTAATATTCAACTACGTTTTTTTTTTTGGCACGAAAGAAGGGGAGCTCGGAAGTGGTGTGAAGTGTGTTTAGTTAATTTTTCTACATTGAACATCTTCAAGCTATTAATTAATAATAATCTATTTTTAGCCCTCCAAGTCCAAAAAACAAATTTTATTATATGCATGGTGCGAATTTTTTAAATGAACATAATTATTTTTTTTATTTTATTATTTAATTAAAATAATATTTTAAATTAATTTTGAACAACTTACTTTAAGTTGTTCAAAATATAAAGAAAAAGAGAACCTAATTAAATTGAAGAGCAAACACATGGGTTGTGTTACAGTTTCGGACCTCGATATAGGTTGAAATTTATGTTCCATGCAATTTTCCTTACTTTCATAATTATTATAATTATAAATACCTATAGTAGTACGTTGACGTGATTTCAATGTGACAGAGAATAAACATTGCTCGATCTGCATATATAAATAAACCCATATAGTGAAATTAATTCGATGTTATTCAAGAGCTAACATTCTTAAAAAAAGAGTAAGCAAAAATCTATCTGATTCTGATATACCTTCAAGCAAAAAAGGTTTATCGTATACATGTTCGTTCATTTAGACTTTTTTTTGGAGGTAGGGAATTCTATTGGTCATGTACAAGTGCTTTGCCATTGTTTCTAGACCTTTTTTTTTTTGGTTTCAAATAAAAAATATTTAGGTATATTCTCAAAATTGCATTATTAATTAGCCTTTATATTAGATTATGTTAGTTTTTTTAAAAGGCAATGGAATTTTATTAGAATCTTAGAAAAGTTTAGCTTCCTCGAGCCTAAGAAGAAAAAAAGATAAAGAAACGCCCCAAATACAAAAATTACAAAAAGGCAAAAGAATGTCTTATAGGAAAAATCTTTACTTTTGCCAACCCATTTGTAGTAGTAAAAAAAGGAGAAGAAGAGAAAGATAGAAAAAAATAGTAAAAAAAAGAAAGGAAAAAGAAAAAGGAAAAAATTGGAATAAAAAGGAAAAGGGGATGGCCTGAATCCACCATTTTGTATGCTTGTATAGACATTTTCTGATGGCTGATTCATTTTGAACTGTTTTGACTTTTCTTTTATTTCTTTTCTTTGATGGAGAGGCTCATGATGCCTTCTTTTTTCACAAGGCTTTCTTTCATTGGGGTCTTTTTTGGCTGTGGGGGGAGGGTGGGTTCTTGACCATTTTGCCCTTTGGATGTGTTTTGGGTGGGAGTTTGAGGTTGCGGGAGTCTTGAGAGACTCACTGGAGTTGTGTTTTTGGTGTGGGGAGAGGGGGTGTGCAATTTGTGTCCACCTAGGAGAGTGTAGTGTCTTGTTGTTAGGGGACTTTGGTTTCTATTTTATTCCACGCTTGTAAAGTTCTAGGAACGGGAACCTTTGGCCTTTTACTTCAGATGAATACTATCACACCAACTTTAGGTAGTAGGTTCATAGGTTTGGTCTCTGTCTTCTCTAGATGCAGGGGTGTCATCTTTTCTTTCTGCAATTGAATTGACGTGATCTATGTGCATGGTGAGTCATTGAGCTTTTTTGCTCGTGGAACGGTTTGATGAAGTGATGGATCTCTTGGCATGGCTTTCTCATGTCTTTCTGCTAGCTCTGGTTCATCTTTTACGTCTCATTGTTTTACTGATTGAAGAAGATGGCTTCTTTGTGCTTTTCGCTGGTGAACCTCTGTCTCTGTCGCTTCTGATGGCTCGGGGTGGTTGTGGGGGTTAGGATTGTGGACTCTCTTTCTGGCGAAGATGTTTTTGCCTTTCTGATGCCTTTCTCATGGTCACAGGGCTTTTCTGCATGGTTGTTTTTGTGCTGCGGAGCAGCCATCTAGTTTGTATTGGCTGGCTCACTTTGTGTAATTTAATCACTGTTTTACACCTATACCGGGTTTCTAGGGCCATGGAAGTCTTTGACGTAACAGGTTAGAGACTTGAAATGATATACCGGTATTAAGGTTGAATAAATTCACATTTAAAAAAAAGAATATGCTTGAATGATAGACCTAAATTTGTACATTTATAACTCTCAATATGATTCATAATATGTTTCATCAGTCAAGAAACAGTAGAATGATCGTTAACTCAAAGAATTGCATTGCTAGAGTCACTTTCGATAATGAACAAATGGGAAGTAGCTCAAGGTTATGAAGTGAAAAATAAAAAAACCTTCCTTTATTGCCATGAATTCAACATAGTTAAAGTCTTCTTCGCCAATAGATCATGCCATTTGTAGCTTGATTGTACACTTGACACTTTTATGCGTTTGGATACTTGCGCTTTGAAGTTTGAAACCATTATGGTGGCTGTGGGCATTTAGTATGCAAGTATTGAATTTGACAATTTAATGAAACCCTTATGAAGTTATGACTAAGCAATTGATGCCAAAGGGGAATGGAACTGTAAATGCTTGAAATTAAATGTGAGACTGATGTGGAGTGATGAACTCAAGGCCGCGGGATATATATTGAGGGTTGGAGGTGCTGTAAATGTTGAATATTAAGGGAAAATGAGAGGCCATTAGTTAACATAACTGCATGATATCAGGTTGAAATGGTTAACAGTGCAATTGGAAATGCAGTGTAATTCGAAAGCTTGACACTGTAGGGTGGGGAAATAATCACAAACGTGAGGAATAAAATGAAATCTTTACATTAGTTGAAAGCCCTTGAGTGGAGTACAAACATTGAGGAGGCTCAGGGGTGGACAGCTATTACGTAAGTGTGGGCAGTACCACAACAGAGATCACTCGCAGCAAGGAGATTGCATGGCGGCCCCAAAAACGAATTATCTTAAATTCAATGTGAATGGAGGTGTGCTTAGAGACAGTTCAGGAGGGTACAAGGTATGTTTAGGGCTTTGGTAAGGTATAGTGGCATCAATGGAAAACTTGAATTTGGCGATTTTGCATGGATATACTATCTATTTAGATCTGGGGCATAACTATGCAAAATTGCTTGTTTATTTATGGAGGAAAGAGGGATGGAGGAGCTGGAACATAATGGTGGATTGACCTGGGATGTTTTCAAGCTGGTGGCTGCTATATGAAATTGAGAGATAGCATGGAACCCTCACAAGGGGAAAACCGTGGAAAAATATTGTTGAGGTATGATTGCAAAAAGAGCGGAGACATCAAGACAGTAGGTGATTGATTATTTTGGATTGGAAAGTGTTGGAGACTTTTGTATTTTTGAGGCTGCTTGTGATTTAATAAGATTGGTATGGGGTTATTGGTGATTTATGGGTGTCGAAACAGATGCTATGTTGAGTTTGTGTTTCCAATTTTGGAGGGCAAGCAAGCGCAACTAGAATGGATTGGGGTCAAGTCCGTAGATTGTCATAGGCAGTACTAGGTGCGACCCTTTATGTTGTCTTACTATGTAAAGGGATACATGGGTGATTAATGACTAATGTGTTGGTGAAGGAAACTTTTTTGGAAGGCTTTTACCTGTAAATAGAAGGTTGAACTTCTGTGTTCGGTTTTCCAAGGTTTATGTATCAGTTTGATGCATTAATAAATCTGCTGACTTATCAAAAAAAAAAAAAAGCTACCTAAGTAGAAAGGGAGTTAGAACTAGCAGCAAGAGGAAGGCCGTAGCCGAGATATTTAGTGGGAAGTTTTCCAAGTTTGCATTTTATAGAGGCTACCTAAGCTTCAAAAGCTTGCTGTTCCACATTGACACCCATCAAACAAAGAAGTTTATTTTAAGGCCAGAAATAACTTGAAAAGCCATTCAAAATTCTATTGATGCTCTTGAGTTGGTGCGGGTCATATATACAAAAAAGAATGATATCATCAGTACTAAATTAAGATGAGAAATTGTCAAAAAGATGCTATCAATTTGGAGCTCACAAAAATTTCGATAAAATTGGCCTATAGAATACTTAGATATTCAACAACAAGATTGAACAGAAAGAAGAAAGTGGATACCCTTGCATTAGGCCTTTCTTCGTCGTGAATTGTGATGTAAGAGCACCAGGAACTAAAATAGAAACACACTAATAAAGTGGCTCGTCGCTTGAGGATGCGAAGGGTTTGTTGGCTGATACGTTGGCTGTTGTTCCCAGCTTCTATGAGAGTGTTAGGGTATTCTCTTTCTGTTTCACGCTGATGGCGCCTTTCTGTTTTGTGTATGTAACGGATAAATTTCTGTGTAGAACGTTAAGGATTGTTTGTGTACTACTGCCCTTAGCGTTTGGTATAGGTAGGTAGATCCTAGATCAAATGATGCTATCAATATCTGATTGAGTAGCATGATTCTTTTGTAAATGTACCAGCTTCACTCCCTCACTAACCGTTTATGTCATGAGAGTCTTTTGCATAATAAACTCAAGATTTGAAATGACACATTAGTGTCGAGGTTAATTTTGCTGAAGATGACAATTCATTCCCAAAGCACATTGGCTTCCTTGATGCTCTCTCTTCTCCACATCTCCTCCTTCCCTTAAATTATGTTAGTAATTAGCATATTACTAACAAGATGTTACCAATACGACTTATCAGTCAATAAAATCTTTTATTAAAGTTTCTGAATGTGTATATACCTACATGTCCAATTTGTGCTCCTGAAAGGATTAAGAATGCCAGCAAGAGCTTTAACCTTCCTATAATGAGTGGCTCTCATGGCTTGTGTATCAAATCCAACATTGTGTCTCCACCATTTGTTCTATATTGATTCTCATCATCCTCTTGCCAAAACGCATTTCCAATTGCGTACCTTTCTTCCTACTTAAACAACCAACGATTATGATCAAAATCTCGTCTGCGTAACAAAATGGACTTGTGATATCTACTGACTTCGTTACAGACATCCTTGTACCTAGTTTCTACCACATTCTAAGCCCGTTGCCACCACCCTACCCTTCCCCTATTCGCCTGAAATTATATGCCATGAGTCTGAAGCAAATCGAGATATGGAATCATAAAATTCTGAGCTATTCCTTTTAATCGTGCAACAGAAACAAGATTATAGAAAAAAAATCAAAGTACCATAAAATAAAAAAATTTATTGGCTCACTAACTCTAAATTGACAAAAAAAAAAGCTATATCATAGACACACAATTTTCTTTTACCCAAATTGAATTCCATAGACATTCTTTAAGTCACACTGAAAATCTTACACCAAACTTTAACTAAGTCACTACCCACAACCACTTTGACAGATGTTGGTAATAACAAAGTTTTAGTATAAACCCTTCAAAACATAAATGAGGACGCATATGCTTGAATATTTAGTTTAATGGTGTATATATATATATATATATACCCTGTTAAAATAGTTAAATTCCAATCTCCCTCTCGAATTAAAAAAAAAATTGACAGCATACTAAACATTTTATACTTGTTATAGCATATAACCACTCGCACCAAACTAATTTACAAGTAATACTAAAAATAAACTGAGAAAGAAAAAAACTACCACTGAAATCACCACACATAAGCTCCTATGAAAATCCTTGGTTTATTCCAACAAATTAATATGTGCCTTATTCACGCTCAAGTTTGGAGTCTGAAGAAGGCGCTAACCCTGGTTGGCTATCAAGTATTAGTGGCATAAGATGGAACAATGTAATTGATAGGGTCATTTTGGTGTTATAGGTCACCAGAGATGTCAAAATCATTGTCCTTAGGTAAGATTATAACTTGTCCGCTTTATGTCTGACAGGCAAATTTTATTGCCTAAAGTGGCGAAGGAGCATATGTTTGGACCTTTAATGTTGCCATTGCTGATGTGGTTTTGGTTTGTTGTAACTAGCTAAACCATGTATGCATTGTTTTATCATGCAAAATAAATGTTTTTTTTTATTATTATCATGAGAAAATCAAAATTGGAAATCCCTTTAAAAAAAAAGTAAAAAATGGAAATAATGGAAAAGAAAGTGGACTTGTCTGTTCGATGGCTAGTTGAAAAAATAAAAAATGGAAAAAATTCTGTTGATGAGTTGAATGGTTTGCAATTGGATTTCTAGTTTTAGGGGCTGGTGGAACGATTTTTACTCCCTTGCTTTAAGCTTGGCCTTTTAATTAGGCTCTGAGTAAATTCAGTCCCCCCTTCCCCCCTCTCCCCTCCTCTATATAAATATTCCCTTTCTTCATAAGTAAAAGTAACCAACAAAAAAAAAATAAGATAGGAAATCTCCAGGAGATTGAAACAATATCCATAGTTCGTTAGTGAGAAAAGGATATAGTTATTTTGTCACAAAACAACTCTTGTAAGCTAATTTTTGCTCAAGGTTTTAGCCAATAATGGTTGTTTTTTCTCATTGCTTTGTGGTTGCTTTCTTGTGTGTTCTTCTTGTAGATAGTGTTGTGATTGCTAATTATCCTCAAGTTAATGGAGTTGACAAGGGTTTGCTTCATCGTTCATCTTTGTTTGAGACCAATGGAGGTCGTTTTTTACATGAAAAAAATAGGGATTTAGGTGGTGATTTTGGCGGAGGTGGGGGTGTCACAGGTGATTTTAGTGGAAGAAAAGGTATTGGTAGGGGTGTTGGCAACCTTAATGGTGAAGCAGAATGGAAGCTAAGTGGTGGCCATAGTCAAGGTGGAGGACTATTTGGTGGCATAAATGGTGGCCACAAGCTTGGTGCAATAGCAGGAGGTGGACTTGGTGGTGGCAGTCTTGGGGCTGGTGTTGGTGGAGGGTTGGGTAGTGGGGGAGGCCTAAGTGGTAGTGGTGGACTTGGTGGTGGACAAAGAACTGGAATGGGTGGTGTTGGTGTCGTTGATGGTGGAGCTAAAGGTGGATTAAGTGGTGCTAGCAGCCTTGGTGGTGGAGTAGGAGGGCAGTTAGGTGGTGGCCATGATATAGGCGGAGGACATCATGGTGGTCATGGACATGGCCACAAACTTGATGGAGGTGCAAGAGGTAAATTAGGTGGTGGGCTTAGTGGAGGTGGCGACATTGCTACTGCTAATGGAGCTAGTGCTAGAGGTAGTCTCGGAGGTAACGCTAGAGTAGTAAGAGGGCATGATGCAAGTGGTGGAGGAGGATTAGGAGGTAGTGTAAGCGGTAGTGCCAATGGTGGTGCTAAGGGTGGAGGAGAACTTGGTGTTGCTGATGGAGTTAATGAAGGAGTCAGAGCTAATGGTGGATTTGCCAAAGGAGAAGGAGTAGGTGGTGGAGGTGGTGTCAATGGTGGTGTTAAGGGTGGAGGAGAATTTGGTGTTGCTGATGGAGTCAATAAAGGAATCAGTGTTAATGGTGGATTTGCCAAAGGTGTAGGAGTAGGTGCAGGGCTAGGGGCTAGTGGAGGAGGCTTCGTGGGCAGTGTTAATGGTGGATCTGAGGGTGGAGGCGAAGTTGGTGGAGCCAATAAAGGAATCAATGTTAATGGTGGATTTGCCAAAGGTGTAGGAGTCGGTGATGGGCATTGGGTTGGTGGAGGAGGCTTAGGAGGTAGTGTTAATGGTGGTGTTAATGGTGGAGGAGAAGTTGGTGTTGCTAGTGGAGTCAATAAAGGAATTAGTGTTAATGGTGGATTTGCCAAAGGTGTCGGAATAGGTGGTGGGCTTGGGGGTGGTGGAGGCGGTCAAGGAGGCTTAGGAAGCGGTGTCAATGGTGGTGTTAAGAGTGGAGGAGAATTTGGTGTTGCTAATGGAGTCAATAAAGGAATCAGTGTTAATGGTGGATTTGCCAAAGGTGTAGGAGTAGGTGGAGGGCTAGGGGCTGGTGGAGGAGGCTTCGTGGGCAGTGTTAATGGTGGTTCTAAGGGTGGAGGAGAAGTTGGTGTTGTTGGTGGAGTCAATAAAGGAATCAATGTTAATGGTGGATTTGCCAAAGGTGTAGGAGTCGGTGATGGGCATTGGGTTGGTGGAGGAGGCTTAGGAGGTAGTTTTAATGGTGGTGTTAATGGTGGAGGAGAAGTTGGTGTTGCTAGTGGAGTCAATAAAGGAATTAGTGTTAATGGTGGATTTGCCAAAGGTGTCGGAATAGGTGGTGGGCTTGGGGGTGGTGGAGGCGGTCAAGGAGGCTTAGGAGGCGGTGTCAATGGTGGTGTTAAGAGTGGAGGAGAATTTGGTGTTGCTAGTGGAGTCAATAAAGGAATCAGTGTTAATGGTGGATTTGCCAAAGGTGTAGGAGTAGGTGGTGGGTTTGGGGGTGGTGGAGGAGGCCTAGGAGGCAGTGTCAATGGTGGTGCTTAGGGTGGAGGAGAATTAAGTGTTGCTGGTGGAGTTAATAAAAGAGTCAGATTTAATGGTGTATTTGCCAAAGGTGGATTCGTTGCTGCTGCTGGTGGTCGACACTAATACATATTGCATGCAAACAAAACTCTAGTAGTAAAGTGTAATTGCATATCCTTGAAGATATGTAGAAGTTCTTATAGTTCTTTGTTTGGTTAAATGCTAAATTAGGGATTCTTATATGATATATATATATATATATATTAGGGTATGACTGTAAGACCTGTTAGATTTTCATGCAAGCGTGCATGAGAAGTTTGTAAGCTTGTAATCTATATTATATATCTTCTTGATATCAAGTACAGAGAAGATCAGAATAACTTTTTCTTCACGTATTCCCAACCTGATAGATTATGAAGCAGAGGATCAATTATTTTGAGATTGTATAAAGTTTGAAACCAGCATAATGAAACCCACTGATCACAAAGATTTTAAGGTAAAACCATGTACATAGTATTATAGCTTTCCAAGTAGCTAACAACATTGTAAGTTGTAGCTTGGAAATTGATATTATCTTGGTGTTATGATATAATTCTCTTACTTTTCATTCGTGGCTTACATTTTTATATTTGAGTTATATATGTTTGTTTTGCATGGTACCGAAAGGGGAGGAAGACAAAAGTGTTGTCTTCTTTTTTTAGTTGATTATTTTTCTGAAAAAAAAAACACAAGTTTAAGCAATTTTTTTTTTTTTAAAAAGCTGATAGTTCATTGAACAAAAGAAACGTAACTATAAACCATCAAGGAGGAAGCCCAACCTTCAACCTCCAAACCATCAACAAGTTCAAGCAATTAGACAAGTATATATTCAGGCGGTGTCAATTTATTTAAGCAATGTTTGGTAGGGAGGAAGGAAAATGGAGAGAAAGGAATTAGGTGAGGAAAGGAAAAAGGAGGAGAGATAGGAAAATCATTTTGTTTCCCTGAATTTGATCCGAAGGGTGGAAAATAGAGGAAAAGAAAGAGATCATGTGCAAAATTATGAATAAAATCATTAATTTAAGTTGAACGGATATTTTCCTTCCTCTTTTCCAAGGATTGGATTTGAGAGTAGTGAAAATTACAAATTCACTCATTTTCCTTCCTGCCTTCCTCCAATTTCCTTCTTACCAAACAAATAAAATGATGAAAGAAAGTAATTATTCCTTTCACTCCTTTTTTTTTTTTTTCTTTTTCCCTCCTACCAAACACAGCGTTTTCTCATATTTCCCAAAAACCGTTTCTAACTGCTAAGTTTAGTCCTCGCAGTACAAATGTTTTAACTCTGTTTCCTGTTCAGCCTAATTTTCCCCGATTTTCAATCTTTTTGTCCCAGAAAAACAGAGAGCCATTTCAACAGGTTCAAAGAATGTATCATGTTGAATCATTATGTCCTTGAAAACTAACTGCCAAATTTAGGGAAAAAAATTCAAGCTTTAATAAAGACATCAATAACGACAGCGAGCAACAAGAAAAGGCCAGGTTGCTTTTGGACTTAGGTTCTGGCGAAAATCTTCTTGTTTTCTTGTTGAGGGATTGCCATCTCAGTGTAATTTTCCAGTGTATATTTAGGGTCACTGCATTCTCCATCTAAATCTTTTCATTCTCTAAAATTCTAATTTATACTTTTTTAGATCAAATTACATGAAACAAAAGAAACTGACAAATATGGATACTTCACATTTAAATTGTAGTAATCCAAAGATTTTATTATAACTATAAATACAATATTTACCCTAGGCTAACTTTTCTTTTGGCCTCCTGTTTCCATCATTACTCAACCCACCAACTTCTAACGTCAATTAATTTCAGAATAAAAAAACGAAATCTGCTTCAGGTTTTGAAAGGCTAAGGGAATTTTCTGATCCATTAATGGTGCTGTGTGATGGCTGCTGGTTTTTTGGAGCTGTTTGATGGTGTTCTTTTATGGGTTGGTTTTCCGTGGAGCTTTCGGTGTGTGATTTTGCTTTCTGGGTTCTGTGCTCTGTGGTTGTAGTGGATTGATTGGACCTCTGTGATGGTGATCTTCTTTGGGTCATGTTCGTGTGGTTCTTTTCCTGTGTTATGTACCCTGCGTTTCTTGCATGCCCTTTGGATGCAGTGACTTTTTCTTTGTGATGACTTCTTTTTCTGGTTGTGTGCGCTGCTTGCTGCTTTGGGTTACGGCTGAGTGGTGCTGTTGACTTGGTTTCCAGTTCACAGGGATCTGTGTCCCCCCATCTGTTCCGTGGGATGCAGGGACTCTGCTTCGGGATGGCTTCCTGTGATCATGCTGTTAGGAAGCCGGTAGGCTTTCTTCAAAGCCCTTGTTGGTTGTTTTTGAGAAATAGGGGGTGGTTTGTGCTTTAGGATGAATGATTCATTATGCAGTTTTCATTCTTGTAGTGTTGTGTCCGTCTAGCCTTGTGGACCTGATTCTATGCCTCTTTTTACTGTTTCGAGGAAATGAGGTGATTGTATATACTATGATAGATTTAAGGGGTTTATGACCCCTACCGCCTATAGGTTGTGTGCGATTAACTCTTTTGACAATTGTATAGTTCTCTTTTACCCAAATCAAGTCTGAATGCTATGCAAAGTTTTTTTTAAATGAAAGAGACTTGGAATGGCACTTTGGCCAACAAACAGCATTTAAAAAAAAAACGAAGTCTGCCCTTTTTTTCCAAGAGAAGACCACCTCTCACCCTATTTCTTTCTTTTTAAGGAAAGACCATACCTTCCATGTCACACAATAGTAAGATGTACAAATAATAATAATAATAATAATAAATGTGATTACAAAAGTAAAGGTAATGAGTAAAATGTAAAATTGACAACTAGGCATCCAACTCACAAGATAAAAAATTTTGATCAAGACACTCAAATCAAGATCTTTTTTATTATTTATTCTCGACGCCAAGGGTTACAATAATGACCTCTTTTCTTTTATCAAGATAAAAGAGGAGGAATGCTTTGTTCATGTTTAAAGAAATTTTCAGGATCAATTATTGTTTTAACTTGTACTAATTTATCAAAATTATTCTTAAAATATTTACGGCCCCAAATACGTGCTTGAACATAACTTGTGTTGCCTTTGTTGTTAACTCCGATGTCATTGTCTCTGTAATTAATGTATGCCTGTCGTGGAGATTTAGAGACAAAAGAGTTCATGAAACTGTAAAGTTTTCTGATCCAAGTTATGTACCTTCTAGATTTTATGTTGTCTTCTTGTTGCCAGCCCACAGTGTATACAATTTTGTATAAGTTGCCAGCTCTGTGTGGAAATGGAGTTGCAGACTCTGTAATCTCATCCATTTTTCCCCCATAAGCAATAAAACCTATAACAGCAGATTCTGCATCTTCTTCATAAAGTTTTGACCATATCTCTTCGAGTGCAGTCTCAGGAATAGGTTTTTTCACATAATCAGATTTTGTTTTGAAAGATGGACCATTAAGAGTAGTCTTGTAACTCCTGTCGAGTAAAATATCCAACGATTTATTTTGAATTTGGCCAAAGTAGAGAATAGATTCGATCCAACTCATTTCAGTGCAATCTTCCTTCACTAACCCAAGCTCAGGAAATCTCTCTTGCATCAATGGAATGAGCTCATCAATGCCACCAAGAAAAAAGGAGCTAAAGGAAGCCAGAATTGTTCTTTTGCCATCTTGACTAGAATTTACCCTTCTCATTGTAACAGCAGAGAACATATCATCAGGAAGTTTGTGCGCAACGTATTGCCAACGGTGAACAAGTTTAGTTGCATTTTGTTCCAAGGTCCTGCTAATCCTGAATACCGTCACAGTCGCCGGAACAGAAACCAACTTTACTTTCCATGCGAGGACAATTCCGAAGCTACCCCCTCCACCTCCTCGAATAGCCCAAAACAGATCTTCCCCCATGGATTCTCTGTCAAGAATTCTTCCATTAACATCGATAAATAGAGCATCGATTATATTATCCACGGCAAGACCATATTTTCGAAATAATAAACCATAACCTCCTCCGCTGAAGTACCCACCAATACCCACAGTATGACAAACACCAGCTGGAAAGGCAAGAGTTCTACTTTTTTGGGCAATTCCATAGTAAAATTCACCAAGAATTGCACCAGATTGAATCCATGCAACTTTATTCTTGTCATCAATGTCAACTGATCGAAAGTTGACCAAATCAACGATGATAAATGGAACATGAGAGACATAAGAAAGACCTTCAAAATCATGGCCACCACTTCGAATTCTAATTTGAAACCCATATTTTCTTGAGCAATGAATTGATGCTTGAATATGGGAAGTATGCTTTGGTGTTATAATGATCAAAGGTTTAGGGGTAGTTGGTTCAGAGAACCTAAGATTTTGAATAGAAGACTCCAAAACAGATGAATATGAAGAATTATTTGGCGTGTAGATGACTTTAGAGATGGGAGATGTGTCCTTGGAATGAAAAGAAGAAAGGCAATGAAGAAAATCATTCTCATGCGCATTCGCTGAAATTGCCCATGACAATGAGACGAGAACAAGCAAAAGAAATGGAGACATTGAAAAGTGAGAAGGTTTGTTTTCTGAACTTGATTTTATGCATATCTGTTTATCAGGATTTCCCTTATTTATAGTAGAGAGAGCAATGCTTGCACACGGCTTTGAGGATGTGAACCTCTTGGCTCCAGGGTGCTTTGAAAAGTCTGAAGACTATTAGGCAAAGCATATTAAGGAAGCCCATTAATTTTCCTCGAAAATTTTGGCCGACTTGGACTTTGGATAAGACCATAAGCGAAGCCTCAAAATCTAGATGAGTCATATCCATGAGATTTTGACCGTATCATCTAAATCGAGTGACGCATTTAATATTTAAAAAAGTATATATCTAGCTTTAGCTCGAGCATCTAGATCCAGCAAATTTCAATCTCCAAATTTGAAACGTGTTTTTTATCGGTTAATTGAACCAAAATGGACAATTCTAGCGGACAAGACAAGAGAAAGTGGCCGTAAATATAATAATAAACAAACATTTTGATTTCAAATATTCCAAATATATTTATCGTGTTGTATGAAAATAAGGAAACGTGTTTTTGGGTAAACTCATTTAATAAATGTTGATTGTCGATAATTCTAATTAATGATTTACTGATTCACCTATAAGATTTTATTTGACTTTCAAATAAAATATGACAACTGTTATAGAGTATATAACTTGTTCACCCAAATAAATTAATTTCTTCTTTGTTTTTTTTTTTTTCTTTACTTCACCGCCAAAACAGGAATACTTTTGAGAAACTTGTTGCTCTAAATAATTCATCAGAAAAAGTTAATGCAATAGGTATTGTAAGCAATGATATTATTACCCCATTAGATTCTATCAAATCTTTGAGGACCCAAAAAGAAAAGACGGGTGGGCATCAATGAATCTTTTGTCCCGAGAGGATCCAAAGTTTAGCCAAAACAGGTGGCGGTAAGACATGATTAACCTTGCTAGTTGCTATTACAGCCGTGTGGATATCTTGTTTGAGATTGAATTTTGATTTTGTTTCAATTAGGTTTATATTTGATTGTTCGTATATTTAACAATGACTTAAAAAAACAGTATTATATAGATATATATGTATATAGTGTGTGTGTGTATGTAAGGAAGTATGTTTATGTAGATGTGTTTCTTTACAAAACAATAAAAAGAATAATTTCTCTAGACTATTTATAAAAGGTGTATTTATTTAGAGATAATTGTAATTTATATAATTTTTTTAGTTCAATTATACAATTAATTCTTAAAAAATTAATAAATTAGAAAAATATAAAAATTTAATTTATACAAATTATTGTATAGAGATTGAATTCACATTTTTTTTATAAAGGATAGAAATTAATTGTATAATTTAATCTTTTTTATATATCCAGCTTGTCACATAATTTAGTAGATACTTTATTCACATCTTTGGCGCAGCTTGTTGGTATTTAATCTGAACAAATCCTTTTGGGTTCATTTCAAAAACATAAAATAAGAACTTAAGAGAGTACATATTATATATTTCAAATCTCCCTTAAACACATGATCGGACAAAAATTAAGACTTTTATAAAAAGGTGAGATTTATATGATCAAATTATAAAGAGCATTAAGATCAGTTGCATTATATAACAATAAAAAATCTAAAGATCTCCTTAAATATAAAGAAAAGAATATCCTATTCATTGCACATCACAATATTGAGTAAAAATTTGGCAGATAAATGCTAAAATTTTATTTTAGACAAAACCTATAATTATAAACCAAAACGAATTCATGGTACATAATTTATTAGAATACATATTCAATTTATGATATGATCTTCAGGATTAGGAAAATAAAAGAGGAATACTTTGTTCATGCTTAAAGAAATTTTCTGGATCAATTTTCGTCTTAACATATACCAACGTATCAAAATTATTCTTAAAATATTTACAACCCCAAACTCTAGCTTGTGCATAACTTGTGTTATCTTTATTATTCATTCCGATATCAAAATCTCTATAATTAATATACGCTTCTCGTGGAGATTTCGAAACAAAGGAGCTCGTGTACCTGTAAAGTTTCCTCATCCAACTTATATACCTTTGAGAATTTATATTGTCCTCTTCTTGCCAGCCGACTCTATATACGATTTTGTACAAATTGCCAACTCTATGTGGGAATGGTGTTGCAGTCTCCGGAATTTCGTCCATTTTGCCTCCGTAAGCAATAAAATTTAAACTTGCAAATTGTGCTTCTTCCTCGAGAAGTTGGGACCATATCCCCTCGAATACATATTCAGGAATAGGTTTCTTCACATAATCAGATTTTGATTTGAAGGAAGGACTAAGAAGAGGACTCCTGTAACTCCTGTCAAGTAAAATATCTAAAGTTTCATTTGGAAGTTGGCCGAGATAAAGAATAGATTCAATCCAGCTCATTTCAGTGCAGTCTTCCTTAACAAGTCCAAGCGCAGGGAATCTCTCTTACATTAATGAAATGAGCTCATTTACACCACCAAGAAACAAGGAACTAAAGGAAGCTTGAATAGTCATCTTCCCCTCTTGACTAGAATTCACCCTTGTCACTGAAACGACAGAATATATATTGTATGGAAGCTTGTGTGCAATGGATTGCCAACGATGAAGAAGTTGGGTGGCATTTTGTTCCAAGGTCCTGCTGATTGAGAATACAGTCACAGTGGTTGGAACGGGAACCAACTTTACTTTCCACGCAAGGACAATACCGAAGCTACCCCCTCCACCTCCTCGAATGGCCCAAAATAAATCTTCTCCCATGGATTTTCTGTCCAGAACTCTCCCATTAACATCAATAAGTTGTGCATCAATCATATTATCAGCTGCAAGACCGTATTTTCGAAACAATAAGCCATAACCTCCTCCGCTAAAGTATCCCCCAATCCCCATAGTGTGACAAAGAGCACCTAGAAAGGCAAGACTTTTGCTCTTTTCAGCAATTCTATAATACAATTCTCCAATAATTGCACCTGATTGAACCCATGCCACTTTATTTTCTTCATCAACATCAATTGACCGAAAGTTAACCAAATTAATCAATGATGACATACGGAACTTCATAAACATAAGAAAGACCTTCAAAATCATGACCACCCCATCAAGTTCTAATTTGGAACTCGTATTTTCTTGAACAATAAATTACTGCTTGAATATGAGAAGCATGCAAAGGTGTTACAATAACCAAAGGTTTAGGTGTAGTTGGCGTTGAGAATCTAAGATTATGAATTGTGGACTCCAAAATAGAGGAATATGATGAATTGCTTTGTGTGTAGATAACTTTAGAAATGGAAGATGAGTCTTGAGAACGAAGTGAAGAAAGGCAATGAAGAAAATTCTCATGGGTTTGAGCTGAAGTTGCCCATGACAATGAGAAGAGAACAACAAAAAGTAATGTAAACATTGAGTACTGAAGAGACTTCATTTTAGAAACTGATTTTGTGCTATGAGTTTGCTTATGTTTGAAAATTATGATTTTGTGCTAAGTTTATCAGAGTTCCCCTTATTTAAAGGAATATATCACGGAGGGTACGTAATGCTTTAAGCCGCCAGGTGAATAATATTGAATTCTTCTTTGCGCGGTATAAGTTTGATTCTAAACGCTAGGTGTTGTAGTTAATATATATTATATGTTGCAGTGCGTCATATATTTCACTCCAAAATTTCCTAAGAACATCTCTAATTGCTAACTTCTTTTAAATTCAACTAGTCTCTAGCTTTGTTAGTTCCTCTTGACCGCTGCGGTGTCATCACGTGAATGGGTTTTTATCTTTAACTAATTAGCATTAGTCCTTTCATTCCATCATATTATAAAAATTAATAAAATTATTAATGATTTCCTCTCGAGCTTTCAAAGAAGAAAACTCTTTATTCTCAGCTGTTATAATTGACAATGTATATATAGATGGAAAATAACAAATCTTTGAACATCTTAAATACGTATCTCGATTTTTCAGTCCTTGTATGCTTGACTGTTGAGATCATTAATCATAATACTTGGGTTTGCTAAAACAAAAGTGGGATGGTGAAAGGGGCAAGCAAAACAGCGTACGGAAATTAACATGAAGTTTGATCAGACTCACATGCAGTAGTACTAGGACATGAGTATGATACTTAAGGGATTCAGAACCTTCTTTTTACTACAGAGATAAGGTCTCATCTCATCAATATTTATATATTTTTAAAACTTATAATGACAACATAATAGGATTAATATCATTTTCTTTCCCCTCCATCCATTTTGTGTGTTCATTTTGAAGTGTGGAATGTCTTCAGCAATTCCAGGTGAAGAATTAAAATCTGTCGATGATGAGAAGTGTAGGTTGAATAATCTTGGATCTGTTGCGGACGCCAAAGTGTGAAATTAGGTAGGCTTGCCAGAGCTCTCCCTCATTTTTCAAAGACCGACTGTATTGACCAACAGTGCTGCCGCCCTGAGAAACCAACTTATTCCACGAAAACAGTTTGGCCTACATTATATATAGTTGCAAATATCACATGTCTAAAAACTGTTTTCAGATTAACACCCAAAAGGGAAACAAAGAAAACCATTATTTTAGTTGGAAAAAACATACTAAAGCATTGCAATTTGATAGTACAATATATGTGATCGTTTCTTCTTTGTTTTCTCTAGATATGGTGGTATAATAAATCCATGAAAGATATTTTAATTGCATCACGATTTCTTTTGCTTCGTTACCATAAATTTGTCGGACTAAGAATTTGATCAAAAATCGTGAATGAAGTTCAGATAATTGCGGCTATAGCTTGGGAATGACATATTAGTTGCATGACTAATAAAATCCACCTTTCAAAAAAAAAAATTGCTAAATGCAGGTACCGTTGGCTGTAGGAGCCACTTGTAGGCGGCTGCCCAAGGCACCCACATCCCCTGTTTCTCCTCTCCCTTTTTTTTATATAATTTTATAATTTTTTTTACTTTAAAATTTTAACAAAATAAAATAAAAATTCAAAGAAAAGAAAATTGAATTGGATCCAAAACCCAATTTGAAAACCAGAGTTAATCTAACTTGGGCCCAAATAAGAGACAAAACAGGCCTTAAATAACTCGCTTAAAAGAATGAAATTATTTAGGTAGAAAAAAATAAAATAATTAAAACAAATGCAATAAAAAGAAAGAGAAGTGATAAAATGCCATGTCTACAATTACCTTTCTTTACATATTTATTAGCTGATGTTATAAGAGTTGTTTGGCCTAACATGATATAATAAATTATTTTATTTTTAATATATATATGTGGCTGTGTGTGTGTATATATATATAAAGAATTGTACAATGACCTAGGCAAGCATTTTGGCCGATAAAGTGAACTAAGAAGGAACATTCTTCATTTTTCAGCAACTGAATCCGCGCCTTTATTGGTTTCACCAACGCAATCTACATGATGTCCCTTGTGAGTATTGATTTCAAGCTCTTCCTGGCTTCCTTGGGGATCGTTCTGCTGGTCATTTTCTACTTTGAAATCTCCTCCTGTCGCCATTGAATTTAATCCTACTTTAGTTGAATTTAGTAATACTTTTAGCTATGTTGTTTAACCGTGTTCCGACTTCCTCATAGAATCGTCCATTCCATCCCCTGTAACAGCTTTAAATTCAGAAGCCTGCATTTAGCTAAAGTAATTCCTTTCATTTTCATTGCCAGGCGCTCCTCTATAACTCTTTCATTGCTCGGCGTCCAGGTATTTTATCACCTTTTGCAATATTCTCTACTCCATGATCAGCAGCTCCAGTCATGTTCATTCATTCTATAGCCACAAGAACCGAACTTGAATTCACATCTGGTCTTTCATCTGCCTTATAAAGTTGGTTTCTTTTTTTTATGTAATTGCCTGCATCTTACACTCAGTTGTCGATTCAAAAAGGGATTCTTGACTTCTGCTAAAGCAAGAAAAATATTAAAATTTAAAACTTTCCGTATATTTGGAAAAATCCTTCCTAGCATAAACATTGTAGAGGAATTGCAATCAGAAGGAGAAACGCCGATCACAAAAATAAAAGACCCATCAACAAAACCAGTATAGCAGGTACAATGAACTCATTCAGTATTGATCCAACTGGATCTACCATAACTACATTACATTATCATATATACAAAATTTCAGTTAATAGTCCAAATGGGAATGTTGTAACGGATAATGGGCAGCTTACAAATCCTTGAATAGATTGAGGCCACAACTGATATTTATTAAAAAGTATATCCAGTTTTAGATCATGTTAAATTTCTTGCTTTGATTAATCTCCATTAGGAGCAATCCTAAACTGGTTTTTATCGGATGGTATGGGTGTTTCGGAGTTTAAAAATTTCATTTGATAGTGTGAGTACGTAGATCCTCCTTTGTCTGGTATGGCACAGTGGTTCAAAGAAAAATAGGGTTGACAGATTTTTTGTTTTTTTTGCTGAATGACGGCCTTTTTTTTTTCTAGAATTTGTGTTAAAGAAGCTTAAGAAGATCTGTTTTTTTTTTTTGTTCAAGTTTTTGATTGTTGGTTATCTTTTAAGGAGTTTGGGAAGTAGATAAAGCAGATGCATTGGATAAGAATGATTACTCTAAAGATTGGGAGTGGATTGATTAGAATTGCTTTCTGCCTAGTGTTAAATATTTGATAAGGTTATATATATATATATGGAAAAGGAAATTCAAATTTTACTTTTTTTGAAAGAGAGATTATGCACCAATTAATGAACTAAATATTCGGATGTTTTGGAAAGGTTATTATTGTTTTGATGTATTTTGATTTTGTCTTAGTGTTTTTCTGTTTATTGGACAAGGTCTCTTACTCTTAAGAGTAAATTTTGCTGTTCTTTCTTTTTTTAGAAAAAAAAATAAAATCTATAATTGACTTAGTGTAAGAAAATTTGCGTAACTGCTAGATTTTCAACCAAACAAACAAATTTAATTGATGATTACTAAAATCCAATTAAATGTTCATTGAAACAGTCAAGGCTATGTTGCTCTTCCTAAAAACAAGAGCAAAGGTTCAAATTTCTATCGAACCTTTTCAAGGACAATTTTTAAGCTCTCAATGATAAAGTGTTTTTAAAATTTTTTTTTAATTTCAACTGTTTTTAATCAAGAGAAAAGATTTTTGGATAAAATTACCCTCAATCTTTATATTCAAATGCACCTGTTGAAAAAAATGTTTTACATGCCATTTTTTTTATGATTATAAGACAGTTAATATATTTTTTCTTCAAATCCATTTTATCCCAATCATTTCATCGCAATAGTAACATTGACGTTGAATAATTTTTCAATATATCTTTCTTTCTATGTCAAATTTATTTTTAATTTTAAACTTAATTTTTATAGTGTTTAAGTCCAAGAGTTTAGAGTTACATGCCATGTTAAAAAAACACTAGTGAAATACAAAAATAGAGATCAAGTTATTAAAAAATATTATTATTACAAGTCATGTTAAAAAAATATTGTTACAATTGAAAAAAATAAAGTTTCTACAGGCTTTAATTCCAAGAGTATATGTTGTAGTGAAATACAAAGGAGCAAGTCACACGTCATGTTTAAAAATGTTATTGTTACATGTTATGTTCAAAAAAACTTTGTTTTATGCTATTTTAAAAATAATGTTGTTACATGTATAAAAGCATGTTGTTACATGCCATGTTATATTCGTCTAACAACTCTGGACAATGTTCTAATTTACTAAGTCACTTATAAGTTCAACTATCAACTTTTGGATTTTGTGAATGTAAACCCATTGTTAATTTTTCAAAAAAAATTTACAAAAAAAAAGAATTTTGAAAACTTTCTAGAAAAAGAAGAAGATGAACAGAGTAAGAGATTAACAACTTTGGAGGAAAAAACTTTCTCTCACATTTATTCAAATTTTTTTAGATATATATAACTACAAAATATCAAAAACTGCTAATTTGTAGATGTATTTATAATAGTTAAAAATAATAGAAAAGAAAAACAAAAGGACATTACAAGCCTAAGCAGATATCACACACTTCAACAGAAAATGTTACACACTAAAACTTCAACAGCAAATGTTACACGTTAAGGCTAAAACTTCAATACCAAATGTTACATGTCAAGGCCAAAGTTTCAACACTAGATATTACATGTTAAAGCTTAATGTTATATGCCAAAATATAAATCACTTTGTTACACATCAAGGCATGCTCTACAAAACTTGAATAACTAAAAACTCAATATCAATAAACCCAAGAACATGTTGTTGCTCACCATGTCATGCTTCTTGGTTTGTAGATCAATGATGGCGAGATGACGAGAGATACATAGAGAGAGGGTTTTGTGAATCTAAACCAATAAACTTAATAACATGTTGTTACCTACCATCTCATATTCTTTGGTATGTAAATCGACAACAATATGACGAGATGACAAAAAATAGTCAGAGAAAGAAGGTGATAATGGTAAAATTAGAGAGCTAAATAGTGAAAGAAAAAATAGAGAGTGCAACAGATGAATGGTGGGAGATAAAAATTGAAAACATTTAATTTGTCTAAAATAGTTTTAAGAATATTTTTATTAAGTTATGATAAAAGTTTGATAAAAACAATTAACTTTATATTAAAGATTATTTTTTAAATGAACTTATCAGATCAACTTTTTGTCACAATTTGCTCACCCTTTCATTTGTACCAATAAAGAAAAAGACAAGACAATGATTCTTTTTTTTTTTTTTGTTAAATAATACAATGAATCATATGCAAAGAAAAAAAGAAGACGCAAAAAACAAACAAAAACAGAGAAAGTTAATGAGACAGTTGAGATTACCAGGAATTTTGCCTAGGGATGTTACTAGCCATATATTCGTAATGGATTAATGTAAAAGGAAACTGAAGTAGCGCTTTGCACTTAAAAAAGAAATCTGACAAAAGGAGGATAAAAAAGCGATTGCACGAGTAAATAAAGAAAGAGATGAGATATACGGGATTTGAATTCACTTACTAGCTAGCGAGGCCAATACATGTCGTTTCCAATCATAATAAGGAAGCTTGGTTCGGCTGTGGGCAGGTTGCTTTCCTTATTATCAAGAAAAGATTTCAAGATTCACTTAAAATCACTTAGCCAATTAAAAGCAGAGAGCTGGAGTTGTGTTTGAGTTTTTGGTTGTCTTGTTTGCGTTTTTTCCCCTCCTTGGTGTGTTGGGATCGTGTCTGTATTGTGATGGTTTTTACGATATGGGATTGTGTCTTCCCCGTTTTATTTGTGAATAATACATCAATTTTTCAAAAAAAAAAAAAAACAGAGAGGAAAACCCTTTAAGGTTCCTTTATGGAATTTGGTCTTTCAACCTAATCGGTGTGGTCAAACAGCTGTTGAGGTTAAGGTCTTAAAAGGTAATTAATTCCGAATGAGAAGATATTATATAGCAAAATAATATAAAAGGTCTCCTTTTATTGAATAGAAATTTGGAGGAACAAAGGCTAAAATTTTATTCCAGATAACACTTATAATTATAAAGCAAAGTGAATTGATGGTACATAATTTATTAGGCTACATGTTCCACTCATGACGTGATCTTCTGCAATCAAAAAAACGGAGGGATGCTTTGTTCATGTCTGAAGAAGTTCACTGGATCAATCATTGTCTTAACAGATACTAACTTGTCAAAGTTATTTTTGAAATATTTACGGCCCCAAACTCTTGCTTGTGCATAACTTGTGTTACTTTTATTATTCATTCCGATGTCAAGATCTCTATAATTAACATACGCTTCTCGTGGAGATTTCGAAACAAAGGAGCTCATGTACCTGTAAAGTTTCCTTATCCAGCTTACATACCTTTGAGAATTTATGTTGTCTTCTTCTTGCCAGCCAACGTTATATACGATTTTGTACAAGTTGCCAGCTCTATGCGGGAATGGTGTCGCAGTCTCTGGAAATTCATCCATTTTGCCTCCATAAGCAATAAAACTTAAACCAGCATCTTGTGCTTCTTCCTCGAAAAGTTGGGACCATATCCCCTTGAAAGCAATTTCAGGAATAGGTTTTTTTCACATAATCAGATTTAGATTTGAAGGAAGTACTAAGAAGAGGACTCCTGTAACTCCTGTCAACTAAAATATCTATGGTTTCATTTGGAAGTTGGCCAAGATAGAGAAGAGACTCAATCCAACTCATTTCGGTGCAGTCTTCTTCAACAAGTCCAAGCTCAGGAAATCTCTCTTGCATCAATGGGATGAGCTCATTTACACCACCAAGAAACAAGGAATTAAAGGAAGCTAGAATCGTCTGCTTCCCTTCTTGACTAGAATTCACCCTCACTTCTGTAACGACAGAGTATATATCATACGGAAGCTTGGGTGCAACATATTGCCAACGATAAAGAAGCTGGGTCGCATTTTGTTCCTAGGTCTTGCTGATTGAGAATACAGTCACAGTTGTTGGAACAGGAACCAACTTTACTTTCCATGCAAGGACTATACCGAAGCTACCCCCTCCACCTCCTCGAATGGCCCAAAACAAATCTTCTCCCATCGATTTTCTGTCAAGAACTCTCCCATTAGCATCAACAAATTGTGCATCAATTATATTATCTGCTGCAAGACCGTATTTTCGAAACAATAAGCCGTAACCTCCTCCGCTACAATATCATCCAATTAACAGAGTGTGGCCGAGAGCACCTGGAAAGGCAAGACTTTTGCTCTTTTCAGCAATTCTGTAATGCAATTCTCCAGTAATTGCACCTGATTGAACCCATGCCACTTTATTTTCGACATCAACATCAATTGATCGAAAGTTAACCAAATCAACTATGATATACGAAAGTTCAGAGATATAAGAAAGACCTTCAAAATCATGACCATCACTACAAATTCTAATTTGGAGACCATATTTTCTTGAACAATAAATTGCTGCTTGAAATGGAGACATTGAAAAGAGAAGAGACTTCATTTGTGAAACTGATTTTCGACACGAGTTTATTTGTGAAACTGATAATTTTGTGCAGAGTTGATCAAGAGTTGTCCTATTTATAGATGTACCTTACAGCAATGCTTTGAGCCGCCAAATGCACGCATTCAAATTTGAAGTTTCTTCTAGCGCGTGTAAGCCTCGAAAAGCCGTTGTAGTCAATAAAACTTGTTGGTCTACGTCATTCATTTCCCTAGGAAAGCAATGATGCCATTGGGTTTGACGCAATCAAAATAAAATTACCAGACTTAGTGGCATGTGAAAATCTCTAACTCATGACTTTCTTCTAGTTTTTCTAGACCGGTGTCATCGACTACTAGAGATCCAATGGTTGTTTTCGGAGAAGGCATGTGAATAGAATCGAGTTAAGTGACTCATCTCATCCGTCATAAAGAAATAATTTAATTGACAAATGAATTGCAGATGAAAAGTAACAAATCTTTGCACGTTAAACATATTTGTTAAGGGCTTCGTTAGAAAACAGTGGGTGGGTAGATGGAAATGACAATATCCTTAGTCCAGCTGTTCATGTAACCCCAACAGATCGCTAGCTTGCCTTGTGCAAACGCGTTAAGCACGCCATATCTTGCAGGGAACTAGCCAATATTTCAAGCCATTGTACAACATTTCTACTGGCCTTTGCCATATCCTCAAAAGCCAACTTATTCCAAGATAACAATTTGGCCTCTATGGGATTCCAAATGGCATGGAAGGCGTAAAACCTCCATGGGAACTCACCCAAAGCTTTTTCCACCTTAAAATAATATTTTTACTTCATGCCACAATCTCTAAATTACTTTAGATGGATGATGATTCCCGGAAACAAATTAAGAGAAGGTAATGGAGTAATGTCTTTATTGGATAAGTCGAAGGAGAACTTTTTCGTAAGACCGAGCCAAAGTCTGCCATAAAAATGAGAAGGGAACAGTGAAAATCAAAAAACAAAAAGCAAAGAAGGTTGAAAAGTGAAAATGCTTTGTTGATACGAAAGTCGTATTGCGTAGACGATAGAGGGGAATGCTTGCTTTGAAAACCATTTTCAATCATTTCTAGATTGCTTTTTGCAAGGTCAAAGCTCTGGCTTTGGTGCAGATTTCCTTTAATTTTACTATTTGCCAAATACAACAATTATTGGCGGTGCGGAGGTCCAACCTGGACATTATTGAGGGAAACAAAAATTAACTAGTATTTGTTAAAGTTGAACTCTTACTTCTATAAAAAAATAAAATAAAATATTAGATAAGTATAATGATATTTTATTATGATTTTTTTGAATGAACAAAACTCATCATTCATTGTTTTCAGTTAATATAAATGTGAAGTCCGTTAACAAATGTCACCATACGTACTTGGGCATCAATTAAATTAAATAATGTATTTTACACTCACACCTCCTAATCAAATTAATCTATATATCCATTTGTTCTCATTGTTAGTGCTATTAAAACTAAGTTTACGAATCATTTATATCATTATTCATAATTTGTACTTAATTTTGGAACCAAGTGCAAAAATCCTGGTTTCATCGACGTAATAAACATCAACAGTATAGATATAGTGTTATAAATAGATTGCATGTTTGGCTCTTAAAATATGAGTTCATCATTGCATTTAAAATGTAATATCTTGGCAGACTAAACTCTTTTTTTAAATATTTATAATCTATACTTTCACAAAATAGTTATCAAATAATTACGTACCTAGTGAAATTCTTTTGTTTAGGGTACCATTAAATCAAATTATTATGTCTAACATCATATTATACCTCTAATAATTAATAACAACCTTTTGAGAAAAAAACAAAATACTACAAATCCTCTAAGCTTTACTTGCATTTATATAAGTAGAATAAAATATACGGTTCTTGGTTATTATGTTGTTTCATCAGTAGGATCTGTGTTCTCATTCCGATCAGGGATGTGCCTTATTTTTTGATCAAGTCATTCTTTTTGTAACGCTGCTATGCTCGTCTTTTTGCTTAGGGCAAGCAGCTCTAAAACTCTTCTTGTGATTTAGGTTAGGAGTTTAGGATTCATGATATTCAGCGTCAATGGCTTTTTGTGTGGTCTCTTTTGTAAGTGTACAGGTATCCAATATCCAGATCATGTCAATGTGTCGTAAAAAGTGTATTACAATAAGCAAAAGACTTGAAATGATATATGAATCGTTGAGGTTAATAAAATTACTTTTCAAAAAAAATAATATAAAAAAAATTATCTAATTGATATTTCATACATTTATAGTTGTATAAATTTGGATTTGAGGCCGAAGGAATGGTGTTCAATTTCATAGAAAAGACAAAAGCATAAATAGGTAAATGAATAATAAAGAGTAAAAACATAGGTAGATAAAAAGATGACATATTCAGGCAAAGGCCGCGTATGAATAGCTGGGAAAAATACAGCTTGAAGATAGACTTGACAAAAGTCTTAATCAGAAAATCCTGGATATGACTTTCTACTTACTGTTTGAGGGAATATAATTTAACATATAATAATTAATCATGTGCTAATTCTTTCAGGCAATTTCTGCTGAATCCGGTACAATAATATTTCCATATCATGACTTTATTGACTTCAACTCTTCCTGAAAATGTCTGTTTATCGAAAAAGCATATCAGCTAAGGCATGACTTAGTCGTCTCTTGCATAAGAAGGTTTGATTTTGACTTAAACCTCTTGATAAAGCTGGGCGAACTAACCCCTACCATTTTTCGATCAAAACAAAGTTTTGATATCTTTTCTAAGCAAATAGATAGGTTTCTCATTTTGCATTTTTGTTCAAAAGGAGCATCTAGATGAATATCCAGAAACAGCAACCAAAGTCATCAAACAACTGTCAAACCTTTCAAATAAATCCAACATAGAAATATTTTGTCCTATTTGTTAAGGAAGGAATGGGAGAGAAACAGAGAAGAAAAGATGATTTTGTGATTAAAAGAGGGCATTTATATCGTCATGCATCCGTTTAATATATATATATATAAATATCTTGACATAGAACAGTTATCTGAAACTAGAGATGAAATTTTAAAATCATTTTCGTCTAATAGCCTCTATATATATTATCATTTTCTTTTATATATGCTTTGTTCGTCCTCTAAAACTTTTGAAGAAGAAATAATTTTATTACTTTCTTATTCATCGATCTGAACTTTTCTAAAATGTTCAAAGTAAAGAATTTTATTATTCCTCCCTTTTTTCCTTCAATTATATCAACCTCTAACGGAAAAAAAAAATACAATACCAATAAATATATTAATTCATTTTTATCCTGGTTCTTCAATTTAGTGTTGTTTAGTCTTCCACCAATCCCTTGGGCTTTGGTGGATGTGGCTTTGCGTTCTATGCTTGCTTTCTGGTGAAAGGATTGGCTGTTGACAATGCTGGTCCTTTGATGCGGTTGATAAACTTTTTGGGCTATGGTGTGGTGAAGGGATGGATGTAGCAGAGGGGAGATGCAGAGGGATGTTTGTTAAGGTTGAAGTTTTTGAAACACAATGGATGATGGGCTACTTGTGCTGGGTAACAATGGTTTGTTGCAGCTTTTGAAACAATAGTTGTGTTTTTGGGTGATTGCGTTTGATTAGCTTCAAGAGTGATGACTGATATAAGGAGGCTTCAGCAAGAGATTCTATTTAGTCTTCTCTTCTGGCTTTTGAGGCTTCTGCAAATCGCATAGGCTGGAGTGGTTAATCTCTTCAGTTCCGCTAAGGAAGATCATCTTGTTCCTGTTGCTGTTTGTTTTTTTATCTTCTCTTTACACTTTGATACGGTATAGCCAAAACTAAATTTTTGTTTAGGGGCTGTTTCTTTCTGAGGATGCTGCCAATAGCTTTTTGAGCAGCTTGTTTTCTTTTGCAAATGTGCAGTTCAGGCAGTTTTCAAAGCTAGCTTCTATGCCAAAAGGAGTTTTTTACCATTAAAGTTTAAGAATCTACATGGCATTCTAGCTTTACTCATCTACAAAATACCAACTTTCAAAAAAAGAAATAAAACCCTCTAACTAGCATATTGAAACAAGAATCATCTCCTTCATAAGACAATACTTGCAAGACAACGTAATGAAATTGGTGGGTTAGTTTTTTTCTTACCAATCGGAGCTGTACTCCTCCAGCTGAAATTTCCATTCCTCCATGTTTCTTCCAGTGCTGTTCCTTTGCAGGCAGCAAATGCATGCTCTTGGCCATCTTGTTCTCTGCTTCACTTGACTCTTTCTCCTCTCTTCTTCCCATCTCACTTTCAGTATGCCTTTGACATCTGCCTCGTACAGAACGTTTTCCAGAGGAGATTGCAGATGTTTCTTGGAACCCGAATTTTTTTTTACTTTGGCAACAATGTCCTCAATTTTCTTTTTCCATTTTGACTTTCCAGCTTCCTGTCCTGTCTTATAATTTTGTGAAGAGCCAACGGTGGAACTGGTCCCTACAACACTTGGTTCAAGCAATGTCCTGAAAGATGGCTGAAGCGCGCTCAATTTGTCTAAAATGTAAGCCTCCAGTTCAGTGTCCTGCTTCTCCAAATTCAGTTTCTCTGCTGCTAGTGTAGTTGCTAGAATGTCAAATATTCAAACCGTCAAATTATAACAACTTACAGGAGAATAATCATATGCTTCAACAGAACAATCCAACAAACTACATTCTCAATGTTACAATCTCTTGTAATATTCAAAAACTTATCCTCAAGCAATTAACTGCAGGAGTTGCAACCACCCAGCGGGGATTTTGACAGATAACCGAAGAGTTTATATAAAAGAAACCTTGCAGTTGCAAGGATTTCCGGTGCGGAGGCAAGTCCTTCATAATTAACACGTAATATATCCTCTGATTTCTATTATCTTTGAGAAAGCTAGTTCCATGTTTTTTAATTAAGTAACATTGAAAATTTTTCATATTTCAACTTTTACTGGCCATAATCATGATAATGGTATTTGAAAGGGGAATTGATTGATGCTGTAAGCCAATGGAAATGAACAGGCACTAATGGCCGCTTCTTTAGCGGTTAAAGGGTATGTAACACGGAATCCACCTTTTTTGTTTATGATTCCTTGGGATGAATAAAAGATCTGCATTTAGTAATCTCAGTTTAAAGCTAATGCACGCGAAACAGATACCAATTGCTTGTAAACAAAAAATTTATGAACGAATACCTTCTTCCGTTGAAGGCCGGTGGGCAGTTCCATCCAAACAGAAGTTCCTCACATGATTGTTATCAACAGCGGTGGCACTTTGAACGGAAGTTTCATAAGCATCATAATTTTGTAAAACCTTCAGGTCTCTCGGTGTCCGATATTCTGGACTCTTCTGTAATATTTGAACCCTGTTTCCAGCCACTGAATCAGCACCTTCACCGGTTTCACCAACGCAATCTACATGATATCCCTCGTGAATATTGATTTCAAGCTCTTCTTCTCCTCCCTGAGGATCCTTCCGCTGCTCATTTGCTACTTTCAATTCTCCTTCTGTCGCCATTGAATCTAATCCAACGTTATTCGAATTTAATAATTCTTTTAGTTGTGTCGTTTTACCATGTTCCAACTTCCTGATAGAATCATCCAACCCATGCCTTGCAACAACTTTAAATTCAAAAGCCCTGCTCTCAGCTACAGTATTTCCTTTTATATTCATGGCCAGGCGCTCCTCTATGGCTCTTTCAATGCTACGACGTCCAGGTATTTCGTCACCTTCTGCACTATTTCCTACTCCATGATCTCCAGCTCCAATCATGTTCTTTCATTCTACAGCCCCAGGAACAGAAGTTGAATTCGCAGCTGTTCTTTCATCTGCCAGATATAGTTGGTTTTTTGTCATGTACCTGCCTGCGTCTTGCACTCGGACGTGGATTCAAAAAGAAGCAGCCAGATTTTTTAGGATTCTTGACCTCTGCTAAAGCAAGAAACATATTAAAATTTATAACTTTCCCATATTTGGAAAAATCCTTCCTCGGGTGGCGTCGTAGAGGAATTGCAATCACAAGGAAAAAAGCGAACCACAATAATGAAAGACATATCAACAAAACCAGTATAGCAGGTGCAATGAACTCATTCAGTATTGATCCAATTGGATCTACAATATAGACATTTTAAAAAACAAAAAAAAGCGAGTTTACTAGCACTCGGATCTTTATGACACCCGAAGTCTCTAAGCCATTTGCTCGAGACTTCTTTTGGCTTATAGTAACAGCTCTGTGCTAGATCATTATATCATCACATAAACAAAATTTTAATTAATTGTCCAAATTGGATAGTTGTAGCAGATATTGGTTAGATTACAGATGGAGGCCAGAGTGGGTAATCATTAAAAGCAGATCCAGTCTTTCAGATCATGTTGAATTTTCTTGCTTTGATTAATTTCGATGATGAACAATCCTCATCTGGTTACGAGAAAGCAACTGATCAAAATTTTAGAAGAAATATTGTTATTTTAATTTATAAATTCTATTTTATAAATACAAATACCCTTTTAACTATTTCAGTTGTTATATAGAAGAAATATTGGCTATTAGTTGGGCAAAGATCATAGATATTCTATCGTCAATCTAAATGTCCATTGCAATTGAAAAAATTATATAAATTTAATTTCAAACCATGTAGTCGAGGACTGTTTAAAAAAAAATAAGTTTATTTATTCGTAGTGCATTCAAGTGGAAAGGGGATATGGAATACCTTACAAATACAAACAAGACGAGCAGGTTTGACAAGAGACATACAAAGAACACGAGATATGCTTAGTATTACTAAAATTTGTTCAATCCCTCAACCTAATAGTTCACTTATGGGCAGGCACAAAATTACAACACACACTGGATGCGGGTGGTAATTTTCAACACTGAACAAAATTCAAGGCTTGGCTATAAGTAATGCTGCAGTGACAAGGCACACCCACTCAGTAACGTCTCTTAATTCAGTCCTGGAGAACTTCTTAATACTAATTTACAGATGAGCAGCATACAAACTGTACCCATAGGGGCCTACCCTTCACTTTCCTTTTCTCTCGCCTAATATCAGCTGGATACCTTGCAGGAGAGTTCCATTCTTTCCCTGCTTCCATATTGGTTGGCTCAGCTACAGGTGCTTCAGGGCCCAGAACTGAGCTGACTTTGGTACCCAATACTCCATTATCTTTACCTACTTTTTCCTCTCTTGGAAGTACAACAGCTGGGTTTTCTTTTGCGTTAGGCGACTTCGGTTTGGTTTCACTATGGGCTTCACCCAGTAGGTTCTTCAGAGGCGTGTGCTGCTTTGCATTCCAGTTAGTTACCTTCGCTATGATCTCTTCATTCTTCTTTCTTCCTTGAGACTCATTTGCCACATGAGCAAGAGAAGGAAACCAGCCAGCTTGCAGAGGTGCGGCTCTGGGGTGTTGTTCGTTTTGTGCTGTCTGGACTTCAGAAGCAGCATCTTTTTGGTCACCGCCTCTAGGCTCAACCAATGTCATGAAAGATGGTGGCTCAAATTCATCTGATTTATCAAAATGTTGTCCTTCGGATGCAACTTTTGACTTCTTTATGTTGTCTTCCTCTGCTTCCACCAATGCATGTGAACCAGTTGATGGTAAAGTTTCAGTGTCGATGACAGCTGGGTAATCTGATTGAGTTGAAAGAACTGTTCCATGCAGAAAAACAACAAACGGACTTAAATCTCAGCCATCTAAGTCAAGACTATTCCTAGAAATATGCACACACAAACACACAACCATACACTTTACTACATACATAATTCATGATTGAGAATCCTACAACCTAAAGTAGCCTACTTCAGATCAAACTGGTTCTAAACTTCATATAAGTTTATAAATGGTTAGTATAAGTTAGATTAGATATTCTTCATCATTCTAGGATAAGTTTATACCACAAAAGTTCTCACCACATATTTATTGAGAAAGAAGATGATGATGTACCTGAAACAGATCCCCAGTGGCCTTCCAAACTATCAGTTTGACTACTTGATTCAACTGAAACATCAACTACAGTTGTATCAAGTTGATGTTTAACATGGCCGTTATCAGCCTCTCCTGGCAAAGTTACAGTGCTAATCCCAGAAGCATCCACTCTAGACCCTCTGGTATGGCTATCATCAACAGCACCAGAACTTTGACTGGTTGGCTCGGCATCTGAAGGCAAATGATTCAACTCTTTCTTTAGTTGGTCCTCTGAAGTTCTCCCAAATTCATTTCCTCCACTGTGATCTAATGCAGATGCCATAAGATCTTTACCAGCACAATCTCCTTGTACCTTGTTATCCCTATTTATTTCGCATTCCTTTATGTCAACTTGACTGTTTGAAACTCTATCCAACTGCGGGCCTTCAGTCTCAGATAAGGTTCTCACATATTCATTATTCACTTCTTCTGTGACAACTGGGGATTGATGATGAGCGCTACTGGATTCAAATGCAGAGTTGGTCTTCATTGAAATGTATCCCTCTTCCAATCCTTCCCCACTTTCAACTACATCAATATCATATTTTTCTGCTTTTCTTGTCCCAATATCATCAGAATTGTCAACTTCAAGTAAGTTGGATGCTGGATTAGTTTGGGGGAGAGAAGAATTATTAGTAGATTCACATAATGTTTCAGTGTTTTCCACATAATTCCCATCATCAATTCTTCTGTCCTCGTTGCTCCCTGCTACATCAATTGCCCCAATTCTAGTGCTTTCAGGAATACCCATATCATCACTGCCAACTACATTACTTAACTTTCTGGCCTCAGAATCTGCAGGAGCAACCATAGGATTCACATCAGGTAAAACATTTATCATGCTTCCTGAGAAACCTGTCTGATGTAAATCATCAGAAACATAAACAGGCTGCTGTTCTTCAAGAGAACAGACTTTGTGGTCCTTCTCATTCTCACTTGTATCAGCATCAACAGGAGACCCTAATGCATCAGACCCTTTATTGATCTGAAGCACATCAGCTTTCCCCTCAACAAGCACTTCTTTAACCATAGCCTCATTATCCCCACCAAGTTTATGGCTAACTTCAACATCATGCATTTGTGAACTATCTACCTTAATGTTTTCATCCAACTGATTTGACCGGAAAGTATCTGATATCTCCTGCGAAACATGGTCTCTGACTTCATCTTCCGTATCAATGATTATTTCTTCAGAAGCCAAGGCCTCCAATAGGGGTAATTTGACTCCCTTATGATCTTTAAAACCCTCAAGCTTGATTTCAGCATTGTCGACAATAGGAATATCATCAGGGACTGAAAGCACATAAACACTTTCATTTTCCTTTTCCTCTTTTTCATAGACCTCATTTGAATTGACAGATGTGGCAGAGTCTGTAGCTTGTGCTGGATCAGTCTTCATTTGAAAGGTATCTGCAGACACATCCATTAGCTTAGTAGGTTCATCTTTAAGAGAAAGATTATCTATGACCTTGTTGAGAGCCAATTTATCAGTATTCTCCTCTAATTCAACAATTTTGTCAGCCAGCCCACTCTCTGAAGTTATATCCTCTCTCTTTTCAGATGTTATAGTGGCATATTCACAGTTTGATGCCACAACATCCATTAGGTTTCTCTTTCTTGGGTGTCCCTTTCCATCAGTCTCTTCCTCGCCATTTTCACTCATTACGATCTTAGAAGCCAACCTGTCGCTAAACTCTTCCTTTGATTGAACAATATCATCAGTCAGAACTGTATCTGAAGTTCCCTCCAGTCTCCTTTCAGACACAGATACTGATTCAGATAATTCGCCACAATGTTGACTAGGCAGAACAGAGCCACCCGCTAGGTTTTTGTTTAACTTGCCCTTTTCATTTTCAATTGCATCAGTCTCTCGCTCAATAGAGCATTCTGCCACTCTATCCACAGCACTGACTTTCCTGCTCTCTTCTGAGACACCTGTTATTGTTTCTGGTTTTGTGAGGACCACATCACATGCAGAACCATTCCTATCATCAGAATCTTTACTATAGCTCAAGCCAATGTCTTGGTGCTCCGGTGTGCCACTCGGCATAATAGGAATATTTTCCAGAACAGCATTCAGATTTTGGCTTGTGTCAGCTGGATTCTGTGGTGGTTGAAGAATATCTGCATGGGTAAATGAAACCAAATTTTTAAAGTTAGATCAACACTTATGCTAGAACATATACCAATTGACACCTCAATCGATGTTGTCCACCCATAAAGCACTGTGAATTTAGTGAGAGTTTCATTTCTTTTATTCTGAACCTAAATGACAAGAATGGTGATTTGCATGTAACCTTATGTGCTACGGTTTGGCAAACTTAGCCTATTATACACACTAGATGTCAGATACAGGCTGGAAATTGATATAATATCCTTGAAGCACTCAAAGCAGTAAATCTCTAATCCAATACAAAACTTTAGTCTTAGTCTTGTGTTACATCCTAAGGTGTTGTTTGGGTCTCTGTAGCATAGGATTGGATCAGGTTCAAATCAATAATAATAACTAAATAAATGGATAGATAAAAATTCCCCTTTAGGTTGGTTCAGGAGCTTCAAAAAGCAGAATAAAACTGAAGCACAGTTCGTAACATGATACATATTAAGTATTTTATACCTTAAATTTTAAAATTTATGAATATTTTGTAGCAACACAGTGAATTCAGGAGCATAATGCAACCATGTGATTGGTGTCACGTGTGTCATGTTTCAAATTCTAGCAGTTAGTAAATCAACAGAAGAAGCTAACTTACGGTGCAAGCATCTGCCACAAACTTTGAAACAAGCACTAAACCCCATGACTTGCTATCTATAACATAAGACATAGTGTCGTTTCCAGAAAAATGGAACTTCAAAACCAGTACTATCATTTTTGAAAAATTTCAGTCAGTCATCCTGAAGTCATAATCACCAAAATGGCAATTACCTCCATCATTTATATACAGGGATAGTCCAATTAATCTTCAAATTGGTAGAGGCCAACTCAGTTTTGAATTTACAAAACAACCAATCAAACAAGTAAAAAATTACATCAAGTTTGGGCAGATTAGTCATATAGTCCAATTGAATTTTATCATACTCACCTACTACTGCTCTCTCTTTAAACAAAACAACAATAAAACATACAAATTCAAGTTACTCTTTTCTGGTTCCCCCCTCCTTTCGCTCTTCTAATCCTATTTTGAATACTTTATTCTCATACGCTCACGTGTATGAGTATGCAGCAGGCTAGTAATAAAATAACATAAGTTTCTCTTTATTTAATGTCACATCTATTTGTAAAATCAAGTCTATTCTTTGATATAATAGCCAGAAACTACAGGAATGGAGACAAACTACCACAGAGCCTTGCATATATGCAAATTAGATATGCCATTAAATCCACAAGCAACTGACATAATTAAATTTCTCAGAGAAACCATTTATTTGGTCACCTAACACGCAACACATGTCCACACCCCAAATTGCCGACATCAATTTATTATCAAGTCTCATCTAAAACTTACCAGTATCTTCACAGTCTTTAAAAGAAATGGTGGCAGTAAGATCCTTCTCAGCTATCTTGTCTGCTTTGCTAGCATTATCCAAACTGTCCTGCCTTCCCTTACCACCGTCATGAAATTCCATTGCAGCATCTGAAAAGACTTCATCTTCAGATCTATTCGACATTGCTCCAATTCCACTGATACTTTTCTTCAGACTGTCGCTTTCCAGAACTTTTGGAACTTGAGCAACTAGATTCACCAAAATTAACACATTAGATAATTAGTTCAACTAATACTCTCATGCTTCCCCCCAATCCCTTTAAAATTCAACAAATTAACCCAACTAGCCCATTTTTTTTTTCTTGAACGATCCAACTAGCCCATTTATTTATATCAAATACAAAATTTACCTTCTCCACCTACATAGAAAGAGACCATAATTATGATAAAAGCGGAAACGCATAGAATTAGGAAATGAGACATGTGTACTTACTTGGGGATTGGTGATCCTCATCAGAAAGTGCTTCATCATCAGAAGCAGTTGAAAAGGTAATATCCCCTGAGTCAACTAGCTTGTAACCTTCAATGTTTCCACAGATCTTCTTGTGAGCACGCCTGTGTCTTGCACTAGGATGTTGGTTTGGAAAAGGCCACCCACATTTGTGACACAAATGAACTCCATGGCTCTCATGCCCTGCAAAATCAAGGAAATCAAATTAACCAGTTTTAAATATGAAAATGAAGAAAAACAGTAAACCAGGACATATATATAAATATATGAAGAAATAAGCAAAATTTAGAAAGCGTAAAATTAGAACCACAAGAGAAAATCAGAAAACAATGAAAAGAACAATGGTTACTTTTAGAAACAAGAAGAAACCCATATAAAAAAAATAGTTCTTGAGAAAAAAAAGGAAAACAAAATTAATGGCAGAAGGAAGAGCAAAGTTGCAGTTTTTTCAAGAAACAAGAAAACCCAGTAATAGTTTTTCATACTAGCAAATACGTAACCAATAAAAAGAGGAAAAGGCAAACAACTTCTAGTACCCAAAATGATGATAAAGCCATGGAAATAAAACCAAATCATGCACAAAAAAGAGAGGAAAAAGAAAAACCTGAGGAATGATTTTTCCCCTGATCTTGGCTGTCCATGACTAAAACGATTAAGAACAAGAAGAAACAAAGTTTTGAGTTTTAGAGAGCGTTTCGAGATAAGAAACTGGAGAGAAAGGAAGGAGAAGAGACTAAACCCAAACCAAAGGAAGGATTTTTCCACAAAGAAAATCAAAACCAATAAAGGAAGACTGACTTTTGTGAAGCGAGTGAATAGAAAGTAATAATAGTGAAAAGGCCAGAAAAAGAAAAAGCCTTTTTCTTTTTCTTTTTCTTTTTCTTTTGTGCAGGTGGGCTCTTAACTCCTAAAATGGGAGTGTACGGAACAGTGATAGGTCTCTTTGGTGATAACGGCTTATCCTGTACCCCATGTGAGCATGTTATCAACTGCCTCTGCCCTTTTTTTAAATTATTATCTGCTAGTTCTAACCACTCCATGAATGAGAGTCTTAAGAGGTTGATAGTGAAGGGTTGTACCTAAGCGAATTCTGTCCTCGATGAATTTATTGAAATGTTTGTTTCTCCCTTTCAAAGGAAGTATCGATGGCCATATTATCTGGTGATTATTGTCTAAAGAAGTTTAGAGTTCCATGTATAGGCGTGCAATTGGTGTAAAACAGAATGAGAAAAAGAGTTAATGCTACTCATTCCATAAACTAATCAATTATCTTTGTAATGTTTAGTATCCAAATATTATGATGTACTACAATGAACTGAGTTAATAAATTAGAGAGTTGAAGCTATTATGTTATAGCCCAATCAGCCAATCATTTTTATACAGAAAAATGAAATAAATATATGTACTTAGTATTTGACATTAAATATTAACCTAGTTAGAGTTCATGTTTAAATCAAAAACATATATAAATAAACTACAGCCAGTTGCAGGTGATTGACACCTTGGTTGCACATGGAGGCACCCATGACTAACGTGCACCGCTCTGCCAAAATCAGATCCTTCAATCCTTGGGAAACTATAAACCTACAGAGCTGTGAGACATTTATCTCCAACAGACAACGGAAACGTAATCTTGACTGAACAGCTAAATCAAATGTAATGTAAATAAACCCCAGCCAATTGTAACAACTTTGCCCAATCAGGTGCCGCTGTTACACAGATGCCTTTCCCACAAACGACGCAATCTTCGCTCCCCTTTACGCCTTTTTCGTTTTGTAGAGGAAGTTGCCGTTATACTACAAACTACACCCACTTTGAACTAACCAATGCGACAGGGAATGTGCTGCTTAGTGTGTAATGCTACGTTGTACCCTGAGCAGACACCTAAAAGCCAAATACGGCTTTTTATCTCATAGGGAATAGCAAATATTCATGTGTCTCATGCTTGTAATTAATTTCCATTACACCTTATGCTATCCCTTCCCACTATAGGTCTTTTTTACCGTTGAAAAAGTATATATAATGATTGAGACATAATGGGTTTTTTAATCTCCTCTAAATTATTAGAGTAATTCAGAATCTAATTGAATGACAAAGGTAACTGTCACATTTTTTTTTACTTATTCTTTTATTATTATTTTTTGTGTTTGGTGAAGACCAAAATGATTTTGATGTCAATAAACGGCAAGGATTGAGGACAGGGACAACAACAAAATCTGAAAAAAAAATGTTATACCAATTATCGTCTTTAAATATTCAACATTAGTAATCATTTTAAAATTTTACATAAAAAGTGATTACAAATAATTATATAAAATATTTCAAATTATATATATTTATATTATTAAGTAAATAAAAATTGAATCATCATCTTACCACCATCATGAGGTCCATCACCACCCATCGTCACCCTACTGCCCCAAACCATCTTGAAGACCTTCTAGTGTACCCAACCTAGCTTGGATGGCCTTAAGATCCATCTATGGAAAAAAAAGGCTAGAAAAGAAGAAGGAAGAATCTGGATAACTCCAGAGCGGAGAAAGAAAGAAAGAAGAAAGGAATAGAATATTTCCGCACTGTCGCCTGTTGTTAACTTACGTTTAAATTGTATTCCACTGCTTTAGTTAGCAACAAATTCTTCTCATTTGGTTTTGGAAACTACAATTAAGGACCTGTAGTTAAGTTTTATAGTAATTCATGGGTAATCTTATAATTTTTTTAATATTAAAGTTCAAAATGATTAATAATATGATGTTTTAGATGGATATTTTATTATTTATTATATATGAAAGTTCAATAGTGATATATGAAATTAATTGTGGCTTGATTAACTGCAAATATGCATTCATAGATTTAAAAACGATTCTTTTTGAGTTATCATTCAATTAACAAATATAATTACTATGATCGATTAACATTACGACATGCCGTGGGTCACCCACTGGCCCATGAACAAGACCATTCATGTGATTGATGGTGATCCTGTCAATGGTACAGACCCTCTACTTTGAGCTCAGTCGATTTCCCAAAGTGGAGTAGGGTGTGTGCTTTACCTCAAAAAGTTGGGTTTTCAATAATTATCCCACTATTTGCATGTTTTTACAAAAAATTGATAACAACTAATTCTCAATAAAAGTTAATTATTAGCTAACTTATTTTAAAACTAATATTCAATTAAACCAAACCAGCAAAATAGAGTACAATTTGCTTATCTTATGTAATCCAAAAAGTTAAAAGCAATTTCTTAAAATTTATCTTGAAGAGCTTTGGTTTGAATTTAAAAAAAAAAAAGAATTTCTTAGACTCCGTTTCATAATTGAAAAATTACATTTTCAATAATTTTTACCATAACATCATAAAAATATCAACATTTATCTTTTAAAATATTTTTTCAATATCAAAAATATTATATATATAAATAATATTCAACTCTTTTTATTTATTTATTTATTTCTCATTATATTATTATACTGTTTAGTTTATTAAATGAATCAATTAGAAATTAGCAATTAAAAGAAATGATAGATTTTCATGTGTGAAAATTTTATTTTCTCTATTATATAATTTTTTTAAATTAATTTTAATTATTTGAATTATGTTAAAAATTATAATATCTTAGTAAAAATAATTATAATGATATAATCGCTATGAAATAATTGAATACAAATAGTTATTGATGTGTTATTAAGAAAAATAATAATAAAAAAGAGACAAAAAAATGGATGTGAGATCAACATCACAAAAAATGAGAAGATGATATTATTTGCTTGAGATCCAAGGGAAGATAGATGAAAAAAGTTTTATGTCCTTCTTGAATTAATATTTTACGCTAATCAATCTAATTTTTTTTCATATCTTTGTAAAATATTTTATTTTTATGAAAGCTTTCATTATTTTGATTATCAAAAAAACATTTAAACTTTACGAAACTTGAAATGAGAAATGATCACTTCTAATTATATAGACTAAACATAACAGACTTTGACACCTAAAACATTTTAAAAATATATTTTGCAAACATAAACTCCAAAAATCCCAAAAGTACTTTACTGGTTGTGTTTCAAAATTCTATATTTCATAGAAAAAAATCTACATTTTCCATTTGGCCGAATAATCTAGTGCCAGTGCTATCGGAACCACCCAACAAAACCCTCCCCTACCAGAAAACACACTTTCTATTTCCCCCTCTAGTCTCTACGTCTTTGTCATTTTTTGTTCTCTCAAAGCCCAAAACCTCACTCTATACTGTTTACTCCTCTCCTTCCATAAAATTTTCCCGAGAAAATGAACTCGGCTACCGACTCCATAACCCCAAAATTTTTCTCACCATTCAAGCAACCCTCTCATCTCCTAAACCTCCAGCAAGCGTTCTCTAACCTCCAAACCCACTGCTCTTCTCTCTTCCAACAAACTCATCATCACTTGAAGGGCGCTTTTGACTCCACTTTTGCTCACTTTAATCCACCTTCTTTTTCTCCAAAAGGCCCAGTTTTTGCTCGAATTGTTGATTCTAGCAAGACCCAGATTGATTTGAGTAAAAAATCAGGGGTTGCCATGTCGGCTGAGGCAATAGAAGAGAGATTGGCTGGGGTTCCGGTTTATGCTTTGAGTAATTCGGAGGAGGAATTCGTGTTGGTTTCGGGTGTTTCGACTAAAAAGTCACTCGGGTTGTTGTGTTTCAAGAAGGAGGATGCTGAGGCTCTTTTGGAACAGATGAAGAGTATGGATCCCGGCATGAGAAAAGGTGGTTCTAAAGTGGTTGCTGTAGCTCTCAACAAGGTCATTTTCTTTCTTTCTTTTTAAATGCTTTTTAATTGATTGAATTTGAATAGAAAATTTAGAAAGGCGTATGGAGTCCACTAAGAAGCTAATGCTCTGTTTCATTGTTGCTTTTGATAATCCTTGGAGAAGTCAAACATGGATCCGGGTTTTGCAGGTTTTCCAGCTGAAGGTTGACGGCGTGGCATTAAGGTTGATACCAGAGTCGGCTCAGTTAAAAAATGCACTTAGAGTGAGTGGTTACTTATAGAATGAGCAAATTTCTCAACTATTTTTCTTCTTGTAGTATGCTAAGTTTTATACAAATTTCTCAACTGTGCAATATTATTTTGTTATTTTTTCCTTTAATAGGAAAGGGAAAGGGCTGGTTTCTCTGATGATGGCTTCCCTGGCGTTCCAGTTTTCCAGGTCTGGCAGGGTTTAATCATATGCAGCATGTGTATTTGCTTGTGCACTTTAGTTATTTGGGAACAGAAAACATCAAATAACATACGAAATTATGTGGTAGCTTATAGTAGTTATGATCATTCTCTAGTTAAAAAAGGAACTGAATTAATCTTGGTGCACATGAGTTCATGTGGTTGTTGTGTTTTATTAGTGAGAGGGAGCATTAGCATTAGCAATGCCTAGAGAACATGAATTTGTAAATTCTTTGTGCATTTGTGCCTTCAACGTCTGCTGCTCAATGCTTTTCTTGTCCTTCCTGCCCTTCCATCATAATCTTGTTAAATAATCGATTGAAAGCTCTGGGTTTCTGCATAATTAATTAAAATAACATTTTTGTTGCCACATGTTGTGGAATTTCATGCACTTTAAAATTAATCTTAGGTGGCCTTTACAATTGTATCCATTTTCTGTCTTGGTCAATTGTTTTGGAATTTGATCCTTTGCTTTGCTGGGCCATAGAGCCTGGAGATGTGTTACTATTTAGCTGCATCTGCTGTAAACATTGTAACTTAGGAGAGAATGGCTGTCCTCCTGCAGTTTGATTAGTTACATTTGCACCTGAGCATCACCTTGACTTGATACTTGTATGAATTTCTAGGCTAACATTTGGAATTGTTGAAATATTTGGCTGTCAGTCTAGGAGCTTGTTATTAAGAAGTCAGAATAAGAGCTATCGACCAGTTTTCTTTAGAAAGGTGGGTAAATAGATAGCCTTCTTATACGTACAGTATTCATGCTTAGTCTTCATGCTGTAATTTCAGATCTTCTTACACTTTGAAGCTGTTTTAGGAGGATTTAGAGCAATCCCTTCTGAGAGCTTCCCGCCAGCAGAATCAATTGAATCCTGCTTTTAGACCGGGGGACATTCAGGTATGTTGCCAATTTCTCGATAAGAATGCTTGGGACTGTGTGTTGTCCATTTGTTTAATAAAAATGATTTCATTACTCGCATGTATGTATGTATACACTTAGGTATACTTGATCTAATTTCTCTTGAAGATTTAACTTTCTTTACACTGTATATTACAAAATTCACAGGTTGCTGTTTTTGAGGAAATAATTAAGGGGATGAAAGTAAGTGGCTTCTTTTAATAATTTCTCTTTGACATTTTGTTTGATAGTGTAGAAAAATGGAGCTTTAGGGAGAAGAAAGGTTGATTGTTTTTAACTGTAAAGCTGAAAAAACAATGAAAATTTGCAGGATGGTTCAACGTCAAAGTGGGATGATGTTGTTTTCATCCCTCCCGGTTTTGATGTTTCAACTGATCCCACTCAACAACAATAGGTAACTGCATGACTGGGTAAGACATATTAGGGCGACTAACTTTCTATGCTTGCACCCTGTTTCTATAGAGATTTGATTTTCATTTATACGACGACTATGCAGATGGTCTGCCAGGAGTAGTGACTATGCTGGCCTTCTTCAGCTGTGGAGACAAGCCTGGGTGCTCAGTGCTCTTTCCCTGATTAGTTCATTTCTGATCTTGTTTCAGAGAAGTAAATTGTGCTGCAGCTCAGGCTTTGTAGATTTGTAGGTTTGAATCTGTTTAACGTTCAAGATGCTTGGGAAAGAAAAAGTGAACACGCATAGAGACGACTAATTGCCAATGTGGCCTTAGATCGCATGGTATATTGGGTTTTGAGTAATACACCCAATTAGGAAATGATAAAAAGTTAGAAAACAGCAAATTTAAAACATCCATCCCAAAGTTTGCATAATTTGTGTACACTTCCTCTTGGAATTTTCATGCGCCAGTTCTACTTTGGTTGATGCTAAATCTGCCATTTTACTTTTATTTCTTCAATCAATCGAGTCCCTAAACTTTTATTCATTTATTCAATCAAATTAAGTATAAAATGAATGAATTCAACCCAAATTGATCGATTTATGAATCTTTGAAGCTATTAAAAATGGCAGATAGTGGCGACGGCCGATACCCCTTGAGTTAGGTTGGCTGCATAAGCATATTCTTAGGGGGAAAAAAACCATTCATGAACCCTACAAGATATTTATCTACGCTTTGCTGCAAGCTCAATAGTGCAATGCTAAGATTACCATTTTATGCTCATTGCTACAAGAACCTTTTTCTTTTAGATATTTATTCCCCACCACCCAACTCGTTCAAAAGAAGATACATATATACATGAATGAGAGTTTTAAGAGGTTGATAGTGAAGGGTTGTACCTAAGCGAATTCTGTACTCGATGAATTTATGGAAATGTTTGTTTCTCCCTTTAAAAGGAAGTATCGATGGCCATATTATTTGGTGATAATTGTCCAAAGAAGTTTAGAGTTCCATGTATAGGCATGCAATTGGTGCAAAACAGAATGAGAAAAAGAGTTAATGTTACTCATTCCATAAACTAATCAATTTTCTTTGTAATGTTTAGTATTCAAATCTTATGATGTACTACAATGAATTGAGTTAAGAAATTAGAGTTAAACCTACTATGTTAAAACCCAATCAGCCAATCATTTTTATAGAGAAAAATGGGAAAGAAATAAATATATGTACTTAATATTTGACATTAAATTTTACCTAGTCAGAGTTCAAATTTCTTTAATTTGTTTTGTACTTTTGGCCAATTTTAATTCAGTATATTAAAAGAAGGGAGAAAGATCTTTCAATTCTTGGGAAACTCTACTCACATGTCTGTGAGACATTTATTTCCAACGGACAACGGCAACGTAATCTTGACTAAACAGCTAAATCAAATGTAACGTAAATAAACCCCAGCCACCAGACAGAGTCCAATTGTAACAACTTTGCCCAATCAGTAGCCGCTGTTACACAGATACGTTTCCCACAAACGTCGCAATCTTCGCTCCTCTTTACGCCTTGTTTGTTTTGTGGAGGAAGTTACCGTTATACTACAAACGACACCCACTTTGACCTAACCAATGCGACAGAGATGTGCTGCTTAGTGTATAATGCTACCTTGTGCTGTGAGCACACCCCTAAAAGCCAAATACGCCCTTTTCTCTCATAGGAAATAGGAAATATTCATGTGTCTCACGCTTGTAATTAATTTCTATGCTATCCGATCCCACTGTAGGCCTTTTCTCTGTTGAAAAACCATATATAATGATTAAGACATAATGGGTTTTTAATCTCCTCTAAATTATTAGAGTAATTCAGAATCTAATTGAATGACAAAGGTAACTGTCATATTTTTTTACTTTTTTTTTTTTTTTTTTTGTGTTTGGTGACAGCCAAAATGATTTTGATGTCAATAAATGGCAAGGATCGTAGATAAGGACAACAACAAAATTTTAAAAATTATATTATATTAATTATAATTTCTAAATATAATTACGATGATTAATTAACATTAATTTAGAATGATCAACACACCGACTTGGCGTGGGTTACACACTAACCCATGAGTAAGACCATTCATGTGAATGAAGCACAGATTGATGGTGGTCCTGTTAATGGTACAGACCCCTCTCCCTCGAGCACAGGTGAGAATATGAGCTCAATCGATTTCCCAAAGGAGACTAGGGTGTGTGCTTTACTTCAAAAAGTAGGGCAATATTCCGTAAACTGTTTTCAATAATTATCTCACTATTTGCATGTTTTTACAAAAAATTGATAGCAAGTAATTCTCAATAAAAGTTAATTATAAGCTAACTAAGTTTAAAACTAATATTCAATTAAACCAAACTAGAAAAATGGAGTACACTTTGCTTATCTTATGTAATCCAACAAATTAAAAGAAATTTCTTAAAAAGTTTTATGAGATCAGTATCACAAAAAATTAAAAAGATAATATTATCTACTTCAGATAGATGAGAAGATAGATAAAAAATGTTTTACGCTCTTTTTGAATTAATATTTTACGCTAATTAATTTAATTTTGTTCATTAATTCATAAAATATTTTATATTTATGAAAGTTTTTTATTTTAATTATTCAAAAAACTTTTCAACTTTAAATGAGAAATGATTACTTCTAATTATATCAACTAAACATAACAGACTTTGACACCTGTAACAATAAAAAAAATATTTTGCAAAAATAAACTCCAAAATTCCCAAAAGTACTTTACTAGTTTGTTTCAAAATTCTATATTTCATAGAGAAAACTCTACTGGTACGTTTGGTTGGCGGAATAGATAGGAATGGAATAGAATAGTTATTATGTGAGAATAGAATGAGGTGGGAATAGAATAGAATAGTTATTACTTAGTTTGGTATGACAAAGGGAATATGACAGGAATAATTATTATGACTTATTGTAGTGTTTGGTTGGTAACAATAATTTTAGAATAAGAAAAGAATAGAAAATAAAAAGACAAAAACACCATTTATTATTTATATGACATTTTATTTTTATTAGATTTTTTAAATATTAATAATCTAGAATTTAATTAAAATATTAATAATTAATCATTTAAATATTAACATTTATTTAATTTAAATATTATTATGATTAATTTTTATTTTATTTTATTTTAAAAATATTAATAATTGATAATTTATTTAAAATATTAATAATTGATAATTTCAATAGTAATATTTATTTATATTTTAAAATATTAATATTTTATTTAATTTAAATATTATGATGATCAATTATTTTATTTTATTTTATTTTTGAAAATTAATAATTGATTATTTATTTAAAATATTAATAATAGATAATTTAAATATTAATATTTAATTTAATTTAAATTTTATTATGATTAATTTTTTATTTTATTTTTTAAATATTAATAATTGGTAATTTATTTAAATATTAATAATTGATGATTTAATTATTAATATTGTTTATCTAATTTAAATGATATTATATTTATTTATTTTTAATTTATTTTGTTTTTAAATAGGAATAATTTATAATTTATTTTATTAATAATTGATAACTTAAATATTAATATTTTATTTATAATTTAATATTAATATTTTATTAAAAGTTGGAATCAAGTGAGAGAAAGAGGAGAGAGAGAAAATAATATTTTATATTAATAAAGTTGTAAATTTTCAAACTTATAAAGGGTATTTTTGTCTTTATAAATTTTTAAATTTATTCCTCAACCATGGAATAGTTAATACTATGGGGGAGGGTGGTATTAGCTATTCCTTGGTTTTGAAAGATTTTGAAGAATAATCATTCCTATTGAATAGCTATTTCTTGGATCATTTTTCAACCAAATAAAGGAACAAAAATTCCTTGGGAATAAAGTCATTCCCCCAACCAAACATGCTATACATTTTCCATTTGGCGGAAAAATCTAGTTCCAGTGCTATCGGAACCACCCAACAAAAACCCTCCCCTACCAGAAAACGCACTTTCTGTTTCCCTCTCTACGTGTGTGTCGTATCTTGTTCAATCAAAGCCCAAAACCTCACTCTATACTGGTTACTCCTCTCCTTCCACAAAATTTTCCCGAGAAAATGAACTCCGCTACTGACTCCAAAACCCCAAAAATTTTCTCACCATTCAAACAACCCCCTCCTCTCCTAAACCTCCAGCAAGCGTTCTCTGACCTCCAAACCCACTGCTCTTCTCTCGTCCAACAAACTCATCATCACTTGAAGGGCGCTTTTGACTGCACTTTTTCTCACTTTAATCCACCTTCCCTTTCTCCAAAAGGCCCAGTTTTTACTCGAATTGCTGATTCTAGTAAGACTAAGATTGTTTTGAGTGAAAAATCAGGGGTTGCCATGTCGGCTGAGGCAATAGAAGAGAGTATGGCTGGGGTTCCGGTTTATGCTTTGAATAATTCGGAGGAGAAATTCGTGTTGGTTTCGGGTGTTTCGACTAAAACGTCACTCGGGTTGTTTTGTTTCAAGAAGGAGGATGCTGAGGCTCTTTTGGAACAGATGAAGAGTATGGATCCTCGCATGAGAAGAGGTTCTAAAGTGGTTGCAGTTGCTCTCAACAAGGTCATTTTCTTTCTTTCTTTCTTTTTTGTCTATTTTTTCTTTTTTAAATGCTTTTAATTGATTGAATTTGTATAGAAAATTTAGAAAGGTGTACGGAGTCCATTAAGAAGCTAATGCTCTGTTTCATTGTTGCTTTTAATAATCCTTGGAGGAGTCAAACATGAATCCGGGTTTTGCAGGTTTTCCAGATGAAGGTTGACGGCGTGGCATTAAGGTTGATACCAGAGTCGGCTCAGATAAAAAATGCACTTAGAGTGAGTGGTTGCTTATAGAATGAGCAAATTTCTCAACTATTTTTCTTCTTGTAGTATGTGGATAAAGTGAGTTTTATGCTTTCTTTTTTGGGTTTTTCTAAGTTTCAAGATTAATGGGACTGTCTGCACTGCATGGTGGCCATTAGATCAATTCAACTGAATATGCGTGTTGTGTTAAAGCTCGGCATTATTTTGATCTGTAAATAGATGAATGCTATATTCTGTCTTCTTTGTTTCACGTAACACGTGATATGTTTTAATCCTATAACCCACACTAAGGCAAATGCCCGAAATGAGGACTTGAGCTACCAATAATCTTAAGCCTTTTACCACCTGACCAGAGGTTTGACTGGTATATGCAAAAGAGACTATCTTATGAATATTTTTTAGTGTAAAACAAATTTACATGCTCGCATTTTTCTGGGAAGAGAATTATCTTTTGGAGCTTAATCTTCTTCAGTGTCTGCATGTAAAATTATCACTTTCAAGATCCTTGTTCTCCTGTAGAACCTTTGTAATTGTTGGCTGGGATATCTCTGTTAAAATAGCAGAGCTCAATGACAATTACTTCTTCATTGGGCTTCACTTAATTTATATCTGCAATTTTTCTTAACTCTAATTGGTGGGTTTCTAGTGCAAACTGAATGAAGCCCTTATAAGTAGCCAAAGTGTCAGTAGTTTCTGTTTTTGATTAACAATTGTGCTCTAAAAGAGCTGGTGCATTACTTAAAAATAAAATCCTTTACGTATATAATTTTAGAGAACATTTTAAGTTCCTAGAGATTTGGAGGATCTCTATGAACCTATAAATATGAAGTAAAGAACTTAGCATATCGGAGAACTCGACTTTTGGTTCAGAAGTATGTTGAAAGACCTCACAATAATGTGTTTTTTTGGGAGATTTTGCACAGTTGCTGCAGTACCAGCTATGGTCATAACATTTATGATGTCACTCTCTTCTTCTCTCAGCAACAAAGGCTAAATAATGTTATAGTTCTTCATTCAATTTAGTTTTCTTCTTTTTGATGTGTGCGTGTCTGTGCACAAGCAGCCATACTCCTCTGAAGACGTTCCATGGTCTTGGGACCGGAGATACAACAAGAAGGATGTTTGCGGTCAAGTTTGGCCTCGGCTAGTTTAACTGTGTGCTTTCAAAGATTTCCTGATTTCATTAGATTGCACATATAGAATTCTGTATAGTCATAATCTGTGTCGACAGGAACAATGGCTGGCTCATTTTGGCCAAACTCTAGAAGGGTAAAAAGCTTGCTAACCAAATAGCATTTTCTGCTAACTTAACACTCCTTTATCTGACATGGCAAGATATTATGGTACGTTTCAGTCTCAAAATAATCCATGTTCTCTGCATGCGCTTGTTGAGATTGATAGTGTTTATGTTTTACCAATTTGCTTACTGATACAAGAAAATGATTTTTATTATTTTTTCCTTTAATAGGAAAGGGAAAGGGCTGGTTTCTCTGATGATGGCTTCCCTGGCATCCCAGTTTTCGAGGTCTGGCTGTGTTTAATCATATGCAGCATGTGTATTTGCTTGTGTGCTTTAGTTATTTGGAAACAGAAAACATCAAATAATATACGAAATTATGTGGTAGCTTATAGTAGTTACGATCATTCTCTAGTTAAAAACGGAACTGAATTAATCTTGGTGCACGTGAATTCATGTGGTTGTTGTGTTTAGTGAGATAGAGCATTAGCATTAGCATTGCCTAGAGAACATGCATTTATAAATTCTTTATGCATTTGTGCCTGCAATATCTGTTGCTCAACACTTTTCTGGTCCTTCCTACTCTTCCATCATAATCTTGTTAAATCATCGATTGAAAGCTCTGGGTTTCTGCATAATTAATTAAAATAACATTTTTGTTGCCATATGTTGTGGAATTTCATGTGCTTTAAAATTAATCTGAGGTGGCCTTAACAATTGTATCCATTTTCTGTCTGGGTCAATTGTTTTGGAATTTGATCCTTTGCTTTACTGGGCCATAGAGCCTGGAGATGTGTTACGATTTAGCTGCATCTGCTGTAAACATCATAACATAGGAGAGAATGGCTGTCCTCCTGCAGTTTGATTTGTTACATTTGCACCTGAGCATCACCTTGACTTGATACTTGTATGAATTTCTAGGCTAACATTTGGAATTGTTGAAATATTTGGCTGTCAGTCTAGGTGCTTGATATTAAGAAGTCAGAATAAGAGCTATCGACCAGTTTTCTTTAGAAAGGTGGGTAAATAGACAGCCTTCCTATACCTACAGTATTTATGCTTAGTCTTCATGCTGTTATTTCTGATCTTCTTACACTTTGAAGTTGTTTTAGGAGGATTTAGAGCAATCCCTTCTGAGAGCTTCCTGCCCACAGAATCAATTGAAGCCTGCTTTTAGACCGGGGGACATTCAGGTATACTGCCGTTTTCTCGAAAACAATGCTTAGGACTGTATGTTGTCCATTTGTTTAATAAAAATGATCTCATTACTCACATGTATGTATATGTACACTTAGGTACACTTGATCTAATTCTCTTGAAGATTTAACTTTCTTTACACTGTGTACTACAAAATTCACAGGTTGCTGTTTTTGAGGAAATAATAAAGGGGATGAAAGTAAGTGGCTTCTTTTAATAATTTCTCTTTGACATTTTGTTTGATAGAGTAGAAAAATGGAGCTTTAGGGAGAAGAAAGGTTGATTGTTTTTAACTGTAAGGCTGAAAAAACAATGAAAATTTGCAGGATGGTTCAACGTCAATGTGGGATGATGTTGTTTTCATTCCTCCCGGTTTTGAAGTCCCAACTGATCCCACTCAACAACAATAGGCAACTGCATGAGTGGGTGAGACATATTAGGCCAGACTAACTTTCTATGCTTGCACCTTGTTTCTTTGGAGATTTGATTTTCATTTATACGACGACTATGCAGATGGTCTGTCAGGAGTAGTGACTATGCTGGCCTTCTTCAGCTGTGAGGACAAACCTGGATGTTCAGTGCTTTTTCCCTGATTAATTCATTTCTGATCTTGTTTCAGAGAAGTAAAATTTAAAATTTGTGCTACGGCTCAGTCTTGTAGATTGTAGGTTTGAATCTGCTGAAAGTTCAAGATGCTTAGGAAAGAAAAAGTGAACACGCGTAGAGACGCCTAATTGCCAATGTGGCCTTAGATTGTAGGGTATATTGTGTTTTGAGTAAAACATCCAATTAGGAAACGATAAAAAGCTAGAAAACAGCAAATTGAAAACATCTACCTCAAAGTTTACACAATTTGTGTACACTTCCTCTTTGAATTTTCATGCCCCAGTTCTACTTGGTTTATGCTAAATCTGTTTTTGGAGTGGGGACAATTAGTGGAATGGGCTCACATAACAAGATTTCTGTCACATGGATGTTCAAATTATGAGCTTCTTGGAGGAAAACGGGGAATTGGCCTAGGTACATCCAATGATGGATTGCCAGCTTTCTAGTGGACTCCTGTCCATGGCAGAAGTATCTATGACACAAAATGAAATAGAAGGACAAAGTTCATTTTATCTTCAATTTAGCCTTTGAAGTTTGAATCAGCCATTTTACTTTTATTTCTTCAATCAATCAGGTCCCTAACCTTTTATTCATTTATTCAATCAAATTAAGTATAAAATGAATGAATTCAACCCAAATTGATCGATTTATAAATCTTTGAAGCTATTTAAAATGGCAGATAGTGGCGACGGCCGATACCCAAAGTGTTAGGTTGGTTGCATAAGCATATTCTTTGGGGGGAAAAAAACCATGCATGAACCCTACAAGACATTTACCGACGCTTTGCTGCAAGCTCAATAATTCAATGTTAAGATTATCTTTTTATGCTCATTGCAGCAAGCTGGTAAGGTAAGCCACCTTTTTCTTTTAGATATCTATCCCCAACCACCCAACTCGTTCAAAGGAAGATGCATATGTGTATATATTCCTCCAAACAGCTATCCCATCATTGGAGCTGGACAGCTTTATTTATGGTCATTTGTGAAGGAAACAAAGTTTTAACTAGTACTACAAAATTGTAGGGGAAGGCTGCTGTCACTTTTGAGACATTTTGTAATTCGGCTGCTATTGGACTAAAGTGTGACCACTTTATGTCTTTGGAGGGACCTCTCCTCTGCCAGTCATCTGCTTTAATTAACTTTTTTATTGTACTGGTTTGTGTGACTAGACTCTTCATTTTGGGCTTAAACAATGTCGTTTACTGATGATCTTGAAGCAGAAGGTTAGGCAGTACAAATTTATTATACCATTTAAGATAGTAAAATCATGGACATTTGACACTGATATCAGTTTTATTTTATCAGCATTTAGCAGCCATTGCTATCAAATGAGTAGTAGCAAGGCTTTAATCAACTCTGAAGTGCAGTGCTTTTTTTGAATATGACATTAGTGGAAAGTTCCTTTCATAAACTATAAATAGATAATCTCAGCCAATTTGATTGTAGGGGACCATGTATCGGGGCCAGAGTTGTGAGAATGCTTTGGCTACAATAGACATGGATGGTTTCAAACTACTTGCTTGAAGAAGTCTGAAATTGGGACTGCGACATACAAATGAAAGAGAGAGAAAAGGAAAACTAAAAGCTTTTGCCTTTAATTACAAACCTAAATAAAGCCATTCGCCCAAAGGGTTGTTATCTTTATCAAACTTGTTACTGTATTGATAGGAACACACAATCAGTTCATGTAAATTTACTCTGTGAAAATCATGTGCACACCTCTCAAACCTCGAAGTCTATATTGAACTGGCTTTTTGACCTAATGATTCAGGTCTGGACGTAAAAGTGGGGAGCCTTATTAAGACCTAGGTTCCACGAATAAGCCAACAGCAAGCAACACGTTATTTCCCCTCTTTAAAAGCCATTGAATAAATAGGAACTTTTACATTGTGGAGACTGAAGGTCCCATGTTTTTTGACAATAATAACTCGGCAAACCAACAGTAGGTGGTAACATTGGATCGAGATATGGATACCCTAGCTACAAAGAGTGGCGTGTGTTGATGAAGAAACTCCAATTCCAAGAATATGGTATGTGTCATTCCCCTAAAAACAAGGGCATAATAATGATGATGATGATGATGTTTCTATCGTAGCTATTGTTGCCATTTCATATTCAAAAGCACAGGAATCACGCGTGTCTAATGTGACAGTTCATTTACAATTGGAATCTTTATGAGAAAGCAATCATAAAATGGCCCCCCACACAGTCTCACCGCCGCGCTTGCTTGTTGGGTTGGTGATGAACTCCATGTACTCACTTCATATGCATGCATCAACACACTTCTCCCATGCATTTCCCTCCAACCACTAAATATACCACCATCTTCCCTTTGGAACCCGGTGCGATCCGTTGTCTGAGTATGATCTGAATGATTCTACTTTCAACTGTTAAAATATTAATATTTTTTCTTAAAAGTTTTGTATCATTTTTGAGATATGAAAATATATATTACTTTTCATTATATAGTTCAAATTCTTATTCAAAAAAAAAAAAAAAGAAAAGAAAAGGATTTGGAGATATTTTTAATTTGAAAATGTTTTTTAGTTCCAATGCAATCATTAGTTATGATTTTGTGCAAATTTTCAAATATATTAAATAGTGGTGTACATGCATGTAATTTGGAAAAAAAATAATAATATTTTTTTAAAATCCCTATTTATACATATATATGAGAAAAAGGATGGTCCCAAAACCTCCAGTTGAAAGAGGGTACGTAGAAATAAAGAGACAAGTGTAGGAGCCGAAGGATGAGGTGTTCAAACTTTTGGTTTTGGTTGACTTAAATTGAAATTGGGGTACACCTTCAATTCAATCAATACCATTCATGCCAGTAAGGTGGGCGTATTCAGTGATCAAATCTAATGCATTTATCTCTTTACTAGCAGACAAGAGCCAGCTCTGTATACCTTTATGAATTATTGATTCATACAAGCGACCAATTCTCCAAAGGATATTTGTATATTCACACACTAGTCAAGACTTAGATAGAGTTTCTTACATAAACTAAGAAAGAAATTCAGATTGGAACATACACCGATCTACCTAGTCTTCAATTCAGTAAGTCGTTTTGATCCCTTTTCAATTTAATTACCATCCTGACGGAGAATAAGTGTAAACTCATCCTTGATTGAAAGGAATTAGATATTCCAGCTTCACATGTATATATCTATAAAAAATAAAAATCAATTAATGTAGTTAACTTTTTGTTCATCTGTAACTGCGTGCATACAAGTAGAGAAGCATCACTCTACATTTCCTTCATTCTTCGTGCATGAAGGTACATGGACTGCGATTACCCAACTACCTATATTCTGTCATCATGAATATTTACTAGTTCATTTGATCCATTGATTATTAATTATTTATTAGTATTACACACAAGGAGAGATTAACTTTCTTAATTAACCTTATCCACAAAATTTAATACTCGTGAAATCTAGCTAGAACTACAAATTTTTCACATTTTTCTTTTTTTAATTGGCACACTAAATTTATTTAAAGAATGAGAGATGACCTGCCCACATAATGATTGATAGTAGCTTCTTTAAGATTTAACCATATTATAAAATAGTTAAACTTTGAAGAATTGCATACCACACTACATCTTTATCAATGCCTCAAAAGCTAGCTCATGCTTTTATTTTATTTACCAATAATTTGGTGCAAAACAATGGCGTTGAGAAAGGGAATCGATCTCCAGCTTTTACTCTAAATGCATGCATAGATTGTTGGTGGTGGTGGTTGCTCTTGTTAAATATTCCACTACCCCTCATTTCTTATATATATATTGTTTTATATTCTAGTGCACGGGGCATCTAAGGGGGGAGAAACAAAGTGAGAGAGAGAGAGAGAGAGAGACTAATATAATGGAGTTTAAGAAATTAAAAGGCACCTTTTTTTACGTTCTAACAAGTTTACTTTAGAGTCATTAATTATTTGTGCACAAGAATAATTAGATTTAGAAGGGTATAATAATACATCTTTCGGAGCTAATGTGAGTGTAATTATGCAACACTAATTGCCTTCCAGCACTACACCATGTCCGCTCTCATCAGCATCTTCCTTTATATAATTTTTGGTCTCGTCATTTATGCTGCATCATTGCTACATATGTTTTCCTTGTTTGAAGGAAAATTTTACTATCATGTCATCACGTAATCATATTTTGTATCACATTTTAATACTCTGGTTGCAGCTCTAATTATCTGATTACGATTAAAATTGAACATTTATCGACTTTTATCTTTTATAAGTAATCAGACAGTCTAATTATCAAATGTTTTAATATTTGAAAGATCAAAAAGAATAATTTTTATGGTAAAAGAAAGATATGTTAGAGAAATAATAAGTTCTCACGGTGGGGAGGAATTCAAAATTTAAAGGTTAATTTGTAGTTCCACTTACAAATGCTGAATTTTGCTTTGGTTTAGAAATAATAGGAGCTGATGAGCAGCCGACCACCGCTGCTTAGCTATGAAAGCAATGTAATGATAGAAAGGTGGGTTTCCTCCTACAGCTTTCCAATGATAGTAACAATTTTTCTCACTTTTGAAAATGGGTCACCAATAACTGTTTCTTTACTCTCTCTTTTTATGACAATCAGCCTTTCCCAGATAGCTGCATTACCTCACAAAGATTATGTTACAACTGTGGAGAAATCGAACCCACACACCTCAGCTATATTGATTCCATTATCATGCGGTTAAAGTTTCTAAGTTTAGTAATGTGAAAGCCCTATATCTTATTTTGTGTACCCTAGGTTGGCCCATTATTTTTGATTGTTTAAGATAAATAAATAAATAATATACTATCTCGTTTTCATGATACATAATTAATTTTTAAGTTTTTTTATGTACAGATATACGAATTCAATCCGATCAGATAATTTTATGTTCATTTATTGATTTATATATTCAATTGATTTGTTCAATACCGGGTAATAAATATATCATATATTTTTACAATTATTTAATTTTAATTACAAATTCTATTCGTACATATCATTTCTTGAATAATAAAAAAGAAAAAAAAAAACACCCATTAGCTTTATAGAGGTGGCCATTTAATTTTGTCCACATACAACATAGTGTTCTACTTTTGAATTCTTGTAATGATCCATTTACTAGTTTCATGTACATAACTTCCAAATTTAATTCAAGACATCCCTTCGCATGATCATCTCCCTTTCTATGTGAAAAAGAAATCACTAGAATTTGAAAAACAGGTAGCCAAAATTAATTAGAATTCTCTATACTTTTTGTGCATATGCAAGTGGAAGTCATGCAAAGCCTGCCATGCACCGAAATTGAAGATGTTCCTTGCCTAGAGATAGATAAAATATCCTCCATGGTTATAGGAAAACTGAATTCAAGAAATATTGCCTAGCCCTTAGATATTTTATTTTGCTCTTGTGTTAATTTCAAAACCCAATTTTGTCCTTATTGTTTGATTAGTTATTTTCTACCAATTAATCAAATCATGTATCCACTAAAAATCACGTTCAATCATATCAAGTAAGAACAATAAAATTATAATCTATACCCTGTTGAAACTTAATTACAACACTTGACAAATTTCTTCATACTCTTTTTAAGTCAATAATTGTCTTAATGATGAAAGATTATTTTTTCTCCTAACTCTCAGCTGGTATTGGTAATGTAATTGCTTTTGAGGGTAAAAGAAAGAGAAATGACACAACTTATTTAAGAGTTTGAAATGCTACACATTAGAAGACAAAAACCATAGGCAACGGTCAAAGACAGTGTGGTAAATTACCTATGAACTACAAAACCTTGGCGTTCTCGTGACTCTCATTATTCAAAGGTTATTCCCCATTTTGAAAGAAACCCATTAAAACCAATTATAACAAGTTGTCTGAATCAAGCAAATGTATTGAAGAAGGATTGCCAAGTTAGATTATGACTGAGGTATCCCTTTTTTAGACACATGGCAAAGGTTGAATGGCTAAAATCACATCTAATTTGGTGGTCCCTTTTCTAAAACACTTGTGCCTTTATTCGCCCATACCAGATCAAGTTGTCATCCACCACCTGTTTTTAAGCAATCATAGTGAAGGACCTCTACCATATTCCCATGGGGACAGAATCATTGTACATAGTTTCTCTCACAAAAAACCAAACCAAAACCATTTTGTTTTTATTTTTATTTTCTTCTGCTAGAAACCAAGAAAAGTTCAAAATCACTCCCTCAAAGGCTAAAACAAAAGCTTCCAGCTTTGATGGTATGCTAAGCTGGCACCAGCTTTCCATTTGGCTCTCCTTCAGTTATTGCCTCACGCGTTACCCCACCCGCATACCCTCCCCTCTTTCTTTCCCAATCTCTTTGTGAATAGCATTTCTTGGCTATATATAAAGCCCTCTTTGGAAAACTCTAATCCCACTCAAAGTACTTACGAACAACACTTCTCGTTTTCTCTCTTTCTCCCTTTGTCTTTAGCGTCTGTAGGTAAGAAGAAATGGGTTCTTCTTGCAATGGGGTTTCCATGCTTGTGCTGGTTGGTTTGGTAGTAAACTCTTTGGTAGTTGTAGCCTATGCCGGTGACTTCTACCAGGATTTCGACTTAACTTGGGGTGACCACAGGGCTAAGATTTTCAATGGTGGGAAGCTTCTGTCCTTGTCTTTGGACAGGGTTTCAGGGTCAGGTTTTCAGTCCAAGAAAGAGTATCTGTTTGGGAGAATTGATATGCAGCTCAAGCTTGTCGCTGGCAACTCTGCTGGCACAGTAACTGCGTATTATGTATGTTAAGAAACACTACTTTTTCTTATTTCTTTAACTTCGTAATAAAATGCCTTTAGCTTTGATAGGCTAGGCCTAGAAGAATGCTAGTGGTGGCCTACTTGAAACATCTTTAGCGGTGAGAAGGAAATGAAAGTTGAAGGGTACTAATCAACTTTCCAGAGCGTGGAATTTTTATACGGGAAAGAGTGAAAAAAATAAAAACTGTTCCTTCACAAGATTGAACTTATTATTGTCTGCCACATTAAAAAAGTCACAAAAATGTGGCATGGTCATACTATGTTGCTTTGAACCATCCCTATCTTTGGACCTTTTCTAATGGGGCAATAGACTTTAGGGTGGATACCCTGCTCAACTTTTAATGTTTTCCATGTTTTATTTTTTCCGGTGCTTTAATTCCCTTCTCTTGTATCACTTTCATGGTCGACCGTCAGCTTTTCATTTCTCCTAAAATGCCGATTACCATGTGGGGTAAAGAAACACAAGTCCTGCCTGTTGAAAGTTTCAAAATATAAAGCCATTTTTTGCTTTGTAGAAGACTTTCAATATTTAATTTCCTTAATTGTGAAAATCAATAGTAGTTTGTGCTAAAACTTGTGTCACATGCATGTAAAAAGTGATTCTTCATGACGACCTCAAAATCTTTGCTCTTGCGCGTACAAGTAATTAACTATTTTTGTGCTCTGTTTTTGCAGCTGTCTTCTCAAGGGCCAACTCATGATGAGATCGACTTCGAGTTCTTGGGGAATCTTAGTGGTGACCCCTACATTTTGCACACCAATGTCTACACTCAAGGCAAGGGGAACAGAGAGCAACAATTTTTTCTCTGGTTTGACCCCACAAGAAACTTCCACACCTATTCCATCATCTGGAAGCCCCAGCACATTATGTAAGAGCAAGGCACAATGTCTTTTAACTCGTCTGTTGTCTTTGTACAATATTTTGTCAATATTAGTACATTTCTTCCGTTGGCCCCCTTCTAACATAGATATTTTATGGGTTCTGTTGTCAGTTTCTTGGTGGATAACATTCCCATTAGAGTATTCAAGAATGCTGAATCAGTTGGCGTGCCCTTCCCCAAGAGCCAACCCATGAGGATTTACTCTAGCCTTTGGAATGCTGATGACTGGGCCACAAGGGGTGGATTGGTGAAAACAGATTGGACAAAGGCACCCTTCACAGCATATTACAGGAACTTCAATGCCAAAGCTTGTACTTGGTCTGGAGGTGCTTCATCCTGTGCCTCTACAAGCTCAGTCTCGGATGGTGTATGGGAGACCAATGAGCTCGATGCCCCTGGCAGAAGAAGACTGAGATGGGTTCAAAAATATTTCATGATATACAACTATTGCACCGATTTAAAGCGTTTCCCTCAAGGTGTTCCTCCCGAGTGTAAACGCCCAAGGTTCTGAAACAGAGTTGGAAAGAGAAGTTGTGGTGGTCAAGTCTGAGGGGGGTTTTGTAATATAGTTAATGGTTGCATATTCTTTTAGTACTTCCTCTTATGTATTCAAGCTTCACTCAACTTGGTGCTTAGGGGTTAAATAAGTTATATTCGTTGTTTCTGTTTCTTGTTTTGTTGGTTTTGATCATCTTGTGAGGTTGAAGATGGTTGTAAATTCTGTTTCAGTTAATAAAATTACCAGTTGAGTTTTGTAAATTAACGTGGCTCTGCAAAGATTACCTTGCTTTGTTTTCCATGGACGTTATTAAAAGCAGGAGTATCCAAAGAAGTATTTGTAGATTCACGAAATTGAAAAGATTTAACAGCTTTTCAACCTAAAGCATATTTGACTATGGTTCAAAAGTAATTCCCCTAGGACAAGTTAATCTCCCGTGACCAGTGCTGGACGATTAAATTAAACGAGTTTTGGCTCATTGGAAGAAACAAAACAGAGCTCAGAGGCCACGCCGAGTGTCCTAGCCAGGTCGGCCGTACAGTTATGGGCAACCTTATGGAACTGAAGAACTGCTGCCAAAGAATACATTATTACGGACTATAAACTTTATTAGGCCTACAGAAGAGAAATAAGGATAAGGCTTTCCTGAGAGGACGCATCAGCATTCAGCGACTTTACATTGCCAAACTGTGTTAGCTGCAGCAAAACTCCAAACTTCATCTTGGAAAAACCATCAGGGCACGTGAAGATCTGGTGTGGTATGAGTACGACTCATCATCTTGGCAATTGAACTTGATCCACGTATGTATATCTTGCTACACTACTTTTATTATCATTCCCAACGAATTTCTATACTGACCATTTCGATTCCTCCAAAAATAAGCCCATTATTCGCCCCTTCATGATCTTCTCCTCGTTTCCCACACCTCGGCCGCCAACCCTACCACTCCATGAAAATTTAAAAAGGACAAGGGAAGGACCTGTCATTCACCCCCCCTGAGCTCTCTTACCACTTTCTTCATGAAACATGTTTTCAATTGGCTATCGATTCCTGTCAGTAAATTGTGTTTCTGGTTTGCTACAAATCAAATCAATTGTCTACGATTGTTGATTTTTAGTTTGCTACTTGTAATCCCATATGAGAAACATGATTATACAGAACTTCCAGCATTTACATTTTGCAGTTTAATCAGTATGACCATTAGACAATTGGATGTGCCACAAAGGAACATTCTTTTACTCAAGCTAACCCGGTGCTACATAACTATACAAGCTTTAAGAAAAGAAAAAGAAGCAAACCCTTAACAATAATACCTGCGAATGTAGAAGTTTTTGTGATAGCTATATTTCCCCAAATACAGATATTGAAACATTGTTCTTCGCCTGCTTCTCAATCTCATTAAAATAGGATGCTTGATTTTCTCTTACGTGGACAAAATGTGGACAAGTTCTAATGCTGTTTGTGTACAATGATTCCAATATTGATATCAGCAGCTACTTAGTATGGAACGGGATGTCATCAAAGCTAACTACAAAGCAACAATGACAACAAAAGCACTGCAGCTGCTGTTGCAGTATTTTCCTCTTTTACTTCGCAACTATTTCTTTGATGAGCCGGCTATTGGAATGACTTGTTCTTCAACAAAATTGGCAAATCTCACGCTTGGCCGGTGCCCACACTACATGAACAAGATGAACTAAGATTGCTGGACAAGCATGAATCAAAATGCTTAAAAGTATAAATGAGAATCTGTAGGCATTTCCGCATGAGTTTTCATTCGTTTTTTTTTAGGTGGTGGTGGGGGGTTTGGTCAATAGTTCAGAGATGCTCTTGTGTGGAGTGCAAAGTGCAAACTACACTTACTGGGATTTTGCAGTGAATGTTTAGATCATAGTTCATTTCTCTGAGACCGGTTCAGTATAAATGAGAATCTGTAGGCATTTTGGCAGGAGGTTTTTTTTTTTTTTTGGTGGGGGCGGGAATGGCAGATGGTTCAGATATGCCCTTGTAACAGAGTGCAAAGTGCAAACCATACTTACTGGGATTCTGCAGTGAATGTTTAGATCATTGTTCATTTCGCAGAGACGAGTTCTGGCAAGTTCTTCAGCTTCAGAGGCTTCCTTGCAAGCTTCTTTAACCTAAATTGAGCATATTACAGATTTAGCCTAATTCCTATAGTAATGTCAATAGAGTACATAGATAGTAGTGAAATGGAAACAGAATCGTAAGAACGTTAAACATCATGTTTGAAAGCAGGATTCAACATTTGGACCAGCACTGTCTAAGCTAATATCATAAAGTCAATCATATTATTAATGCAATAGCAAGTGCAACATAACTGAATATCTCAAATCATAGGCCATTTTGGTTTTTTAAGGTGGACACACGATTTTGATTGTTTTGTAGAAACCAGGCATCATAAATCAAGTCAAATATAAGTATGTGACATTCATGATTATCATCAGAAACTCTTTGCTGATTTTCTTCTAAAAATTCTGCTACAGAATGACCATTCTGAATGAGTGCAAGGACCCTTCCCCATAAGCTTCAAGCATGTCGAGTCTAGCACTAAGCCTTGACATGCAGCATAAAAAATAGGCTTCTGAGTTAAAAGTACTTTTAATCTAGTGGAACTACAAATACAGGAAGCATTCAGTATTATCAGGCTAGAATGATCACTCATTGATGCTATGATTTTATTTAACTGGTTCTAAATCATTAATAAACAAAACTTTCTTTGTCATACAAAGTATGACTTAAAGCCTGTTAATAAAATAAAGTATCCGAAAGTTCTAAGCTAATAATAAGTTGTCAAAGGAAGAACCAAGTTACGAAAAGTTCCACCAGATTCTATACAATTCTAGCCAAGTCATGCGAGACAAACAGAAAAAAAAAAAGGTGTTGAAATCGGAACTTGTTTGATTCCTATAGATTTGCATTTTCTCTGTTCTCCCTTTCACCATGCATACAAAATGTTGACTGAACCTATAAAATGAGTAGCCTTTATTGAGATAGCATGCAGTAGGGTCAAGCAAACCTATAAACTCCCAACCATAAAGCATTTCATAAACGGAGATCAAATTCTTATGTCAGCTCACTATATTTGAAAGCAAAGCAAAGTATGAAGGATAAAAATTCATTTAATATCACCTGATTGATGCAAATACTTGTCTGATCTTTAGCAGATTTTTCCAACATATTCCGTAGGTTCGATAATTCTTTAATCAAATCTAAGGCCACTTCTTCAGCATCTTGCATCTGATTTCTTGAAAATTCATATGACCTCTCTGCATGTAGCCGAAAAGAAGAACAGTTCAGACAGGTACAAAGACCTCTGCATCCATGTGGATTTCTTTTAAGGATTCCCTTTCTGAAACCAGCAGCAGGAATTACAGGAGGAATAGAGGCTTCAACAATAGCTTCACTTTGCATTTTATTGGTTGCACATTTCACAGTAGACTTTACACAGTCCTCTTCAGTTTCAAGAGGTAACTGATGAGACACTGATTTAGCACCTTCGTCTCTTGGAAATAATCCAAAATTGTTGAGACAGCTCAGTGGCTCAACCACATTTTGAGGGCTAGTTTCTAACTTCTGATTTGTATCCAATGCAGCATGATTAACAAGTAATCCATGTTCCTGTTGTGTATCCGTTATCATTGAGGAATCAGCTACTTGTTTAGGAGGTGATTGTGTCAGTTTCTGGTTAGATGAACATCTCGGAGTAGTTGCTGCAGCCACTAGCAGCATACTATCATCACCAGCATAATGCTCTTCAGAACAACTTTTGCCATTGAAAGTTTCCATGCATATCTCTTTGCCAGAAGTAAATAATGGTGAATGTGCCTTTTCTTTGGAACTCTTCTCAACTTTCAGTGACTGATCATTTCCAGAAGCACCTGGTAAAGCATCCAAGAAAAAGGTTACAAATATTAAGGCTCCAAATTAATTCAAAAACAATAGAATTATTCTGACAACAAGAAGCAGGTGGGATTGGGGAATGGAGGAGATAGCCTATGAAATAAAGCTGGACTCACATGAGAAATCATTTCTCATGTCGATCAAAAATGGAAGCAATCTTCTATAACTGAATGAGCCAGGAATTTTAGATAACTTCAGATGCAAGCGTGGGTTTGGAACCTGTTCAACATCACAAGCCCAACTACATAAGCATGAAATGTCTTTCATCATTAATTTAGTGTAACTTGCACATACACCTATCAATTCAGCAAACTAAGAGCTACCATAACTGAAAATATTAAAAGGTTGATAGCATCTTACCATCTTGTTCTTAGGACTTGAGTCTAGGCTTTTATCCCTACCTTGACTGCTATTTCTGTGTAAGGTTTCATTTGCTGACTTTTCAATAACATGATTCATGCCTTGTGAAACACAATCCAATCTGTTCCATCTGCTATCATCAGTTTCATGTTTAAAAGACATGTCAGAATCTGGTGGTGTCATCAACATACATTCTCCATTCAAGTCTTCAACTTGTTCCAGGACTTCACCGTCATTGTCAACTCTCTGCTGTAAACTGCAATTTCTGTTTCCTCCCACTTCAGACAAAGGATTCACAGAATTCAGGTGCTGAGCTTCAAAAGAATGACAAATGGTAGCTTTTGACATCCCTTCAACCTCAAACTGCTTTGTGTCATCATTAGAATTTTGTCTAACTTCATCATAATCATAAGATTCACACTTATTGCTAACTGTAGACAATGTCTGATCCAAAGCATCTAGACTTTGAGCATCACAAGGAGATTCAACATTAGTTTTTGTAACCTCACCGTCATCCACCATCATTTTATCACTAGAAACCACACCAATTAACTTTTCCTTGTTCAAAGGAGAATCATCTATAGTTGAAGTTGAATCATGTTTTGAGCAATTCAAATTCTGGTCTTCAAAAGAAACTTGTAACTCAAGTTTCTGAATCTCCCCATTATCAAATGGTGTTGAGGAACACTCATTGTCCAGTGAGGTGAGGGACTCAACTAATTTCGTGTTCAACTCCTTACTAGAACCACTGTTATGATCCTCCATGGTGCAGCCATTTGTCTGAGATTTATCTGCCAATGTTTCTTGACAGTTTGAAGCCAAGAATTGCTTCTCTTCCAAACCCTTCTCAGTTTTTTGACAACGCCCCGTTGTTGGGGAACCTGTCAAGATCATAATACAAAAACATTTAATATCATAGCTTTAATTACAGTTGCCATCTTGTCACGTTGTGCAAACAAAGTCTAAAACGAGAAGAAAAGCATAGAGAAAATGAGAGAGGAATTACGAGAATAATCTTTTCCCATATCCATCAAATAAGGAAGCAATCTTCTGTAGCTGAATGAGCCTGGCGTTTTGAAAAGCTTGACACGAGAACATGGTTTCAAAACCTACTCCAACATACACAGGCAACCGACATTACTAAACAATCACCAATAAATGTATAGGCATTGCATAGAATAACAAAACATCACGGTGAAACATAAAACTACTTTATCCAAATTGTGCAGCAACTTGAACATAATTTCAAAAAAAATTAATGAAAATTAACAAATGACTACAATGTAACATCAATTATAACATAATTGTTCTGTACAAATTTAAAATCATACATTGTTTCTCTCTAAGAAAACATTTTTTACTTATGTAGCTAAAGGGAATTATTTTTTTTCAAAATGTCTGTATCAAAAACATAACATTTGAGAAGGCAAGTCCAAAAGGAGAAATGAAAAAGCAATAGCAAAAGTATCAACCAAAAGTTACATTAGGTGACGGGCATTAAATGAAAAAAGTTCCAACATTAAAATCTTACTGATTTGATTGAATCATTTATGCCATTTCTCTCCTCGTGAACGCACTTTCTCGTGCATCCATCATGTTTCTGCAGGCTTTCACTTGGCTCCTTCTCTAAGACTTGACCTGAAAAGTAACTTCCATTTCTTTCAACCCCTTGATTACCACCAAAGATCTCAGCATCTGGTGGGGTTGACTGCACAAAATCCTCATTCGACAAATCCAACTTTTGAAAATCCCCATTTTCACGCGCTTCTTTACTTCCACCCAAACAATTCCCAGCAACCTCACTCTTTCGCAGATTCTCAGCATCATCCAAACAGTTACGAATTACCCCGTCAGTGGAAGAGGGAGAGAAGACACGTCTTAAGCGGAGATCTTTGATGGAAACGGAAGATAAATCACAGCCCACGGATGAATCTTCATCTGGAGAGCCATTTTTCCGTTTTCTGGCGACGGGTTGCAGATCCTGGTGGTTTCTGCCGCGGGTTGAGTCCGGTCGGGATTGGCCTGATCGGTTACGGTGAAGATATATTTGGGATTTGCTGCGAGTTAAGATTCCCATTAAGGAATGTGTTGTCGGAAGGGATGATCGTTTACGCTTCTTAGAGATTTCCTTCGACTCCGCCATTGGTAAACCCTAAGTGACGAACTGTGAGAGAGAAATACAGGAGATGGAAGGGAGGCTTGGCGCGAAAAGTGAGATGCTAAGCATATGTAGGCGGGAAAGTGTGTGTGAGTTTGGCGGGAAACAGACCGTACTTTTTATGGGCTGGCTCAAGCAGTCTCTTTTAATAAGAGAAGGCCCAAATTTTCATTAAATCGTTTATTATTATTTTAATATAAATTACATTTCAAATGTTTATTTCATTATCATTCGTTTATCTATTAATATATAATTAACAAATATTACATATACATTAAGGAGTAACAACCATATTCTTTTTTTATCTTTTATATTTTTCCTTTAAAAGTATTACTGAGGATCTTTTTTCTCTTAATTCAATTACTTTCATAAACTAACTTTTTTTTAGAGAATTATTTTGAAAAAATGGTGTATATACTTTTTAGAGAAAATTAAGAAAAAAAATTGATTTAAAAGAGTTGGGTTGTGCCAAGGTAGCCCAATGGCCATGAATGGGCTATGCCCATTGGCCCTTTGTGCTTTGTGTTGGCAAGGCCCCATTGTTGGTCATGTTGTTCCAAGCAAACGAGATCAGGACCCACATTTAACACAAAAAATTCAAGATTTTTTTTATTGTCAATCAACCAACATAAGATATGATTTAACAGCATTATCCAATTAATAAAAATAATTTTCACATAAAATTTTTTTATTTTCTTGATGTTCATTTCAACATAAAAAAAAGAAAAAAACCAAACCTTTGTCAAGAAAAATAAGAAGGTAATAACTATATAATGAAATAAGGATGAAAGAAAGCATAACTTCAATGAACACTTGTATACCAATTCAAGTTAGTTGGGCAAGAAATTGTATGGTAAATATAAAATCAACTACAGCAAATCTTCTTAGCATCAAAAACAACCAGAGGCTTAGTAGAGCTGTAGATATAATGAATAGACCGAGACTTTCTCTTTCTCCGATTCAAATGCTCCTCTTCATTATCTTCAAATATATCTTCAACGATCATGGCAGAAGCTTTACCAAATCCTTCATCCTGAACCTTCCTTCGCTTCCCCGTTAGACGACTGTCGTCAATGCTATCATTGTCGCTGCAAAGTTTAATGAGCTGGCGAGCCACGTCTATCTCTGATTCTGAAAAACCCCACGTTCCTGCATATTGGCATGCAGATGAGGGGTTCGCCATGGTGTGATGAACAAGAAGAGAGAGACGAAGAAGGTTTCTTTTTTATAATAATACACAGATGAAGCGTGTAATGAGAGAGAAACTGCGTGGTTGTGGGAAGGAAAAGCTCAAAGACGCGTAGGTTCATTGGATTATTACATCATCTCGTATTTAATACTATACCAAGCTTACAAGATTAAGGCATTTTTGTCAATGACATACACGACGAAGCTACTTGGATTTTGGTTTATTCTTATTATAGTTGGATTTCTTCTTTGGGAACTTTAGATTATTATATTTCTTGCTAATACTCAGCCTGGTCATAAATCTTCTGATTTCCCATTGGCTATGGTCAGAAAGGGTCCACAAGTCATACACGTCTTGGCTATGGGGCACCAATGTGCTTGTCATTTGATTTGCTAAGAGACAAATACATAATTTTCTTGCTCCATAATTAATTCCCAATTTCCGTACCAAAAAGGAAGAGCAATATATTCCAAAGGGACCGAAACTTTTGTGTATGAAATTGTTTGATCAAATTTTAAAAACAATTATTTATCTTGATCTCTAGTGCCAATATTTTTTGAATCCAAATATTCTTCTTCTCTTAATATTTTTCAAATTCAAAAAAGAATGAAAATTGAATTCAACGAGGATAGGCACGATAAATTTCCTTTTATAATATCACCTTCATTGCTTTTAACATAATATATCACCTACAACTATTGCATTATGCAAGGTTTAGTAAAATATTATGTAAAATCCACACTTATAAGTGGTGGATCTTACACAATTTTTCATTATGATTGCGTAATTACAGAATTGTAATAAAAAAATTCAGGTGAATTATTTCCAATTTTTCAAGTGCTGCTCCACTATATTTCTAAAATATATGTTAAGAGCAATTAGTATAAAATTCCTCAATGCTAGCATTGCGTAATATCTATCTATATAAGAATTGATAACATCACTAACAATACCAAGAAGAAAATTACCTGAGCATTTATATTTACGTCAATACTAAATACATAAATCTGTTTACACAAAAGTCAAATTCGAATCTTTTTCTTCTAAATAGGGACGGAAAAAAATAACAAATTTCCTTAAATAAAAGTATTGCCAAAATAAAAAAGATAAACTGGTGAATATTAAAAAAAAAAAAAAGCAAAAGAAAGTTATGGTATTATTGGTTTACATTTTATAGTTCAATTCTACAAAATCAGAACAATGGATAGCAAGTCTTGCATATTTGTTCATTTCAATTTCTTCAATTATATGTGATAAAGCAAATAATGATCATTTGTAAGTCTTGACAGAATCAAATTCAATAAGGGAAAGAACCAAAAACAATAGAAAACTCTCTCATAAGAAATGAGAACTGGATATAGGACATCTGCTAGAACAAGGTATGTTGAAACTAATAAGTGATATACAGAGATCCTCTTCAAGTTGGGATCCTAAGTTGTTCCCTTCCTGCAAATTCACTGTTTTGGTTTTCAAAAGCAGAGGACAGCCAGAACTCTTCACTCATCTTCCTTATCATTCTTGTCAACCTATATTTCAACAGCTCCAATGTTGCTGAAAATAATCTTGGATTTTCCAGTACTGAGCTCCGTCGGTACTCAATAATCCATGTATTAGGATCCAATTGTATGACAGAGGCACCCCATTTCCTTTGCACCCATGAAGCATTTGCTTTTCTTGCTAGAAACCCAACCTTTCCGTTGGACCACTGCCAAACCCAAAAGATGAAAGACAAAAAATGATCAAGAATCCATTATTATAGCTTTTTTAAGCTTCAATCTGTTTGTTGTTTCTGCTACTACTTACTTTTTGTTTCTTCAAAAATTGTTAAAAGGTAAAGGTAAGTAAAAAGCAAATTCTTATTTAACTAAAATATTGCACACATTTGAACAAAATTATTTTCTATGAAAGTTAAGAAATCATGCATTTTTCTGTTCACAAAAATTAAAATTTCAACTTTCAACGATTCAAGATTGTTATTTGCTTTTGTATCCAACCTTAATTTTTGCTTTTTTATTCCCAGAAGCGAAAGACTCAAATACTATTTTAGCAATTAAAGGCAAGCAGCAAAGATTAAATAAGTTTTTTGAATCTATGAAAATAATTAAGATATATAACTTAGCATTTACCTCTGTGACTCTCCCAGATAAGATGGTGAATGATCTGGAAGAAAATGCAGTTGTAAGTAATCCTGCTGTTTGCAAAGGCCATCCCCAAATCCTGACCTCTTCCATTGCCGATTTGTACAATACACAATGCGAATGTAGGAGCAAACTACCCTGTAATCCGCGCATAAATTAACTCATCACGTGTTAGTAACGTCAACACAGATAAATTATATTGTCAGAACAAGTTATTAGTAAAAACAAAGAATTTTTAGAACCTGATCAATTTCCCACATAGAATCCGTATTGCTGCAATTTGAAACCTTCCCACTAGTAAATCCGTTCAACTCATTTTGCAAGAACCTCAATTTTCCATTCAAATTTTGCACAACCATAGATCTCTCCCCAATACTTCTCACGATATCCCTTGTCAAAGCGGGACTGAAGACCCCATAAAAAACCCAAGAAAACGCAATCTCCATTCCGAAAACCAAGCTCAAACCCAATAAAAACTTCCAAAATACACCGTCGAAACTACGCTTCTCTTCCTTCTTCTTCCCCTTCTTCTCTTTCAAGCTTAATCTGGCAGTTGATTTCAGAGCTGGAGACTCCACCAGGCGGCAAGAACTCGATCTGGGTGTTGATATAGCCGAAGCGTCGAAAGAGATTGGAGTGCGTTCTACCTTAGGCTTCGAAGCTGAGAGTTTAGTGAAGGAACTCTTCTGGATGCTAACAGGCATGAGATCAAGAGTGGCGTTGATGCTGGCCAAACAAATTTCACAGTTGCAATTGGCATCTTTTCTGCATCCAGGGTAGTAGCAGCTGTCTCTGGTTTCGCAACGGTCATCTTCCATGGTGGTGGTCGATTTGACTGAAGATGACTCGCTCAGCTGGGGCTTCATGGCTTCTTGTCTCTGGTTTACCTTTTTTTTTTTTTTGTTTTTTTCTCTCCCACTCTGGAAAATTTTTTTTAACAGTGTTGGAGGAGGAGATAGGCTGATAGTCTTTTGAAATTTGAACCTCCAACGGTCATCTGGATGAGGCCAGGGTGGCTTTTTTTTGGCTTTCACGAGGTGTAAGTTAGTGAAATGACTGCAATAACCTTTGCGTTCTTCATGTTTCATCAGATGCGAGATTTTTTTTTTTGGCAACGCATCAAATGTGAAAATTAGTAATTATATACATGTGTGTGAGAAGGATTTAGACGAGGGTTTTAAATATTAAACAATAAAATTGGTTACATCACCTAGTTTATATAATAGGTCTTTGAATCTAAGTAGATTTAGTTTTTTATTAATGCATTCAAAATGTAAATCTTTTAACTAGATGAGTAGAGAATATATATATGATTTTGCATTTTCAAGTTATAAAATAATTTTGTAATCACAAAGATAATAAAACTTTCTCTTTTTTTTAGTTTGCAAAATTGATCCTATCATAATATATTTTTTTTGAATGACAAGAATGATATTAAATCAAAGTCGTAGAAGGCAATTACAAGAGAGAACTGAGAGAGGCAATCCCATGAAGAAAAGCTTACAGAAAACCAAAAAAAAATTCTAACCACAAAAGAAAGAAATAACATGCTAGCACGACCAACACAGTAAATTCAACCAACAGAAATAAACTACAAAGCTAAAAAGAGCATTTAACGTACCCAAAGTGAAGAAGAGATAACAAAGAACCATAATCACAGCAATCTTAATTTTCAACAAAGGAGTGCACGCCACGTCAACAGAACAAAGTTGAGAAACAATCAAACCTAATAATCCCAACTTTGGCAAGTCTATTGACTAAGCTATTGGCCTCTATGTTTATGTGTTTAAAAGTTAACTTCTTAGTCGGTTGACTTACAAGCTTTGATGTAGTTAGAAAGATTCTTCATATGCCAAGGAACAGTGGTGTGGTTAAGTGCCCAAGAGATGGTGTTTTTAGAATTGGTTTTAACTAGAAAGGTGCAAAGTGGCTCAAGGTGAAGAAAGAAAGAAGGAAAGACTTTCTTTAATAGCAAAGAATTCAACAAAATTGGAATCTTCAATTCCGATGGTAAAGGAGAAAACTCCTTTGATGAAGTCGTCATGGTCTCTGATAGCACCATCAATTCCAGCAGGGCCAAGTTTACGAAATGCAGATCCATCCACATTGAGTTTAAAAGAGCCAAAAGGTGGCCTCGTCCACTTAGTGACAAGTTTGGCTTTGCATTTCCTATTCTTAAAACTGATTTTGCTAGGTTCATAAGGGAAATGAGAAGCAAGTATGTGATTAAGAGGCCACTTGCTGGTATACCAGTAAGCCAACCTAACTAAGATGATGTCTTGGAGTTGACTCATGTCAAGTTGTTTACCTTGAAAAAGAATTTCATTCCTACAAAGCCATGTAGACCATAAAGTATAGAAAAAGAGCATGTACTAAATCTCAGCAAATCCTATTAAAGGCTTGCTTTTTTGCCACATGTCAAAGAAAGAGGTAGCTTCACACGGGTGGACCCAATTTAGTCCTAAAAGGCTACAATTATGCATCCAAATATTCCGAGCGATCGAACATGTGAAGAAAAGGTGGAAAAAGGACTCAAGTTCTTTGTTGCACATTGTACATAGGGCAGCATTAGCATCGATCATACCCCTTTTGAGTAGTTCATGCTTCACTTCAATTCTCCCAAGGATTATTTGCCAAGTGAAAAACTCTAACTTTTGGGGTTGCAAGACCTTTCCAAAGTTACTTTCAATGATTTTAAGGAAACCATCTGTCCGTTTGATAAAGGCTGATAAAAGATGAAAACATGTAATCACCACTGGTGGACTTCTTCCATATGGCTTTATCAAGGTCAGAATGGTGAGGTTGGATTGGTGTGATGAGGTCTATGAAATTAGACCATTGCCCAAGCTCCCAACTAAACGAATTACACCTAAAGAGAATGGACCACTTCCAAAGATTTCCTTCCCATGAACCATAGTCAGCAACCACTCTTGTTTTGTTAGAAGTAAAGGCAAAAATCCTTGGGAACATGAGTTAAAGAGATTGATCACCTAGCCAAGAGTCAGTCCAAAAACGAATAGGTTGTCCATTACCAATGAGATATCCAAGATTAACAGTCACCGACTCATGAAAAGCATCATCAACCGTAAGAGAGAGAGAAATATTTCTCCAAAGGGTAGATGCCTTGCAAGATGGAGCAATGGGGAAGAGAACTCTAGGGTCAAGTTCACATTTTGTAGAAATGACATTTCTCTGGAGGTTGTGGGGCTCGTTGGCATAATGTTATAGCCATTTATTAAGTAAAACTCGATTTTTCAGACCCAAATCAGTAATACCAAGACCCCCACAACATTTAAGTCTTGTCATCAAAGGCCATAGAACATAATGAGTTTTCTTTTTATCATCACATCTCGACCACAGGAAATCTCTTTAAATTTTTTCAAGTTTGTTTTTGACACTTATTGGCATTTTGAAGAATGGATAAATAGAAGAGTGGAAAGCTCTCAAGAACTAACCTGCTGAGAGTAAGTCTACCGTCCTTGGAATGATGATGCCCCTTCCAAGTTGACAACTTAGAGTGGAAGCGCTCTATGATGGGGTTCCATAGAGACAGTGAGCCTATCACAAATTTTAAAGATCATGATTTTCTTTTTTATCAAAAGAGGTAGAAATTAAGAAAAATTAGAAAAATTATTAGGTAGATTACTCCCACCACTTCAACAATGATCCCATATGATAATATTTCACTATCTCAGAGAATTAATCATTTTTATTTATGTCTTAACCGTGTTATATAAATATATAGCATTAATAATTATACATGTAAACACGAAAACAACACAATCAATTAAATATATTGAGATCCTAAATACAAATATGGATATGTTTATAGACCATATAACACCATGACACACTTAACATATACGTTTATTAAACAGCTTTAGTTAAATTTTATATAACATGAAAAAAATTATAATATGTTTAAACGATTAACACAATTAAAATTTAAACATGATTAAATTAAAATACATATAAATTACAAACAAAATATAACTTCATTATTCAAATTTAAAACTAGTAATCATAAAAACAGTTATAATAAAACAATAATATCCATAAAGTATAATAAAATCCACCACTATCACCATCAACCCTAAAAAAAAGTAATTATATAAAATTTAAATGAGTCATAAACATGTCAACATTTACATGATTAATTAAACGAGTAATAAATTGGTCATGGATTACACAGGTACAAGATAATGCGATTAATTAAACAAGTTTTAAACAGATTTTAAATAAGTTAAGCAAATTTATATGTATAAGATATGAAATTTTTTATCTAAACCATGTCAACACAATTAAATACAAAACTCGATAATCTTAAACTCGAATTCATTTAATTCGTATTATATTCATATCTTGTTATATATATGGTATATAAAATTCTCAAGTCTATAAACGGTTGCTTTTGCTAAATAATTTGTTGCTATTATTTTTCATGTTTCCTCTCATTTCAACTTTTGATATATTTTGTAATGAATACTATAAAAGCTCTAATTTCGATTAAAATTACCATAAAGGGTATTCATACTATCTTCAATTACTTAACAAGTTATAATATAATGCTTCAAGTTTATATATAATTTCATACGTTAAAATCAAAGAAATCAATAAAAAAATAATTTTCATACTTGTATAGTAGCAATAGTATTAGATTTTTGTTGATCTAACAAGCAATCGGATCATGATGCTTCAATTTTTGAAAAAAAAAAAAGAGAAAAGAAGAAACGATGTATTTAATATTAAAAGCCTTTTTGGTGAAAAAGAGAGAAAATCTTTAAATAGTATTTAAATGTAATTTTGGATTTTAGATTTTTTTTTCTCTTAATCTTTGAAAAAACAAAAAAATTCTAGATTTTGATATTTTGTTGTTGGGTCTTTTGTTTTTTTATTAGTTTTTGTAGAAAGAGGTAGAGAAAGGAAAATCGTGATTTACGTTGAAGAATGGTAATTTGTAGAGAGAATGAGAGGAGATGGAGATTAATTGAGCGAATGGTATTTTCTGAAAATTAATGTGTTTTTAAAAGAAAAGAAGAAAAAGCTCTTCTTTTGAGCTTTTTTTTAAGCTCTTTTTTTTAAAATTTTATTTTTAAAAAAAAAACTGTTTTTTTTTTAAAAACATCTTTGGCCTGGCTTTTTTTTTAAAAAAAATAGATAAGTTAAAAAGAAACTAGACCAAATATGCACAAAATCACAAATAGTTTTTTCTCCTTTTGTCAAATAACACAACCAAATTAAAAAAAAAAACCTCCATGCTTCATCTTGCCCCCAATAAATAAAGTTATTCTGTTAACTTTTCCTTCCGATAAAAATATGAAAAAAAAACTAGATAAATGTGAATACTAATTTAACAATTATTTCAAAAGAAAATAGATTCATACAACAATCAGATGGAATCTTCATAATCTACACTAAATTAAGTATCTCACAAATTACTTAAATTAAAATCCATAATAAAGTTAATATGTACAATTGCAATACACGAACTCCGGGTGCGGGTGCACAACCAAAGCCAAATCCTGGCACCTAGAAAGAGCCTAATATTCCCATTCGTACAAGAGGCGAAAATAGCCTGAGTGCTTGACAAACCAGCTTCAAGCCTCAAGAGATTAAACAACTTTCGATCTTATGTAAAAAGGGTTAAAAAGAAAAAATGAAGTTTTAACTTACTTACACCTTCTTCTTCTTCTTCTTAGCATTCTGAATAATCAAAGGCTTGGTCGACCTGTAAAGAAAAGCGATCGACTTATACCGCCTTTTCCTTGGCTGGAGATGCTCATCTTCCTCCTCTTCGAATGGATGTTGATCTATCGTCACGGTTGAAGATGTGATTTCGCTCCGATTGCTTTCATTTTCTTCTTTTTCTTCATTTTTCCTTTCTGTCCCTTTGTTGTTGCCAGTGTTATTGCGTACTTTGCAGAGCTGCATCAGCTGGCGAGCCACGTCCATCTCCATCTCTGAGAAACTCCAGCTTTTCTTGCGTTTCCATGCAGATGAGAATTTTGCCATTGTTCTATTGTTTAACAAGAAAAGACACAATGAATAGGCAGGGGGGTTTGGTTTATATAGAACATAAGCCGACTCCATTCTGCAAACGGAATAGCCGACGTAGTTGACATATTTTTCCACGTGTACATCAGCCATTGGATGAAATTTTATACAAAATGAGCAAAATAATCTTTTAGAGCAAGTCATTTATTGATTTACAACTAATTAGTTAATAATCTTGAATTAACTTAAAAAGTCGAGTAAGTTGGATTCGAATGGATAAATCGTTTGAATCGATTCATACCATTTCTAACGATTTGACTATAGGAACATCTTTTTAGTGTTTTTCATTTATTTAGTTTTTATGATTGATTTTTATTATTAAAATTTTCATGTCGATCGATCATATAATCGATGTTAAAATATAATAATTTTATTCATTATTTCTATTTCAAAATTTAATTTCTTAATCCAATATCAATCTGGCCTTTAACCTAATTGGCTAAACCCAATCCCTGTTAATTGGGCCATTAAACGAAACGGTCCAAGCTAATACCCATCAATCTGACTTTCTGATTTAGGTGAAATGGTTTTTTTTTTAAAAATCATGATTTTTTTAATGAGAAGGGGTAGAAAGAAGAATTGGAAAAAATAATTAGGTAAATCACTCCCACCACTTCAAAAATGCTCCCATCCAATAATATTGCACCATCTCGTAAGACTAACATTTTGTGTTTACGTGTCTTACCGTATTATGTACATATAAAAATTATACCGATAAACACGTAAACAACACGATTAATTAAATGTGTTAAAATTTTAAATATGAATACGAATACATTTATTAAACATATAACACAAGACAACATGACATACTTAACACGTTTATTAAATGAGTCAGGTTAAATTTTATATGATAAAAAATTTATAATATCTTTAAATGATTAACACGATTAAAATTTTAAACCCTATAGACATGATTAAATTAAAATACATACAATTAAAAATGAAATATAACTTCATTATTCAAGTTTAAAATTAATAATCATAAAAACAATTATAATAAAACAATAATATCATTTAAGTATAATCCAATCCACTTATAGAAAAAAGTATAATAAAAGCCACCACTATCACCATCAGCCCTAAAAAAAGAAAATAGTTATAGAAAGTTTAAACAAGTCATAAACATGTCAACATTTAAAAGAGTATTTAAACGAATAATAAATTGATCATGGATTATATAGATATATGATAACACTATTAACTCAATTAGTATTAAATGAATTTTAAACAAGTTAAGCAAATTTATATGTTTAAGATACAAAATTTTTATGTCTAAACCATATCAATATAATTAAAACACGAAACATGATTATTCTAAACTTAAATTCTTTTAACTCATGTTATAAATCGTATATAAAATTGTCAAATCTATTTTCTTATCATGTTTCACACTTTTAGATTTTCCAAACAAGATAGGAAAGCATCTCTTCAATGGTGTTTAAATCACAAATAGTTTTTCCTCCCTTTGTCAAAAAACAAAAATAAAAATAAAAAACATCCTATACCATGCCTCCAAAAAATAAAATTATTCTGTCAATTTTTCCTTTCGATAAAAATATAAGAAAAAAATGTGAATACTAATTTAACAATTATTTCCAAGAAAAATTATATTCATACAACAATCAAATGGAATCTTCTTAATCTAAACTAAATTATCTTACAAATTTCTTATATTAAAACCCATAATAAAGTTAATATATACAATTGTGATATACATCTCATTTAATTTAGAGATAATACACGAACTCTAGGTGCTCCATTCAAAATTGAAGTGTTTGTGTGGCAACTTCTCCAAAGGAAAGTGGCCGTCAAGGAAGAACTAGTGAGACGGGGACTGTTAAGAAACAATGCAACTTTCTGCCCTCTTTGCCATCAAGTACCCGAAACAATTAATCATCTCTTTATTAATTGCTTTGTGTCATGGTGTATTTGGACTAGATGGTGTAGAGAATGGAATAGTGTTTGGGTACTACCGAACGGACATGGCTACGTTGTTTAGTGCTTGGAATGAGGTGGTCATTAAGAAAGGAGAAATCCAAATCTGGAAAAATGGCATTTTTCACTATGGTATGGTCAATGTGGCTCGCTTGAAATGAAGTTGTATTTAAGGGCAAACCTTGGGACCATGACCAGTTGTATGACCTGATTAAACTCCGTGTGGCTACATGGGCTAAAGCTAAGTGGCCAAGGGAGTATGGGACAATTCTTAATACATTTGCAGAACCAAGCGTTGGAGCTGTCCTAAAAAAAGCTAAGAAGGCTAGACCGGAGATTGAGTGGGAAAAGCCTATGGAAGGAACTATGAAGTTTAATGTGGATGGTGCCGCAAACGGAAGTATGGGGGAAGCCGGAATCGGAGGAGTACTAAGAAATTCTAGGGGTGAAATTAGAATGATATTCTCAAAGTCTATAGGGGTGGGGGACTCTAGTCTAGCAGAGGTTCTCACTATCAGGGAAGCTTTTGTGATGTTTATAGCATCTCAGCGGGGTGATTCTCACATGTTGTTAGTGGAAGTGACTCGCTGAACTCTGTGGAGTGGGTGCAGGAGCCAAAGTCAGCTCCATGGAGGTTAAGGAAATGGGTGCTCCATATTGAAGCACTAAAGAGAAGGGTAACAAACTAGGCAATCAAGCATGTAAGAAGGGAAGCTAACCACCATGCTGACAACCTTGCAAAATCTGGGATAGGTAGGGAGATCGATCTGATCAACACTTGGGTGGATGGTCCTAACAGTCAAGAGTAATAAGAGGTATGGCAATTACTGAGAATGAAAAGTGGGCTTGAGCTGGTCTGCACTTTTGATTAGTGAGGTTTATGACAACTCAAGGTGAGTTGGACGTCTCTGTGTGTTGCTTGTTTATTGAGGTTCTGCTTAAGCAAGGGATAGTTGGTTATGTCGTGGGGTTGATTGATTGCTGTGGGTGTTCGGAGATTCCAAAAATGTGAGTATTTTGTAATGGAATACCCCTGTTATCGGGGCATAGCTTTGCAAAACTTCTGTGAGTAGTGAACTAAAGTTCCCCTTGCTATCAATACATATGAAATTTCAAAAAAAAAAAAAAATCCTGGCACCTGGAAAGAGCCTAAACATTCCCTTTCGCCCAAGAGGCGAAAATGGCTTGAGTGCCTGACAAACCAGCTTCAAGCATCAAGAGAATAAACAACTTTAACTTAATTACACCTTCATCTTCTTAGCATTCTGAATACTCAAAGGCTTGGTCGACCTGTAAAGAGAATCGATCGACTTATACCGCCTTTTCCTTGGCTGGAGATGCTCATCTTCTTCCTCCTCCAATGGATATTGATCTATGGTCACGGTTGAAGATGTGATTTCGCTCCGATTGCTTTCACTTTCTCCTTCTTCTTCTTCTTCTTCTTCCTCTTTTTTCCTTTCTGTCCCTTTGTTGTTGCCAATGTTATTGCGTACTTTGCAGAGCTGCAGCAGCTGCCGAGCCACGTCCATCTCCATCACTGAGAAACTCCAGCCTTTTTTGCGTTTCCATGCAGATGAGAACTCTGCCATTGTTCTATTGTTTAACAAGAAAAGACACAGAGAAGAGGCGGAGGGGTTTGGTTTATATCGTACGACATAAGCCGATTCATTCTCAAAACGGAATAGCTGACGTATTTATCCACGTGTACAGCAGCCATTGGATAAAATTTTATACAAAATGAGCAAAGTAATCTTTTAGAGCAAGTCATTTACGATTTATGACTAATTAGTTAACTTAACCTGGAATTAACATAACACAGCCGCTAAGTTGGATTCGAATGGACAAATCAATTAAATTGATTCATACAATTTCTAACGATTTGATTATTTAGTTATGATAACTTTTTTTAGTGTTTTAATTTATTTAGTTTTTTATATTAATTTTTATTTATTATTTTAAAATAATTAAATTGTTCAAATAATCGAAGTTAAAAAATATATTTTAAAATATTATTTTTATTCATTATTTATATTTTAAAATTAGTATAATACTTAAAAATGTTTCTAAATTATTTAAAAAAATTCAAATAAGTTTTTATACTTTTATTGTGTTCAATCAAATCCTTACATTTTTATTTCAACTAAAATAAACACTTTTATTTTTTATTTTGAGGTAAATAAGTCGTTATGACTAATAATTGATTTAAGTAAAATACTATTTGTTATTTTATATCGCGTGACGCTGATGTGGTATGTTAATATATGATAATTGATGATGATAATTACTAAAATATCACTATTGATGATGATGTAATATGTCAATTTGATATGATAATATAATTATGTAATATTTTTTATCCTTTCTATCAACGTCATATCAGTGTCATATAGATATAAAATGATAAGTAACATTTTGACTAATGAGAATTAATCAATCATTAGTCATAAAGACTTATTTAATTTAAAATAAAAATATAAAAATTTAATTGAACTGAATAAAAAAATAAGAACTTTTTTGAATTTTTTTGAATAATTTAAAATTTTGTTAAAGTATTATGTTTTTAAAATTTAATTTCTTAACCCAATATCCATTGGACCATTAACCTAAGTGGCTAAATCCAGTATTCGTTAATTGGGCCATCAAACGAAACGGTTCAACCCAACAGGCCATCAATCTGACTTTTTTATTTAGGCGAACTGTTTTATTTAATTTTTCAAAAATTTCAGTAAAATCAAACATTACAAATTTCCTATTTCTAGCATCTGCGTCTTATAAAGACAGTAGTTATTACCAATGAAATGTCCCATTTTAAAAATGAAAGAAAATTATTAGTGCGCAAACATTCAGTTATTAAAATGTTACATTATATTTTTCTTAAAATATAAGTAATTAATCAGTAATATTTTATCAAATTAATTAAAAAAAAGGAAAAATAAAATCAACGTGTGCATAACTTATATTCTGCTTGATATATTACAAACAATAATTATGTAGCTTACATGTTTTCCGTAACAAAAATGGTTACAAAAACGCAATCATGTTTGTTAATTGGACTTTCTCTTTCTTAATTCTTAGATTATAGCAATATATAAGGTATGATTTAAAAATTGCAAAGTGCAGCAATAATATTATGCCTCTATGATGGTACAGATAAGTCGTGGTCGGTGAACTTAAAGCAATTAAAGCATTTCAGATCAATTAAAAGAGTCATCTAATTATTTAATCACAAATTCAATTTTGAGGAAAACCAATAATTAATTGACCGAATTGTTATTTGATTTTCATCATGTTAGGATTTTTTTTTATATATTTCGATCAGTTTTTATGAAAAATTATGTTCTGAATTTTCAAGACAATTGTTTCAATTGCAATGATATGAGTGTGAATTAAATATTCAAATTCACACTCGCTCAACTCATACATCCACCTCTGTCCTCTTACGCTCTACATATACACAAAAAGGCGCACACATTGTTTTCATGATTAGCATGAATTCTGCCTCAATTAATTCTCTCTTTGAGGAGGATACAAATTAATGATAAAATCATGGCATCAAAGGGATCAAACAATGAGTGGTGCGTTTTGAGTCTGGGCAGCCATGGCCAGTTCGAATTGTCTTAAAGAAATTGATGGGAAAGCAATAATATCAGGAGGGTTGAAGTTTTCCCAACCCATGACATGGTTGGTCGTGGTTGCACCATCCAATCCTATGTGTGTAACATGCTTCACATCTGTTGGAAATCCAATTTCCATCTCTGCTGCTGCTATTTCCTCTATGTCTTTGTAAGCTGAAATATCAAAGGGCTGCTACTTAGTAAATTGAATTCAAGGTCGTATGAATTATGAAAACGCTTGAAAAAAATTGATCCGAATGAACTTTTCAATCGAAATGTTTTGGACAAACTAAATCAAAGTTAATTTAGGATTCTTTTGGAGAGTATATATGGTAACTTCATGAGCTTAAATGATATGTATGTATAATATGAAAAGCTTCATATATTTGATAAATAATAGGATGAATTATTTTCATACTGTTAGAAAATTAAGTTTAAACATGCATGAAAAGAAAAAAAAATTTGCTCCTGTATATAATACATGCACAAGCAAATAATTGGGAGGGAAAACGTGATTAATTAAGGAACTTACCAAATAACTGAGAGAAGCTTTTCACTGTACTCCTTATCAATCTGTGTATCCCATCGGATATGTTGGGCTTTGGCAGAGGCAACCAACCAAATGAGTTCTTTGTTCTTCCCTTGGATGAACATTCTTTTCCTACTTGTTTACCTTAAGAGACGGTGTCAGACACAATCTAATCAGACATTTGACACCTAAGATAAAACTCAGAGAGAGAGAGAGAGATCATACTTGTTACATATTGACTTGATTCTGATTTTGGTTTCCTGGGGGGACTTTTACCAACGGTAACGCTCTCCTGAGAAGAACAGCCGGTGGAGAAAGGAAGACCTACAAGCCTTTCCATTCGCTCTTTCATTCCTTCATAAGGATGTGTATTCGATTCTAATCAAAAAGTTGGGTGTGAGTTGTGACAAAGATGGAAAACAAAGGAAATCGGAATGGGGTGAGTTATATCGATCATGGTTGCTTTTTGGCTTTACGAAGAAGCTAGAATGATTTTGGTGTGGAAAATGGGAAGATCCACTCATCAGGATTAAAATGGTGAGGCATCCAGAGTCTGTGATGGAGTGGGTATGGGGTTTGTTAGTTGGTTAAACTGTGCAGCTCAACCTAATTTTTTGCTGATTAAATTGAGCCTACTAACCATCTGAAACTCTCTCTAAAAAGGTGGGCTCGCTTCTTGCTGTCCTCTCTTGTATTCCAAGCCACCATTAATGATCACGTCGCTAATTCATTCCCCTCCCTTCCAGATATTTTCTTAATGATCAGCTTCGATGGGACTAACTAATTGGCATAATTGCATCAATCATAGAGTGAATCACAAGTGACTTCACCATCCAAGTCAAGCATTCCTTAGTTTCAAAGAAGCAGGATCCTGAGAATTGCACGCCTAGCTAACTAGCCCCAAGTAAAACTTAAAATAACGAATAGTACTGAATGGATAACCATTCACCTGTTTATTACTCATATTTATTTTATATTATATTTAAGCATGTGACTCAAAAAGTATTAAAAAAAATCGAATTCTTACTTATGACTTTTCTTTCATTTTAAAAAAACAATACTAATTAATTTAAATTTTAAAGTGTTGTTGTTGCCATACACAATCATCCAACCAAATCTCACGAGCTTGGCTTATTTTTCCTGATTTTTTAACACAATTTCAAAAAGAATTTTAAATTTATATGTAAATATATATTGCAAATATTATAACATTACTACAAATTAATTTATATTTTAAACTCTCTTTTTTTTAGAATAAATTAAACCAAACAGGCAATACATCACATGTTAAGTACTATGGGTAGGTCTATATTACTTTTATGGCCTAAATAACAATTGGGCCTAATTAAAACCCAACAAAGGCCTGATCGAGGGATTAAGTTGTTGTCCATTACTCCTTGTAGACTCAAAAAGTATTAAAATAATCTAATTCTTACTTATGACTTTTCTTTCATTTTAAAAAAATAATATTAACTAATTTAAATTTAAATGTATTTTTGTTGCCATACACAATCATCCAACTAAATCTCACGAGCTTGGCTTATTTTTCCTGGTTTTTTAACACAATTTCAAATAGTATTTTAAATTTATATGTAAATATATCTTGAAAATATTATAACATTACTACAAATTAATTTATATTTTCAACTCTTTTTTAAAAGAATAAATTAAACCAAACAGGCGTTACATGCTCAGTACTATGGGTAGGTCTATATTACTTTTATAGCCTAGATAATAATTGGGTCTAAATAAAACCTAACAAAGGCATGATTGAGGGACTAATAGCACGTTTGGTTCACTGAATAAATAAGAATGAAATAGAATAGTTATTACGTGGAAATATAACAAAATAAGTATTACACAATTTGGTATAATAAATGGAATAGGACAGAAATAATTATTATGATTTATTGCAGTATTTGGTTAGTAACAATAACTTTGCAATAAGAAATGAATAGAAAATAAAAGATAAAAATATATAATATTTTATTTATAATCTAATCATTAATATTAAAAAATATTAATATTTTATTCATAATTTAAATATTATTATGATTATTTATTTTTAAACATTAATAATGTATAATTTATTTTAAAATATTAAAAATTGATAGTTTAAATATTAATATTTTATTTATACTTTAATCATTAATATTAAATGTTATTATGATTATTTATTTTAATTTTAATTTATTTTTTAAATATTAATAATTTATATTTTATTTATAATATTAATAATTTATCATTTAAATATTAATATTTTATTTATAATTTAAATTTTATTATGATTATTTATTTTTATTTAATTTTATCTTTTAAATATTAATAATTTATATTTTTATTTATTAATAATTGATTATTTTAAGTATTAATATTTTATTTATAATTTAATCATTAATATTATAAAATACTACTATTTTATCTATAATTTAAATGTTATTATGACTATTTTTTATTTTATTTTTTAAATATTAATAATTTATAATTGATTTAAAATATTAATAATTGGTAATTTAATTTATAATTTAAATATTATCATGATTAAAATATTAATATTTTTAATTAATTTTTAAATTTAAAATATTTTATAATATATAATTAATAAATTAACCTTTTATTGTAATAAGATTTATTTTTCTCTATTTGCATTTTTCATTTTTTGATTTCAATTTCACTTAATAATTTAAAAAATAATATTTTAAAATATTAATTTTTATTTATAATTTAAATATATTATTATTAAAATATAAAAAATTAATATTTTTTTAATTTTAATTAAAATATTAATTTTATAAGTTTAAGTTTTTAATTTTAAAAACAAATAAAGACATTTTAGTCCAAAATATTTGAATTTTATTCTCATGGTTGTGGAATAGCTAACACCATGGAGCAAGATGATATTAACTATTCCAAGCTTTTATCCAATTTTAAAGAATAACCATTCCTTTTGAAATGGCTATTACTTCCCCACATGCAAACCAAGTAAGGGAATAAAATTTTGTAAGGATTAGAGAAGGAATGGCTTAACTATTCCCCCAACCAAACGTGATCTCAGTTATTGTCCATTGCTCCTTGTGGCAGGTGGAGCCAACTCACATTCATTTCTTTTGTTTTGCTTTCAATACTTCTATTTTTGTTATATAAATTCTTTCAAAAATTATTTCCTTTAATGCTGAATTACATTTATAATTTTTACCGTGCCAGGTGAGGTGCACCATTCAAATTGATTAAACGAAGTCGATGTGTATATTTAACAGAATCTTGAGTTTGCTAACAATTTCGATTTTCGAGCAAACTTTCTTGTTAACTGCAAATTTGGAATTTCCATCAATTTGTTGAGCTTCAATTTGGTACAAACATGGGCATCTCTTTTCTGCCAGTTAGATCCCATAATTTGTGTTTTTGTATCTAAGGTATTAATAGTTATATATGTAAATACAAATATAATATAATTAATTAATCATATCAGAATCTTAAACACGTATACAGATATGTTTAACCAATATGTAACACGACACGGTTATTAAATTTATTAAATATATCAAGTTAAATTTTATATGACACAATACAATTAATACAACTAAAATTTATATGATTTACAACATGTTTACATGATTAACACAATTGATATGGTTAATATAATTAAAACGCTTAAATTAAAATATGTACAAGTAATATTACTTATAATATTCAAATTTACAACAAAAAATAATAAATATCATAATATTTAACAAATATATTAAAATTCAATATCAACAAATCTAATCATTATAAAAATATTAGTATTTATATAGATCAATAAGTGGGTCTTAATAGTGTACTAAACATATTTACACAACACGTGAACATGAATAAGTAAATACAATAAAACCTCTATAAATTAATAACCTTGATTAAATAATATTTTTAGTCAATCTCAATTTGACATTAATGTGGTAAATTAATAATTCATTAAATTTATAAGATAATACATTTTTTAAAAAAATACATAAGTTTCACTTAATATATAAATTAATAATCTCATTATTTATCAAAAATATATATATAACTCAATTAAGAGATTTTTACAAAATATTACTCCAATGTTACTTGTTTCTTAGTATATTAAAAAATTCTGGTACAGTGTTTTCGTATTGTAAGATAAAATTATACAATGTGATTGTTGTTTTGAATATATTTTTACGCAAGACAAACTCTGGTACAAAACTATTTTTTTCAACTTCATTTCCTTATGATTTCGCATGACGTTCTCAATAATTTACTCGTCACAAATAATGATAATTCGTAATTCATAATTAAGTAATATTCGTATAATCACAATATATAATACATATATTAAACATAATTTTTTAAAAAATCTTCATAAATTAATATTTTATTAATTAATGTATAAATTAATAAATTATTAATTTATAAATTGAATTATATCTCGATTAATTAATAAATTTTTATAATTCTATGAGTATTAATTTATAAAAATTTTACTATAAATAATAAACGAATCACAGATTATATAGATATACGATTAACTAATCACATCTTAAAAAAATTAAGAGAGTTTGATATCACTAATCAAGATTGTAATTAGAATAACATTATTTTTATGTTTATTATAATATATTTTTTGTACATATATAATAAATACATATTTTTGTTTTATAATTAACTTTAACAATTGTACCAATTGCTGATGTTCAAGCTGTGCCACACCTTGGCGATTAGTTTTCGACTTAACATTTTAATAATAAAAAATTGAGACAGACCCAAGCTGGGTCCATAGTACCTGTTGGGCCGGAATAAGGAATGGTCTCCCTGGCATAAAAGAAGCGACTCCCAACTTAGCTGAAATGGTAAGGACTGAGGCTGGCCTGGGTGGAAAGCATGATGAGAGTTCCTTAAGGTTAGCAGTCAGCAAAATTAATGTAAATTAATTATTCACTCAAATTAAATGTAATTTAAATAAAATGATTTGGTCTAATTGATCAATTGGATCACTTAATTCAAAATATTTGGTCCAATTAGTTTTTTTATGGATTCTCAGTTTTAAAATTTTTGAATCAATTCAACCAAAAAACCAAACTAATTATATTATATATATATATATTAATATATAAAATATTTTTTATATCTATTAAGAAGAATTGAGAGTAAACTTAATTAATAATATACTTAAAATATATTAGGGTATTATACGCACATATACAAATTATAATCATAGTAATTTAATATTAGTATACATATTTATTTATAAGTTTATATTAATATAAAATTACAAGTTATATATTTTAAATGATATAAGTTATATGTTAATATTATAATATATGATAGTAAATATCCTATATATTGATATGTCATAGTTATTACACCTTAATAATGTTTTATAATATAAAATATTGTGAATATATATATAATTGTATAAATATATTATATATACATATATTTAATTTATAAATAAACATTGCTATAATTTGTAATAGACTTTATTTATATGATTACACTTAATAACTTTATTAGTTATCACATTAGATTTTAGGAAAATTTTTAAAAATAACCCTTATAAATAAGATGATTTCAAAAATAACCTTCTTTATAATTTTAACGATTTTTAGCTAAGTTTGACAAAATTACCCTTAATAAAATTACACGCCATAATGTTACACGCCATATACAAAAACATATTACACGCCATGTACAAAAACATGTGATATGTCATAGTTAGGTTGTTACACACAATGGTTAAATTGTTACTCGCCATGTACAAAAACATGTGACACATCATGGTTACGTTGTTACACGTCATGTACAAAAACATGTGATATGTCATGGTTAGGTTGTTACACGTCATATTGAAAAAAAAATATTGTTGTTATACGCCATGTTGAAAAAATATCGTTCTTACACGCTATATTCAAAAATATTTTGTTACATTTTAATGCCAAAATATTGTTGTTACTTTCAAACCAAAACTCCAAATCTTCTCAACTCTCTTCATTTCTTTTTGTTTTTTTTTTTGACAATTTGGCACCGATTAAAGTGTTTCTAACATGTTTTTATAAATCAAAATACAAATTTTCTTATCTAAAACACCAATTTTGACTAAAAATCGAAAAAAATTTTCTTTGAAAACCTAGGTTTATAAATTTCAAAATTTTGAGTTTATTGGTGTCTAGTTCCAAATTGATCCAATTAAAAGTCATTTCAAACATCTGTGATCATTTCTACCATTTTAGTTTTATCCAAAATACTTAAAAATCAAAATTTTCAAATAGCCACCCACCTAATCACATCAAAACCATCGTTTGGTGTCTTGAAAGCACAGAAAAGAGAAATCTGAAAACACGAGAGAGAGAAATAGGGAGCATAGTAAACGAACGTCGAATAGAAAAATCAATAAAATTAGAGAGAGTGGGATGGTGAGAAAGAGAAATAGGAAGCACAATTAGAGAGAAATTGTGATAAATGGTTTAATTTATTTGAAATAGTTTTAAGGGTATTTTTGTCAAGTCATAACTAAATATCGCTAAAAATAATTAAATTTATTTTAATAGTTTTTTTTTAAATGCCCTTATCAAGAAAGGTTATGCCTCTTAATTTCTTCTAGTTTTATAACATATTGTTTATAATTAGTTATTATTTATACAAACTTTGTTATAAAACATTTTAACATATAATTTGTATCATTAATTATATATATAATAAAGTAATATTATATATATATATTCATATATTTAATTTATACATAAGCATTACTATAACTTATAATAAATTTTATTTATATGATTACACTTAGTAAGTTTATTAACCACCACCTTAGATTTTATAACATATTATTTATAATTAGTTATTATTTATACAAATTTTAATATAAAACATTATATCATATAAGTTATATCATTAATTTTATATATATATATATATATATATATAATTATGGATGAAGTTTATAAGTTTTAATATTATAATTTGTAAAAAAAAAGTGATAAAATTTTGGTCCATAGGTCGAAAATTGGATCAACCAAACTAATTCTATATTTGATCGGTTTGGTATTTTTTTATATTTGATCGATTTTGATCAATTTTTTAAAATTAATTGATATGTTTGGTCCTTAGATATGGTGGACCAAACCACTCAATTTACCCATTTGCTCACCCTTACCTAAAGGCACAAGTAGGCATGTGATATGAGTTAAAAATCTATCTTGTAATTAATGGGAGGTGACCCTAAAATTGAAACAAAACCATAACTGAATGTCTCATCTATAACTTTTTTTTTAATTTATTCATTTAGATCATCAAAATAAATATATATTTGAAATTTCAAATGATCAATTACTTTGTTTGTTTTAATTGAAAATCCTTTCCTCGTGCGCCATGGTTTGTTTTTGTGTGATTGCGTCCGTACCATTAAAGAAAAAGAACTAGAAAAGATTAAAAAAAAAATAATGTCCGAAAATGGGAAATTTTTTTGAGAAATTTCCTTCATTTTTGTTTGTTTCTTTTAAACGTGATTGTTTCTATAAGCCTTTTAATAGTTTTTGACTTATCTAGAATTTAGATTTCACAATTTATGTACACGTGTTTTAACATGTCACATAATTATATTATATATAATATTAATAGTTATATAAATAAAAATAAACACAACACACTAATTAAATGTATCAATATCTTAAACACGAATACGAATACGTTTTTAATACGTTCATTAAACGTGTAATATGACACGCTTAACGTGTTTATTAAACAAGTTAAATTAATTTCATATAATAAGATACGATTTATAACTCATTTAAATGATTAACACGATTAAAATATTAAACATAATTAATTATTAAATTAAAATTCATACAATTACAAATAAAATATAACTTCATATTATAAATTTAAAATTACCCTAAAAACAATTATAATAGAACAAATATGTGTCAGCTATAATAAAATCCACACCCATCAACATTGACCATAATAAAAGAAAGAATTTATATGAATGTTTAAATGGGTAATAATATGGTATAAACATGTCAAGTATGCACATTTACACAATTAATTAAACAAATCACAAGTTATGTGGATATACAATAACACAAGTAATTAAACGTATCTTAAATGGGTTAAACGAATTTGACATATTTAAAATACAAAATTTTTATACCTTAACCATGTCAATACAATTAAAACACAATTATCCTAAACTCAAATTTGCTTAACTCTATATTGTACTTGTATCATATATAAAATTACAAATCTAAACAAGAATCAATGTACCCATAAGAGAGAGAGAGAGAGAGATCTATGTTCACATAAATTCATTTGATATTCAGAGCGTCTCTTCTTAAACAATATCCATGCATAGTCAATAATATATGCCAAATGATTGTATTTTTATGATAATATATTTTATTGATTATGTTAATTAAATTTCTATAATCTACTACTATTGTTGTAAAGTAGAACGAATGATGGATACAATCTTCTTTTGGTTAACCAAAAAAAACGAAACATAGATTATTTATAGAACCACAAGCAAATAAAAAATAATATAATATTCATATAATTATAATACACAATACATGTATTAAATATAATATTTTTAAAATACTTTTATAAATTAATCTTTTATTAATTAATATATAAATAAATAAATTATTAATTTATTAATTAAATAATATCTCTATTAATTAGTAAATTGTTCATGATTACATAAGTATTAATTTATAAGATTTTTATTGTAAATAATAAATGAATCACAGGTTATATAGATACACAATTAAGTAATCGCATCTTAGGAAATTTAAGAGGGTTTGATATGATTAATACATGAATAAAATTCATGTCTTAAACATATCAATATAATTAATATACAAAACACAATTAATTTAAACTTAAACATATTTAAATTCATATCAATATAATTAATATACGAAACATAGTTAATTTAAACTCAAACATATTTAAATTAATTGATTTATTTGATCTTTAAATATGATAGACCAAACCACCCAATCCACCAATTTGCTCACCCCTACCTAAAGCACAAGTAAGCATGTGATGTGAGTTAAAAATCTATTTTGTGATTAATGGGAGGTGACCCTAAAATTGAAACAAAACCATAACTGAATGTCCTACCTAAAGCACAAGTAAGCATGTGATGTGAGTTAAAAATCTATTTTGTAATTAATGGGAGGTGACCCTAAAATTGAAACAAAACCATAACTGAATGTCTCATCTGTAACTTTTTTTAATTTATTCATTCAGATCATCAAAATAAATATATATTTCATATTTCAAATGATCAATTACTTTGTTTGTTTTAATTGAAAATCCTTTCCTCGTGCACCATGGTTTTTTGTGTGATTGCGTCCTCACAATTAGACAAAAAGAACTAGATAAAATAAAAAGGAAAAATAATGTCCGAAAACGGGGAAGATCATGATTTTTTCTTTGAGAAATTTACTTCTTTTTTGTTTGTTTCTTTGATATGTGATTGTTTCTATAAGCATTTTAATAGTATTTGATTTATCTAGAATTTAGATTTCCCACGTGTTTAGACATGTCATGTAAATATATTATATATATTATTAATAGTTATACAAATAAATATAAACATGACATGTTAATTAAATGTGTCAACATCTTAAACACTAATACGAATACGTTTTTGATACGTTTATTAAATCTGTAATACAACATGCTTAACATGTTTATTAAATGAGTTGAGTTAATTTTATATAACAAGAAACGATTTATAACTTATTTAAATGATTAACACGATTAAAATATTAAACATGATTAATTATTAATTAAAATTTATACAGTTACAAATAAATTATAACATCATATTTTAAATTTAAAATTACCCTAAAAACAATTATAATAAACAAATATGCATCAACTATAATAAAAGAAAGAATTTATATGGATGTTTAAATGGGTAATAATATGGTATAAACATGTCAAGTATGCACATTTACACGATTAATTAAATTGATCATAGGTTGTATGGATATACGATAACACAATTAATTAAATATATCTTAAATGGATTTAACATATTAAAAACACAAAATTTTTATACGTTAACCATGTCAATACGATTAAAACACAATTATCCTAAACTCAAATTTACTTAACTCTATATTGTACTCATATCATATATAAAATTACCAAATCTAAACAAGAATCAATGTACCCACAAGAGAGGAATCAATGTACCCATGAGAGAGAGAGAGAGAGAGAGAGAGAGAGAGACCTATGATGACATAAATTCATTTGATATTCAGAGCATCTCTTCTTAAATAATATCCATGCATAGTCAATAACATATGCTAAATGATTGTATTTTTATGATAATATATTTTAATGATTATGTTAATTAAATATCTATAATCTACTATTATTGTTGTAAAGTAGAACAATGGATGATGGATACAATCTTCTTTGGTTAACCAAAAGAACGAAACATAGATTATATATAGAACCACAAGCAAATAAAAAATTCTTTCAATTACGAATGAAATAATTATCAATAAAAAAAGTCACTTGAGTTAAATACAACTATACAAGTGGTAAACAGAAGCATTCGTTACCAAATATTGATCCATTTTAATTTTGAATTTATATACTCTTCGTGTCTCAGTTGTTTTTAGTTGATTTTTTTTATTGTTTCAATTAATTTTATGTATTTCATATTATAAATTTTAATTTCTTTTATAATATTGATGTACGATCTTTTTTATTTTCAAAAAATAAACAAAATTAAAAAAATCAATTTTAAAAAGATTATTACATGTTCAAAATTTTGGAAATAATTACTTTCAAATATTTAAAAAATAAACAAAACAATGAGATAGATGAAATATAATAAATGAACATCTCACCATTTTTTTCAATAAAAGGGATTTAAACTTATACTTTTTAATCAGAGAAATTATACACTAATCAATGAGGCAATTGTTCGGGTACGCACCATTTATTTTTTAGATAATCTAGTCTAGTCTAGGACTAGCTTAGATTTGAAAACTATTTTCATTTTCACTACAAAAATAATAGAGTAAGGTAAATATCTAAATTTGAGAACTTCAAGACAAAGGATGTTTAAATTTAGCTAAAACAGTTAAAAATAATAATTTAAATCATCGTCTAATATTTTTTTTTGAAAAATAAAAAATAAGCATTTCCATACTTAGTTATTTCCCTATGTCATTCACGATATGTCTAAGCATTGAAATGATGATCACATATAAAGTAACGAGTGAAGATGACAAATGAAAAACGAAACTAGCTTTTGTATTTTCTTTAGTTGGATGGGGAAGAAAATTTTATTGAAAATAATAAAAATAAAAAGACATTTTGACTAAATTATTTCTTGTTGCCCAAGTAGATTTCCCAAGAATCGTGCTGTAGGGAACTGTGATGCAACGGCACATGTGATTCCAACATCAGCACTCCTTTGTCTACTTAATATGGACTTACTTCTTACTCCAAACTGCAATCAGAATCAGACAGTGTGCTAAAGGGTGCGGCAATCTTTAAAATCGTCACCTCTAACGTCATCTTTTCAGTTTCATTCACTTATAAAATCCCTGGCTTGCCCTTATCTCAGTTACCTCCCTTCTGTTCCACAATAGCAACATTCCCACCCCTCTTCCTTTCTTTCCACGCGCCGCCCTGACCACCACGTCTGCAGCCATGCCACAACCTCATTTCCTCCTTGTAACCTACCCTGCCCAAGGCCACATAAACCCTACCCTCCAATTTGCCAAGTGTCTTATACGTATTGGTGTACGCGTCACCTTCACCACCTGTGTCTCCGCCCGCCGCCGCATGACCAAGGTCCCCTCCGCCCAAGGCCTATCATTCTTAACCTTTTCCGATGGCTATGACGATGGGTTAAAGCCCGGGGATGACAAAGACCACTACATGTCTGAGTTCAGGCGTCGAGGCAAAGAAAACCTCAATGACATTGTAGTAGGTAGTGACAACGAAGGCAAACCGGTCACTTGCATTGTTTACTCTTTGCTCCTACCGTGGGCTATGGAGGTGGCGCGAGAGCATCACATCCCATCAGCTATGCTTTGGATTCAACCTGCCACAGTTCTCGACATCTACTATTATTACTTCAATGGATACGAGGAAACTATTAAAGGCCAAGCTGGTGAGTCCAATTGTCTAATAGAGTTACCTGGGCTGCCACCGCTTGCAAGCCGTGACCTTCCCTCCTTTGTAGCCGCTTCAAACGCTTACCCTTCGGCATTGTCATTGTTTCAACAGCAATTTGAATTACTTGCTGAAGAAACGAACGCTAGAGTCCTTGTTAACACCTTTGATGCTTTGGAACCCGAGGCATTAAAAGCTATTGAAAATTATAAGATGTTCGCTGTCGGACCCTTGATCCTGTCTACTTTTCTAGGTGGAAAAGACCCGTCGGATGGTTCCTTCAAGGGTGATCTTTTTCAATGTTCAAAAGATTACCTCCAATGGCTAGACTCAAAACCAAAATCAACTGTTATTTATGTGTCATTCGGAACTATGGCTGTTTTAGCAAAGCAGCAAGTAGAGGAAATCGCTCGAGCTTTATTGGCCAGTGGGCGACCGTTCTTGTGGGTTATAAGAAATCAGAAACAAAATGGAGAGGAAGAGAAAGAAGAAGATAAATTGAGTTGCAGAGAAGAGCTAGAGCAGTTTGGTATGATAGTTCCATGGTGTTCGCAAGTGGAAGTTTTGTCTCATCCGTCGTTAGGGTGCTTCGTGACGCATTGCGGTTGGAACTCGACCCTGGAGAGCTTGGCTGCCGGGGTGTCGGTGGTGGCTTTCCCTCAATGGACCGATCAAGGAACGAACGCGAAGCTCATCCAAGATGTGTGGGAGACGGGGGTGAGAGTGTCGGCGAACGAGGAAGGGATAGTGGAACGAGGTGAGATTAATAGATGCTTGGATTTGGTCATGGGAGACGGAGAGAGAGCGAATGAATTAAGAAGGACTGCTGAAAAATGGAAAGATTTGGCAAGGGAAGCTGCCAAGGAAGGTGGATCCTTGGACATGAACCTGAAGGCTTTCATAGATGATGTTGCTCAAGGTTGCAAGTAAAGTTCAACTTGTGTTTGTACGATGTAAAAAAAAAGACTAATAAATTTCTGATTAATTGTGGTCTTTATTAATAAGTTTGTTCAGGATGGATATGGGTTTTTTTTCAATTAAAAAAAAGAACAAACGTATATGATAATTATAAATATTACGAATACTTTTTCTTTCCCTCTAAAAAGTGAAATAATAAAGACTAACAGCAAAATTAAGAGTAAAATTACATAATAAGAAATTAGGCAAGAGAAAGAAATGCCTTAAACAGGCAGTTGTAGTGTTTGACTCTTCCAAGTTTAACTCGAATAATTGTAATGCTCTGAGATACTGTGGAAATCAAATAATAATGCTTTTGTACGTCGATGTTGCGCTTTAGACAGTTTCAATTTTCTTTAGTCTTTGCCTACCTCCGCAAATCCGTGGCCTTTTGACTACTAACTACATGAATCTTCTTCCTTTTTTCTTACATCTTCACTTGTGCAGCTTTACTAGTGATACTGTATTGTCAAAGTAGCAACATTTTCAAATTATCTGTAACGTTTAATTACTTTACAAGTTATAGCATGACATATATACAAACATATCTAGTATTGAATAATAAATGTAAGACAAATTGTTCACAAACTCTTGGTTAGGTTTCTGTCAATACCAAAGATGAAGCAAACAATTAATTAATTAATGTAAGACTAAAGCTAAGGGTGGAAAAATAAAGTCGCTCTTCCATTGGAAGATTGTCACCTTAACGTAGTCATTGTCCTTAAATTTCAACGAAACAGTAACCCAGCGTTAAGGCAGATACGAGAAAATCTCATATTGGTTGACAACAAAATGAAACTTACAATTGTCCAGGACCTAGCTAAGCTAGCCTAGGTAGATAATGTTGTCCTTTCTTGGAATAAATGTGTGTTATTAATGATAATGTGTTTGCAACCTTATCTAGCTAAGCTAGCTGGAGACGTTGATTTTGCAGTAGTGGTAGTCCCCCGTCATTTATGTTTGTAATGAATTATGATATATGTGAAGATGACAGTGGCATGTGTCTACTGGTCTAGGCTTCTGGAAGGTCCTGGACACTTGTCACAGCCACAAACTCTAGAGGTTTTGCGCCTCCGCCCCATTCTTGTCTCAAAAGTCCCCACCTAGTTACAAGGACATTTTGTAGACACTTGTAAGATTCTCATGAGATCATTCATTTCAGCCACAGCTACAAATCTGAGCCCTTTGCACTTATTAATATATATATATGTAAATAGACCCATTTTTAGCTACGAGTTGGACAACCATGCACAAACCAACCCTTTTTATCCCTCTTCCTATGAATGTCGATAAATTAACTAGATTTCCAAATTTGAATTTGTCAATTAGTAAGCATATAAATATATTATATGATTAAAGTTGAATAAATCCAATTGACATCTTTAAAATTTAAATCAAAATTCGACTTAAACTCATTCATTTAAAATATATTTACTATTAAAATATTTTAATATTTTTAAATATATTATAAGATTAAGGTTAAATACAAGTAATAATTATTAGTATAATAATATCCTAGACCGAGATCGGATCAGGAAAATCCTATCAGGAATCGGACCTGACGGGCAACTCTGGCTTGTGCATACAAAGGTGTCGTATTAGATCCAAAGATTACAATATAGATATTTGAGCATACCGCATGATGATGGGAATTTAAAGCAAATTGGTGTTTACAGTTTATTAATTTGTTGATGAGAGTTTTTAATAAAAATAAAAAAAGTAGTTAAGATGAAGTAAGTATTACGGTGTATCTAACAAAAAGTATGTCTAAGTGGCCTCAACACTAGTGTTTCAACTTAATTTCAAGCGGTAAACTAAGAGGAGAGTAGTTACATATACATAAGGGGTTGTAAAATTTTTAAAAAATTTTATATATAATATAAAATTTTTAAATTTTTTATGTATTCTTTTAATGATATCTTTAAAATAATTTTTTTATTTAATAATTAATATAAATAAAAAATAATAAAATTACTCTACATACTGCATTCAACTTTACCCTCTTAACTATTTAGTTTCTTCATGTCTCTTTCTCTTTCTTCTTTCTTTTCATTTTCATTTTCGTTAAGAGGGATTTATGAGCAAGCCAGTTTGGACAAGAAAGAATGGGAACCACTCACCATCATAATATAAACTTAAGAGAAAGTAAAGTTTTCTTTTGATTTACTCTTTCAATTTATATTATTATTTATTTTTGTTTATTTTTTTATTTCTATTCTATTTGTTTATATGTTCGAAGTTTCTATAGATTTTATTTTTCAAATTTCTATAAACTATCAACCATGTTTTTCTTTTTTCTTTCTTGTTATGTCATTTGTGGGTTTTATTTTCTACTTGCTATGTTCTTTTTTTTTTTTTTGGTTATGTGAATTTTATTTTACATGATTTTAGTTTTTAAAAATTAAAAAATTATTATGTAATTCTCAAATATAAGTTGTAGTATTATACTACTGTTTAAAATTTCATCAATGTATTATTTTTTTATTAATCTTGATTAGATAAGAGGGGATTATCTTTTTTATTTGCTTTATGTTTTATATTTAGTTGAAAGAATATTAGTATATATGAGAAAATTATCTTAAGTATTTAATCTTTAAATAATTCTGATTATATAAGAGAAAATTATTAATCTATGTTCTTCTTTTTTTTGTTATATGGATTTTATTTTCTATGATTTAGCCTTTAAAAGTTAAAAAATTATTATGTAATTTTCAAAAATAAGTTGTAGTATTGCACTGCTTAAAATTTCATCAATGTATCATTTTTTTTATTAATCTTGATTATATAAGAGAAAATTATCTTTTTTATTTGCTTCATGTTTTGTATTTAGTTGAAAGAAAATTAGTATATATAAGGAAATTATCTTAAATATTTAGTCTTTAAACCATTTTGATTATATAAGAGGAAATTATTAATATTTTATATCACATTTAACTATTTATATTTTTGCATTATAGTTTTATATTTAGTATTAAAAGTTTAAATAAAAATTAAAAAAAAATTGAATGTTTACTGCATTAATTTTTTTCCAATTTTGATTAATGTATAAGTAAGTTGAAAACAATTGAAAATTTTCTTTTTTTGAAAAAAGCACAATTGACAAGTTCTTTAAAAGAAAAGATGCAAATCATCTAAATTATTTTCCTACGCTTGAGCCACTAAGCCTCATTACTTCAATTTATAAATAAAAGTAATATGAATCAAAATGTGTAAAACTCAATCCTAAAAAAATGAATGCTTTTCAGTACAAAATCAATAATTGATGAATTTGAATTCTGAAAATATCATTGAATACAACTTCACTAAAATATCATAGTAAGTATTTTTTTTTATTGATTTACATGTTATCTAAAATTATAGAATATTATAAATATTATAAATATTTTAATTATTGATTAATTTTAATATATTAATTTTTAAAATTTTTACCTCTTATTCTCTTATTTTTAATCTCAACAAAAATTTACTAGCTACTAATACATTTGAAAAGACAAGAGGGACTCAACAAAATTTGATTATTCAAAACAGAGTTTCTAACATAAGTAAAGCACTCAGGAATAGTCAAAAACGACAGTGGCAGCTTTCACAAACCCAAGGACTCATTTTTGCATATATAACTCAATTATTAGACAAATTGAAAGAAGACACCTCAATTTAATCTACAAGTCTCGACAATCACATTCTGAAATGCAATTTGTCGATTGATAGAGAAAGAGAAATTGCACATGACAAATTGTCTTAAACTTTGCGTGGATGAAGAATCAGGGAAATTGTCTAGCAAGTATGTTTACGTACGCAGAATTATGGTTCAATCTAATTTAGTCAAATTAATCTAAAAAAGACAAAGTCCCTTGATGGATATGGGAATTAATTTTAAGCAAATTAGAGTTAATTTGTTGATGAGATCGATACATATACTTGTTCATTCCTTGTGAAAATGTAGTAGTTAATAAAGTACACATGGTGTAATTGTGAAAAGATAATGATATACAACCACCTCTTACATATTCTTAAGTCAAACTTATTCACAGTTTCAAAGTGGTAATCACATTCACAGACCGGTAGTTGCAAATACATTTCAAACGACAAAAGCGAACCCCCCAAATTAAATTGATTCCTCAAATTTCTTTAGCCAGTAAATTACGTAAGCAGGAAAGGTCGACTTAGTAGCTTTTTCCAAGCCCATGTAGGAACGCCTCAAGGTTCTTGAGTGAAGACCCATCTTCCTTGACAGCTTCCCTTGCCAAATACTTCCATTTCTTGCCATTCTTTCTCAATTCCTCCCCTTTCTCTCCACCTTCCATTATCAATTCCAAGCACCTTTTAATCTCGTGCCCTTCGACGACAATTCGTTCTTCAGGATTCCTAGTCACCCTTACCCCAGTCTTCCACAAATCTTCCACAAGCTTCGCATTAGTACCTTGATCTGTCAACTGCGGAAACGTCACCATTGGCACCCCAGAAACCAAGCTTTCCAAGGCCGAATTCCATCCACAGTGAGTTAAGAAACACCCTACCGATGGATGAGAAAGAACCTCGACTTGCGAACACCATGGCACTATCATCCCTTGCTTTTTCAATTCTTCGATACGACTGAGTTTCTCTTCTTTCTCTCCAGCCCCTTCCCTTATCACCCACAAAAAAGGGTAGCCAGTGCCTAATAACCCATTTGCAATTTCCTCCATTTGTTGTTTTGTCAACATAAGAATGCTTCCAAACGATACATATATAACTGAACTTTTTGGCATTGAGTCCAGCCACTGGACAAAGTCGTTTGTGCCCTTGAAAAGATCACCTCCGAATGAAGAATCGGAGTGATCATTTCCATCCAAGAAAGCAGACGGTATCAAGGGCCCAATACCAACCAAATTGTACTTATCAATCACTTTTATGGCCTCAGGTTCCAAAGCATCAAAGGTATTAACCAGAACTTTTGGCTTCGTTTCTTCATCAAGGATCTCTACATGTTGCTTCAATGATGGTAAGGCACAATCGTATTCATTTGCAGGGAGGAAAAACGAGGGCATGTCACGGCTAGCAAGAGGTGGCAATCCTGGCAATTCGACGATCGATGAAGGGTCTTTAACAGTTTTCCTTATGATATCACCATAATCTTTGAAGTAATAATAATAGGTGACAAAAACGCTGGCGGGTTGATTCCAAAGTAATGTTGATGGGATGTGAAATTCACGCGCCACCAATGCCACCCAAGGCATCATGATTCCATACACAATACAAGTGAACCGTATGCCTTCCTCAATGCTAGCACCAATGAACTCGCTCAAAGTCTCGAGACCCTTACGCCTGGATTCTAATATGTAACGGTCAATATCATCACCGGGTTTCAACCCATCGTCGTAACCGTCGGAGTAGGCAGCGACGTATGTTAAACCCTCAAGAGGGGACATTGGTTTCATGCGGCGGATGGCGGATACGGCAGTTGCAAAGGTGACACGAAGGCCTAGGTGTATTAGGCGCTTGGCGAATTGGAGGGAAGGGTTTATGTGACCTTGGCCAGGGAGTGTTACAAGAAGGACGTGAGGTTGAGCCATCATAGGGTGGCGCGTGTGAGAAACTCAGATAAGGCTTGCAGCCCTTCTGTTAATAAGATGAATTTGTTGATTGAGACAACCTAGTAAGTGTCCGTGGTTTATGAAAAACCATGATCTCTAGCAGCCAAAATGATCCCCAGATAGATGTAGTTAGCAAGCTACAAAATAAATAGCCCAACACAAGAAAAAAAATATCTTTAAAAACTATCCAATAATAAATAAAAATATAAACTGAAGGATGGTGAGCAAGGAGGTTCAACAATTTTGCAGGAAAACAAAATTCACAGAGTCCAAAGCCAAACAGAGCAAGCAACGGAAAAGCAGAGAGGGGACTTAATTAGCGGTTAACACTTAAAAAAGAACTCGGAAAAGCCAAGAGAGAGAAAAACTCTAGCTTTCAGGGATTAGGGATACAAGCATTTCCATAAATACAGTCTACGGCCACATGCACAAGGTCAATAGCATAAAGAAAGGAAAAATATAATCCATTGAGAATTTTTTATGAGATTGACAAATTAAGGAAAGCAAGGCACTTTCAATTCACTTATGGAAACAAGTAGTAATTTTTGTCTAATGCAAAAACCGTTAAATAAAATCGAACTTGTCAACTAATCTTTCATTTTGTTTTACCATTAATTTCTTTGCATTTCCAGACAGCCAAACAACTCTACTAAAATATTAACAAAATTACTAGTACCAGAATCATTTGTAGAATCTTCTCGATGCTTGAGGAGAGCCTCCAATGCTATTCCAAAAGAACACCTGTAATGAATTAATCAATTAACCTCCATTTTTGCCAGTGTATACGGATTCAAGTTAGTAGTACTGTGTGCCAGTAAAAATATTGAACAACTGCAAAGCCCAGAATTTGTAGAGTGAGAGAGCAAATCGTACCTAAACCGAAGCTCAAACCTCAGCTATATGTGTAGAGTGAGAGAGCAAAAACCACCTCAAATCAGACCGAGGGTAGTTGATATCCGGCGCGTCGTTGTTAAAGTGGGAAGTAAAAGCTAGATCAGATATGTTATATATTTAGGCAAACTCAAATATTTGATATAAAAATTCATATATATGAAATTCCGTACCTAATCTTTCAAAAAACCTTCTTCGCTAGCTTTGGAGAATGATATTGGAGGACGAAGAAATTGAGAGAATAAAGAGGGAAACAAAGTTGGAAAAATGAAAAATGAAAAAGAAGAAGACAAGCCAAAAAGAAAATGACCGAAGGAGGAAAATATGGTCAACCCTTGGGAGGGGAACAGGGTGGAGCCCTTTTATGGGATGTGGGGCATGGCTCTCTCAAAATTTTTAAAATTTTTTACGTATTATATAAATTTTTAATAATTTTTTATTTAATAATTAATATAAATAATAAAATATAAAATAATTTTATATATTTAATTTAATTTTAAAATTTTTAATTTATATTATTATTATTATTTATTTCAATTCTATTTACTTATATATTCTAAATCTCTATAGATTTTTTGTTTATAAATTTCTATAAATCATCAATTATATTCTTTTTTTTTCTTTTTTGTTATGTCATGTGCACATTTTGTCTTCTATTTATCATGTTTTTCTTTTTACTTATATGTAAATTTTATTTTTTATAATTTTAATCTTTAAACATAAATAAATTATTATATAATTCTCAAATATAAATTACAATATTACATTATTACTGAAGATTTTATTAATATATTATTTTTATTCAAAATAGCTAATACATGCTAATATGTATGATGCAAACTTTAAGTAGTAAGGATATAAATACAAATTAATAGAATAAAATAATTATATATTTTAATATAATTTTATTTATTATATATATTTTTAATATCTCTCAAAATAATTTTTTATTTAATAATTAGTTTTATTCTTCAAACTATTTTATAAAATTAGAGTCATTATTATTAGTATATTGCTAGTTAAGCTTAGCAAATAAATTTTAAACTAATATGTTAAGAGCATCAAATTTAAAAAAAAATGAAAGCGAGTCTACTAATTCAAATCCATTAAATTCTAATATAAATCTAAATCTATCAATATATTATATCTTAACAGTCTAATCTAATAGTTTATTATAACATATTATATTTCAATAGTTCAACCCAATAACTCAATATGTTAATTAACAATTAAGAGTCAAATAAAAAAATAAGAGAAGAGTTAGAACATACAAAGTAAATAGATGATTCATTTGAGTTTGAAAATTTATTTTCTCTTCTAATCTTGCTAGCAAAGAGTGAGAGAAACTCTTTTTATAGTTTTATTTAGTCATATATATAAATGACATCATCATTACTATTAATGTACATTTTTTAATATGCTCAATATTTTTTAAATTTTATTTAATATTTTAATTAAATAATAATTAAATTATATATAATTTTTTTTAACGGTTTAATATCTATTTCTATTTAATCTTTTTTAAAAATACTCAATTGAAAGGAAAGTTATCTTCAAGCGACAAATGGCGGAGACGGTGGTTGTAAGGGTCAGACATACACCGAGGCGTACGTTGGCACTTGTCGAGTTGGAGGGAAGCGTTTATGTGGTCTTGGTCAATAAATCTTGCAATTGAGCCATCAAAGTGGTGCGTCTAAGAACTAAGATAAGGCTTTTTGCCATTTTGTTGAGATTTGAGATGAACTTGTCGATTGAGACAAACTAAGAAGTTTCTCGTGGCTTATGGAAAACAATGGATTAGATAAAATTATTATATAGTAGGAATGCGACAGTTTGACTATTTATGTTCTAATAAGGAGGTTTTTATTTATATTTTTTAATTATTTTTAATTAAACATTTCTTTTGTTTATTGTTTATGTTTAATGTGTCTTTTGAGATTTCTGTTCTTAAAAATACGAGATAAATTGAGTTTTAGGCTATATTATTCTTGTAAATGAACACCAATATGTACTTTGCCTGAACAAAAGGTTCATATCAATATAATTTTTTATTTTCTTCTAGTTGTTAAAAATAAAAATATATGATGAAAACAAAAATTTTACTACTTGATCACATAATTACATGACATAAACTTAAAATCGTGCACTTCCAAGATTTTTTTACTTTAATTATTCAAAAAATACATATTTGTTGCTTTAAAAAAATACATTTTTTTTAGCTGAACACGTCAACTGTTTCCTCCTCCAAATATAAAATGCAAGTAATAACTAATTTAGTAAAATAAAAAACAAAGCAATTACAATAATAACAAAAGATAATTTAATCCTAATATATGACACTGAAAGTGTGCTAGGCCTATAAACATGGAACAAAATTTACTTGGGTATCGTTTTAATATTTAGATGCAAACTAAAACAAGAAAAAAAAAATTACCCTATTTAAATTAGGCCTAGGCTTATATTTAGTTAAGTAGACTAGCTTTAGATCAATTTCCAGCCCACAATCGAATAACCTTATGGACCAGGGCCAGTTCAAGTTAACAATCCAAGGTCCATAAGCCTATGTAATTTCCTAAAATTTCGCAGTCTCCCTTAATCATTTAGGCCTACCTCCTTTACATTATACCAAATTAGTAAAAACAATCCAACCATCTATAGCCTTATATAAAAAAAAGTCTTTATAGGACAATATCACGTAGACATATCAATAAAAAAATATTATAGGTCAAAAGAAGTGGTTAAGTTTTTTATGTGACGTCGTCATGAATAGAGAGTTGTTATGAGGTTTGATTTTGAACGAACCACATCATTAGTGAACTGTATGAGTAGTAGACCGTAATTGATAAGATTTGTCATGTTAAATTTTGGAATCTTTAAGATTTGTTTCTTTTTTCTCTTTAAACTTTAGAATTTTTAAAATTTATAGACAATGAATAAAACTCATAGCCATGACTAACTATTTAAATTTAAATTTATTTACAAAGTTTATGTGTTTAAAATTTATATCCGATTATCATAATTGAGCCAATTAAAATGCATTAAGTTATAGTAGTACTTTATATTTAGTATAATTAAATGTTTTAAGTTAGGTTTTCATTGAATGAGTTTGTAGTTTTATCGTAACTAATTGGAACAATCTCATTTATTTTTTTGTGCTTTATTATAAGAGTAAGTATAGTTTGGTTCGGCAATCTAGAAGTCAGGATCGTTGACCGCTCACATAAATTCGTGCCTAACAATTTTGAATCGTGACTGTGGATGAATGTATGATTTGAATGATGAACTATCTATCAAGTCAAGTTGATGAATCTGGGATTATTACTGACCTTTACGTTACTATGTTATTGTAATTTTTGTTTGTAGTTTGTATGATATTAACTAAATTTATTTAATTTTATTAGTTTTAAATAGATTACAATATATTTAAATGTCTAAATATTTTACCACAACAAAAAGAAGTAACCAAGTGTTAAAATTACGTAAAATCAATTGAGCAATTACTACCCCTATATAGAATTCATTTATGGAATAACCAAATTATTTTTTTTCCGTATGTCCTAGATTTTTTTTTTATTGAAAAAGAAAGGAATCAGAAAATGTGTGGTTGTATTCCGATGTAGTACAATCATAAGTGAAACATTTAAATCCTGTGTAAAAAGCCCAACTTTGCTTTGCTGAGTCATAGTAGCTTGTTTTGCGTATCTTGGAAAGTTTTCTTAAAAAGATATTATTAAAGGCCCTTTTTGAATGGGGTACATGATGATGTGGCTTGACCAAATTATTAGAACATTGAAAGACTAAAATATCCATTATGCATTATAATAAATAAGAACAACTGTGGTTGATTAGGATGATGGGTTTTTTTTTTTAAAAGGAGATTGAAGAGTCAAGAGTGTAAACAGCAAAAATCTGACGGTTAAAAATTGACAGCAGATGAGAACAGATGAGAAACGCGGTTTCCCGCAGGAACAAGAATGTATGTACGACTTTCAGACAGGGAAAGGGAGAGAAAGGTTCCAAAAGGAGGCAAAAACTGCGGTGTCGAACTTGCTTTATTGCTCTGGTTTTTGATTGATTTTTACACATCTGCTCAGCAACAGCTGTCCTTTTGGTGGGACCGCACCGCCTATCCCCCCACCACCAAAATATCACTTATGAGCACTACTGCATTTTTGTACTTTTTTTTTCTTTTATGTTGTAATTAGTTATGGTACTGAAACAGGGGAATAAGAATAATTTCGTTGGAAATATTTAATATTTTTATTTATTTGCAAAACTTCTCTAAGGATTTACTGCTAAATTGTATCGTACCTTACCAATTATTTAATCCAAAATAAATTTTATTCCTTTTAGTTATTGTAATGTCTTGCTTAATGCTCGCTATCCGTTGATAAATACTACCAAATATTTGATAAAAATTAATTGATGAAGCTGATTGGAGATGATTGGTTGCAATCTTAATGCTATAGTTATGTTATTTTATTCTTATTAGTTAAGAGTGTTATTTATTAAGGATTTTCAATTGTTTTTTATTTAAAAATTATTATTTTATATTATTAACAATGAAACTTTTATTAATTAAAAAAAAATACAAATTCCACTTAATGAGATAAACGCAAGTATGAGACTTTAAGGAAATTATAAAGAATTTTAAATTATTTTTCATGCATTTATTTTAATTATGTTAAATTGATTTTTTTTGCTTTATCTCTTTATTATTTATTTTCTTCTGTTATATTTTTTACCAAAAAAAGAAAAAATAAAAAAATTAATGCAAAAAGAATCTTAATTTATATCCATACAATGAAAATATTATATTAAACATTATTGTCATAAAAGAAGAAAAAGAATTCTAGGCAATATATTAGTAGTAGAATAGAATCTGAAATCAAAATTCATGGCATCATTGAAGGAAGGTTCTTTCAATATTCTCTCTAATTTATAAAATTGGTAACTAAAAAACAGCTAAGATATTCTCTTTAAACAAAATAAATAAATAAATAAATAAATAAATAAATAAACCTCAAATGAATGAATACAACTAATAAAATTCCTTTCAATATTCTTGGTCATTTTCTCTACCCCAACTATTATCTCTTACCCTAAACACTCTGTTCTTTCTTTCTTCACCCCGAAAAAACAGGCAACCTTATTCAAACAAACCAACACCTAAGTTGTCGCATAATCAAGCTGTTTGGTTTCTTAACCAAAATGTCCAACCACCTTCACCATCTCCTCCTTCCCCTCGTCCTTCTTTCCGCCGTTCTTGCCGCCGCAGACGACGGCGCAACTATTCTAAAGATAGCATCATCCTTCAGTACCCTTCCCAGCGGCTGGTCCTCCACCTCTTCCGACAACTACTGCAGCTGGCCAGGCGTAAACTGTGACAAATCCAGCCGTGTTACTTCCATCAACCTGTCTTCCAAGTCCCTGTCTGGATCCATATCTCCGGACATTTCCACCTTATCGGAACTCCGTAGTATATCTCTTCAGCGCAACTCTTTATCAGGGGCCATCCCATCTTTCGCAAACCTCTCCAACTTACAATCCATTTACCTAGACAGCAACGCGTTCACCTCAGTCTCCCCGGGCGCGTTCTCAGGATTGACCAGTCTACAAACGTTAAGTATGAGTGAAAATGTGAAGCTAAGTCCGTGGACTTTCCCAGATTTATCCCAATCGACAAGCCTCGTCGAACTTCAACTAGACAACATCAACTTGTACGGCACCTTGCCTGATTTATTCGAATCTATGAACAGTTTACAAAGTATAAGGTTGTCTTACAACAGTTTGAACGGTACATTGCCGGCTTCTCTTGGTGGTTCCATGATTCAGAATCTTTGGATCAACAATCAGAATGGTGGGTTCACGGGTACTATAGAAGTTTTGTCCAACATGACACAGTTGTCCCAGGTTTGGCTTCATAAGAATATGTTTACGGGTCCGATCCCAGATTTGTCTAAATGTACGGGTATTTTCGATCTGCAGCTTAGGGATAACCAGTTAACAGGGCCTGTCCCGGAATCTTTGATTAATCTTCCGAATTTGAAGAATGTTTCATTGTCTAATAATAAATTGCAGGGTCCTTTACCCAAGTTTCCTAGCTCAGTTGAGAAAGTTACTGTTAATGGAACCAATAATTTCTGTACGAATAATGGGGATCCTTGTGATCCTCAGGTTAGTACAATGCTTGAGATTGCGAGTGGTTTTGGGTACCCGGTGTTCCTTTCTGATGATTGGGCCGGAAATGATACTTGTGGTTGGTCTTTTGTTACTTGTGATTCACAACGGAATGTGATTACCGTGAATCTTGGAAGGAAAGATTTGGCTGGGACGATTTCTCCAGCATTTGGGAATCTCACGGCGTTGAAAAATTTGAATCTTAATGACAATAAATTGACAGGTTCAATTCCTGATAGTCTGGCTAAGTTGAGTAGTTTGCAGCTTCTTGATGTGTCTAATAACAATCTTAGTGGAGATATCCCAAAATTTTCAAGTTCAGTAAAGTTTGTTTCCTCGGGGAATAGTTTGCTTGGAAAATCTAGTGGTTCTGGTGACGGAGGAACTTCAAATTCTGGAGCATCGGGTGGAGGTTCAGATGGGAACTCCAAAAGTGGTGGCAATGGTAAGAAATCAATTGCTCTGATTGTAGGTGTTGTTGTTGGTGTGTTGATTTTCGTTGCTGTTGTTTGCTTTGTTTCTTATAAGTATATTGTGAAGAAAAGGTATGGGAAATTTGGGAAAATGGAGGACAGTGATGCTGAGAAGGGAGTAGTTAACAATGGGGCAATGGGTGGTGGAGTGAATGGGTATGGAGGAGTTCCTGGTGAACTGCAAAGCCAGAGTAGTGGCGATCATAGTGACTGTCATTTCTTTGAGGGTGGAAATGTTGTGATCTCAATGCAAGTCCTAAGACAGGTGACCGATAATTTCAGTGAGGCTAATATTTTAGGAAGAGGGGGTTTTGGGGTTGTGTATAAAGGGGAATTGCATGATGGCACACAGATTGCTGTCAAGAGGATGGAGTGTGTGGCGACAGGTACTAAAGGAATGAATGAGTTTCAGGCTGAAATTGCAGTACTTACAAAGGTTAGGCACAGGCATCTGGTTGCACTTTTGGGTTACTGTATTAATGGTAATGAGAGGCTCTTGGTTTATGAGTATATGCCTAAAGGGACCCTTGGTCAGCATCTCTTCGAATGGCAGGAAAATGGCTATGCTCCACTCACCTGGAAGCAGAGAGTCACCATTGCACTGGATGTTGCTCGTGGGGTGGAGTATTTGCACTCCCTAGCACAGCAAAGTTTCATTCACCGGGATTTGAAGCCTTCCAACATACTCCTCGGGGATGACATGAGGGCAAAGGTTGCAGATTTTGGCTTGGTTAAGAATGCACCTGAGGGAAAGTACTCTGTGGAGACACGATTGGCAGGAACATTTGGATATCTTGCTCCTGAATATGCTGGTACGTGGATCCTCATCTGGAAATTCTTTAAGTTTGTATATGAGCTGCTTGGTTCTATATATTCGATAACAATTTGCTCCAGGAAAATCAAACCTTTGAAAGTAATTTAGGTGTATCCTTACTGTGTCAATATTATTATAGGTGTTCCAATTCCCTGAATACCAAAGATATTAGCAGATATTGTAATTGGGGCTCTTCAAGATATTATCTGCTTTAGACATGTTAGAAATGATGCTAACAAGCTATTCTTTAGACTTAATTTTCTTCACATCGCAGTTTGTTCTTTCGGGAGGGTAAAAAGGTGGTAGACTTGGTGACAATGTCTTCCACAACGTGCTTTATGAGTTATTAGGCTTGAAAGAATATTCAGTATTCTTATGAGAGATTGAAATCATAGCCAACTGAAAGAATTGTCTTCTTATTAGCATTCAGAATAGATGACACTTATAGGAGCATCTTTTAGTAGGCATGGTATGCAAAGGCTTTTTTTGTTTTTTTTTTTTCAAATTACGTTCTTTGGGTTTATTTAACCAGTCTTTTTGGTAACTAAAAAATATTTTCTTGTCTTCTCCTTTTTCCTGGCTTTTCTCTACAAAATATTTTCATATCCTTAAATTTGTCGAGCAATTTATTTAAACAAAAGCCTCTGCTTGCTAGCCAACTGATGTTGAATGTTAATCATCTTTCTTTAATTTAATGAATTCTGCTAACTGGAACAGCTCTATAACTAATAAAGTAGGTCAATTTATGGAGAAGATCTGGACTATGCACCCTTTTGTTGTTTGGGTTAAATGTTAAATTTTCTAAACAGATATACTCTTTCTTTTATTCATTTTAATCTTAACAGCAACTGGAAGGGTGACTACTAAAGTGGACGTCTATGCATTTGGGGTGGTCTTGATGGAGATAATCACTGGCCGAAAAGCTTTAGATGAAACCTTACCTGATGAAAAGTCACATTTGGTCACATGGTTCCGCAGGGTCCTAATCAACAAAGACAACATTCCAAAAGTGGTTGACGAAACAATAAACTGTGATGAAGAGACAATGGCGAGCATCTTCAAGGTAGCTGAGCTGGCAGGGCACTGCACAGCTCGTGAACCATATCAAAGACCTGACATGGGGCATGCAGTCAATGTGTTAGGCCCTCTTGTTGAGCAGTGGAAACCTACCAGCCATGAGGATGAAGAAAACTCAGGCATTGACCTTCACATGAGCCTTCCACAGGCTCTACAAAGATGGCAAGCAGATGAGGGTACTTCCACAATGTATGGTGATATATCATACTCCGATACCCAGTCAAGCATTCCTGCAAAACCCTCAGGATTTCCGGACTCATTTCGCTCATCAGATTGCCGGTGATGGAAATGGGAAAATAACCAACATTACTTTGAAGAGTACGCACTGTAAAATTTGGGATGAGGTGAAAAAGCCAGGTTGAGCTGCAGTCCAGGTGATAGCGAAGAGTATTATGGTCATATTATGCTTATCAAATTCAGTTTGTAATCTTATTTTGGTTGTGCTAAATGTGAGCCAATTGAGCAGTCACTGTTTCTTATTAAAATTTTTCAAAAGCTAACCAATTGATTTGTTTTGTTGGTGGAGCATTTACAGAGGAAAAAAGGGTTTTGGAGAAGAGGGGGGAGTAAAATTGTATCATATTCTTTGACCTTTTTCATTGTAATGTATAATTATTGTTTTCAATTATGTTCAATCATGTTTGGTTGGCACAAAACTTACTTTCTTTTTCTTCCCCTACTATTCTGTGCTAACTTGTTTTCTTCTTTATGTTCTGATTTTTACTTAAATAAATTCTCTAGGTAGCTTTGTATAGGCCTTGAAGATATATTATGTTTAATGCCTAATCTGTTTATATTTGATGCTTTAGCTTGTTAATGAGCTGGGTGGTGGGTCTAAGCTTGGAAGTTATCTCACATGGGAAGCTGCTTGCTAAGTTACGTTGTTGCTTTTAAAAGTTCGAAACTTTTCATGCAAAGAAGACTTTTGTAGTGCTACTGCACATGTTTGTGGGGACTTTTTATTGTCCACTTCTTTTTTTCTTTTCTTTACGAAACTCAATCTAAAAATAGTGGAAGTAAAATATAGGTTGATTTGATGTTTTGGATACATAACAATGACCAACTGACCAATTAATTTATGATTTGGAATGATGAAAACGACATTAGAAAGAATATAAGCTGTCACAACCCACTGCCCACAAAGCACAATGTGGTTGTTGACGTTTGATATTCATTCAGGATTTCCTTTCAACTGACTGCTTAAAAAAGAGTATTGACCTAACAAATTAGGCTTTTTTTGTCTCGGCAGCGACTGCAATGTTTATCACCCCCATACCTAACTGGATTTTCACTGAATTGAGTTGTCAATGGAATTCTATCTTTGGGTTTTTTCTCATTAATTATTTTGATTTCTAATAAAATTTAGTATTTATCGTAAGGTGTTTCAACTAAAAATAATCATTTGCAAATGAAATATATTTAATAATAATTTTCAATATGTGTATTTACAAGAGGACCGAAGTCTCATTGACAAAAGTTAAAATTGTTTAACTGCAATGACTGAGATAACTTTTGATTTAGATCAATAAACAGTTATAAAAAAAATGAGATTATTGAGAGAAAAAAAAATGTTTATAGGAACTATGATCGATTATTTAAAGCAATTATTGTTAACAACTAATTTGAAGCTGTACAAGAAGTGAGATTTGTCAAACATTATCAAACTATAGA